>NC_141084.1:19628174-20228174 GCF_041138505.1 Cibotium barometz
AAGGGTAACTCCATTGCCATGCCCTTTTAGTGTCAAAAAAACAAGGCAATAATTGAATAACAATGTCCTTGAACTCATTAGGGTGAGCCTAAACACATAGTTCACTCACATGTATTCAAGCATTGTGCTAAATAAGTGAGCTTTGATCTGAATCCAAACAACAATTATGTCTTGGATGTGTGCAAATCGCAAGCTACAATGGTGTTCTATGATATGTATGTCCAAGAATTTGAACTAAAACGTGATGAGAGTGAAATTGTGAAGAATCAAAAGATAGAAAGAGTAAGTTTGACATTGATGAACAAGGCATTGGATTCTTCCATAAAGCTAGGTGATTCTCAATAATTCAATGTTTAATTTGAAAACGAAATTCGGTGGCTTATAGCATTTAAGGTTCCAAAAGAGGACCATGAGATCCTAAAGATGTTTTTAAATTTAAAAGAGATTTCTACTTTGGTTCAACATCAAAAAGCAAGTGAAATTCTACATGTGGATGATTTTGGAGACTACTCAGTGGAATGGCATCTTACAGGTGATCTAAAGACACTAAAGTGCATGTTTGGTGTCTGAAATGCTGCAAATGTTGAGTTTGCTTGCTTGTATTACATGCGCTCAAGGAAAAAGAGTAAGAATGGAAAAAAGGCATGGAATATGCATACTGGGAGGGATGGTACACCAACTCAATCAATTCATATGGGATGGCAAAACAATGGTTAGGGTGGATCCAAAGTGGGACCTTCTGATTCTCTTCATTAACAAGTAAATCATTTGTCCATAAGTTGATTGATGACTCGGCATCCTGGACAAATAAAGACTTCTCTTCCCTTCCCAATTACGGACTATTGAGCCTTCGCTGAATATCTTGAAATTCTTCTTCAGTGGAAAGGTTGGCTTCATAGTGAAGAGCATCCTTGTACATCATTGATAATATCTGAGTAGGAGCATGGTACTCACTATCCTTCAGATTTGAATCCAGCAGAAGAGACTTATCCACACTTTGATTGACAATCATCCTCCCTGATGTCAAACAACACTTGAATATCTTTTAAGAGGACATACCGGTTGTTACCTATTGGATATATAGGGAGGAATGAGGTCAAAATGTGCTCTGTTTCCTCTACCATAGCGGGGTCCTCACGTCAGCAGTTATAATAACTTGGGTGTATTCTCTTCTGAGGGCATCAATATTAAGATACTCACTGAGTTCCCTCTCCGTAGCTAAGTTTAGCTTCTCTGCAACCTCGTGAACCTCATCATCTCTTCTACTCTTAAAGTTTCCTCTGACCTCTCCTCACCTCTTTCTATTAAAACTTTCTCATCCTCAAGTAGAAGATGCAAATAGCAAACAAAATTGTAATGGTATCAACAAGTTGACATTTACGGTTGTCTATTGGGCACTTATTATGTGTCTTCTTCTTATCCTCCAGCACCTTTTAAATATCCCTGTTTACCTTATCTCTTGAGGATATGGAAGAAACAACATCATCCACATGCACATACAGAACATTGTTCATGATTCAAAGTTGTCCCCCTGGTATTGCTGCTCTTTCTCTTGGAGATATGAGCGTCCAGACAAGATCATACTCTCGATGGAGACATTGCAAGAAAACATACATGATATTTGAGGTTGGCAATGGTGTTGGCCGACTTTGTGAAGGAAATTGAACAATTTCTCATTAGGCATTTCTTCAAACCTAGTATTGGGTTTGTTTGACCTGGATCTAAAAAGGATGCATCTACAAGCAGGAAAAAGATGTCAAAATGATTGTTAACTAAAAGAATAATGGAGATTTGCAATTACAGTGCAAACGTTAGTACAATGCGATCCACGATGGATGTTGGCGAGTGAAGCTTGATATCGCGTTGTGCTGAATCGAAATATACATAGTCTACATTACACAAATATGCATAAGAACCTAGCAATACTACAACTTTTCATTACAACACAACTATGGGCCAACCCAACAATCCCCCGCGTAAGGTTCCATATTCAAGCTATACTAAGTTTGCATTGTCAAAATTTTATTAAACATGAGACAGAGATATGGAATAGGGTTCCATATTTGAGCTAAAAAGACCTTGTATATTGCAAGTCAGTATAACGCGATTTAGGTTGGATATGTTGGTGAGTGAAGCTTGATATTGTGTTGTGCTGAATCGAAATATACACGGTCTATGTTGCACAAATATGCATCAGAAGCTAGCAATTCTACAACTTATCATTATACAACACAACTATGGGCCAGTCTAGCAATCCCCCATAAGGTTCCATATTCAAGCTATACTAAGTTTGCATTGTTAAAATTTCAGCAAACATGACTATGAGACAAAGATATGGAATAGAGTTCCATATTCGAGCTAATAAGACCTTGTATATTACAAGTCAGTACAACCTGATTTAGGTTGGACATTGGTGAGGAGAAGCCTTATATCGCGTTGTACTAACTTGCAATATACAAGGTCTATATTACACTAATATGTAAGAAACGGACCTCTAAAGCTCACGATACTATAGTTTTTCATTACAATGTAGGGTTCAATCATATGGTTTCACGTTGCACAAATACGTAATGTAGGCGATTTGATGTAGGGCTCCATATTTGTGCTTTACTGACCACGTATACTACAAGTTAGTATATAGTGAGCTTGGGCATTGGCCATATTTTCTCATAATACAATGTTTTATATAGTGTTGTTCATGACACTTATAAGAAGCCATGTCACACGTGTAGAGAAGAGATAGTTAACCCAAATGGGGACATTGGATTTGATCCTCCGTTTGAACAAACCATGCGTGATCTAAATTTGACAAAAATTGGGGGAGCCAAATTACTTACCCATGTCATCCAGGTGATTCTTATGAAAACCAAGATGGAGATAAAGATGTATGGTCTAATGTATAAGTGTGGTGAGCATCATGCCAACCTATATGGTATACACATTAGGAGATAAAATGACTTCTCCCTTAGAAAGAAGCAAGGCTATCCCATAATGTGAAATCAGATGGGAAAATGGAGCTCCAAAAATTTATATATGTTATAATTTATAAGAGAATTGTTAGGTTTCATCAACTTTACTCTTTTATACAATATTTGAATAAATTAATAGGTAGGGAACCTACTTTTGTGGTTCATTTTTCTACTAAGTATATCAATGCCTTCTAACAACTCTACTCATTTACCATTTTCCTTATATATGAATTGGCTATTGATCACTTATTTCAATGACTTTCTTTGCTACATTTTCCCTAATTTTCTTTATTTATCCATAATATATGCATGTTGTAAATCGTCTTCCTTTTTACTTCCATGGTTATATGCATGTCATGAATCGTCTTCTTTTGAACTTACATCTATTAATAAACCAATATGTTCTAGGGTGTAATGAATCTTTATTTTGATTAAAAATACAAATCTCACAAATCTCTTTCATTTTTATATTTATTGACTAATTATATATGCTTATGCTGCAATATGATTGGATATGGTTCTTTTAAATATATTATTATTAGCTTTTATTTATTGGATAATTTTCTTCTTAATCATTCTAGCTAGTTCTATTATACTATTGCTCTATAAAACCCTAAACCCTAAAATCATTCTATTTGATTATTATTTAAAAATATTATGATTTATTAGTTAATTTCTTTCTAATAATTCTAATTAGTTATATACTACTATACTAAATCCTAAGCCCTTGAAAATTCCTAAAATCTAAAAAAATCTTAAAACCATGAAAATGTGAGACATTAAAAACATCAATTTGAAGCTAATGGTTTAATTTTACAAAAAGCCCCAATATTATCGATTACACGAACTTTAATCATAAAATTTTACCCAATTTTTAAAATGTTCCAAATTTTATCAATGTTGGGGTGGTTAATTAGAAAATTTTTACCTTGATTTTGAAAACCCCCAAATTATGAGTGTTGGAGAGGCTTCAATTCATGCTAAGTATTGAAATTTCACAAAATCCTTATTTTTTATGAAGTAGACACCTTCAATTTGATGATTTTATCAGATTTTAAGAAAAGTCCCAATTTAATGGTCAACGTAGAATTTGCATATTCAAATAGCATGGCACTACTTCATAATGGCAAAGAGCAAATTGGATTTGGTGGTGCAACTAGTGTAGGTACTGATGATTGCCCACGTGTGGGCCAGATGTATATAAGTAACTTTTTCTCATAATCAAGGAGATCCCCCTTTGTGCCAAATCGAGTCTTGTTTATCTACTTGCTTTCTTGTGCACTAAAGAGAGAGAGAGAGAGAGAGAGAGAGAGAGAGAGAGAGAGAGAGAGAGAGAGAGAGAGAGAGAGAGAGAGAGTTGTGTGCATGATTCTTGGTGCATGTGCCTATTGTCCATTATGTGAGAGTGACCAAGAGGGAGGTGTGAGAGCCCTTGGAGGTGTCTGTGTGGATGACCATGTGGGTGACAACAAGGAGTGAGATTCAAAGGGGAAGAAGATCTAGCACTAACTAGTGGATCTTGGAGTCTTCGAGAGATATGAGCTCGAGAATCACCAAGTCCCCCATACTAAGTTAAGGTAAGCATGACTTGATGTTTGAGAAATCTTACAAAGGGTGGTGCAAGCCATAAAAAAAAATTTTACCACTACTGAGAAAACAATTGGTTCTTTTTTTACTCCTTCACACTACCCACTACCCAAAACTCTGGTCATGAACTATACAAATGTTATTAACAAATCTGACCACCAGGCCTTCCCTAGCAATGGGAGAGGCTGACAGCAAGGTCTTTTTAATGCATGGCAAACATGACTTCTGAGAGAGTGGTTATCTCACCATTTGCAACAAAGCAGAGTGAGCACAACCTTACCAACTCCTTTCACTAGATATGAGGAGTTGATTGCACATGTGAATGTGCCTCCGCTAGTAGACTTGAGAGAGGAAAACAATCCACACTAAAAAGTAATAACACCACTATCAATACACATGCAATGTGCTTTCTAGTTTAGTTTTACTAGGATTTCTCTTGTAATGTATTTATACATACCTCTCAGTATAGGGTTTTGATAAACAGACACAAGATTATGCACTGGTTGAGAAGCATTTGTTATGGGCGATAGGGCTACTGGTTGCTTTGGCATAAGGAGGATAGGTTGTGGTGCCAGGTTTCCCTAGTTCCAACAATGAGTTGTATCATGGTTCCTATGGGGCTCAGAAAAATTGAGCAGAATCTTGTTATTATCTTGGCCTCAACATTGGACACTCTGTACTCATATGATTTCGGTGGTAAATTGTGGACCAAGCCATATCTCTTCCTGGAGGGAATAGATATGAGTGTCCTATTTGAGGTGTTGTTTGGGGCTGACCATGACGTTGTCCTTAGGGTTGGTCCTGCCACCACCACTCTTGGCCTAAATAATTTAGTAGATTCTCTGCCAACATCCATGCCCATGTCCTTGACTAGGATTCTCGAGCTGGTGTTGGTTGGGCACTCTTGGTGTGGCTGATAAGGCTTTGGATGATGTGTCCCCTATCTCTTGGTTTGGGTGGATGACTTCTACATCCTTATTTTGTAAATTATCCACTAGGTCTATTGCCTTGCGGGATAACACTCATTGAAGATGTAGTGTCTAGACATGTAGAGATGGTTATGAAGCCTCTTACTCTTAATCCCTATCGTAAATCAATCAATGAGTGACAAATCATCCAGTCTCTCATGATACTTGGTTCTAGCAGTGTAGTCCCATATTGTTTCACCCTCCTCTTTCTTGAGGTTATAGATCTATGCTATGGGGCTCCATCTGGCTCCACTGGGTGAGAATCTCATGATAAAAGTGTGTCTCAAGACCTCGTATAGCTTGCCTTTTCAAGTGGATTTAGAGATCTAAACCACTGGCTTGCTTTGCCTTTAAGGCAAAGTCTAAATGACAGATCTTCGTGGGATCATCAATCCGTTGCATGGCCTTGCAAATTCGATTGAACTTCTCTAAGTATTCAATGGGATCTCCCTTTCAAGTGGGTTTAGAGATCTAAACCATTGGCTTGCTTTGCTTTTAAGGAATGAGACGCTCTTGGTGGGATCTTCAATCTGTTGCATGGCCTTGCAAATTTGATTGAACTTCTCTAGGTATTGAATGGGATCTCTAGTTCCATCAAATTTAGTCATCATCCTTGAGATGTGGATTGGCTTGGTTTTTCCCAACTTTGAGCCTCTTCATGCTATGTTCATCACCGTATCCCCCCTTCCCATTTCAAACGACATCCTAAGCATATCTTCAACGTATTCACATGGCAAGGGAAAATAAGGAGCTGGTTGTTGCACGAAACCCATTGTTTCAAGGTACAAGATATTGCCCTATGTGGTTGGAATGTGCAATTTCCATTGGCACTTATCCTCTGGTAGCCTGGCCTTGAGTCTGTAGGGTCACTGAGGATAGGTTCTACGAATGCTAGCATGGATCCCTTTTGTTTAAGGTAGTCTTGAACATTGAATCCTTACCCTTCGCCATTGTGAGGTTGCTAGGTGATGGCCTCTATAACACCACTAGCGACACACAAGATGAAAATGTAAAAGAATCAAAATTGAGGGATACTAAAATCCCAACTCTAAGGGCATCAATTAGACCTGCTGTTGTCCCCAGCCCTCCACCTGAACTTAATCAAACACACTCATTCATCTCATCATCCAAAACATCAAGAACAAAAGACTATATATCCATACACAGTTGATTCAACCCAAAACTCTCAAACTTCATCATCTAAACAAAACTCATCTGTGTCTCAATAACCCTGAGATGTGGGCACCAACATAAGAAGAAAACACAAAAGAAAACTCAAGGATTTCCCGCAGAGGTAGATCCCGGCATAGCACTTCAAAGCTTCATCTTCAACAGCTGCAGTCGAGGAGGTATTGAGTTGAGCAAGTCTCTAACAGAGTTGCTGTACAGAGATCTTGTGGACCCACCACCTGGTTAACTCTCTGATGTCCAATTCTTCCTCTGCTCTAACACAATCAACTCCCCTCACATTGCACTAATTTTCTCTTCTGCCATCTGGAGGAAAGTCAATAGGTGCTCTAGTCTGCAAGCTTCAATCGAAGAAAACTGATCTGTAGAAGTTCTACATTGCAGTCACTTTAATTCTCTTCTCCCTCCATGGTGTTTCTAGCAACCTTCTTCTTCTTCTCCTTGACCCTCTTATGGTCACACACTCTCCTCATCCACCAATTTCTCCTCTCCTATTGCCCTGTCAACTACCCCGTCACCCATGCAACATTTCGCATTCCCACTTGTTCCATGCAGTGTTTTTATCACGTCTCTAAGCTCACATGTTCGGGTTCACGTCTATAGGCTCATGTCCATAGGCTCACATATCTAGGTTCACGTTTTCAAGCTCGTGTCTTTTTGTATGGCTAGGCTCACATACTTCCCTTGTATGAAATAAGATTACCTTGGACACCAAAATCTAGGAACTGGACCTATGACAGGGTTGTGGTGCACTTATTGGATAATAAGTGTACTTTAATTCCCCAATAATTTCAAAGCATAAGAATTTTTCTTAGAATTTGTAACTGGTACAGATTGTATGATAGGAAAATCTTCCAAGGACGAGTAGGGGAATCTCGTAATTGTGGTACATATTGTATGATAGGAAAATCTTCCAAGGATATGAGGAGGTGTGTCCGTGAGTCTTTATGACACTAATAATTGGTACGTACAATGTTAAGTATACCTATGTCTAGGCTCATGTCTCCAAGGTCACATGTCTAGGCTAATGACTCACATGTTCAAGCTCATCTCTGACATGCCCAAGCTCATAGCTCACGTCTCCTACACTAGAGCTGATTTTTATGATTTTTTAGACTTAATGAGGTGTGATTAACAGTCCTAATCCTAGTTTATGATTGTTATGTAACTAATTAAGTGTTTTTAAAACTATTTTTGATGGTCTAACATGCTTCTAATCTGCCAATTTGAATAATGGCATGAACAAAAATTAACTATCCCACTCGAATTCACCTTAATGGAGCTTAATGCTCATATTCTCAGGGTGTATTCCATTCCTATGATCACAATTTCTAAGCTAATTCTTGGATCAATGGAATCTAAGGCTCCAATTCCATGCAAATCCCAAAGAACCAAGGTTTAATATGCTTCTAATCTACCAATTTAAATAATACATTAAAAAACTATGAAATGCATGAACAAAAATTAACTATCCCACTCTAATTCACCATATCCACTCCTTATCATAAATTTAAGCTAATCCTTGGATCAATACACTGAAATCTAAGGTTCCAATTTCATGCAAATCACCAAAGAACCAAGGTTTTACCCTACTAGTAAATGAAAATAGAATGTCCTAAAACAAACAAACTTTAAAGAAAAATGAAAAGCAACAAACAAACACATTTAATGGCTCGAAAATTGTATGTTTTTTGGAGTGTGAACTCCTAATCAATATAGGAAAATATTAGGTAATCCCAATAGCTTGGAATGGGTGGAAAAACGGAGCTAAGCCCTAGGCTAGTCCCTGCAACGCTAATTACGTTCAAGTTAAGAGATTACCTTAGCCTTGCCCAATGGCATACAAGCAAGCAAGAAGGAAAAAGAGGGGAGCTCACAAGTAAACTATTGCAAGGAAATGGTTGTCCATCGAAAATGACTAGTTTTCACACTAGGTTGACCAAACTTAAAAATAGACCGATCTCTATTACTAGTCTTAAGTAACTATGTACATTAAGTCCATAGAATTTTCCCATTTGACATTAAGCACAGGGTAAGGTCGCTTTATATGTTCCAACACCGTCTTACAAAAGGTAAGTGCCCATTTGAGCAAGTAAGATGACAAAGTGTCTTACAGTAGGTCGGGCGGGTGAAACCATGTTAACCAACATAGCGGTTAACATGGTGGATGAAAATTTTGTTTTAAAAATGTAATGGCAAAAACAAATTCCTTTAAAATTCATTATGTGACATTTTGTTGTTTATTCGATTACGATTGATTCCATACAATTCTCTAGTAGAATTCATGATGTGACATTGTGTTATTTATTCAAATTATGATCCATTTTATGCAATCCTCTGTGTATTATATTAAATAAACAAAACTTTGATATGCATCTATTTGCATTCTCATGTTATACAATAAATGGAAAAGGTCTAAGTATGCAAAGTAGATCAATTGATTACATGTGCTAGGATATTCTTTAATAATAATAAAAATTGTACTTTTTTTAACACTCCATAAAAATTATCATAACTTTTGATCTAGAGTTCAAAAAGAGTTGTTTTAACAGTTGCATTGCATGCAATAAGCTCTACAATGTAAGAACAAAAACTCTATAGAAAAAATGAACTTAGAGAACCATGACTTTAATTCCAATGGTCTAATGAAGACGATGGCTTGTATTTTCGTTTTTTAAATCAAAAGATACGCTTATTGTTTTGTTTTTCGAGAGATCATATCTATTGATCAAGAGATCAAGCAATCAAATAATTGCATGAAATTTTAAACTTTATGAGTGTCCTAACTGTGAAGATAGCTTGTCATGCAATCTACGCATATCAAAAATTATGCTCATTTTTTTTAATTTTGTGACTTGATGGAACTGCCTCAATGATCCCCTCCTGAATCTCAAAAAATAGCACAACAAAAAATTCATCATCATACATTACATACTTACTGTTGTATAGA
Organism: Cibotium barometz; assembly: GCF_041138505.1. Lineage (NCBI taxonomy): Eukaryota > Viridiplantae > Streptophyta > Polypodiopsida > Cyatheales > Cibotiaceae > Cibotium > Cibotium barometz. Next base: position 19,637,837 of record NC_141084.1, read on the forward strand.
TTTGCCTTCTTGAAAAAGAAAAAGATGAAGATACAAGTTTATGATTTGCAGATGAAGGAATCAAAATACTCCATTGTGGTTTACTTTTTTTGAACTTATTACAGACTTCAAAACTCAAAAAGAAAGAGAGGTGCGGGCGCGGGGGAGGGGGAGGGGGACAGGGGGAGGTAACCATATGGAAGAGAAAATAGATGGAAAAGTGAGGATTGCTAATCATAGGGAGAGAGAGAGAGAGAGAGAGAATCTACTCTCCACTTTTGAAATTTTCTTACAAGAAATTTCAATACACAAACCTCACATTTTTCTTTTTTAAGTTTATGAAATTTGAGCTACATTTTCATGTAAAAGAGCATCATTTGCATTCATTGTGGGAGATGTTATGGCCCTTCACGCGTTGGTTGGTGGTGAGTGGACAGGGGTAGAGAAGATCTGCTTCACTCCAAAATTAGGTGAGTGGCCAACAAGGTGGAAGGGCTAGTAGAACCAACATCATGGTGAGTGGACTAGGGATGGTCCGAGTTGATTATGAGGATCATAATAAGATTCAAAGCGAGCACTAAAGGAGTCTCTCTTGTAATACTCAGAATGGACTCTATAGAATGGTGGATATGAGTAAAGCACGTGTGGCTATGTTTAGGCGTGGTTCTAGGTAATAGCTTAGAAAATTTTGAGCTTACTTGTAGACATTGCTGCATGTGAGATGATGCAAAGTGGCATTTCGAGTTAATTATTTGAAACCCTACTCATATTTGCATATTCGGCTATGTTCTCATTCCCATCTATCGTTTATTTCTAAACAAGTGTGGTGTCGTGGAACCAAAATTGTGGTGCTTGTGGTGGATGGGATATCATAGCTACTACCGGGTCACTTTCAACTACAAAAATGAGACATGAGATACGTTTTCAGACATCCTCAAGCAAGGCTAGCTTGGCTTTTCCCTTTGCTCCTATAAGTGGGATGAATATAGGAGCTTGGTGAGGGGAAGACAGGGTATCACAAACAAGTAGGAAGAAGAAGGGGATTGTAGCCTCAATTTTTGCTTCTCCTCTTTGCTCATTCTATCTTAGAGTCCGAAATCTAATGATTTGATCGATCCAACATTATACCTTGGATCATCACAAGAATAATACTGGACTTTAGGATAACAATATTGCATTCTATGATTTTTACTTTTCTACTCCACATGTATTAGGAGACTTTATCTATGTAACATTTCCCACCTTACAGAATTTATCAATTATGGACTCGTTTCCTCATTGAGGGCACAAGATTTTATCTAGGTAGAGTTTCTCACCTTACAAAATATATAAACATGGATTCATTTCCTCATTGAGAGCACATATTCTTCATTAAGGGTGGGCATTCCTAATCCTCACAAGTACTCATGTAGGCATATTATTGTTGCTTTATTAGTTGTCACCCAAACAATACTAGTAAACATCAAAAGCCTAATCCAAGTATTTTTATACCTACAATAAAGAGTTAGATCACTCTTGGGAGAAAACTCTGAAACTTGAAAAAAAAAAATCACATCTTTCATGCCAAGATTATGATCGTGAAGAACATGAAGAGAGACTAGAAAACATCCATCAATGGAGTAAAGTGTAGATCAGACACGACTGTAGAAGACATGAAATGGTCTAAAGTGGGGTTTTAAAAGTCATGTAATAATCTGAGGTGGTGGTTCAAGATGGGTAATGGCCCTCAACGTGAAAATGTCCTCAAAACACTCCCACACTAGCAAAACCAAGGAGCTAACATGCTAGGGGCATGTGCAGATCCTGGCAAGGTTCAAGCAGCAAAGTGTAACAAAAAATCTATTTTTTGACCGTATCATTTAGCCTGTACAAGAGTAAAACGCCCAAACAAGCTCTTTTTGTGGGCTTCTGTATCAATACAAAACTTTCTAGTGTCTGCCGGATATTTACACAATGCTCAATGGGAAACCTTTTATCCACGGCCGTAATTTCTTGAGTAAACTTCCTAATACGTGTATCAGAGATCCGTAAAGATCTTTCACCCTGTACTGTATATCCAGAAGCTCTGGATCAAACAACATTCAAATTTAGAAACGGTTCTTGTTTGATTGGTGAGGAAAACATCCAACTCTAACAGGGTACTTGAGTTTTAATCAATGCAAACCCCTGTATGGATTACCCAGTCGGAGACGGAGATTGACATACTCCAGCTGTGACTTTACAGAACTGATTCTGTGTTGCCTTTCAGTACCTGTAAAAAAACTTGAGGCTATGGTTTGCTACTGCAATCTGCTGAAACTAACACCAATTTATCTAGTAATGTAAGATGCAAAAGGACACATCACAAAAACTCGAGACTGGCTAGGTTTCCTGTTCAACACCACCCTCCCCTCCCAAACTCCCAACGGTGTCGAGCCTTAATCATCTCAATGCATCTGTACAGCCCTCGGGTCCTCAAATCTGCAAGCACGCTCTTGCTGTTTGTCTTTTGAAGGTGTTACAGTTTTGAAGGAGCCGTGTCAAATGCCTCATGACATCACCCCACTTCTAATCGACTCTCTTCATCTTCATAGCCCTACAAAAAATAAGGCCAGCATCTAAAACATTCATGTCACCCAGAGGGCATCAGTAGTGGGATAGTTCTGAAGTTCAAGACCCAGGCTGATTATTAGTTTGCTGGAACACCCTGAATCAGATGGCCAAACAGAAAGGATTGCTCGGACCTTGGCATATATGATTTGAGTCACGTCTCTACCACATGCTGAATTTGCATATAATAGTGCAAAGCATGCAGCCAAGTAAGTTGAGTGAGACTTCAGTTCATGTTTGTGTGGATGTCAATTTAGAGCTCCATGGGCAATCAGGCTTAAAAACATAAACGTGCAAACAGCTTTTTACTTTCTGGAAGAAGAACATGAGATATAACATTTTGCGAGAGAGAATCATCTCAGCGCTCAAAACAGGGCTAAGATTTCTATTGCAGAAAAGAAGAATTTACCTTTGAGTATTTAGTATTGATAAAACAGTAAACCACAAAAACTCCAAAGGATTCAGAGGTGATAAAAAAACCGGAAAAGTTTACAAGACTTTTCCACGTATAGTTGGTGGTGAATCAAGTAACTACGGTGCAATCTAGGCTAATACTTGTAGGGACCAGTGACTTATTAGTTATTTTGGGCACATACCATTGTGAAAAGGGACCTCTATCGCCAAGCCCTTGAGAACTGTTGATATAACCTCAAGCTCAAAGCGGAGCTATTCCTGGGTGGTGAGCTAGTCAGCTCTTTTCCCTCCCGTCTTTTGCTACTGATCTATAGTTATGTGCAGAAATATTGGTTCACAGCCAGACCAGTATACCCTAGATCTATGAGTTGTTGTTTCATGCAACCCTTCAGAGGGCACATTGACCTACAAAAAGCTGAAAGTAGCAATATTTTTTTTGGAAATATAGCTCATGCTATCTTTTCACACCTGTCCAAAACATATTTACTTCCAAAATGGCATACGTGAACTTCATAAAGAGACCTATACAATAAAAAGAAACTCTAATCTCCTAAAATATTCAGCCTGGCATAAGAAAATAGTGGAAGGATGTACCAGTTCCATTGAATTTTTTGAGTGAAAGCCCAGAAACAGCATACTTCGCATTGATCAGCAGGCGCATGCGGGGCTGTGCACCAAGTTTGCTTATTATTGATCTGAGCAGTCCACTACAACCTCACGCTCAAAAAGTCAAAAGGCTGAGGTGTGAAACACAACGAATAGCAAACACTTATCAATGTAACAACAATTCTCAAAAGAATATTGGGCCCTTACTCTGTCCGGAGAACTATGAGAAGGTCACGTGGTAGCCCTTCCATAAACTGAGAGACATCACCTAAGGTCAGCATTCGCACCTCATCCCGTAGTTGTTTCCTTTCTTCTAAGGACATGGCTTCGCCCAGACTCGATGTGCTGCATAGGTACATTACAAGATGTATTCTAGTAAAAATCCTCTCATGCAGATTAACAGTCTTAAACATCATATTACCTTTCCAAAGTGCGTCCCATAAAGATAACTGGCAGGTATTTGAAGTACTTTCCCGCACCAAGGCGTTCCCCAACCTTTTGTGTTTCGATAGAATCTGCAAGGACTAGAGCCTTCCACAGATAACAGAAGTCCGACCTAAAGCCTTCATCCAGTTCTCTATACAGCCCATGATCCAATAGTACTGTACAAAATCCAACATGCCGTATACAAAATTAGGACATTAAGAAGTGATCACTAACTTAGCGGATGTATACCAGCCAAGAGGAACCAAAATTGAGTATAAGCACCTAGTTGAAACTGCCGCTCCCCTGTACCACCTCCAGAATGGATTAAAATGTTTCCAGGGTGAGGGTCTCCGTGTACATAGCCGTGAAAGAAGATCATTTGAGCAAATACTTCCACCAAAACTTGAGCAACCTGGGGCGAGCACAAGCAAAGTGAGCCTCAATAAAAAACCTTACTAGAGTTATCACAACAATATTTAGTCATTACCTTGAGTGGATTAACACCACTAGAGTTATCACAACAATTATTTAGTCATTACCTTGAGTGGATTAACACCAGCCTTCCGGAGAGCTTCCACATCATCAATCTGCCAAAAAAATCCAACAATATGGGGCCAACCTTTACATGCAATGATGGTTGGTCAAGTGTAGTAGAGAGAACCAGGCCAGAAATAAACCATATGAAAAAAAACAATTATTAAGTTAAAACTTGATGTTTAAATTACTGGTGACAGTTACATCAAGATGCAGCTATCTAAGGGCCTTTACAAGAATCATCCCAACCTGTGAAAAGGGGAGATCTCACTTGCCTATTCCTAACGAGAAGGGGATCTCCCCTATCCCAAACCCTGTCCGTCCAATGGGCAGGGGTCTGTAAGGACCATAAAAGCTCATGTGGCAACTAATCTATAATAGAAAGTCCTGCTGGACTTGTTGTGTATTCTACATGATCATTTCAACACAATTAACCCCCTTCCCTTTTGTTTTCACACCAATTAAATCTATTACCCAAATGTGGAACTGAGATTCCCACATATGCCATGCAGAGAGTTAGTATGTAAACTGTCTTCTATCATCTCCTTCGTACAAAGCTTTTATGACAAGTAAAAAAATGTTTCCACGCGTTTTTACCTTGCACCCATGCATAAATTCCATTGTAAGAACTCGATTTGAGGTCATATCCTGCAGCAAAACACAGAGAAGTTATAATATACGACTGGATGGTGGGAAGTGAAGAAAACTCTGAAGCCATTTTGCTTGCCCATATCCGAAAAATTCCACCATTGTCTGATTGAAGTGTGCTTGTGAGCACATGACTTTTTTATCAAAGCATGAAAAGGTTGAAATTCATAAGTACCCAAAATATTCCTGGGATTTTGACATTGCTATTCTTTTTAAAAAACTTCGCTGTTCGCTCGGCATTACGTGCTTCTTCCTCAAAATCTGAAACCAGCATGTAAATGACGTCTCTCTCTCTCTCTCTCTCTCTCTCTCTCTCTCTCTCTCTCTCTCTCTCTATATATATATATATATATATATATATATATATATATATATAGTAATCCAAAGATTTTTTAGAACATACTCTGCTACAAACGAGTCTCTTTATGTATTCCGACGCAAATACTTCTAAATTCACTCCAATCAGAGAGTCATCGGCTAACAGACCCATTGAAATCAGTTGAGGATGGATTCATCCAGCAGCCGGGCTACCTCAGTGTTCAGGTGTCCCGTGCCATGTGGATTGCAATTGTCCAGATACGGGTTTCATCCCACCGCCTCAGAGTGGAGACAAGTAGAGCTGAGCGCGTCTTCAGAGCCAAGAAGCTCATACGGAGACCCAAAGAGAAGAGGATCTGCCAATTATGCCACACAGAGGTTGAGATAGGAGTATTACATATGCCGCTGCCCAATATACTATGAGATCCACGGGACATTTCATTGTGAGGGATTTGGTCCACTCTCCAAGACCATTGACTTCCTGGACCAGCATTGCCTAGGCCTCTTCCTGCTTGAGCTCCGCAGACACACGAACAGCATAATGTATGTGGATTGTCTAGCTCAAGTCATCGGGTTGACTATTGGATGATCATACACCACCGCAAAGGGAGTCTTCTTTCTGGAAGCTTGGATAGTAATGTAAATGGCATGTTCTACCAATAAAAGAAACTCCTCCCAAGGATGTAATGTGCCTAGCAATAATACTGAAGCGTTGTGATCATGGTCTGGTTCGTGCTCTCGGATCGATCATTTGTCTGTAGGTGAAAAGCTGTATTGAACGCCTTCCAAAATGCTCCTTTGAACTTTGGATCCCTGTCTAAGATGATCCACTTCAAAATTCCACGCAAACAGAACGCCTCCATCAGTACCAAGCAAGCTCATGGCAATTAGACCTCAAGATCGAGGGTGATTCGAGGTACTGAACCTATGGTTGGGTAGTGAGTCACTAGCCACAATCCATCACAGTCATGCGATGCATACGACGATGTCGGGTCCATGTAATCTCGTTAGTGTTTCGATTCTAGGTCAGATAATCCTTGGGCGTGGTCTTGTGAAGACCTCACATTAGTATCACCTTGGACGTGGTCTTGTGGAGACCTTACATTGGTATCAGAGCTTGAATCTGATAAGTGCTAGAACCTGGGGCATGAAGGATGTAGAAGATAGTATCCTTCTGCCGGCTGTTTGGGCAAGAAAGCCATGGTTTCTCCACATGGATGTGCGGGAAAGCAAGAAAGGAAGAAATCTCTCGTGCAATTGCGCAAGGATTGGAGAGGTGGTGAAAAAGCACCCTTGACATGCAGGCTGAAAATCGCCAACTCGGTGAGCACAAACCACGACATGGTTGGTAGTTTTTTGCCCCTTGCTTTTTCCCTTTATTGTTGGCAGAGAGGGACAGGTGGTAAAACAACAAGTGTGTGATTGCGTCACATGAGGAGAGAGGGCAGATGGTAGCCTGATGTATATGAAGAGGGTAGGGTAGGCAGCCATGAGGCTGGGCCAACCTAGGGAAAGGCCAGCCAGGGGCAGCCTGCTGTGGGGTGTTGTATGAGGGCAGAATAGCCTTGGCTACAGGGCGGCCAGAACAGCATGCGCAAGGCAACAGGCGGGTCAGTGGGCTGACCATGTTGCCAGGACAGAGCTTGTGCACCTGTGCGCTGACAAAAACTGCCTGTGTGTGTGAGCTTGCGTGGACAGGCTAGGACGGAAAAGCAGGCACATGGCAGCCGGCTGGGGAAGTTTTGTTGCACAAAAGCTGTCCGTACAGGGCAGCGCTCAAAAAGTCTTGATGGTGGAAAAAGCTTAGGCCAAACATAAATTTATTTTTGGTGTTCAGTCTAAAAAGGGGAGGTGGAGTTTTAATATATATATATATATATATATATATATATATATATATATATATATATATATATATATATATATATATATATATATATATATATTGGACTAGATACTACGACATCCCCACTAACGTCATCAGTGCCCAATAGTGAGTGTAGAACATTGTATCAAGATATGCTCTCACACACGCACTCCACACACTCCACACACACACACACGCATAAGAGCATATATTCACATAAAGCCTTTCGTACTGAGTTTCTCTCAAACCTTCAGAGATGCAGGACAGACTCAGCCATAATGAAGCCTAGCACTAAGGGAGGGAGGTAGTAAATAGAAAGAATTAGTACAGCAAATAAGTAGTTGAAAGATAGAAAGAATTCGCACCATATCAACTGGCCGCAACTCGGACGAAAACTTCACAATGTGAAATCTGCATGTCCGCTAATATGGCTGAATTATATACCTAGATGAATCCAGGAACATGCCCAAATCCACCTTTTAGGAACGTGCATGTTATATACTCAAGGTAGTCAACCCACAATACTATATAACTATCAACTTCATTATGCATAGTATGGACTAGATACTATGACATCCCCACTAATGTCATTAGTGCCCAATAACTCTGTATCAAGATATGCTCTCCACTCCACACACACACACACACACACACACACACACACACACATAAGAGCATATATTCAACTGGCCGCAACTCGGACAAAAACTTCACAATGTGAAATTTGCATGTCCGCTAATACGGCTGAATTATATACCTAGATGAATCCAGGAACATGCCCAAATTCACTTTTTAGGAACGTGCATGTTATATACTCAAGGTAGTCAACCCACAAGACTATATAACTATCAACTCCATTATGCATAGTATGGACTAGATACTATGACATCCCCACTAACGTCATTAGTGCCCAATAGTGAGTGTAGAACTTGTATCAAGATATGCTCTCACACGCACCCCACACACACACACACACACACATAAGAGTTCTTTGGATGAGCCCGTGTGTATGGTTGAATGATGGTCGTATATGCATAATTCGGCATCTCCCGTGGGGAGATAATCCGGCTCCTCCTGTGGGGAGAGTAAGGCCCTCAAAGCTTGTACATAAAGCTTGTACATGGTATTATTCTCCTTTCGTAATAAACTACTCCAAAGGGGGGGGAGGGTCAGCCCATTCCAGCCTCTATGTGTGGACATCTCTCTTTTACATTTTGTGGAATGAAGTGGCATATGTTTGGCCCGTTTAAGTGTTTAATTGCATTAATAGTCAAGTGTTTTGTGAAACCCCCTTTTGCCGGCCCACTCAAAGTTACATCCACTATGTCGTGGGCTTCCTCAAAATCCAGGAGCAGCACTGCTATATCCTCTTGTCGGAAGTGGACCATGGCGGTGATCACCTCCCAAAAAGTGAAGATGTTATCCAAGATGATCCTATCCACAACCCTATCTGTGTGCCATGAATCAGATTCTGGGAGGTGAGGTTGAAGGTGAAGACTAATGGCTGGTAAGGATTTTGTAAGCACTACCAAGGAAGGTGATGGGGCACCACTAACACAGCTCCAAACAGTCACCACCCTCCTCGGGAATCAAGTGAATGAGTCCCTCTCGCATGTGGCCAATGATCATGATCTCATTGAAGGCAGCCTGAAAACCAATCTCCATGAGGTCCCAGAAACCGATAGGCTATCTGCTTTGGGGCACTTGCCACGAGGCAAGTCTTTAAGGGCATCATTTAGCCCATCACTCGAAAGGGGTGAACTCAAGAAGCTCTGAAGACTGAGGACGACCACCTTGTGCATGTGTTGCCACAATCTCTCTCTCACTACCTCGATCTGGGGGTGAGGGGACCTGCCGAGAGAAGCCCACTGTAGAAGTCTGTGGGAATGGCCGACACTTATGGGGGATTAGAACCGTCTCAACTCCTTAGCTTGCGGACCCCATCTTGGCAATGGTGAGGACTTGTAAAAATCTTGCGTGACCCTTTTCCCACCTGGGTCCAGACATATACACGGGCATGGTAACCCGAGCTCCACCCTCCTCTCGTTAATCGAGCGTATCTATGTGCAAGCTGTCTCTAGCTGTGACTCCAGCCATGGGCTGACTGGCCTTGGAGAGAGGCTAGGCCCCTACAAAGGCTCCTCTCCTGCTCTCAAAACACGCTGAGTCTAGGCTGCCCTCTGTTGTAAGAACGAACTGATCTCTCTCAGCCCCAAGTCTAGATCCGTTGCAACATCGATCTGTGCCTCAAGGTGACGGTGTTCCAAATCTCAACGATCTCTATGTCGATCTCGGTGTCCCCAACCAAGCTCTCTAGGATGCAGACACTCTACGATCTCGCTCGCCACCAGAGGTCCTCTAAGTGAAGGAGGATAGGGGCATGGTCTGATAACATGGTGCCAACTAGGATGCCAATTATGAACCCCTCCCCCACAACCACAACCACAACCCCGCCCAACAACCCACCCCCCCGGGGCAGGCCTGCAAGCCCACTCATCCACATAAAATCTGTCAATGCAAGGTTCGGTCCTCCTGTCTGACCTAGAAAAATGGAGGCTCCCGTGAGTGCATCCAAACAATCTAAGGGTGCCACTTGAAAGTGCTACAGCTAGATGCTTGCTCACCTTATGAGGTGGAGAAGCATAGAGCTTTTAGATTTCTAAAAGACAAGGGGGCACCCTTCAAAGACTCAGCCAAGATCACAACACCATTGTAGGCTGCTTCAACCGCTCAACCCCACGTCCCAGATATGTCCTTAAAGCAGAGTCACATGGGGACGGGGGACGGGGACGGGGACGGGGAAGTGCCGTCCCGGGGACGGGGTCGGGAACGGCAAAAAAAAACCTCTTTTTTAAAAGCAATTTAGGAGTTGTATGCATGACATACATATAGAGACACACTTTGAACAAAATTTTACACCGAATAGACAAAAAAACAAGAGTCATTTTGAGCAAAATGCGCTAATAAAACATCGATGGCACACTGATTATGTGATTGATAGTCTGATAGATACAAAGAGATAAGTACATGCCTCATGGGCAGTGAGGGTTACAAAAAAGAGTGGGTACAAAATAGGGATACTAGATAGATCACAATAGATCATGGCCATTGGCAGTGGGCACAAAAAAGGTGAGATGGCTCAAGGCTCAAGAGTCAAGCCTCAAGCTCCTGAAGTGCTAGCCTGACGGGAGGCTTGGAAGTCGAAGTCGTCGATGCCATTTGAAGCCTCCTCCTCCCCCTCAGGCTGTAGCTCCTCCTCTACCTCCTCAAGATGCTCCTGAGCTGCAGGATCTTGCTGTGCCATCTCCCATTCGGTGAAGGGATCCGCCTTCCCTGTTGCTGTCGCACATAGCATGCGCAAGTTAGCGCTCACAAAAACCAAATCACTTGCCCTTTGCACTTCAAGGCGGTTCCTCTTCTTAGAGGCAATGTGACTGTAAACGCTCCAAAGTTGCTCCAAGCAACTAGAGCTCACAGCCTGGCTAAGGATGCGAATAGCCAAGCGCTGCAACTCCGGCCCATCTGATCCGTAATCCTCCCACCAAAGAGGAGACCCAATCTTGAGGCGGTCAAGCTGTGCATCTAAACATCCAAAAGATCCCTGCCGCATCCTGTACTGAGATAGCTGGTCTCTGATCTTTCGCCTGATGGTAGGGGTCGGGCTCTAAGCGCTCCAAAATGATCCGCCATCCCCTGCTTACTTCCTTGTCGGCCTCTTGCTTTCTGCCCTGGAACTCTGGATCAACCACAAAGGCAGCCGCATGAAGAGGGGAGTAGTAGGAGTTCCACCTGGACTCACATAATGAGTGGATCTCCTCAAACTCGGCCCTGTCTGGCACAAGCTGCTGGAGTGACTCGATCATGCGATCCATGGCCTCATAGACCTTGCCGATACATGGTTCACGGCCGTCAATGACTCGTAGAAGGTGAACAATAGGCTTGACCAAGGCATCAAGTGTCTTCACCTTCTCCCACCAAGCGGCATCATCGGCGCGATCTCGGCACGTTCTCCCTGTTGCCGATTTTGACTGCGGCATGGCAGAAAATTCATCACTAAGGAAAAGCCCTCTTAGGGCTCCGCCACATGTAGACAAGCGGCCTAGCATGAGGAAGTTGTATGCAAACCTTGTCTCAGAATACTTGAGGAGGGAAAGAGTGCTCCTTTTAGAGAACTCATGTCGCAGCCTTTGGTGGTTGAGGACAAAGGATACAAGCTGGTTAGCCTCCTCAATGGTGGGTGCAATCCATGGCAAGGCACCTATGTCTTTGAGGAGGTTGTTGAGACAATGGGCCATGCAAAAAGAAACTGTGATGGATGGATACATTGACTCAATAATGCTCCCGGCTGCCCTATTTGACGCCTCTCCATCCGCCACCATGCCGACCACAAGCTCCGGCCCAATGACCTCGATCGTGGACGCCCATTCCGCGGCAAGCACATCCACGGCCTTCCCAGTGCCACTCGCATCATGTGACTCGATGAAGTACACTTTGCCCCTTGAGTAGGCCACCACTCCATGGATGGAGCGCTTGCGCGTGTCACTCCATCCATCTACAATGAGAGAGACTCCGTTAGTCTCCCATGTTGCCTTTGTATCCGCCGCCGCCTGCTCAACGGCCAACTTCTCCCTATCAAGCAAAGTGGTGCGAATCTTTTCCGATGAAGGTGGCACATAAGAGGGGCCATATTCCCCGATCTTTGTGGCCATCTCACGGAAGTAAGGAGACCTATTTCAAGTAAGGAAAACCATGTAGCATGTTAGCTTTTTTTGGCAATATGACAAATGCTTTGAAGCATGAGACATTAAAAAAAAAAAGAGTGAAGAGAATTGAGTCTCGACTCTCACCGTGCCGCTTGAAACGCAATGTGGTCGTGGTAGAAGAACCTAGCCACCGACCTATCCACCTCATCCTTCAATTTTGGGTTCCAATTCTCGTTAAGAGTGGATTGACGGCGGATGGGAATGGAGGCACCCGATGTGGATGGAGTGGACTTGAATGGTTGAGAGCTTGAAGCAAGATTTGGGTTCCTCTCCACCTCCATTCGCGTCGGTTGCTCTCGTGCTCTCACCACATCATGAGGATCAACGGCAACATGTCGCCCTCTCTTTGCCGCCTCGGCCACCTCATAAACCTTGAGCTTCTCAAGAAGCTCCGCTCGCTTCTCAGGAGTAACGCGTGCGCAAAATTGCACTTGATGACCGGCCTCGTGCAAAAAGTGAGCTCGCACTTTGTTGGCGCCGCCACTTCTCTTGTAGGAACAAAGCTTACAATTCCATGCCCTTGAACCACCGCCCACTCCACGACTAGCGTAGTGGACCTCATCCCACCATGACCATGTGTGCACCGCCGGCCTCCTTCGTGAAGAGCCCACAACGGAAGATGTGGCGGCGGCGCCTTCACCTTGAGATGCCATGAATGATGAATAGTGTGAGAGAGAGGGAAGAAGGGTGCAAGAGAGAGAGAGAGAGAGAGAGAGAGAGAGAGATGGCTTGGAAGTTGGAGAGAGAGAGAGAGATGGCTTGGAGAGAGAGAGAGAGAGATGGCTTGGAAGTTGGAACTTGGCACAACTTGGCACAACTTGGAGAGAGATGGATTTGGAAGCTTGAGCAATGAGGCTTGAGAAACGAGTGTGGGTGCAATAGAGAGTGTGCCTTTTTTTATAGCTGGAATTCCGCCCATTTCCGCCCGTTTCTGCCCGTTTCTGGCCGTTTTCTGCCCGTTTCTGGCCGTTGGAGACGTCCCCTCACCGCGTCCCCTGCCCGTCCCGCGTTTCGGGAACGCGTCCCCGGGACGCCTTCAGGCGTCCCCGTGTTGCACGGCGTCCCCTACACGTCCCACCCGTCCCGGCCGTCCCCGTCTCCGCGTCCCGCGTCCCTACGGCCCGTCCCCGCGTCCCCGTGTGACTCTGCCTTAAAGCCACCTACAACAAAGAGAATGGACCCCAGATGCCCATGAATCATACCTTGGCACATCATCATATCCTGCCGGACCTAGACAGCTAAGATCTTGCCAAACCATTGAAGTCTGCTTATCATCATGGAAGCTGAAAATGGAGATTTCAACAAAGATGGAGTCTTGGAAGCTACCTCATTTCATCATTGAAGGTGCATTGGAGGCAAGGAAAGCATACAAGGCAGCCCATGAAGATAGGGAACGCTCTGTATCGGAGACCAAATTTTCAACTGCCCTTGTAGAAAGGATTGATGCGATGCTGCAAAATTTGGAGAAGGAACTTGACGATGTTGATGCTGTGATTGGAGATCGTTGGAAGCTACTTGACTGGGACTCTGATGGAAAGGTTAAACCAGAAGAGGTTGCTGCAGCAGCCATGTTCCTCAAAGATAGTCTAGACCAAGAGCCTGTTAAGGAACTTATCAGCAATCTAGCAAAAGATAAAGAGGGGAAGATTCTTGTAGAAGATATTGTGAAGCTAGGGACTGCCATAGAACCAAAGGAGACGAGTGAGGAAGGTGAAAAGAAACATCAATAGCAGGCTGATCTGCTTCAAGCCGAAGGTTATTCCTTTCAAATGGGGGTAGGAACGACACTTAAAAATTACTTTGACGGCGCCACCCACTCTCGCCTATATGGGAAAGCTTGCATGCCCATGGCCATGCACCGCCTCCCTGAGGGGATGGGGTGTGATTGACCTCATCCCACCATGTCCATCCCGTCGTCCTTCTACGGGAAGTTGGAACTTCAAGTGCCGCCGCCACGTGAGGAGGATGCCATGGATGATGGATGCCCATTGCCTCCTTGCCACTTGATAGCTTGAGAGAGAGTGACAGTGAGTGAGGCTTGAGCCTTGAAAGTTGAGGGAGAACTTGAGTGTGAGGGTGGGTGGGAGTGTGTGTGTGTGTGTGTGTGTGAAGTTTGAGAGAGTGTGAGGGAGAGAGCGTGTGAGTCTTGTGAGGCTAGAGCTTGCTTGTGTGAGAGCTTGAAACTTGAGACCTTGGCCCTTGAGGCTTGCCACTTGAGGGAGAGAGAGAGTGTGTGTGAAGCTTAAGCTTGAAGTGTGAGAGGGAGTGTGTGTGTGTGTGTGTGTGTGTGTGTGTGTGTAAGGAGGGAGGCAAGAGAGAGGTCAAGGCCCAAAGCCTCAAAGGCTCAAGGCCTATGAGCCAAGGCTAAAGGTCCACGAAAAGCCCCCCCCCCCCCCCCCCCCCCCCCCCCCCCCCCCAAAACGGCCAAAAAAAAACGGTCAAAAATGTGACCGTTGCCCAAACATTAACCTGGGGCGTTCCCATGCAGCCGTCCCCCCTTGGATCCGTCCCCGGAACGCCGTCCCTTGTGAGGGACGCCCAACTAGGGACATCCGTCGTCCCCGTCCCAAAGTGTTCCTGGGACGGCGTCCCCCGTTCCAAGGGTCCGTCCCCTCCGTCCATGATGCCAATCCTCCAATCAGCAAGGCCAGCTCTTCATCACCCCCCTAGCTCGTAATAGGGATAAAGGATAACATAGAGCCTTTTATAAGTGAAGGCACACAAAACACACAAACATTTGTTACAAATCCGTTTTGGGGGCAACCCAAGTAGAGAACCCTTATTGACTCAACACACAAGAAAACTAGAATGCCCAATCATAATCTTCCTCATTGAGGGAGACCTGGGTTGTTGTTGTAGTTATCTCTTCTTCTTTAGTCGGCTCCTCCTCATCTTCAGAAGCAAAAAGATTTGCATGGTGCTTTTCTTGCTCTTTCTCAAGCTTTATAAAACAGTTTGCTTCTTTGTGGCCCATTTGTTTGCATTACCTACATTTGGATTATTTTTTTTTCCCTTTTCCATTTCAATGCTCCAATAAAAGCCTTTTCGTGGTCAAGGATGCTGCTAGCTTGTTGTTCCTCTTTATTTCTTCTATTCTCCTCAAGAAGCAAAGCCACTCACTACATTTTCAAAGTTTGTAGCCGCCACACGAAGGATTTCCAAAGTTTGCCCATATCGAGATGAGTACAACCACCTTGTCTGCATCTTCATGCTCACATTTAAGACACGTAAGTTACTAGACTATTGAACCAAACTTGGCCAGATGATTACTTAACTCTTCATTTTCATTCATTTTAAGATCTTAAAACTTGAGCTTCAGGAAAACATCAGGGTTAGTGATTTTATTACCGAAGATACCTTCCATTTTTGCCCAGATTTTCTTGGCTGGTGATGCACCAAGGAATCTGCAAGGCTTAGGCCGATCACGGCAATGACTCTCTCATTGCGTTGCCGCCACATCTTTTGCTTGTCTGGTTCAGTATCTCCTGGACCTTGGTCATCTCCTCAGACTCTCTCCCATACTCCCTCTCGCATCAGCAAGAGCTGCATCTTGGTTTGCCAGGTAGGGAACCCATTGCCAGAGAATCTGTCGATTCCTGTCATTGATAGGCCAGTGACATCGAAGCAGAGGTAGGTTCAGTGGGCAGGCAGAGATGAGATGCTAATGGTGATGTCACAGGAGAGTCTCAACGCGTTCTGTTGAGAGCATGGCACACGTGCAAGAGTTGAGCTGGAGTTGCTCGCAGCAATCGAGCAGCAGAGGTACAGAGCTACTGTCTCGTCAGAGCAGTGAAGACGAGCTGCGGCATAGAAGCAGAGCAGTGAAGACAAGCTGCAGCATAGAAGCAGAGCAGTGAAGAAGGTCAGGCGAAGATGTGGAGCGTGAAAACGGGACGCTGTAGGCAAGGGCACTAGGGCACAGCGAACAGCTGTGGAGGCAGCAGCAGGAAGGCTGAGCGGCAAAGCAGGAGGGCACCAAGAATGTCCCATGGAACAGCGGCGATGCCAAGGTGCCGGCGGTGTGGAGCGTGAAAACAGGACGCTGTAGGCAAGGGCACTAGGGCACAGCGAACAGCTGTGGAGGCAGCAGCAGGAAGGCTGAGCGGCCAAGCAGGAGGGCACCAAGAATGTCCCATGGAACAGCGGCGACGCCAAGGTGCCGGCGGCAAGAATGGGCCAGAGCGAAGGGATCGTTGTATGGTGGTGCAGTCCAAGGCTATAGCTCTGATAGCTTTTATAAGTTTACAGCCTTATCTTTTGACACATCACACACACTCGGTCAATGACATCAATAAGTCTTTGTTCATATGCTTGAGTCCTTGAATGTCCGCAGGGGCCCACGGGGTGTGTTTCGGATTTCCACGTGGACAGTCCCAAGTCCTAGTCCAGACACCACAAAGGTGCCCCCCACAACTTGTATTAGATAATCCCCCAATCCTAAAACTTGTATGCAAATTTTACAGAGCTTATGCTGCAATTGGTGACACTGAACAGCCTGCCTTGCATGTCGGCCTATGTGAACGAGCTATTGGCACCCAGTATGACCACATGAA
Source organism: Cibotium barometz (assembly GCF_041138505.1). Lineage (NCBI taxonomy): Eukaryota > Viridiplantae > Streptophyta > Polypodiopsida > Cyatheales > Cibotiaceae > Cibotium > Cibotium barometz. Next base: position 19,654,534 of record NC_141084.1, read on the forward strand.
GGAGGTGGGTCACAAATATTACTGCTCTTATGATGAAAGGATGAAAAAGGAGAAAGCCCTCAACGTGAGGGAAACAAAAATGTTAAAAGCACCTCCCAAGGAGACATAAAGGTTTTTTAACAAAAGATGAGGCTCGTAACCCATAATGGGAAGAGTGCTTGGAGAGTGGGTCAAGACCAATCACCACACACAAGTAAAACCTCTCATCAAAAAAGACACACAAGTTTAACATCAAAAAAGACACTTTCCCATTCGCACCTCTCAAAGATTCTCACTCTGGTGAAGAAGGATACAAACGCACAGTCAGAAGAAAGCCAGCTTGTACGTGCTACTTTCCTCCTTGCGGATCACCACAGATAGAGACGGGGCCAGAATTCTTGCAGCGAGGGCACATCATTCTACTTTGCCAAGACTGCCAGAAATTGTAAGCTACCAAAACTAGACCCTAAGAAGAGCGGACAGTAAAAGTCTTAGACAACAAACGAAGTATAACGAAGTTCTACTAATTCATTGCACCTTTTGTAATGTCATGTGCACACTAGGGGCAGGCAGATTGGCGAGCTAGAGTGTGATATGTTGTGGGCGGACATGTGCTTTTTGGTCCGCTATTGATAGCGTGTGCTTTTTGGACGTTCCTTCCCTATTTATTGGGGAAAGGGGTACCAGTTGGGCACACATCGATGGATGGAGCTCAGGAGTGCAGAGCGCATGGAGCGGAGAGCTCCACCGTTCAGTAGGCCATCGTCCTTGGGGGGGGGACAACCCCTGGTGGTATGTGACACCGGAGGAGGACGGTGGCAGGCACACTCACCACCCAACCATGACAGCCATGAGTGAGGCTCACAATCTTGGCCGACCCCACCGAGCCACAAGCTAGAACATCATGCCCTTGCAAGTGTCAACTTCTCCTTGAGTTCTTTTTCTTGAGCTCAAGAGTGAGGTCTCTTGAGGAAGGGGAGTACGTCATGTGCACGCTAGGGGCAGACAAATTGGCGAGCTAGAGTGTGATATGTTGTGGGCGGATATGTACTTTTTGGTCCGCTATTGATAGCGTGTGCTTTTTGGGCATTCCTTCCCTATTTATTGGGGGAAGGGGTGCCAGTTGGGCACACACCGACGGATGGAGCTCAAGAGTGCAAAGCGTGTGGAGCGGAGAGCTCCACCGTGCAGTAGGCCATCGTCCTTGGGGGGGACGACCCCTGGTGGTATGAGACACCGGAGGAGGATGGTGGCAGGACACTCGCAAGGGCATGATGCTCTAGCTCGTGGCTCGGTGGGGACGGCCAAGATTGTGAGCCTCGCTCATGGCTGTCATGGTTGGGTGGCGAGTCTGCCTGCTGCACCCAAATATGTTTCTTCCGCTTTGCTTTCTAGGGTTAGCATTTATTGCTTTGTCTTGCGTTTCATGGCTGTTTTGCAAGGTTCCCCTCTTGGAGAGGTCGTGGGTTTTGACATGTAAGCTGGAGCATTTGTAGTCAGGAGGCAGGAATTTTCTGAGCTCTTCTGTTAGGCACTTGCTTTTGGTCCTTTTCATGAGAGCCTCCCTACATATACATGGCTGGGTCTTAGGCGTCCTAGGTGGCTGATCTGCAGGCCAAACTCGTGCTGAAATAGGGTCACTTCCTGTTTCCTTTTGGCTGGCTGCACTTTCATACTTTGGCATGTTCCCAGCCCCACACTTTAGCACGTTCCTATCTACACTCGTGTCCCATTCTCTATTATGGTTTCTTTTGTCCCACTATGAGGCAGGGTTTACAACATGTGCCACATTCTCTTTGCTAAGCATTAAACTTGGCTATTCCCCAGTATGACAAACATATATCTGGATAGAAGGGACTGACGTATGTGAAAGCAATCATTATGATATGCAAGTAGAGCATGCATTCGTGTGGATTACATGTCTAGTCTAATGTAGCATTCCCCCCAGCCTCAAAAGTTGCCATTAGCTGGAATACATCTTGCTATAAAAGAATTAGATCAACTTAAACCCTTTAACTTTAACACTATCATGTTTCCAGACCAACCAAGTCAACCACAAAACGCAGTAGACATTCAGGGTAGACAGACTTACCTAGCTCCTTTGACGAGGACTTCTCGAATTCAGGAACAATCCATTGGAGTTGGTAATCTGGAAACAACTGCAAAACATCACATTAGCATCAATTGTGAACACAACCATACTTGAGTACTAGCTGCGCAGACAGACAAGACGTGAAGAAAAGCCACTAGTGGTTATATTTATTCTCGCTCTCGCTCTCGCTCTCTCTCTCTCTCTCTCTCTCTCTCCCCTCTGCGTTTTCAGAGCCCCGCCATCCCCCCCCCCCCCCCCCCCCTGCATTTTCAGCCTCCCGCCATCTCTTTCTCTCTGCTCGTAGCCCCCTCCCGCCACTCTCTCTGTCTCACGAGGATACCAACCGGGTTATCCGATCAGATCTTCTTAGCCTCTACACACATTGCACATGGATCACACCCCCAGAGCTCCCCACGAAGATGCACTTCTACAGAGACCACTTCCTCACCCTCACTGAGGATGGATTCATCCGGCAGTGTTCACATGTCCCATGCCATGCGGATTGCGATTGGCCAGATACGGGTTTCTTCCCACTGCCTCAGAGTGGAGACAGGTAGAGTTGAGCACATCTTTAGAGCCGGGAAGCTCGTACGGACACCCAGAGAGGAGAGGATCTGCCGACTATGCCACACAGAGGTTCAGACGGAGGAGCATTACATATGCCACTACCCAGTACACTGTCTATTTCGTGAGGGATTCGGTCCACTCTCCAGGATCATTGACTTCCAGGACCAGCGTTGCCTAGGTCTCTTCGTGCTTGAGCTCCGCAGACACAGGGACACCTTCTTGAGACATAGGCCCCAGCCACCGACCCAGGAGGTGGAGGACACCGACATAGTGGATCTTGTGGACCCTCCACGAGCTACTCTGGACCTACCTCACCCGAGAGGAGTTACCTCGGACCGAGCCTCTGCACTCCAGCATGCCCGACGCCTAATCTCTCTCTCTCTCTCTCTCTCTCTCTCTCTCCCGCTTGCTGCCCCCTCGCCTCGGCTCTGCGTCAACAACCGCACCGCCCTCTGTGCTAACCTGCCCCGCCCTTAACTGTGGGAAGCGCTGCAGACTGAATTTTCACCTGAGAGAGCTCCTTTCTCACCCCCATCTTCCCTCCTCCATAAGGACCTAAGCACTCAAGAACACCCCCCACTATGGGAGATACTAAGAAAATGGAAAATTCCAAGCTGGATACACTGGAAACAGCTGTGAAAACCAACAAGAAAATGGCGGACAGCAACCTCAACGCGGCCGTGAAACAAATGATGGAGCGGTTCACCAAGCTAGAGGACAATTGGAAACAAGAAAGAGAGATATGGAGACAGGAAAAGGAGGCTTTACAAGCTGAAATTCAGCTTCTCAAAGGAGAGGTGAGCTCACTCCGAGAGCAATTTGCAAAGGAAGAAGGCGAAATCCGCGAAGAAGAGAAGAAAAACATCAACGAGGAGATAACCAAAGAGGTTACACAATCCCTTGAGGCACACATAGAGGCGGCCAAAGACGGATGGGTTGAGGTGGCAAAGAAAAGCATCAAGAAGGGGGTCAAGGAGGAGCCCATCCGAGTACATGCCACACTTGAAGAAGAGAAGATGAGACACGCCCGCCGGCTTAATGTACGAGTACCCGGCCTACCCGCATCCAACGATACACCCGAGCAAGAAGGTAAAGCTCTATGTACCACACTCGGGTATTCTCAAGACACTCCATTGCCCTTCACAAAGGCTTGGAGAGTGGGGAAAGAGGAGAAGAGGAGGGTTCTTGTCCTCCAATTTCACAATCAAGAGGACAAGATAACATTCATGAAGAAGAGGATCATCTTGAGGAATCTACCGGGCAGCCCCATATATATTGATGAGGATCTCACAAAGATGCAAGTGGAGCACCGCAAAGCTTGCATGCCCAAGGTGATTCAAGCAAGAAAGGAGGGGAAGAAGGCCTTTTACAGAGATGGCCGGGTCTTCATTGACGGCCGGCCGGTTGCATAGGGACTCGCGACCTATGAGACATCGACATGGCAGCCTCCACATGGAGCCAGATAGAGTGCCCACAGGTCATACTGCTATCCCGGATGGTTCGTAGCAAGCCATCTGTTCCCCATGACATTGTGAGAGCAGAGTTTGCTGCACCACCGATGCTAGTGGAGGCACTCTTTCAGACAGTATGTTTCTTGCACAGACTCAGTGACATGCCGGTGGACTGACTCCCGCACATTGCTTTTGAGGCATCCAGGCAGCTTGCAGAGTCAGGGGACAGTCGCTCATGGTATACACAGGTAGTCCAGTGGCTCCAGAGTTTTGGGTATGATATGGACCGATTACCACCTACCCAGTATGATCTACATACCCCACACCTCTCCCTCTCACACACTGAGAGGAAAAGTGTCATCAAGCAGGAGCTAATTTAGAGACATATCATGCGCACATGGGTGACACCATCACAGCCTCTCCATACGAAGATGGCATACTACAGAGATCATTTCTTGATGTTGACTTATGATGGTTTCATTCAGAGACCGAACTACATGGATCTATATCTTGCACATGCTCTGAGAGTAGTGATTGGACAGCTCCGAGTTTCATCACACCCCCTGAAGATTGAGGCTGGACGAGCAGCCCACATCCCGCAGGAGGAGATATTATGCAGATTATGCAGAGGATGTGGAAAGTGAGTCACACTTTGTATGCACATGTCCATATTATGATGGGATCAGAGCCACCTACCCTACTCTCTTCAGAGGAGCAGACACATCTTTTCAGTCCATCCTGCAGATATCATACCAACGAGTACTCGGGCGCTTCTTACCAGAGATATACCGACAGAGAGAGCCAGTCAAGAGAGAGGAGAGCCCAGATCCGACAGAATCAGCTGACCGATTTCTTCCAGAGGACACCCATGCCAGATCCCACAGTGATGGGCCGGAGAGCAGAGGAGATTCGAGCATTGCGGCGTCCACGAGCGCCCGGATACCGACCTTCCCACAGACATCGACATATGATCAGGGACATTTGGGAACGACACAAGAGGCGACTACACGAGAGAGGACAGCCGGGACCCATTGATCTAGCGGCCATCTGGCATATCATTACAACTGGCGCTGACATGTATGACATTACACCCCCCCTCACCACAGGATGGAGCTGACTAGGAGCATGCCTGCATTGAGCATCGTTGTATCACGCTGGCATATAGTTGTGCATTTACCCCAGTAGTGCTCCATCCTTATATATGTACATACATCCCGACCTCACAGTAGCAATACATTGTACATGGTTTTGTCTCATAGGCCAGTTCTCTTTTGGCTTGAGAGAGACGTTAATACAATCTCTCTCTCTCTCTCTCTCTCTCTCTCTCTCTCTCTCTCTCTCTCTCCTCGAAGACGATCTCACACTAGCACAGGTGGCACACAGGAGGGAATGCATGCCACGCATCTTGGATGCACAGAAGGCAGGGAAATGGGCAGTGTACAGAGATGGGAGGGTGATCATCACCGAGCAACGTGCCCAATGACAGTGCGAGACCTATGAGACCAAGCTAGAGATTGCAGTTTGGAACTGCAATGGCGCCTTGAGGACAGATGCAGGTCTGTTCGAGGAGACATTTAGAGGGAGAGACTTGGTCTTATACACAAAGAGTCATCAGTGCCAAGGGAGTCGGCTTCCAAAGGTGAGAGGATACAGATGGGAGTTTGTTCACCGCCCACACCCACGCACAGTAGGGGGTACCCGGGGGTCGGGAGGGGTGGCTTTATTATACAGGGAGGAGCTTCAACATGTGATACAGGTGGTCGGACAGGATGAGGCCGCACGGCTTTTGTGGGTGAGGATCCAAACAGAGAGGGCCCAAGACATCTACCTTGCAGTGTGCACCCTCCAATTCTAAATATGCCACCCATGGAGAGTCCCCGTACCTGCCCTTTTATGGTGACATTATGAAGTTTTCCAGTCTAGGGGACATCCTCCTGGCTGGAGACTTCAATGCCCGCACCGCAAGTGCACAGGTACCCTTCTTTGAGACAGATGATCCCATGTACCAGGAGATTGACACGATGGGTACAGATCTGGAGCGGACATCACAGGATACAGCAGCCCGCACAGACTATGGAGAGTATCTCTTAGCCCTCGGCGGGGCTCATACGCTAGCCATTTATAATGGCTTGGCTAGATGGCCTAGATCCAACTCCTTCACCTCCTACCCCTTCAGACATGGAGCTAGTACAGTGGACTATCTAATGGGATCCCTCTCTTTGATCCCACTCATTTCGGAGTTTACCATCTCTCCTCGCCCCATTGGCGTTGCAGCCGACCATGCATACCTGGCCTTCCCACTCACATGCCGATACACCATGCAACCACCTGCTTTGCCCCATCACCGTCCGAGATACCACTTCACCAGAGAGACCTCTTCCATCTATTCTGATCACGTCTACCGCATCCTCTCCGACCTCGACCCCCACATCCCACTTGATGAGCTTACTACACACCTCTCAGCCACCCTCCATACGTCCGCTGCACAGCATCACTCGAGGAGCATAGAGAGGCTACACATGATGATGTCGTCACGCATGATCAGGAGTAAGCCATCTGTACCACATGACATTCTACATGCAGAGTTTGGGGTGGCCCCACTGGTTACAGATGCCCTTTTTCAGACTGTCACTTATATTCAGCATGTATACACGCTTGACAGAGATCACCTCCCACGCCTAGCACTAGAGTCCTCTATGCAATTATACTAGGGAGCAATTGAGACAAGCTGGACTGCCCTCCTCCTCAGTGACAGCCACCACCATTACCGACACATGCATGGTACTCCGAGGTAGTGGAGTGGTTTCATGCACATGGCATCCAGATGGACTGTCTCCCCCCGTTTCAGTATAGCCTCGATTCCCCCTACCTTGATCTCTCAAGACAAGAGGTCAACCAGATCATCCGGTTAGATCTATTCGGGCTACACATACACCAGACATGGGATGTCTCCATCAGAGATTGGTAAGAAGTGTGAGTTCTACAAAGATCACTTCTTGAGACTCTCCGAGGATGGATTCTTTGAGATACCGGGATACATACAAATACAAATGTCACATGCTATGCGTATCACGATCGGCCAGCTCAGGGTATCCTCCCACCGCCTCAAAGTAGAGACTGGCAGAGCTGAGGATATCCCACATGAGGAGAGGACATGCACAATATGCATCACAGGAGCAATAGAGGATGAGGCACATTATATGTTCAGTTGCCCGGCTTACTATGAGATACGGGGGAGATTCCATTGCCTCTTCCGAGAGGGATTCGGACCACTCACATGGGTGATAAAGTTTGAGAATCAGAGGCACTTGGGCATGTACTTGATGGAGCTCAGACGACACAGGGATGTAGTGTTGAGGCAACAATGCTGAGAGACAGCCCTAGCTCCGACAGGACACCTCACAGAGAGACATCACAGATTTCTTTGTGGTACACACATCCACATCGGAATACAATGCCCACAATAGTTCCTCTACTACCACATTAGAACCCAACACCCGTATCCACGCTCCAGCTCCACGCCCTTAGCGAGAGAGCTCGATCCATTCTGCGAGCCAAACGTCCCCGACCCAGAGCATTAGGACCCTCCACCACACAGAGATGGATTCGTGAGGTTCTCCGCCGACATCACACGCTCCCATCATAGAGGCCTAACATTCACTCCACCATCAAATCGGTTTTGGCCGAGGCGGGTATCGTCATTAGCTGATCACAGCATATCTCACTCTACACAGGATCATGTGCTGATCACATGTACTGTCAGATGTTTTCATTTTACATTTTCTTTCAGTTTTCCATGGCTCAGTATATCCATGGTACCATTGTATTACTTTTGGTCTCATAGACCCTTGGGGTCTTACGTACACGTTAATATAACTTACTTTCTTTCTCTCTCTCGGAAAAAGGAACCCCCACACCCATCCCAGATCCACATCGTCTTTCCTCTTCAATCCCACCAATGTCACTCGAGCACTAAAAAAGTTGCATAATGGGAGAGTAAAAGATCATGAAGATCTGCACAGAAAACTTTGCCCACGCGCAACATGTGCTTGCTCTCATCCTTACAAATCTCTTCAATAGAGCTCTTTGTGAAGGCTTTCCACTATCCTCAACCACAAACAACATTGTGCCCATCCACAAAGCAGAAGACTCCATGGATCCAAATAACTATGATTGGCAACACAATGGCCAAGATCTATGGAGCAGTATTAGAGGCAAAGATCACCTTTGGCTGAGAGGTTGGGGTAGAGAGGCTAGAGCATCAGGTCAAGCAACCTTTTCTTTTTCGGGAAAAAGATCCTTCAATTAGTTAAAAGAAAAATTAGCCACAAGGGGCTAAGTACAACCATGAAGGGCTAGATACAAACTATCCTCATATAAGGACAGGAAACAAGTGATCAAAGGGGGAGAGATGCTTCTCCTCCGACTGGCCGCTCTGTGAGGAGAAGGCTATCTCAAACGGACCGGGGGGGGGGGGGGGCAGGGAACAACTACACAGGTGGTCTGTAATGCCAAACGGGGTCACCGCCTCTATCTGTGAGGAAAGGGCTAGGCCTCCAAAGTCTCAAGAAGGCTTCCCACCTCTTTTGCATGCAGTCAGAACCTCCTTGTAGCTTCCCCCACTTACCGCGGGGGGTGTGAATGATATCAAGCCAGATGCTCCTCTGGTCTCAGCGAGCGGAGTGTGGGTACCCTCGATGGCCATGCTGCATCTAGCACGCCAAATGTGCCAAGCTGCTATGCTGCTACAAATCTCCCATCTCTGGTAGGAGCCTGGCCGCCAGTTACCTGTCGGGGGGACTGTGACTAATACTGTTGTAATACGATGGTGGGAGACATGTAGGGCTAGTCCTCCCCCATCCTCCTCATAAGTCCTGACCACTCTAGCCTCGATGGCCCAAGCGACAGTACCCCAAGGATGATCCAGGTCGATGCCCTGTCCATAGCGAAGATGCGGAGAATCCCCTGCCAAATCTGCTAAGCCTTCAGGCAATCCCAAAGGCAATGTCGCTGCTGAGACTCCTCGGGATGGCCACACCTCGAGCAAGCTGCTGACCGACCTCCAAATGCCAGCCAATTACCGACCGCCAAACTCCTGTGTGCCGTCAACCAAAGAAAGAGAGTGATCTTCCTCAGCCGAAAGCTATCCCAAAGCCTCTTCCAGAAATCTGAACGGCAGCGTTGTGATAGGCCCTGAGACTGCCAGTGTGCTGCTGCTGCCAGAGTGACATCTATCTCAGGCATCTGGATCTTGTGGCCAAGCCGCGCTGTATATGCAAAGAAGGGGGCATCCAAAGTCTCCTCCCAATCTGCGGGATCATACCAAGTCCGCTCTCCCGGGTCATACTACAACCGTGTGAGAGGTCGGCACTCCCAAATCCATAGCCGCCATAGTCTCTCCCGATCTATGTGCCATTCCCGTGGCCGAAAACCAATCACCGTCGCCCTCTGCAAGGTGCAGTCTCTGAGATCCTCCAAGGGGTGCCCCGATCTCTCCAGTCTGCCATGGGATCCGATAGAGAAGGTGAGCAAACCATTGTCCTCATCTACTCTATGGGCCGCCACAAGAATATCGTGTCTGGTAAACATGCCTAACCACACCGAGGCAGGAGGGGGGGGGGGGGGGGGGGGGTCTCGGGTCTGGAATAGAAGTCAGCCACTCCTAAGGAATAGCTGAGTCTATATCGATGCTGAGCCTGTCCCTACCCCGGATCCTTGTCAAGCCTCTCTCCTGCTCCTCCCTGAGGTAACTGTTTGTGTGCAATCCAATCTCTAAGAGACCTAGCTGGTCCCTTGCTCAAGGCGCCCCAGGATGTATGCGGTCGGGCCCGTAGCATGATCCTAATAATTATAGGACAATCATGATTAGCCACGCATTGGCAAAACTCTATGGATCAGTGGTAGAGACATAGGCTATAGCACAATTTATTTGCAGAGAGACAACGGATGTAGAGCCTCACGACAGGCAAGCTTTCGGAGGAGCTACTCAACCCTTGATCAAATCTTCACCCTCCGGGCCATCATCGAGGAGGGTAGAGCATGACATCAGAGGATTAACTACTGCTTCGTGAAGCTTTTGATATTGTACCCCGAGCCTACCTCCTACAGCGTCTACAGGAGATAGGAGTCCCATCTTACATGGTTTATGTAACCGCTCCCTACGGGAGGCCTACAAATCGGAAGATAAAATACACATTATTAGATCACTTAACCAATACAAACAATGGAACAATACTTGCAACATTAAAACTGGAAATGACAAAGAACACTTGACACCATCACTGGGACCGAAAAGCGCACCCCCCCCCCCTCTCTGTATTTCTTGGAGAATTTGTATGTACAAGTGTTCAAGGCCCCCAAGGCCAGATTTTTTCATAACATGGAGTGAATACAACTGAAAACAATAAGATTTATACCGATGAAGAATCGGTTGTCAAAGTAGACCAAATCAGAGGCAGTCTCCCACCTTCGCTGGGTGAACACTCGCCCCCCCACTGGTCTTCCGGAACCATGCACCAACAGGCACGCCCGTACTAACACCTGGCAGGGTGAGACCCTGCGGAGGGAGTGATACCTGGTGCTCCCAAGTAAGCTTTGCTCCCAGTTTCCCTCAGACTGCCGGCAGGTGCTATAGGCGGATACAAGGGCTAGAGGCGGGTGCTGATGCAGCAGCCAGGCAGGTACAGAGGCTGGTACAGGGCAGCAATAGGTGCTGTAGGTGGGTATAGGGCAGCAGCAGATGGCGGGTGAGAGAGCAGGAGTCAATGGCGGGTGTGAGAGCCGGTACAAGGGCAGCCACAAGCGGGTGAAACCATTCCCCCCTCTCTCCAATCCAATAGGCGCCTTCTTTCCATCAGCCACCTCCACACACCATCTGCTGGAGAGAATTCTACCCATGAAATCTTAATCTTAAATATTATTAGGCCTTAATTAAGGGTTTATCCTTGGGCACCCACATTAAAAGGTGTCCGGCCATTATTTTAAATATGAATGAACACCCAACCTTATAAATATTAAGGTTTACACTACTTATTAGATTTTACATTTGAAAAGGGCCAAAAAGACAATACTTACCACTTGTTCACACGCCACACCAACTCGTCAACAAACAGCACACCCACGGTACACTGGGCAATGGGAGCGTCCCCGTCCAATGTACGGGCATGTTATAGCAGACAAACACACGAAAACAAGTTTATGCATGCAACATGGGTAAGACGCAATCCTGGTCATACACGGGTGGCAGCAAGCAGGCTCCCGTCCATATGGCACAATATTGGTCACACACGGGTGGCACAAAACTGGTTCCCGTCCATGTGACACAAGATGACTGACCCTTTCACATGGAACACTGGCCTGGCCACATGTGAACATGGTACAAATCTGGCCGCTCTATGGAGTGACAGTCCCATAGAAGTGGCTCCAGAAATGGAGATGGACCAAATGTTGACAGTTTGGAGCATCATCACCCTCTATGAGTCCATCACCGAAAGAGTGAGATCCCCACGTGGTACATCGCAGGAGATTACTAGCACTATTGGGGTGAAACAAGGCTGCCCTCTATCACCCACTCTTTTTGGCCTCTACATTGATGAGATCTCGAGAGGATGACAGTGAGGTCCCGTTGAGTGCAAAAATCCTGTAAGACATCCAAATGTCTGTGAAGCCCCTTGGCTGAATTTGAAAGGAGGGAACAAAGTCATCTACTTAAAGTAGTAGGGGGATCAATACGCCTCCCAATGTGGGTCCAGCCCCGCCAATGAAGTGGTAAAACCAAGGTAATGGTCTCCCATACCTCCCGCCTCTTCACATCCAAATTGAGCTTCACATACAGAGGGTATCCTATGGAGATTGTCTGATCCTATGTCTACATTGATGTCACTTTTTCAATGGCCCACGCTTCACCATGCTTCCTACAGCACATACCAGAGTGACACGGGGATATGCAACCTTGAGCTTATTTGAGCGACAGTTGGCCTTTTTTTATTAAAAAAAGTTGGCGATTACTAGAAGGGAGCAACATACTCCATCATATCCTCTACAAAGTGAGGGCAAGGTAACAATCGGGTGTCTAGCCCTCGTCACACCAGCCTTGATGTATGGAGCAAGCCTTCAGGGGCCAGATTTATCTGATGAAGATTGGCAACGAGTTCAAAGGCCCCACGTCATGATGTCCTCCCATATGATCCACAACAAACCATCAGTCACACACCAGATTATCCAAGCAGAATTTGTTGCATCCCTGATGGTAGTGGATGCACTCTTCCAGACAGTCACATACCTCCATCGCATCCAATCACATGGATCCCCACAGTTCCCGAACCTTGCCCGAGTTCCCACTTGGTTCTCAAGATATGGGCTCCGCATGGACCAGCTCCCACCCATTTCAGACTCCCCTTTTCTCCAGCTCTCTCCATGATACTCAAGACATGAACTTGTTCTATACAGATTTGTCTCATAGGCCAATCTGGGGTTCTATAGACATTAATATATATTTTCTTTCTTTCTTTCTTTTTCTCATGAGAACACCAACCAAGTTATCCGGTTAGATCTTCTCAGCCTCTACACCCACTGCACATGGAACACACCTTCGGAGCTCCCACCGAAGATGCACTTCTACAGAGAGCACTTACGCTCATTGAGAAGGGATTCATCCAGCAATCGAGCTACTTGAGTGTTCACATGTCCCATGCCATGTAGATTACCATTGGCCAAATACGGGTTTCATCCCACTGTCACGTCTTCAAAGCCAAGGAGCTCATACGGAGACCTAGGGAGGAGAGTATATGCCCATTATGCCACACAAAGGTTCAGACAGCGGAGCATTACATATGTCGCTACCTAGTATACTATGAGATCCTCGGGAGGTTTTACTATCTGTTCCATGAGGGATTTGGCCCCCTCTCCAGAATCATTAACTTCCCGGACCAGCATTGCCTTGGGCTCTTCCTACTCGGAGCTCCACAGACACAGGGACACTTCCTTGAGAGAGCGTCAGCCCAACCACACCACAACCCCTCCTCACTAGCCAACCATCACCAGCTTCTTCTAGGACCAGGAGGAGAGCACACCCATATAGTGGATCCCGTGGACCCACCTCAGGTTGCTCTAGACCCACCTCGCCCGAGAGGTGTGACCTCGGACTAGGCCTCCATATTCCAGCGTGCCTCACATCCCCGACTCCCCGGCCGTCGGCCACAATCCCCTCATCTGCTCCAAATCCAAGACATGCTCCATCGCCATCGAGTTACCTATCCACGTGACGTAGCTAAGAGAGACCTCTCAGCCATACTCATTAGCCCCATGCTTGATATTTTGAAAAGTGGTATACCATCTATTGGGGGCTGATGCTCCTCTCATGTTTCATGTTCCTGGTATTCCATGATGAGATTTCCATGGACAGTTTTGTATCACTCCAGTGAGATAGTTTTGTTTTGTTTCTATTTTATTTTCCGTTCCATGATAAGATATACCATCATAAGACCAGATGAATTTGAACTTACGAATAATTTTAAAAGAATTAAGAATCACCAAAAACAAACAAAAAAAATTATTATTTTTTAAGGCTTAATAGAGAAACCCGAGAAAAAATAATAATAATAATAGTAATAATAACTTGCAAAAATAGACAAACACATAACTAAATCACACACAAAAATTCTATGATAAGATATGCTATGGATATTTTTGTATCACTTTGATATCATAGGCTCATTGAGTCTTTAGTAGACGCTCTTCCCAGATGTTATCCATTAGGAGCTCCTAGTACCTTACTTTTCCTCATAGTTGTTGTTTCAGTTTCAGTTAGTTGTTTAGTTGTTTTAGCTTTTCTTACACAGACATTGCATCAGATCCACCAATTGTTGTAACCTTTTTGGTCTCATAGGTCATTTTGGCCTTTTGAGGACGTTAATATATCATTTCATTTCATTTCTCTCTCTCTCTCTCTCTCTCTCTCTCTCTCTCTCTCTCTCTCTCTCTCTCTCTCCACGATGATGAAGATGGTGATCCTCCATGATGAGGATGAGGATGATGATGATGATCCATACATATCTACATTTACCTAGGGATTAGTGTTAGTTTTTTTGTTATGGTGTCTCTTTTCTTTTCCATGATGAGATTCCATTGACACATTGTACACCTTTTGTTGCATAGACTCACATAGACCTGTTGGGTCTTTTGCACGACGTTAATATATCTTCTTCTTCTTCTTCTTCTTCTTCTTCTCTCTCTCTCTCTCTCTCTCTCTCTCTCTCTCTCTCTCTCTCTCTCTCTCTCTCTCTCTCTCTCTCATGGATCCCTACAGGTACCCGAGGCTTGCCCTAGAGTCCTCCAGACAGCTAGCACTTGAGGGCCACTCTAGAGTATGGTATGCACTAGTTTCCACTTGGTTCTCAATATATGGGCTCTCCATGGACCGCCTACCCCGCCTTCGGTACAGTTTGGACTCCCCTTTTCTCCGGCTGTCTCACGAGGATACCAACCGGGTTATCCGGTTAGATTTTCTCAGCCTCTACAACCATTGCACGTGGATCACACCCTGGAGCTCCCCTCGAAGATGCACTTCTACAAAGATCACTTCCTCACACTCACTGAGGATGGATTCATCCAGCAACCGGGCTACTTGAGTGTTCACATGTCCCATGCCATGTGGATTGCGATTGGCTACATACGGGTTTCATCCCACCGCCTCAGAGTGGAGACAGCTAGAGCTGAGCGCATCTTCAGAGCCGGGAAGCTCATACGGAGACCCAGAGAGGAGAGGATCTGCTGACTACGCCACACAAAGATTGAGACGAAGGAGCATTACATATGCCGTTGTCCAGTATACTATGAGATCCACGGGAGGTTTCACTGTCTATTTCGTGAGGGATTTGGTCCACTCTCCAAGATCATTGACTTCCAGGACCAGTGTTGCCTAGGCCTCTTCCTGCTTGAGCTCCGCAGACACAAGGACACCTTCTTGAGAGAGCTTCGGCCCCAACCACCCCGCCCCCTCCCTCGCCAGCCAACCATCACTAGTTTCTTTCGGAACCAAGAGGTGGACAACGACAGTGGATCTTGTGGACCCTCCACAAGCTTCTCTAGACCTACCTCGCCCGAGAGGAGTTACCTCGGACCAAGCCTCTGCACTCCAACGTGCCCGACGCGCCCACCCCCCCCCCCCCCCCCGGTCAGCCACCATGATCACCTCATCAGCTCCAGATCCAGGACATGCTCCACCGCCATCAAGCTACCTTTCCACGTGACATAGCTGAGGGAGACTTCTCGGCCATACTCATTAGCCCCATGCTTGATATTTTGGAGAGTGGTATACCATCTACTCGGAGGGGATGTTGCTCTTATGTTTCTATGTTCTAAGTATTCCATGATGAGTTTCCATGGACGGTTCTGTATCACCCCACTGAGATAGCTATGTTTATGTTTTCTTTCTGTTTTATTTTGCATTCCATGATGAGATATGCCATGGACATTATGGTATCACTTTAGTCTCATAGGCCCATCCGGTCTTTAGTAGACGCTTAACATCTCTCTCTCTCTCTCTCTCTCTCTCTCTCTCTCTCATCAAAGAAGAGATCTCCAAGGAGATAACAAAGGACATGGAGGGAAAACTCGAAGCCAAGTAGTCAGGATGGGTTGAAGTGGTGAAGAAGAACATCCGTAAAGAAGTGAGGGAGGAGACTCAAAGGGCAGAACACCAAATCATTCACACCACCATTGAGGAGGAGAAGATGCGGCATGCCCACCACCTCAACATTCGAGTCACAGGTATAGCCGAGACACCCGACACCACTCCCGAGAAAGATGGACAGCTTCTATGCATGAAGCTCGGCTACAGGGAACAGGACCCTCTCCCCTTCACCAAAGCATGCAGAGCCGGGAAAGACTCAATATGCAAGCGAGCCCTCATCCTACAGTTTGCAGGAGAGACAGAGAGGGTCGCCTTCATGAGGAAGAGGGTGATTCTACGAGGATTACAGGGAGATCCCATCTATTTGGATGACGACCTTATTAGGATGCAGATAGAACACAGGAATACATGCATGCTGAGAGTCCTACAGGCCTGGAAAGAGGGCAAGAGAGCATTCTATCGCGATGGCCGTGTCATCATCGATGGCAAGGCCACTGATTAGCGCCAAGCGGCCTATGGGACATCGGCTATGGAGAATCCAGATTCACAGATACACAGCAGTTTGGAACTGCAATGGAGCACTGTGGACACATCCTGGGAGGATGGAGGAGGTCATGGAGGGACAGGACATCATACTACTTACAGAGACACACCAGAGCCCAGAGAGGGGGCTACCCAAAGTAGAGGGCTATCAATGGGAGTTTACATACAGGGGCAGAGCACATCGAGAGGATCTCAAGGTATAGCGGTACTCTTCAAGCGAGAGCTATAGGAGCGCCTACAGGTGGTAGCACGTGACCAGGAGGCTAGATACATGTGGATTAGACTGTAGCTCTCAGCAGACAGGGTGTTATACATTGCTCTATGCTACTTCTCTCCTAGAGGATCGAGATATGCCATGACAGCAGAGGAGGAGAGTAGAGGGGAGAAGGAGGACACAGGGCCATTGGGAGAGTCACCATATGCAGCCCTCTCAGATGAGATCATACACTACTCCAACCTCGGGAAAGTCCTCCTTATGGGGGACTTCAATGCACGGACACAAAGCCGACAATGTGACATTTATGATTTCGAGCACCTCGAGGTGATGCACACACTAGAGGTGGAGGACACGGGAGCTTGCAGGGTGTCAGAGGACATGGGGCCGGATAACACCAGATATGGTCATCACTTACTTGAGCTGGGAGCGCGACACCATCTCGTTATTTATAACGGGATGAGACAGTGGCAAGATTCAGGAGCACTGACATGCTTTCCACAATCAGGGGGGGTAGCACAGTGGACTACATCATGGGGTCCGTGGAGACCACACAAGCAGTGACATCTTTCACCATCCCCCCTATCCTATTGGTGCGGATCACACGTACCTCTTACTGTCACTAGCGAGCTCCACACCACCACCCACACAGCCCACACAGGCATCGCATGCAACTTTCTACTTCACCCACTTGGCAGACATATATGAGCATCATGTATATGACGGGCTACTCCAGATGGATCCCCTATCACCTCTAGACATACTCACCACCCAGCTGTCATCTCTACTACATACGGCCACCACCCGCAGCTTCCCCCATCATACACATTGCACACACAGATAGATCTGGGAGCATGCCCCAGAATCGGTGGTATGATGATGAGTGCACAGAGCTATATAGACACCTCCGTGCCCAGAGAGCATTGGGGACCATTACACAGAGATGGGCGAGCCGACATATGAGGACCCTCACACGCTGTAAGAGGCGTGCATATGAGGAGGCACAATACTAGGATATATACCACCTACTCATGAGCACAGATGCAGCCACTACATGGCACAGGATGAGAGAGCCTCGCCCTCGTACCCCGATTGAGGATCCACACACATGGCACACATATGCAAAGAGCCTACCATATCCCTCAGCAGCCACCCATACCACAGCCATAGGAGTCCCGCCCTGCCACCTCTACTTTCTTTACCGCATCGATGGTAGAGAGAGCTATCACAACGAATGGATAAATATGCTCTCTTTATTGCCTAGCTGCGATTTTGGGCACTATGGACTATCTGGGTTGCCCGCAATAAAATGGTTTTCCTTTCGTCAAAGATTGATAAGTATTTCTATTTCCGTCAATCTTTACGACAATCTTGGCATGACAGCTATCAGCTACAACAGATTGATCAAGCTCAGTTTGATTTGTTTTTTCACTGTATATCATAGTGAAGATCCCTCTTTCAGAGCTTCACTCCGTACATTAATATAGGCAGTGTTATATGTATATATATATACATATATATACATCTATATATATATATATATACACACATATATGTGTATATATATATATATATATATATATATATATATATATATATATATATATATATATATATATATATATATATATATATATATATATACATCTATATATATATATACACACATATATGTGTATATATACATATATGTGTGTGTATATATATATATATATACACACACATATATGTGTATATATATATATATATATATATACACATATATGTGTGTACATATATATATATACATATATATATATACATATATATATATATATATATATATATATATATATATATATATATATGTACGTATGTATATGCATATCCATATGTATATACATATACATGCACACATACATGCATACATACACACGCAAATATACATATATTTATATTTATAAATTTGTGCACGTGCGTGTGCACTTGTGTTATAGCTTTATATGGACTGACTACAGGCTTCTTGAAAAAATAAATAATAATAAAGATGGATATGTAGCAGCACCAACATGGCATTAGCAACTACTGTTAACCATGTCACAACTGACCCATGCCACAGCTTGGGAAAGAATATCCATGGTTGCTATGTCGATCCTGAACTGCTGTTGTAGCATGGGATATTGAACCTGTTAACCCAGTATCAAAAGAAAATAAACAATTTATTCCTTACAATGTTTATAACACTGATAAAGATCACTAACATATCTACAGAGGACAAACTGCACGCACTTTTACGGCGACCTCTTGTCCGTCTTTCAAGGAAGCACGATGAACTTGTGCAATCGATGCAGCAGCAATTGGCTTCTTGTCAAACTCTTTGTATCTGCTACACCCAAACGATCCAAATCTTTCAAGTTGAACCAGCAAAAAAGATCACTCCCAAAATTAACAGTACTTACAGGAGAAAGCCTTATTTCCAGTATTTTATATACATAAGAAAGGCATTCTCTTGTAATTGACAGAAATAGATAATCTCTCTATATTTTTTTGAAATAAACCTTACATATCCATAAAATCATTTCCAAATTCTTCTTTCAATACCCTCTCCACAACTTCGAAAGCACAAGGCAATGCCTGCAAGGTAAAACACCATATGGATCACACAAGAATGGAAAAAATATCAATTAACCCATTGTATTTTAGTTCATTCCCAAATGACTTTTGCAAGGAAGCCCTCTCTTAATGAAATATAGACCTGATCTTGCAGTGCCGACAGAATAGTAACATATTCCTTTGGCATGTGTTGTAACGATGCCACGAATTGCCCTGCTTTAATGTAGAACCCTTTGTTTGCCTCACAGAGCTTCAAAATCCGACTTGCTGCTCGAAAGTGTACCTGTCATTGAACGCCTTAAAAGGTGGGTGATGCATTCTTTCTTTTCTTTTGTTTTTGTCGGGGGGTAAAAGGTGGTGATGCATTCTTTCTTTTCTTTTTTTTTTGTCGGGGGGGGAGGGGGGGGGGGGGGGGGGGGTGGTGAAGGAAGCACTCCACTCGTGCTGCAAAAACAAGCATGTAATGTGTGTTGATTTTTTAACACGTTGAAGACATAGCCTGCCTTAGTCCCATGCCTGTATGCAATTCTGGCCTTGCCTCTTTCGACCGCAGATGATCTAACGGCCGCCCCATGCATATGTACATTATTATACATTAATGATTATCATGATTAATAAAAAGAATATGGTGTATTGCTGGTTATTAATATCATTTGAAGGTAGTAATAAGATGTATTGCAAAGAATGAGAGAGTGGTACAACACAACACTTGGATATGATATCCCTTTGGCAAATATTCAACATCAGAGAGGGTTGCTCTTCACTCACTTTTGTGGTGGATAGTCATGGCCAACTGCAGGTGACAAGGAATCTAAGAAGGAATATTGCATCCCCCCAAAAAACAGCTGCAGTAGTCAGCTTCCATTACCACAAGTGGTATGTTGTAGAACACGTGTCTGTAAGGTTTTAGGGTTAGGGATCACAGGTGTACCTAAGGTGGTTGGAAGATACCCATGGTGCAAGTGTGTACAAGGATAGACAGAGAGATGACGAAGATCGAGAGAGAAAGTTGACAAAGCTCAGAGTGTTAATGATGATTAAATTAGTGAGATAAATCCTTCACCAAGTACAATGCTTTTATAGGCTTAAAGCCTTGTCTTTTGACTCCATCATACATACTGATACAATGACACATGGCACATGAGATGACATCACTACGTACTACACAATATCTAGCCTTTAGAGGCTGTTCACACACAAAGGCACACTTACGCATACTAAGGGGTGGTTCACACACACACTTGCAAAGGGCTGATATAAACACATATAGCTCTGGATCCCCCCCCGCGCGGGCGCGCGCACGCGCCGAGAAAATGGAGAGAAGTGCTTGAGAAAGCCTTCAGCAACAGCATCAGTGATGGCCTCCGGCATGTACGCTGTTGGTGCCAACACCCTGGCCTCAAGTCAACAAGGCATGATAAAGAAGCTCCACCAGAGCTGCAAGATGCAAGACTTCCCCCGTAACAATAAGCCTCCCCCATCCTCGTAACCTGCTAGGTGCGATCAGTTGCACTCATGCAAGAGATGAGGGAATGACATGGGAATGGAACCATTTATATGATCAAGGCCCTTACACAATTTATTACATCTCATTTTTGGGAGACAACTCGAGCACAGAACCCTTGACCCACACACAAACTAAAAGGCCCAATCATAGTCTTTCTCATCAATAGTATTGCTACGGCCATTTCTTGTTCACGTTCTTCTGTCAGAATGCGCAGCAGAGATGATGACCAGATCTGGGAACACGAGCAAACGCAATGCAGAAAACAACAGCACAAGAGAGAGAGAGAGATAGATAGAGGCGTGTAACTCTGCTCTATATACACAAAGAAGATCCCGAAAATGATACAAATGTGACAAGGGACCGGGGGGCCATTTTATATGGCCCCCAAAGTGCAGTCGGCCTGTTTCGGAGGCAGCCAACTGGCACTAAACCTCCACGACCAGCCAAAAACCAGTCGGCCAGCTGCAGGGGTGTTGGCCAGCTCACGTGGGAGGTCGTGGACCTGAAGCAACACAATCAGCCAGCACCAGCACGTCCAAATGCAGTCGGCCAGCTTCAGAGGTCCTCCTTCCACCACAAGGCTGCCACCCAAGCCACAGAAAAATAGGGAAAAATGGGGAAAAAATACGGGGAGTGAGGAAAAATGAGAAAACACCTACAAGGGAGGGCACACCCACAACAAAGGCCCTGGTGTCAACATAAAGACAGGAGATGACTTCTAACACCCCCTCTCAGCTCCTCGCTGTGAAACCAACCACATGGAGCTAGGGTGATGCCTGAGCAAATCCTGAGATAGCGACTTCGTGAAGAGGTCCACCGTACTGTCCTCCGTCAAACCGAACTCTAGCAAGATGTCATCAACAACGATCTGTTCACGAACAAACTGCCTCTCGATGACCATGGGTTCCTCCAGTGGAAGCCCAATCCTGCAATGCAACCTCTGCAACCTCACCACCTCACAAGCAACATCAAAAGCAGCCCGGTACTCCGCCTCAGTCGACAACAAGGCAAAAGATGACTGCCTCTTACTGCTCCATAAAACTACTCCTGGGCCTGAAGTACATCTCCTCGTGTCCGGATCTCCTCTCCAAACTGAGTCACTCCAATCGTGAAGTCGGACTCCATCAATCAATCCCCCTCCTGTGTAAAAGAGTCCATGATTCTTCACATGCCGCAGAAACCACAAGATACGCAATCCTGCCTCCCAAAGAGTCATCTGCAACCATGAGCTCAACTGCCTCATCAAGATGCTCCCGTCCAATCTAGTGTCCATCAACCATATCAATGAACCATTCTGCTTCCGAGTCAAAGAGGCATCACACTGCTCACAAGGATCAACACCTGTTACGGTGGAAAGCCAAGTCCTCGAAACTTGCTGAAGACCACGCAAGGCCTTCTGAAACCTGTCAACCACCCCCTCTGAATCCAGAACCACAAAGCCTGGAGTATGCATCTCCTTCTGCAAGTAATCAACTGCCACCTGCCTGGCTTTCCGAAAGGTCCCTGTGGAAAGAACATACTCATCTACAGGAGTTTCTTTGTCCCGAATACTACGAGACATCAGAGCAGAAGTTACCTGTTCTGACTGACGAACACATGAAACACCAACATCAGTACTGGAAAGTTCCTGCCAACTGCTGCCATCAACTGGCAAGCTATGCACCATCTGGTCCCAGAAAGCTTGCACCTGCAACGTATCCACACTTAAGTGGCCATTACCAGACTGCCACTCATCACAAAACTGAGGACCTGGGAGAGAGAGTGCTGAAAGTTTGTAAACTCCATTCTCCACTCCGCCTTCCCAAACCACCTGGCCTATTGCTTTGTCCCGGAGAGCAACAAAATGCTCATCAAACTCCACCCGTACGCCAGTCTTGCAAACCTGATGCACTGACAACAGATGAAAACCAAGTAACGGAACATACAACACCTGGGAGGAATGCTTCCCCCCTCTGCCAATCGAGAACTATCTCCAACCTGCCCTCATTGTGAACTGGGATAGTGGATGTATCCCCAGTAAGAATGTGACCAGAATACCTACAGAGATCCTATAAATCTGAACGGGAAGAAGTCATGTGCCCGGAAGCACCACTGTCTAGAATCCACTCCCAAGTATCCGTAGCCGAGAATCCTCCAACCTCCTCCCTGCCTAAAGAAAATGAAACATCGATGTCCATCACCTCCAGGTGCACAAAAGCTGGAGTCTTCATGATTGCTGCTGAGGAATCTTCACCCTTCTTGGTCTTACGTTTGGGCTTTTTTTGTTCCTGTTCCATTTTCTTGAAGCATTGAGCTTCTTTATGCCCAAGTCTCTTGTAGTAGTGACAGCTGATCTTGCTTCCTTTTTTGTCCTTCCATTTGCTAATTAGAACTCTATAAAGGTCAAGAGTCAAGACTAATGTTATCTTCCTCCTTCAGTCTTCTATCTTCTTCGATAAGCATAGCCACTATATCCTCATAAGATGTATCTCGGGCTAATCGAAGAAAAGATAAGATCTGAAAAAATCGTGATATATTTTGTACGCTCTTAAGAAGCATAGCTACCTTGTCATCATCATTTTGAGCACACAACTCCCAAAGAGTGCTTCCCTCTTGCTTTGCCTGCTACCGACTACCTCATGAATGCTACCCTCACTACATTCTTCCATGGATTTGTGCAACTTTTCTAGGGACAGCTGAGTGCTTAGATGGTTGAGCCTCAATGCTCTGATACCAATGTTGCATGCTTGGACGCTTCGGCCAGCCCTAATGGTACCCATATCTGAGCACCTGTTGTCGGACTTGCTCCTTCTTCCCTGCTTGAGCTTGCTAGTGCCCTAGATCTACCCTAAAACTGCTACCTAAATCAGGGATTAGATCTAAGGTTAGCCATGTCCACGGCTGTGCACGTGACACAGCCTGTAGGTGGCAGCGGGTGTTTGCATATTGATCCCCATATGCTGCCCATATTTGTTCCCTTTTATGGCCCTTGGTTGTGGGCTGGCCACCCGTATTTTTCCCATATGTTTCCCCTTTTTTCCTAGTATTTTTCCCAAGTCGGGTGATGTTGCTCCAGTCGGCCAGCCCCTTTTACCTATAAATAGGTGGGCTGGCCTCTCCCATTCCATCATTCATAGTTGAGTTACATGGTTCATGTGTCGACACACTAGCTCTCTTGTGCATCCTTCACTTATAAGACTATTTGGTCTCTTGCTCGGGATTGCTTTCACTGCCGTATATTCAGCTTATTGGCTTCATCTCTCTCTCTCTCTCTCTCTCTCTCTCTCTCTCTCTCTCTCTCTCTCTCTCAGTTCAGCACATTCTAGTGCTCCCCTTTCTTCCGCACTGTGCACACTCTATCATGGTATCATCTCTCTAGGATTGGCGTTTTCCTGCTGCCCCATATTCTGCACTGTCTACAGCCCTTCTCTGCGTTTTTCAGATTTGCAAGCCCCTGGTTGCTGCATTTTCTGGACAGTTGCTGCTGGTTGCTCTATCTTCACCTCAGCTTCATTGTTTTCAGCCTGAAGGTACTCTCTCTTCAGCATTTTTTCTCATCAAAGGTGTGGAAGCTGGTCGGCCTGTTTTTCAGGTTTCCAGCCCCTTTGTTGGCTGCGTGTTCTTCTCCAGTGGACACTATCTCTTGCAGAGGGGGTCTTGTGTGGATTCTGGCTTTGGTGGCAACTTGGTACCTGTGGTGGACACTTCTTTCTTCTGAGTTATACGTTTTCTTCTCAAATTGAGCCCGAGTTCAGTGATGGCTACCTCAATTGTGCTTCATATGTTCTTTGAGTCTACCAAGTTGGATGGCTCCAACTATACATTGTGGAAGGTGAAGGTGAAGGTGAAGTCAGCCTTGCCTGCAGTGGATCTTTGGGATTGGCTACTTACAACTACCAATGCCACCCCTCCCGCCCTCTCTACTTTTGGTGTGACTCAAGCACAAGTTGATGCTTGGGCAGCATCATCGTGGTTTCTCCTTTCTCATGTTGAATTGCCAAGATTCTGTTCTCTCTCATGTGCGTACAATGAATGCGGCACACGAAGTTTGCAAGGCCCTTGCAGATCTTTACAAGATTAAGTCTCCTGGGAAAGATTTTGGCTTTGGAAAAGCAACTTATGAATCTTTCGGTTTCCGCTTTTTCTTCTTTATCTGCTTTCATCACAAAGATGAAAGATCTCCGAGATGAGCTTGTTGTATGTGAATATCTCTACACAGGATATGGCTATTCGGCTTCTCTCCAAGCTTCCAGAGAGGTTTAATGCTTTCTTTCAATCTCTTGTTTCTTCTCTTCGTGTTGTTCCAGTTACTTGGGAGGAAGTTCTCCCCTCCATTACGCAGATTGAGTCTCGCTTTGAGGAGGCACTTGGATTTTGGTGCCTAGGGCAAAGCAGAGTAAGGTGATTGGTGTAAGGTGGATCTTCAAAACGAAGTACAAAGCTGATGGCGGCTTGGACAAGCACAAGGCAAGGTTGGTTGCCAAGGGCTATGCTCAACGCCCTAGGATCGACTCTAATGAGACCTTTGCTCCAATGGCCCAGATGCCGTGACCCCATTGTGAGCCCCAATCCAGGGCATGTCAGGCATGAGCTACGTAGGTTAGTCTTTCAGCCATAGAGGTCTGTCAGGTTGATGTCAGGTCAGGCCTCTTAACCCACTTTGGAGAATTCAGCAAGTAGTCCTCATATGAGGATGTCAGGGCCAGCCCCAAGGCAAACCATGGAGGGGATACCTTGCTATGGTGTGAATCTCACCATCAGCCACCCTTTAGACCCAGTCGGTAGCCTTTATAAGGGCCTGGACAGCAATCGGCAGGTCCAGATGTTAGTCGGCCAGCAGCTGGACACCCCACGCATACTCATCAGACAGCATTAAATATCTAATGCTTATTTGATCAAGGTCGTGGCAGACAAAACAGGCCGACAACATTAGTATCAGCCGACCAGCCTTCCCTGGACATATAAATAGTTGGGTTCTGCCATGGTCTAAAATCATCTAACAAAAGTTCAAGTCTTCAATCTTCAATCAAGCATGTGTGCTTAGGCAACCTGTGTTTGCATACTTCAGCATCCTTTGTGCTCTCAAGCCCAAAGCATCCGAAGCTCAGCCTCTTCCCAGAGTTCTTAGAGCACCATCCCTCAAACATAGTTCAGCTTGTATTCAGTTCTCCAAAAGAAAGGGGGGGCCTTTCAGTGGGTAATTGGGAACCCCTTTGGTGTCGTCTCGACTACTCTTTCAGTTCATGTATGCTGTTGAAAGGATTGCTAAAGACTCACTAAACTCAGGTATAACGAAGGCCCTCTTGTTTCACATGGTCCTAGCTTGGCGTATGCTACATTGCTATCAGAGCTTGGGACCTGATTCAGCCCGGCGACCTAGGGTGAGAGCATCCTCTAGATGGTAAAGCTAAGATCGTGAAAAACCACTCGTCCCTCTACCATGGCATCAAGCTCCAAAGACATTCCAAAGATGAAGAACCAATCAAAGAAACGCTTCCACAAAAAGAAGGCGAAGACACCCAGAAGTTAAGGGAGCAGATAAGGAAACTCCAGATTCAACTTGAAAGAGTCCAAATGGAAAAAAACAAACTAACATAATTACAAGAAACCTTGGCCCAACAAGAGACACCTAAAGAACCCCCAAAAGAACAAAGTTTCTCAATGGAGCAATGGTGTCGATGGATGACCAAAAAAGAAGAGCGAGACCGTGAAGCAAGACTGGCCGAACAGCTGGCAGAGAAAGCCAAACGCAAGGCCAAAGAGGAGCAACTGTGGATAGAGCTCAAAGCAAAGGCGTACCACAAGCAACAAGCCCGAGCAGACTTGAGGGACCAGTTCCAACAAACACTACAAACTCTGGTCACTTCTTTCACCCCTTCTCAGTCCTCCACAACCATAGCCACAGACATGACAACCGTCATTTGCGCCTCACCAAACTTCACCAAGTACGATGGCGAGTGCGACCATTCGGTTGTGACCCAATTCATCCACCAGTTTGCTGCCCATTTTCCACTCTCAAACATCACAGACCCCCAAGATATAAAGTCCATCTGGCGGCTCCACGCAAATCCCTTCACGGGCTTACCGGACTACAATTTGGACACCTTCGTGTCAAATCTGAAGACAAGGTTTCTACCTCCGCAATACATGACCAACCTCAAAGACGAGTTCTACAAACTCACCCAGAACAGTTTCCTTGTGCCCACCTACTCCAACAAAGTGATCACATCACCTCGGCAGTTGGGGAAGTCCGAGGAGGAGAAGCTGAAGTAGTTCATTAGGGGATTGGATCCAAACATTCGGTTCCCCGTTGTTCGAAACTTCGAACCCCAAAGCTATGACTGGGCTTTGACTCTTGCGCAGAACCACGAGATGATGCTCAATGGAGGCAAGCCCCAAACCTCTCTAGTCGCCCCCAAACCCCAGCAACAGCAGACACACACCAACCAACAGAACCAGGCGTCTAACCAGCAGCCAAGTAAGGGAACATCCAACAACAAAGACCAGAAGAAGAAGGGCATGAATAGCACTTCTATTGGGAAGAAGCGACAAGATGGACCTAAGAAGACACCTAAAGAAAAGATCGAGAGCCTTACCGGAGGATTCCTACTATTGGATGAGAAGGAGCGGTACTTCAAAGAGAATCGTTGCTTCTTCTACCACCACAAGGGACACGCCAAGAAGGATTGTTCAAAATGGCAAGCGAAAAAAGGTTTTAAAAAACCTCTACAGTGGCTACCGCCACAACTTCACCACCCCCTCCACCTCCGCCCTCAACCGCCAATGTTGTTCAGCTCTTGCCCACCTTGAATGCAATACCCACAATGGTATTCGATGATAAGCAGGAGGGCGGAGTTGAAAAGCTTCAGAAGGGTCTTACTTATGGCACATCGAAGGGGCAACAATTTGTTGTTCTCTTCAACATGGGCAATTCCGAAGATGCCATCTCTTTGCAATTGGCGACCAAGATCAGATGTGCCCTAGTGCCTTATCATTCCAAAAAGCTCAACAGTTGACCTTCACAATCCAGAAGGCCCAGTTTTAGAGGGATTCCATTGTCTCGCCCCTCCTAGGGTCGACATGATTGATCCTAGGGATTTATTGGTTCCGCCTACATGCGCCCATTCCTAATTGGAGGCAAGACACCTTCATGATCGTCAAAGGTTTGCCTAAGCCTACTATCATCCGCGGGGATTGGAGCATTCAGGTTATTCCGCTCATTCCCCACCTCCAAGCTAGTAGAGCTATCAGAAAGGGAGCAGAGTGTGTGATGATCTATGTCCGCCCACAGCAGATATCGACATCCACCGCTACTCCATTAGAGTCACAGATGACACGACGACTCCAACAGTTTCAAGACATCATGTTGCGGGATGATCTCCCATCCCGACCCCCACCCTCTCGTCCTGAAGACCATCATATCGATTTGGTACCAGGAGCTGAGCCACCCAGTAAGTTTCCGTATCTTTCCAAGGCATTGGAAGCGGAGTTGGAGACGCAACTCGCGCAGTTGCTTAGGTCTGGATTCATTCGGCCTTCATCCTCTCCATTTGCTCCACCAATTCTTTTTCTGCAAAAGGAAGAAAAGACCGCACGTCTTTGTGTGGACTACCGAGCCTTAAACAAGTTGACAACAATCAAGAACAAGTTCCCAATGCCAAGGATAGAGTACATCCTCGAAAGACTCAATGGTGCTAAGAACTTCACAAAGATCGACCTCAAACGTGGCTATCATCAAGTCAGAATCTTCGAAGCCGATATCCCGAAGACGGCCGTTCGAGCAGAACGAGATCATTCGAGTTTGTGGTCATGCCTTTTGGCCTAACCAATGCACCGGCTACCTTCAACAAGATGATGTCTGGAGTCTTCACCGTACTCATCGGTAAATGTCTGTTCATTTTTTTGGATGACATTCTTATTTTTTGTGCCACTATAGATTAGCACAAGAAGGATGTGTAGAAGGTCTTACAGATTTTGTTTGATAACGAACTCTATCTCAATGCGAAGAAGAGCACATCTGGAGTTCAAGAAGTCCAATACCTAGGCTGCGTGATTGGTTTCGACGGAATTCGTCTTGACCCTGAGAAGATAAAGGCAATCCTCGATTGGAATGTTCCAAAGACAACCCAAGAGATACAATCTTTTGTGGGCCATTGCGAAGCGTATATCTAGCATATGGATAGGTTTTCTAACCTTGCAACACCATTATTGACAAATTTGCTCAAGGGAGGGAAGACTAGAAGACAAAATATTTCAGTCAAGTAAGGCTTTAGAGGCGTTCTTTGCTCTGCAAAAGGTGACTTCCGAAGCCCCAATCCTCAAACTCACATCATGGATGATCCCTTCGAGGTGATCACCGATGCAAGTAATATCGCCATTGGTGCAGTATTACAACAAGAAGGAAGACCCGTGGCGTATTACACCACGAAGTTGAATGATGCAGAAAAGAACTATTCTATGACAAAGAGTTGCTAGGGGTTATCACAGCCTTGAAGCAATGGAAGCCTTTTCTTTATGGAAGGGAATTTACTGTGAAGACAAATCACCATGCCTTGAAGTGGTTACAGACTATGCCAAGTGTCCAGTGGAGCGATAGACAAGCTCGATGGAGTCAGATGTTCCGACAGTTTGACGGAATGATTGAGTATGTACCGAGTAAGAACAACCCTATAGCAGATGCTCTTAGTCGGAAGAGTAGCATTCAAACAATACAGGAGCCCATTGTGTTGGAGATATACAAGGAAAGGACTTAGATAGTATTAAGACACAGTATACAGATTGCCCAGACTTCGGGACTCCTTACAGTATGGCCCTTTATTCTGAACTGGGTCATTATAACATTCAGGACAGTTGGCTCTTTTACAAGAGTTGACTCTATGTTCTCAAGGAGAAGAGATCGGCACTCCATGATGCCCATAACTCACTAGTTGGTGGTCACTACGGGATCAACAATACTTTGGAGAAGTTAAAAAGATCAATTTATTGGCCGAAGATGCGCAAGGATATATACAACTATGTTTCCGCATGTCCCATATGTCAGACAGTGAAAGTACCTCACACCAAACAAGCAAGGTTGCTTCAGCCATTGCCCGTTCGTGAGGGTCCTTTTCACAACATTTCGATGGATTTCGTTGGACCACTCCCTGCATCTACTAGATCTCGGAATACTCAATGTATGACGGTAATTGACAGATTCAGTAAGTTTTGTATGCTCATACCATGCAAATAGACAACCACAGCAAAAGATATAACCCGACTCTTTCTCCGACATTGGTATCCAGTATGTGGTTTGCCACGGACCATTACTTCAAATCGAGATCTAAAGTTAACATCTCACTTTTGGTGAGCTCTGTTCGACGACTTTGGTACCAAATTGCAATTGTCCACTGCATTCCATCCTCAAACCGATGGCCAAACAGAGATTTACAACCAATTGGTTTTCGATGTGCTTAAAGCATATTGCCATGATCAGCAGTCGAAGTGGGAGCTTCGTCTCTCATTGGTGCAGGCAATTCTCAATGACACACTCATCGAGTATTGGCAGAACCCCTTATGAGGCAGCCTTTGGTCGAAAATTTTCATCCCTTCTCATTGGGATGATATCTCTCTCTTTGGAAGCCAACAAGACATCAAAAACATTTTCAGCCATTATTGAGTCAATCAAAGAGCGCCTTACCAAAGATCAGGTGGCTTAGACCAGACAGGTAAATAAGTCAAGGAGAGATGTTAACTTCAAGGAAGGAGGGGACAGCCTTGCTATGGTGTGAATCTCACCATCAGCCACCCTTTAGACCCAGTCGACAGCCTTGATAGCAGCAGTCGGCAGATTCAGATGTTAGTCAGCCAGCAGTCGTACCGTTCTCATGCAGATTCGAACCTTTATATCCTCCTTGAGAGGGGGTTAGTTGTTATCATTATGGTCTCTGTTGATGACCTCATTTTTACAAGTTCTTGTTCTCTGAGGATCCATTCAGTCATGGATGCTTTGGAGAAAGAGTTTGAGATGGCGGATCT
The DNA here is from genome assembly GCF_041138505.1 of Cibotium barometz. Lineage (NCBI taxonomy): Eukaryota > Viridiplantae > Streptophyta > Polypodiopsida > Cyatheales > Cibotiaceae > Cibotium > Cibotium barometz. The sequence continues at coordinate 19,685,104 of NC_141084.1, forward strand.
TGGCCTTCTAACATATTTCAGATAACTAGTTGTAGACCAGTATCTTCTCCTAGGTGGGTCATCAATGTCCTCCGCAGCAGTAGTTGAGCTCGATATCTCAACAATCCACCTGTGGCTGCCACATGGAAATCATCTCACGAGTCCAATTGGTGACAACTTCATCTTTCCGTTGAGCTTGAAAGGCTTTACAAGCTTCAAATACTGAGTTCGTTCCTCACGAGGCATGGAGGAAGAACTCAACAATCTGATAGTATCCCAACATCAAGCCGATGAAGGCAAACAAGAACTATCCATTGAATCCAGTGGAGAGGGACTGCACGAAAGAGACTGCCAATGACGAGAAGAACATCTCTCATGCAAGCTACATGCAGGTGCAGAATGATGACTACTAAACCGGGTGCAAAGCTTGTCCGCCGGTATATCCCTATCTGCATCCAAAGGAGTGAAAAACCGTCCTCCGCAAAGTTTCGCCATTTCGTCCTCAGAATCGTCAAGCCCTTCTAGAGAAGCACAAGCCTCAGTGAACGCCAAATTCGGAAGAATAGAAACTCAGGGTGCCGACTCTATCTTATCCAAATGGTTAGACCGAACCTCCTGCTTGTTTTGAGACCTTGAAGTAAATCTACAAGCTCTGCAATATCCATAAAAAGTCGCCCGACTCTATCAAATCGAGACAATCAAGACATGGCCTCCATGCTTACTTTGAAACCCTACAGCAAATCTACAAGCTTGTGGAATCCATAACAAGGTCGCCCGAAACCAAGGATAAAGAATGATGGCAAAGGATGAAAGCCTTTCACATTGAGAAAGGGTGGGCAGGATAAGGGGGGTGCCCCTAGCAAAAAGAACCCAAATAATGATTTTTCCCAAACCCGGACTTGTGCAACTCTTGGAGCCTAGGGACTCTGCCCTATCCAAGCAATCACAACACACACAAATGAAAAAAAGCTTGCACGTTCACTAGGCTTTGATACCAACCGTAGAACACTTGTGCCAATGTGCTAGGGTTTTCAAAGATAGTAAGAAGAGTGCGACGGAATCACACAGAGAACACACAAGAGTCCTAAACTACTATTTGTATTATGTACAAGAAAGAAGTAATACAACCGAATCTAGTACAATAATGGATATGGCTGAGTGAAAACGTCGACTGCAGCCCTGTGACCTATTGTACCCTCCTGGCTAGCACTCCGCCTATAGAGAAAAGTTGTGTGAAGTTCAACGTTGAGGAAAGTAGATGATTATTTTGCATCTCTCCACTTCAGACCCAAATAGCTTCCAGATTATCATCTACAAGACCATTGTACGTAAGCTAGCACTAAGAGAGGATGGCGCTTCGTGCTTCACCTCACTCACTTTTGGATCACCGCCACTACCGCCACCATGATCCTTGAGGCACCTTGGACCTCCTAAACCCACCCAAATGAAGTGATTACGGTGGTTCAAAATGATCCAGAAACACCATGGTGAAGCATAATGAAATACTTAAGCTAGAAGGATTAAAACAATGATTAACATAACATAGGTGTGATTAGCAAGTAAGGCCTTCTGAGCCTTTTTCCTAAAAAAACAATCCTTCTCTTCATGGTTAGCTTTCCCGCATGAGTTACAAGACTTCTTAGGAAACTCCTTTTTTTTAAGATCCTTTGAAAAATGTCTTTTATCCATGTTTCTTATCGCCTTCTTGGTTAAAATAAGCACCCTCATTGTAAGTGTGCCCTTGCCTTTGCTTGATCTTTTTCTCTTCTCCAAATAGAGAATGTTGGCAGTCATCTCCTGTCTGTATATTTACACCAGGGCCTCTGTTGTGGGTGTGCCCGCCCAATTTAGGTGTTTTCTCATTTTTCCCCACTCTCCATATTTTTCCCTATTTTTTCCAGGTGTGGGAGGCTGTTCTTTAGCTCCTGGCTGATCCAGATGGTAGCCGACTAAGTCTGCTGCCCCCAGGTGGTCTTCTGTAGCTGGCCGACTTGATCCAGATGCTGGCCGACTGACAGGACCTGGCCGATTGGAGCTGGAGCAAGTCGTGAGCTGTCCTGTCGGCTGTCTTTTCAACAGGCCGGCTGCTCATGTGGAGCCATATAAAATGGCCCCTTGGCCCCCCTCATTGTATTCAGTCATCGGGATTTTCTCATGTATATATAGCAGAGTTACACGCCTCTCTCTCCTTCTCTATTGCTGTATTTTTCTGCAGTGCACTTGCTCTTGTGTTCTCAGATTTTGTCTTCATCTCCACTACATATTCTGACATGGTATCAGAGCTCCAGGCTCTTGATAAATCTTGGGAACTGTGTGAGCAAGAGGGGGGCTGTTTTCTTGCTGATTAGTGGACCGTACTGGACCGTTCGGGAAGAGGAGAAGCAAGAGGAAGGCGGGCTGACTTGCTGGACAGCCACTTGCAGGTTTAAGTTCTTCTTTTTTCCCACCCACCCACCCTTTTCAGTTACACCCCCGCAGGGGCAGATTTACTTGAGATGGCTGAGAGGCATGTGAAGATCCCGACACTCCCCACGTTCCCACTGGACCGTCAGTTCGACGGGAATAACTACGGCATATAAAAGGTAATGATGGAATCTGTTTTGGAGTCTTACGACCTTGTTGATTTTATTGTAGTTGGGGTTCCACGGCCGGAGTTAGAGGAAGGGGAGTTACCCTTGATTCGGAAGGAACACGAGGCACAGGCACAGTTGCGGGATTGTGTCAATGCCAGGGTCCGTTCTTTCATTTTCCTCAACTGCACACCGTAGGTAATCATCCATATCAAGCATATGACGCTGGCCAGAGGTATATGGCAGCATTTGGCTTCTCTCTATAACAGGGTCTCGCCCATGAGGAGGATTTCCTTGGAAGTACAGATGCGGGTGATGAATCCTGCAAAGTCGTCGACGATGTGGGAGCACATCAACAAGCTGCAGGCTCTTCAGCAGGAAGTTCTCCAGGCTAGGAAAGAGATATCATCGGAGGATATGGCCATCACGTTGCTGTCGCATTTGCCCTCTCAGTACTCAGCATTTTACTCTTCTTTGATTACCAGTGGCAGGCTCAGCACCATCACATGGGAGGAGCTTGTGTCCATGGTCTTGGACCAGGAGGAAAGATTCATGAACCCTCCAAAGGGCGGAGGTTCGGAGGCCTTAACTGGCCAACGGTCGAAAGGCCGAAACAACAAGGGCAAAGAGAAGGCTTCATTGGAGAAGTCTTTTGAGAAGATGTTCGACGCAGACCACGAGAAATTAAAGGCAAAGAGAACCTGTAATGATTGTGGCAAGAAAGGCCACTACTGGCGGCAGTGTCCCAAGCAGAGCACCGAGAAGGGTGCATAATCCTCAACAGCAACCGAGAAGACTCCAGCTTTTGTGCACATGGAGGTTATGGACACCGGTGTTTCATTTTCTTCGTGCAGGGAGGAGGTTGGAGGACTCTCCCCTACGGATACTCGGGAGCGGATTCTCGACAGTGGTGCTTCCAGGCACATGACTCTTTCCCATTCGGCTTTACAAGATCTCTGCAGGTATTCTGGTCACATTCTTACTCGGGATACATCCACTATCCCAGTTCACAGTGAGAGCAAGTTGGAGATAGTTCCCGATGGCAGAGAGGGAAAGCATTCCTCCCAAGTGTTGTATGTTCCATCACTTGGTTTTCATCTGTTGTCATCAGTGTCAGAATACGCAGCGGAGATGATAACTAAATCTGGAAACACAAGAGCAAGTGCAGAAAATAGACAGCAATGGAGAGAGAGGCATGTAACTCAACTCTATATACACAAGAAGATCCCGAATACGATACAACAATGGCAAGGGGCTGTGGGGCATATTTATATGGCCCCAATGATGCAATCGACCTGTAGAAGGGCAGCCGACAGGTCCTGATCCTCCACGACCAGCCAAGACAGCCAGTCAGTCAGCTGTCAACAGTCGGCCACTGCATGTGTGTGGTCATGGACCTGAAGCATCAGTCGGCCAGCTCATGGGCCCTCCTGCCAACATTGGGCATCCACCCAAGCCAAGAAAAATAGGGAAAAATATGGGAAAAATACGGGGAGTGAGGAAAAATGAGAACAACACCTACAAGGGCGGGCACACCCACAACAAAGGCCCTGGTGTCTACATAAAGACGAGATAACTTCTAACACCCCCTCCCTCTCAGCTCCTGACTGTGAAACCAACCACAGGGAGTTGGGGTGCCGCCTGAGTAAATCCTAAGAAAGCGACTTCGTGAAGAGGTCCACCATATTGTCCTCCGTCGAACAGAACTCTAGCAAGATGTCATCAGCACGATCTGTTCATGAACAGAGTGCATGTCTGGATGACCGTGGGTTCCTCTAGTGGAAGCGGAATCCTGCAATGCAACCTCCGCAACGTCACCACCCCACAAAAAGCATCACAAGCAGCCCGGTACTCTGCCTCTGTCGACAACAAGGCAAAAGATGACTGCCTTTTACTGCTCATGGGCCTGAAGTGAATCGCCTCGTGTCCGGATCTCCTCCACAATCTGAGTCACTCCAACCGTGGAGTCGGACTCCATCCATCAATCCCCCTCCTGTGTAAAAGAGTCCATGATCCTTTGCATGCTGCAAAAACCTCAAGATACGCAATCTTGCCTCCCAAAGAGTCATCTGCAACCACGAGCTCAACTACCTCATCAAGATGCCAAATCAATGAACCATTCTGCTTCCGAGTCAAAGAGGCATCACACTGCTCACAAGGATCAACACCTGCTTCTACAGTGCAAAGCCAAGTCCTGGAAACCTACTGAAGACCACGCAAGGCCTTATGAAACCTGTCAACCACCCCCTCTGAATCCGGAACCACAAAGCCTGGAGAGTGCGCAACATCCACCTCCTTCTGCAAGTAATCAACTCCCACCTGCTTGGCTTTCCAAGAGGTCCCCATGGAAAGAACATCCTCATCTACAAGAGTTTCTTTGTCCCGAATGCTACGAGACATCATAGCATAAGTTACCTGTTCAGTTTCCTCTGACTAACGAACACAAGAACCACCAACATCAGTACTGGAAAGTTCCTGCCAAATGTTGCCATCAACTCAACCATCTCTAACAAATCTGCCATTGCGGGAATGTAATCTGAAAAAGGGGTGGGTGGGTGGAAACAAAGAAGAACTTACACCTGCAAGTGGTTGTCCAGCAAATCAGCCCACCGTCCTCTTGCTTCTCCTCTTCCCAAACAGTCCACCAATCAGCAACACAACAGTCCCCCTCTTGCTCACACAAATCCCAAGAACTATCAAGAGCCTAGGGCTCTGATACCATGTCAGAATACGCAGCGGAGATGATGACTAAATTTGGAAACACAAGAGCAAGTGCAGAAAATAGACAGCAATGGAGAGAGAGGCGTGTAATTCAACTCTATATACACAAGAAGATCCCGAATACGATACAACAATGGCAAGGGACTGTGGGGCCATTTTATATGGCCCCAATGATGCAGTCGGCCTGTAGAAGGGCAGCCGACAGGCCCTGATCCTCCATGACCAGCCAAGACAGCCAATCGGCCAGCTGTCAACAGTCGGCCAGTGCATGTGTGAGGTCGTGGACCTGAAGCATCAGTCGGCCAGCTCATGGGCCCTCCTGCCAACACTGGGCATCCACTCAAGCCAGAAAAATAGAGAAAAATATGGGAAAAATACAAGGAGTGAGGAAAAATGAGAACAACACCTACAAGGGCGGGCACACCCACAACAAAGACCCTGTTGTCTACATAAAGACAGGAGGTGACTTCTAACAGTCAGTGCATCAGGTTTGCAAGACTGGCATATGGGTGGAGTTTGATGAGCATTTTGTTGCTCTCCGGGACAAAGCAACAGGCCAAGTAGTTTGGGAAGGCGGAGTGGAGAATGGAAACAATGCACTAGCGGAGGATGAATAAGACCAACTTATGCTTCTTTGTTGTTAAAATGCTTCAAGTCAACCAAATAGTAGTGAGTCTTGATGAGGTTGAAAGCCTTAATCACAAGATTAACCCAAAATGAAGTGATTAATTCTGATTTTATCAAAATGGCTTTCTGAGAAGTGCCCAAGCCTGAATGTCAATGGAGACAGCCTCTATTGCCAAAATTGGCATTACCATTGTATCGGGCATGCCCAAAAACCCTTGCAGCTTTAAGGAATTAGACGATTACGCAGTGACGAAGGAAAGATCCCCATTTTTCTCAAAAAAAAACACGCTGTTTGGAGGCGAAAATTCCGTCGGTTTCAAGCTCAAAGTAAGGGGCTTTTTTGATGGATAGCAAGCATGTTGGCCCAGCTTTAATGCTATGAAGTTGGTACACTCAATGGTGTTAGTGTGGGTATTAATTTTGAGATTAATCAAGATAACTAGTTGATAGTGATACTAATGAAAGTAGTAGCATGGCTCTGATACCAAATGAAGTGATTAGGGCAGTTCAAAATGATCAAGAAACACCATGGTGAAGCATAATGAAATACTTAAGCTAGAAGGATTAAAATATTGATTAACATGACATAGGTGTGATTAGCATAATCAAGCACACATTGTATTAGATGAGTGGCCTCTTAAATAGGCATCAATGGTCCATTGCTTCTCTGATAAAACTCGTGGGAATAAACTAAGAGGGCAACTCCTACATCATCTCCTAAAACTCCTCCAAAAAGCCTAGATTCTCTCCACCTCTCCATAACTCATGGGCTCTGACTTTTGACTCAATTCCTAGTGCTTTTACATGGATAAAATCATAATAAACCTTAGTCCCTTGTTCCCTACTGTCATAAAGGATATTTTGGAGTATTAATCCAAACCAAACCAACAATGAGAGCTGTCTAACAACATCATAGCCTCCCATATTTGGTGAGCATGATGCGATGAGGTCATTGAGGGTTCTACTACCCCATCCATCAAGACTATCCACTTCATCAAAACAAACCTCGTCCATACTCTCCAAGGACGATTGGAGCACTTGACAAGAGACTCAAAGTAACATTGGGCTGCCTTCTTTCGCACTTAGAGCCCGAGACCCTTCCTTACCCAAGGGGATGCTGGCGTCACATGGCATTACATGCCCTAGTGTGGCTTCCCCCCCTCCCCCTCCAATGTAGCCTCTCTCCAAGAACGGCCACCCATGGAGTAAGCCCTCTATCTTTCCGCTACATTGGCATATTATCTCCTCAAAGGGTTGTAGTCCGCTCATAAGCGGATGCTTCTTTTTCGACTAATTGAAGGATCTTTTCTTGGGAAGAGAAAAAAGCCGGTTAGTGTTCTCCACAGCTTCGTTTCTAGCCTTTGTGCAGAATAACCATATGTAAGGTGTGCGAATCGACGGTGCACCAAAATGTAAATTTTGACACCATTAAATGCACTTAAACTCTATGCCATGGCAATCATAGCCCCTCTCGAATATATTTCTAGCTCCAAATCACCAAAACACATTCCGCTTTCCGTAAAATTGGCGTAGTGCACTTCCCAAGAACCCGCCTTCTTGTCAGGGTTTTGTCTCTACTTTGCAAGTACGACTAGAGTGGTTGGGTTCATTTTTAGAGCAAAAAATCCTCAAGGTGCATCATGCATGACGTAGAATACTGAGCAACAGCACTTTGTGAAACAAGTTGAGGAATGAACTTTTTAAAAAGTAGCCTTTAAGACAGCAGGCCCTGGCTAAGGCACTATAGTCCCCAGCCAAGGGCGCAAGTTCGAAGCCCAACACCTAAATATAATGCAATTACTCCCTCAGGAAAACCAAAAAAAAAAAAAAAAAGGGCCTCGAAAGAGGATACCTTTCAAAAGCGTGCCACACATATTGGGTACTAATCAAAAAAGAACAGAGAAAATAACGAAAGTTACGAATGGGTTTTTTTTTTTTACTAACCGAGGATCGCACTTCGTAATACTCTTCGGATTTGTAGTCGTACCAGAGCAAAGAGTACTTGTAATCAAGGCTATTAGCTGCAAACTACAGGGAGAAAAGCGAGGTTAATTTGGTTAGGATAAATAGGTTCTCCATAGCGTGCGTGATTGTGCATGTGTTGTGTGGGTGTGTGTTTTTACCGTGTAGATTGCGCGCGACGATCGGAGAAGGCCCTGGCTTGCGACAAGAATGGATTCCAGAGGACTTCTGTCACCTTTAGAAGAAGCCGGTGAGAGGGCGTAGTAGCCAGCAGAGACCGTGGCAAGAGAGGTAGCAATGAGCGGGAGATGGCGAGGCCTGACACGAGCAGCCCATCCGCCCGCCATGACGAACCCCCACGAAGACGCTGGTTACAGTTCTATCACTTGTCTTTTTTTTGGTTTGACAAAGTGTAGTGTATCGTATAACATATAACAATAGCACAAAAAGGAACACCTAGGTCTTGTGGAAACCTTTTATAAAAGTTACACGTACCCTTTACACTTAAAAACCCAAAGCGCACACACACATAGATGGAGGAGGGGCAGAGAGAGGAAAGGGGGAGGAGGCTCAACACATCACAAGAAGGGGTAAAGTCCCCATCCTCCATATTCCATACTTAGATCCACCTAATGGGCTCACCCATAGGAGAAGGATCCATCTGACTGAACCATGAAAAGAAACCTATTAGAGCAATCCAAAGGCTAACTTTATTGCTTGACTCTTAAACGTGCCAAAATGCCATGTACATAGTTTGTCCTCTTTCAACTTCTCTATTGTTGTTGTAGGATCATTGCCCTCTCGGTTCATTAAAACCATTTGATAGCGTATAGCTTCACGCTTCTTGCATAAGCCTTCAACAAAAGAATCAACATACAAACTCTAAGGACATGATGCATTCGAATAGAAATATGTAAAGGAACAAAAAAATGCTATAGGACAATGATGTGTCAATATATAGATACATAGTATACATGGTTAATATGACCACATTAATGTTGGGATCAACATATGTATGGCACATGTATGTTAATGATGTGATTTGTTCACATAAAGTGATAGCACAATCGATTTGCAATATAGTACCACAGATGAGTATGTATATATCCACCGTTAAACGGGTTACTAGAGATTGTGTTATGGGTATAGATCTTACTACACAAGTGTCATTCAGATAGCTAAATACCATTTCTGTTATAGGTGAATGTTATTGTAGGTAACTATGGGTGACAATAGACCAACATTACGAATGAGAAGTTAGAAAAAAATGACTTCCAAGCATGGAAGTTTAGGATGACAAATTTCCTCATAGAAAAAGGATATAGGAATTTCATTTTAGGTGATGAGAAGCCGAAGCTTCCCAAATAAAATCTCACTCCACAACCACTACAAGCCTTCAAAATATGACATAATAAATTCATATACTGGCTCTCTATTAGTGTGTTAAACTATATAATTGGTCATATACATGATATAGTGACACCTAGAGATGCATGGGATAGTTGGTTGAGCTATATATCATAAGTACCAAGACTAGAAAGATACAGTTAAGAAAGAGTTGCATAATGTGAAAAATGGAAAGCTATTATTCATTGAAGGTGCTATAATCCCCTCAGCTCTATTGGAGTACCAATTAATATAATGACTTGGTGTCGTCACATTGAATGGACTATAAAAAGATTAGTTTTAGACTTTTATCTAAACTTTCTCTTACTCGAGAAGAAACTTTTATCCAAACTCGAGAAACTTTCCCTTACTTTCAGGACCTTATAGCTTTTTTGGCAAGGAGATGAATTCAGGAGTAAATCATCTTCCAAGAATATGCATAAGAGCAAGTCTTCTCCTTGGACAAAGGTAGAGGCAAAGGCATATCCTCATCTAGAGGCTGAGGTGCAAGTTGGTATGGAAACAAGAGTCATGGACAACAAGAGGCCACTCAGGCAGGGGAGCTAGAGAGGCTGAGGTGGATGGCAAAGATTTCAAATTAAAAATAGCATAGAATGTTATTATTATGGCAAACTAGGGCATGCTATAAAAGCATAATGACAAAAAAATGAGAAGTTGCATCTTCAAGTAAACATCCTAAAGCTAGAAGTGAGTAGTTATTTGTAATGTAGCATATGCTTAGTTTCACAACTACATATGCCTTGAATTTAGGATTTGTGGTGCCTCTAACCACATGACCAGCCATGGTGAGTGGTTTAGAAAAATGAGGGATTTGGAAAAATGAGGTTATGTAGACATGGGTAATGAGTGGTTTAGTTCCTTTGTCTGTATAGGGTGGAAAAATGAAGTATCTTGCTTTTATACTTCATGTGCCTCATGTTCTAATCTTAACATAAAACCTAGTTTTGATGTGGGAAAATGAATGAGTAGGGCCTACAAGCGAGCTTAACCTTCATGGATGTTATATGGAAGACTTCAACCAGTGCCGCTTGGTTGCAAAGGGGAATAGAGTTGGCACAATGTTTACATTGGGATGCAAGAATGCCTAAAGTAAAGGCTGTAATGTTTTCACATGGTACAAGTATAATTGAAAAAAATGATTTGGCATAAATTCATTGGATGTAAATATTTAGATCCTAGAAAATATTCAGGGCCAAAATATCGTTACAGCTTTGCCAAACTTCAAGGTGGATGGAATATATAAGTACATAAAGCTTGCCAATTGGGTAAGCATACTAAGCCTACATTTTTGAATCATAAGAATGTAAGTCAAAGACATTTGTGTGTGATACACTCAAATGTTTGGGGACCAACTAAGTAAGAATCAATCAAAGGATGCCACTAATATGTGATTTCATTGATGACCACATAAGGAAATTGTGGGTGTATTTCATGAAAGAGAAGATTGAATTGTTTACTCACTTTCAAAGCTTCAAATCTATGGTAAAGAAAGATAAAGGCATGCACATAAAATGTCTAAGGCCACATGGTGGTGGGGGAGAATAATTATCCAATGAATTCAGTGATTATCTAAGAGATTCTGGGATAAAGAGGCAATTTACATGTACGTACACCCCGCAGCAAAATGGGATTATAGAAAGGAAGAATATGCACATAATAGAAGTTTCTCCTACATTAATGAGTGAGAAAGGGATGTATCACTATTTTTAGGTTGAATTAGTTTTAAAAACTAAAATTTATATCTTGAACAAGATGATGCCACTGCAATAATTCATGGCATGATGCCTGAATAAAATTTTATAGGCAAAAAAAATAGATTTGGCACACTTGAAAATGTTTGGGTGCTTTGCTTATATGCAAGTACTAGATGAGGTGAGAACTAAGTTGGATACCAAGGTAGAAAAATGTATATTCATTGGTGATTCCCTTGAGAGCAAAAGGTTATAGATGTTATTACCCCACTAGATATGAGATGTAAGAGAGCAAGGATAATGTTTTTTATGAGATGAGTAGTATACACCATTAAAATTGGTGCATCAAATGCAGAGCAACAATCACATGCACTTAGTGGAACATCCTTTAGCCAGTGAGTCTATTGTGGTGAGACCTTGGTCATGTAGGTTGAGGTAAAATGTTAGACATTCTAACATTTTACCTACTATGGTTAGCCTTGGTCAGAGACCTTGGTCAGCCAGGCATGTTGAGGTAAAATGTTAGACATTCTAACATATGTGTATAACACCATCATTATATGCATATACAACTATCATCATACAACTCATCAATATGCCTATAACTCCAAATACCAACTAATTTCAAATAGACCAACAAGAATAGTTGTTAGTCCATCAAATAATTTCTCAATGTTATGCAAAAACGAGTTCTACTTATATGCGTACAAATCTAGCCACCTGTGTCGAAGTATATCCAACCACCTCCATTGGCCATATGCAACTTCAGATGTACACTAAAAACATCAAGACTAATTCATCTTGTATGTGGTTTAATTTAGAAAAGTTGATTCCAATCATATGCATCACCTTTAATGTTGCTAAAAACTAAAAACTATAAACTATCCCAAAAAAGAATAACTTGCTAAGATTCTATGTAACCTTGTGTGCAATTCTAATTATCCCTACCTACAAAACATGTGTGACTGTCACACCAAAGCCTCCAAAGCATGTAGGCTTACACAAAAAAAAAACCTTACATATCATACACTTGATTTTTTCTAGTAGACTTAATCAGCCCATAGCATCATGTTGGAATACTTAAGGATAGAGTCCAAGGCAAAGCACATCCATGTGAACTTTGAGGAAAGAAGGAGACCCCATGACACCAGTCACCTCATCTCCCAAAAGCACAAAAGAAGAGAAAATGAGAGTTTAACTCCTATCTCATTGATGATGATTGATGGAGCACAGAAGAGGAGTACACCATAAGAGCACCATCATAGTGGAGGGTGAAAGTACATTAACACGCTATTCTTTTTGTGCTTATAAGCATATGCAAGCATAGTGTTTTTATAGCATTCCAAATGAAAGAATTACATGACTTTCAAAATTGAAAGTTTTTCCAAATGATTTTATTCTCCTTCTTTTCACATAAGTACACTTGAAAATACTTCATGCATGCATGAAAATTCCGTGAGTGTCTTAGTAATGCGTAACAAGGCTAAGTGGTAAAATACTATCCTTCCTTGAGTGTGGTAGTTACATGCAAAGTGAAGATAAAAAATGAAGCCTGATGTGAGCCATTGGCAAAGAGAATGTAGCGGGTTCATGATGAAGAAGGTGAGGCATGACGATGGGGCTATCTCGTAGAGTAGAGTAGGGGGGAGGTGAGGGGCCACATAGGGGGACTCGACACAAGAGAGTGCAATCTAAGTCTTGCTCTCCCTCACGCACAAGCTCATTGTTGTCAGCATCACCACCGCCTCAAAGGTTGTGTCGCACGGCTGCTACTGGGAGTTTCTATAGCAAGTGCAAATCCCCCAACTCTCAAGAAAAACAGCTTTAAAAATGGCATCTTCTAGAAACTCAAAAAGGGCATCCCATTCACAGACTTCAACATGTAACACTCTGTCCCTATCTCTCTCCCTTAAAAAATGGCATCTTTCTAGAAACTCAAAAAGGGCATCCCGTTCACAGACTTCAACATGTAACTCTCTCTCTCTCTCTCTCTCTCTCTCTCTCTCTCTCTCTCTCTCTCTCTCTCTCTCTCTCTCTCTCTCTCTCTCTCTTCTTCTTATGTATGCATGGGAGTGTGTGTGTGTATGTGTGTGTGTGTGTCTTCATTTCGGTGTTTTTGTTGACGGACAATGCAGTGGAGGTCCACATACTACTTCATCCAGCTTTTGGCAAAAATTACTCACTCTAATGTTTTCCCTATTTGCTGTTTTTGCTTGTCTCTCTCTCTCTCTCTCTCTCTCTCTCTCTCTCTCTCTCTCTCTCTCTCTCTCTCTCTCTCTCTCTCTCTCTCTCTCTCTCTCGTGTGTGTTTTTGTTGACATGCAACACAATCTCTACAATGCTGAGATTAGCCTTTGCAATGTATAATTAACATAAAATTGATCAACCTTGCTTTGTCTTCATGTGCAGCGTGGTGGAGGGCTCCCGAGGTGAATTATCTGCACCAAGAAGTGTTTTGCATGATAGCCAAGCATTTCAATGCACAAAGGGGGGCTTTCGATTGAAGGCAAAGTCACAAAGGTGCTTAAGGACTTCAATGGGACAGAAGAGGAGTGGCTATCTTTGTTTAACCATCCCAGGGATCCCTTGCAGTACCTTACTGAAGTGGAGTGATATATGCCCATGGTATCCGCCCAGAGATGTATTTAGATCTTGCACTCTTCCACTGGAAGGTATACCAAAAGAAGCCAACAAACTAGGAGATTAGTGTCACATTCACCAGGGGCTATGTGCACAATTTTAGTCTGGAGTTTGTTAGGAAGGGAAAATTAATGAAGTTTGCATGGGCTAAATTTGTAGAAGAGTATATTGACAAAATGTAGAAGATTTTGATAGCCACTACACAAGATGCTAGCTTCTGAATCAATCATATTTCCTTAGTGAGTCCTTGAAAAAGGAGGAAAAGAAGGTGGTGCACAAAGAGGCCTCCCACTCAAAATCTCTACGAAGTAGTAAATCTGCAAAACAACCCCAACGTCGAGCAAAGATGTAGCTGGGTGGCGTTTGGAGTTTCTTCTTGCCCTCCTTCAGCTCGTTAGGCTATATGGCAAAGGTAAACAATTTGGTTGCTGATGTGGAGAAGACCCTATAGTTGTTGGGGCAGAGAGTAGCTTGAATTCATTGAAACAAAAGTTTGAGGAGGCAAGGATTGCATAGAAGAGCAATGACAAAGTGTACTCAACTGTTAAACCATTGAAAGAGATGATACGCGTTGCGGTAGATGGATTGGCTGCTTTGCCTCCTGACACATCCCCTGACTCGCCAACCAGACTTTCTTTGTGTGTGCAAATAACCAACCAGACTTTCTTTGTGTGTGCAAATAACCAACCATAAAGTTGCTCGCTCTAGGGATCAATGATGACAAGCCTACGAATCTCTTGGGGTTGGAGGTGATGGGTTTAACTCTTTGCCTTTCTATTGCGATTTGGCCTCATGCTATAATCTGTCGTTTTCATAAGTGGCTTATATGCATGTGTTTACTCTTGTAGGTTGACATGCAGATCCAAGATGAGTTTGTTTTATAAGGAGTTGGAAAGTGAATATGAATTGGTGTCAGAGATGTATCGGCAAGCACACGCTAGGTACAATGGTTTCATCTCCCCTCACTCATCATCTACACCTCTCCATGTTATCAAGAAGGTGGAAGTGAAGGGAAAATCTATTGCTTGTGGTTTTGCCTTGTAAACATTCCTACCACTCCCTTTGTTTTGCAACTGCATACCAACTTGGCAATAAATGTAGAGCTGCAAATTGTAGTATATAGATACCATTAAGTGCAACTGCATACCAACTGCATACCAACTTGGCAATAAATGTAGAGCTGCAAATTGTAGTATATAGATACCATTAAGTGCATGTCTTGTGTGGGCTTCCAAGGGTTTGATGGAGAAAGTTCATTTTAGATGTGTGGTTAAACTAGTTTTCATGTCAATAAATGCTAAATAAGCCTTTGCAGAATGTCTGCAGGTGCTAATTAGAACCCTTCAGTATATCTATAAGTGCTAATTAGCACTCTGTAGGATGTCTACAGGTGTTAATTAACACTATGTAGTATATCAATAGTTGCTAATTAGCACTATGTAGTATGTCTATAGTTGTGCTTCTGTAGATATACTACATAGTGCTAATTATCTCTCTGTAGGATATCAACATTTACTAATTAGCACTACTATATAATATGTCTACAATTGTGCATCTGTAGTAGACATACTACATAGTGCTAAAATTAGCACCTATTCACATACCACAAAGTGCTAATTAGCACCATATATGAGAGAAGGAAGTGCTATTAAGAACTATGCAGGATGTCAGCTGTTGGTGCTAATTAGCACTATGTCGGATGTCAGTTGTCGGTGCTAATTAGCACTATGCACTATGTGAGAAAGTCCTACTTAGCATGTCTGGCACTGTTAATTAGCAGTTTCCTACCTTAGTTCAAGTCAGTAACTACTAAATAACATTATTTAAGGTCACCATCTCATATATTTTAGCATTCTAGCTCACGTAGCGCAAGTGCTAAGTACCACTTTACCTAATGTTAGTAGGTGCTACTTAGCACTTTGATTAATGTAGCTGTGCTATTTAGCACTATGGTTAAGATAAATTATGTGCTAAAAGCACCCACCTTGCTTTATAAGCTAGCTGCCAGCATACCTCTATGTATGCCTAGTAGAGGTATATGATTATATCTCTCTCAATGGTAAGATGTAGTATATATTATTTAGCAATATTCCTCTTTTGGTGATAACTAGCATCTTCTAGTTGTATATGCTACTTAACAAGGTCCCCTTGTGTTTCCAAGAAGCAATGCTCTAATGTGTTTTATGTTGACATGTGTGACTATGTAAGTCATCATCCTTTCTCATCTACAAAACATACAACAATAGAGAAGATTTACAATATTCATGTTTGCATTAGAGTACTTGTCTCACAGAGGCCTGCCCCCCCAAGCCCCTATAAGAAAGAAATGTTTTGTGGCTTTTTTTCCAAGTGAATACTTTTCACTGATTTGACAATGGCAGGCTGAAAAAGATGTCTTGGCATAGAGCATGGGTGTGTCAGATGTCCAAGAAGATCCAAATTGTGCGTCATCAACTAGAGAAGCGTCGTTTGTTGACTTTCTGAAAGAAGTAAGCCAAGTTTTGCTTTATGCATCCCTTGGATGAGGTTATCCTCATAGGATGGTATCTTTTGCCAAACCCAATATGGGTGCCCAAGCGTAAGAAGATGAAAGTAGGGCTATTTTTCTAGACCTCAATGGTTTGTTGTGTCATATTGTTGAAACCCAATATGGCGCAAAGCAGCCTTCTTATAGTAGTGACTTGGTCCACTATAAAGTTAACCACCAATGTTATGTGCTCTGTCATCGGAAAGATTCATATGAGTTCTTAAATTGGTGCATCTAGTTCTTCCATGTTTTTTTTGGAGCGGATGTAGGATACATAAGCTTTGTGGTATATTTGACGTAGTATTTCCACAACAAAGGAAAATGCTTGCCAGTTTGTTCACACAAGAGGATTGTGTAGAGGCTAGCTGGACACTGCAAGGTAGACTAGTGTTTTTTAAAAAGCTCGAGAATTTTTGGTGTATCCACCCTCAGTTCAATAAGAAAAACACTTTGATACTCGACGATAGCACTTACAAGGTGTGTCACAATGAGGTGGGAACCTGGTTAGTACTCCCATATATGTACCATCAAAATCCCAAGGGAAGAGAATGCTTCTTGAAGGATGACCTACACACTTCGCTTTTTTTATGGCTAAGTGACAATTGTCAAGAGTATACTGAAACATATGCCTTTGAAGCAAGAGAAGACAAATTCTCAGATGTTGTGATAAACAACCTACATGAACAATCTGTTAAGGAAAGCAGAGGATAAGAGGAAACAAGAAAATTGGAGGAGACAAATGGAGGCAGATGCTCACGCTGAGAGGCTGGCTCAGGAAGAAAGGGAAAGGAAGCTACATGAAGAGATGCCTTGGCATTTTGAAGAGGAATCTTCAAAATAGCCTCGACCTGAAGTCCAAAAGTCAAGTAGCCTGATGGTATGAGAAAGATCTACGGGGAACCTATGACCTTTTGTAATCAATGCAGCTTCCTAAACTATTTTGTGATTGTTCATATGTCTACATCTTCCAGGTCACCATATGTATTCTACACTCCAATCTAGGGGTTCTTGCAATACATACCCTATAGTTGATGCTTCAAACATTGGAGATTTTGTAAAGTGAATACTTTAAGTTTATCAAATCATACTATGTTTTGGAAGTCTCATCCATCTACCTTTTCACTTTTAGTAATTATTGTGTTCTTTAAGCATTGTTTAGGTGTTAATTAGCGGTGTATGCAGGTGCTAATTAGTAGCATGCTATCTTGTAGGTATCAATTAGCCGTGTGTGTAGGTGCTAATTAACAGCACCATCAGTGTGTGCAAGTGTTAATTAGCAATCTTTATTGGTTCTATTAAGTATGTATGTATTGGGACATTGTTGTTTTATATGTGTGTATTTAGCAGCACTACCAAATTTGTTTTGCATGTGTTTTTTGACATATTGCACACAGTGCATTGCTTAACACATCATGATGGCCTTCATATGTTGCGTAGTCATATACATCTTCCTCATAGGGGATGCTGAATCGGGCAGAGGCACCAAGGTGTAAAACCTCCAGGGTTGTACATGTGCTTTGTTGACACATCTATTCCAATTCCCATGCATGCATGCATCACAAAAGCATGCCAATTACCTAGTCGCAAGTCCTGTTGGATCTCGAGGGTTGTGACCACGAATAGAGCGTGATTGCTTAATAGGCTCGCAATTCCACTTTACCTCCCTGTTCACATCTCCCACTTTGACCTCCCAGAATTCCCAAGCACATTCCCTTTATTTTGATGGACAGCTAGCTTTAGCTTCCTTAAATAACTTATCTTTGTAGAAATTGACTGTTTAACAGCACACTTTAACGTAGCCCCATTAGGCTTCAACTGTTCATGAGTCAGTATCCTCTTTATAACATCCCTTGCCCCATCATGCTCTCCCTTGCCATGCCCTGTTGTAGAGAAGAAGTGACTCAGCTCAATCCATGTCAATCCTACATACCTTCTAACAAAATAGAAGGGCATGTAAGCCTTGAACTGTGAAGCAGCCTTGTCAGACCAAACCCAATGCCTCTTTGGTGCAACCCCCAATTCTTTCAGCCACTCATAGTGCAACATAAAGAAATGTTGGACAAACAATGTATCGTGCACTCTGTCATCTGATATGAAGAAGTGAACTATTTTAACAACTTCTCCTGCCTTACAATACTAAATTATGTGTACAAATATTGTGCAATGTGTAGAGTGTCAATGCATAGAATGAATCTCCTTCTGCTCTTTGAAGGCATAATTCTTTGCAAATTCTATGACTAAGATAACTACATCATCCCGGGAATTTAAAAATAGTCTTTGAATTGTTGTGCCTGCCACCATCGAGCAACATAATTATGTGTGATGAAAAAATTCAGCTTGGTCTTTAGGAATTGTAGAAATTGCCAACATTTCATCTCCTTATTCAGGACATCTTCTCTTCTTCTTGTTTCCCTTCTGGTCTTCCACCTCCACATATTTAAAAACTTTCACAATAATGTTAGACGTTGGCTTCTTGGCCTCCAAAGGAAAGCATGCCAACTTCTTTACACCATAGTTTTTGCATTCCCCCCCAGCTGACACTTCCTAGGTGGAAAGTTGCATCCTCTTTCATTGGGCAGATTATTGACTCCCACAACTACATGATGTCTTTAAAAGTATGGCTTGAGGTTGAAAAACCTATTCTTGAATCACCAATGCTATAAACCTTGCATTTGCAAAATGACATCCCACTACATGGATGCGAAAACTATGAGAGATCATGTGGTTCAATGCATCTTTCAAAAAGGAAATTTGGACGTGGTATTCCCAACAACATGTATACTTGTCTCTCAATCGACAAACAAAAAAGACAAGCATGCTCTTAGTTGTATCTTACACTCTGGATGTGCTGCTTTGAATCAATGAAAAATTTTAACCTACCAAAAAAAGCATCCAGAAGATGATTTGAGTCAGTATGGCCTGAGGTTACGAATGTTGGAGGGTACTTTATCAGGGGGCCAATAATAAATACCATGTACCCATGCAATGAAGGTGCTAAATGTAGAAGAAGATAGTAATTTATAGGGGGCCAATAATAAATAACATGTACCCATGCAATGAAGGTGCTAAATGTAGAAGAAGATAGTAATTTATAGGAATTAAATAGTATTGACCAATGATATGAAAAGACAAACTATCATTTTTAATAGTTTAGTAGGTGCTAGCTAGCAGTTTTCAATAATCTACAAGTGCTAACTACCATGAATAAGTGTAGTTTCCAATAATTTACAGGTGCTAACTACCATGAATAAGTGATTTTTGTTAAAATTACAGCAATGTGATGAGCTATGGTGGATCAAATGCTAGAATCAACATCATTAACAAAGAGATTAGATAATAATTAAGACGTGATTAGTGAGTAATTAACTGATAGCTTAATGTAGGCATGGATAATAAAAAACCAGCAAATTCTCATTAGGCCAAGGCCTCAATTTATAGAGTTTATATCCAAGCATCCAATCCCACTGATTACTCCTTGATTCACTCCACCTCTTTTGCTTGATTCTCTCCACCTCCCCTAAATATCTCCACACCTCCTAAATCTCCTCATGCTACCTTTTATTCTCTCCCAGTAGATACTTCTCACCTTTTCACAGGTTCTCTCACATTTAGAGATTCTCTTTTATAGCCTCTAGCCAAGGGCTTGTTCCCGCACACACCCTATTCACTTGTATATTTCAACACCTCCCCTCAAGCGAATACTCCTAGCACACCTAGACCCTATACCAAGTTTCCCTCTTACTTGATAGTCCGCGATGACCAGCGCCTAGCACACCTCTCCTCAAGTGAACAATCGTAGCACACTTGGACCCTATACCAAGTTTCCTTCTTACTTGATAGTCCGCGCGACGACCAGTGCCTCCCTAAACTCATAGTCCTTGTTGACACACACTCTCTCTCTATGTGTCCAAGGCTACTACAAGTGCTCGTGACCTTGACTAAAGTGCTCACACATACATCTACCACATGGCCTACATCATCTCGGTGGCTTAGAGGTGGTTTTACTCTATTGGGGTAGGTTACATTGGGTTGTGGGGTTTCTCTCTCTCTCTCTCTCTCTCTCTCTCTCTCTCTCTCTCTCTCTCTCTCTCTCTCTCTCTGAGATTTTCCAATGGCTTCTCACTTCTTGGAGCCTCACATCTTCTCTTGTTTTCAGTCTTCTTGTCGTGGTGGCAGCTTCTCTTCACGCGTCCATGTCTTCCTCTTCTTTCAGTCTTCTTGTTGTGGGGCAGCTTCTCTTCACGCGTCCATGTCTTCCTTCAATGCTTCCTCTAGCTTTTCTTCTTGGTGTGGATCTTCCTCTTGGAAAGAGATGTTCTTTTTCTTTCATGGTTGGGGCCATGAGCTTGTCCGTCAGTTCTTGCTCCATGTGAGCAACATGTTTTAATGTTTTGTTTTGACAGTTCTTTTGGGCTTTTGATGTTTATCTTGTGTCATTATGCAATGCAAACCCAAATCTATGCGGGAGGTCTTACCTCTTGCCTTATTCTGGACAAGAGTCTGATCCCATTTTTACACTGATGGAATGTATCCAATACATAATGCGTATAGCATTCATTCTTATGCACATTCCAAAATGCAACTCTGACTGTGAATAATCTTGAATTTGAGTGTGATTTGCATGCATTAATCAACGGGTAAATGCAAAATGATGATTACCACAAATTTATCAGCATAATTTTACCAGAAATTACATCAAATCAAGGGTAACCAATTTGTATGGAATGGTTGGAGTATCAAACCATCTCCGAATTGCAATCTGAAGTTATAGGGATCTATATCAGATACCTGATGGTTAATTTGAACCCTCAATTGCACCAAAAAATAGTGATTAGCATTGATTAATCATTGATTAGCAAATTAATTCTCTGTTTTGTGTGTACAAAGTAGAGTATGCGGGGAGCCCAGATCTGAGGCCTTAGAGTTAAAATGAGTGCAAATGCTTTCAAGGCCATCAATAGCAATTAGTCCAGTAGAGGATTAAGCCAAGCACAATATTTGACCAAACATTGAATGCTTAATCTCTGTTTTACCAAAGTCACCTGTAGATTTGATGAAGAGCTTGGATCTCACTGTAGACTTGATCAAATCAAATTCTGACTTCACCAGCTTGTAAAACACCCTTGAAAACCCCTAGGGCCAAGAGGAATTAGAGTCATTGCATTTGATGAAGCAGAAATTTTAATTTCTCCTTTGAAAGATGGCAACTATAAATTTGCAAAAGTCTGGAGCTGTTGTAGGCGGTTTGGCACACTGATTTGCTTGGCTGGAGCTCAGGTGAGATAGCTATGCATGCCTAGAAGGGCTTGAGCTAATGTTGCTCATGGAGGGAGATCAAGCCCCTCCACTGGTTGGGGCTACAATGGGCTACTTGAAAATAACTAAAAAAGTGATTATTTTCTAATCATCCTACTAATCCTAATTAGTTAGATAATGGGCTCATAAACTTGATGGATTCTAGGTTAGGCTCTGATACCATGTTAAAATTACAGTAATGTGATGAGCTATAGTGGATCAAATGTTAGAATCAACATCATTAATAAAGAGATTAGATAATAATTAAGACGTGATTAGTGAGCAATTAACTGATAGCTTAATGTAGGCATGGATAATCAAAAACCAGCAAATTCTCATTAGGCCAATGCCTCAATTTATGGAGTTTACATCCAAGCATCCAATCCCACTGATTTCTCCTTGATTCACTCCACCTCTTTTGCTTGATTTACTCCACCTCTTTTGCTTGATTCTCTCCACCTCTCCCCAGAATATCTCCACACCTCCTAAATCTCCTCATGCTACCCTTTATTCTCTCCCAGTAGATACTTCTCACCTTTTCACAGGTTCTCTCACATTTACAGATTCTCTTTTATAGCCTCTAGCCAAGGGCTTGTTCCCGCACACACCCTATTCACTTGTATATTTCAACAATTTTTATGTATGCTAACATGAAAATATTAGTGTCTTGTAGGTGCTTACTAGCAATTACCAATAATTTGTAGGTGCTAACTAGCATGACTAAGTGATTTACAGATGTGCTGACTTGTAAATAGCAGTGCTAATAGGTGCTAACTTGTAACTATAGCTACAAGATGCTATCTAACATATGTTAATAACTAATAGGTGCTAGTCCTTGGCAATGTATTTGTTACCAATTAGCAGTACCTTACAGGTGCTAGCACACATATATTAGTGATGTGCATATGCTAGAAGCTAGTAGTAGATGCTACCTAGCAATTAGTAGTGAGTTACAAGTGCTAGCTAGCATGCTTTAACGGTGCTATTTGGCACAATATAAGTAGTACAAAGTGCTATCTTACATTTGGTGGAATATATAGGTTGTAGTTAGAAGAATTATGATGCTCCTTTAATACTACTTAAATTTCTCTTAAAAAATAGGGTTTAGCTAGCAATGTTCTGTAAGTGCTAACTAGCATGTACTTGTAGTTTGAAGCTACTAGCTAGTAGAGTTTTGTAGGTGCTAATTAGCATACAATTGTAGTTTAAAGATGCTATCTAGCATATGTTAGCGATTCTCAAGTGTTGATTAGTGATTGGCAATGTCTTTGCTAGTAATAAGTTGTGGTTTATAGGTGCTAGAAAGTATATATTAGAGGTATGCATTACCAGTAGATGCTAACTAGTAGTTAGCATCTTACTCACTACTGCTAACTAGTAGTTAGCATCTTACTCACTGTTAACTAGTAGTTAGCAGTGAGTAAGAAGTGCTTACTAGAATGCTTTGATAGCCACTACTTTTAGCACAAAATTAGTAATGCAAAATGCTATCTCACATATGCTAGAAGTTGCAGCTTTATGATGCACCATATCGATTGCACCAAGCCAATTGTAGTCAATACTTGAGACTCGTCAAGTAGATGCATTGGGTGCTTGATGTAACATTTTATTCCTAATATCTTTCTAAAAACATCCTTTTTGTTGGGGAAAACACGACTCAATTTCCCAGAAGTATATAAGTTTCCTAGAATGAGTATATAAGATCTTTCATTTTGATCCATGATTCTACTTGTACAGTTTTTCTTCCAACATGCTATGCCAATGAGAAACAATTGATTTCCCTGATCAAGTTGAGCATGAACACATGATCTTGCAGCATACAAGCTACGCTGAGACACGTGAAGGACACGTGAGACCTCTGCAAGAAGCATGTGTTGAGTTGAGTTCATCACCACAGTCAATATGGCCTTCTTTAAAAATAATTCATGTTTGTTTGTTGGTTGTTTAATAGTAGCCAATGTCATGCAAACATTAGCTAAGATGGCTCCTTACACTTGATCCTCCTCTCTAGAGAGTTGATCTCGTAATCCTTGCACCATAGGATGTTGTGAGAATTAATCGAAGAGGTGTGTCTCCATGCCTCCTATCTTGACACATTGAAAAACTTCACCATATAAATGATAGTTCTTTGCTTTCTGTCTTCATCAATCTCGTACACATCAGCTTCCCTCTTACACTTGTTTTGTTCTAGCTGTTGTCTCTTTTTTTGCAGCCTCATATTGTCTGATGATGGCACGTGATTATAGGTCCTTTATCCTTGGACAACCAAGACTTTCTTGCTACACTTGCAATCCTATAATGGTAATAACACTATATTGTAAATAGTACTTCAATCAAATGACCCACTTATAAACATGGATTTGGCCAAACCACAAATACATGTACCAAAGTAATTGTTTTAACCTGAGCAACTAATCAAGGCCATTGAGTTTGGTTCAATGTCCCCTAATGGAACTGTGTCCCCTCCACCAACATTTCCAAAAAAAACAGGTGGGTTCTCTATAGTTATGCATCCTACAGTGCCTCCTTCAAGATAGGGTGTTACCTTTAGAGCTCTATTCTCCATGCTTGAGAGAGAGGGAGGGAGAGATCAGTGCGGGTGCCTCAACATCGTTCAAGGTGCTTGAGAAGAGAGAGAGAGAGAGAGAGAGAGAGAGAGAGAGAGATGAGTGCGGGTTGCTTCAACAACAATCAAGGTCCATGTGTGTGTGTGTGTGTGAGAGAGAGAGAGAGAGAGAGAGAGAGAGAGAGTAATGACCTCCCTAAACTTGAGGAGCTGCTCTCCTCCCTCAAGACCTAGGATTGATATGTTTGCATGCTAGAGAGAGAGAGAGAGAGTAATGACTACATCACCATCTAGAGAAGGACTACGTGGGTAACATCGTTACTAAAAAAGCTTTTTCATACTACTCTCCCTCCATGTTCCAAATATTAAATTAAAGTATACAAGTGGGTCCAAAAATTTTTTCACTCCCCGTGATTAATTTCAAATTCAAGTAAATAGACAACTCAAAAGCTTTCTTCCCTACAAGAAGAACATTGTATGCTTGTAAAGCAATGTCCATGGACATGTTATTTTGAGAAGGTTAATATGCTTCCACCTAGAAGATTTTCTATTTCCTATCACCTACCACTAACCAGAGTGTTTTGATGTATTTAGAAGCAAATTTATCCAAGAAACCATCCAAAATATTAGCATAGCATAAATGATTGAGTCCATGTCACGGGCTGCAGACCTCCAGATGGTTATGCACAGGGTTGTGTAGCATGTCTCTTCATACAACCCCACCATCATAGTCTGAGAGAGCATATCTAAGGGTTGTGCAACACGTCTCTTCATACAACCCCACCATCATAGTCTAGAGTTTCCAAAGAGCAGATCTGAACCATAGTTAGGAAGTACTATCTTGTAGAATCTTCATTTGGTTTACTCACTTGTCACCATCCATTCTGAGTACTTATGTGGTCTGGCCATAACACCATCACTATTCATTCTAAGTGCAGATGTGGTCTAGACAAAAGGTTTCCCCTATCAACATCCATTCTACCTGAGTTGTTGAGTTGTACTACTTGTCACAATCAACATTCTATTAGATGACCTAGAAAAATTTCATTAGAGGAAGTTTGGCTCCCCCAAATAGTGATGAAAACTAGGAAAGGCCATCGATCGGCCTTTCCCAGGGGAATATCCCAGGTCATCATCAGCTATAGCACCCCATCTTCCTCCTGGGAAAGGCCTCTCGACGACCTTTCCCTACTCCATCAGGGTCAAAGATGATGACGACAAGGAAGTGTCAATTAAGCTTTAACATGGACATGATGCAGAATGCATTAAATCTCCCATATAAGTTTAAGATCACCAAACTTAAAAAGAAAGATAAGCAAAAGCTAGGAGTGACCAAGTTAGTGAATCTAGTTGTCATTGGTACACATTTGTTAGACGGAGCAGAACAACTATATCGTTGGTTATCATTTGGTAGAGACTTGTTGGCAGGCAACTACACGAACTATTCCCTTAACGACTAACTACACCATATAATCGACTACGGAGTTGATATAGGTTTTTTAATGGTAGAGACAGGCGGGCGGCCCTGTATTATTATAGACTGACAAGTACAACTAATACAATATGAACATAGCTCACCAAACCCAGCCAAGGCCAACCTGTCAATTAGGTTGATTACTTCTATCGAGAGATCTAGATAGCCTACAAAAAACACATCAGACCAAGGTCTGAATTCACAAGTGCTAGTGCTAAAAATGGTTATAAACCATGCTTTAAATAAGGAGATACCTAATAGAGAGAGACTTAACAATAGAAGAGGCCATGAAAAGGGTAGAAGCTGCCATTCAAGAGACAAGAGCTCTCACAAGACAACTACCGGTAGGGGGCCCATCTACTGGTAAGAGCAGAGTCCTCAAAGAGCTAAGGAAAAGATAAGAGAAAGATGGAGAAGACTCCAAAGGCTACTTTAGTGAAGCCCATGTCCATTGCCTACCAATGCGGCAGAGGATGATGTGAAAGTCCTAGAAGTGCATAGAGACAAATAAGAAGTACCAAGCAGAAATCCCTACTACAGCAAGAGTAGTAGGGTAAGGGCCAGAAACCCCTACTACAGCAAGAGTAGTAGTGGTAAGGGCCAAGAACTTAACCATTGTCTCAACCCTTAATAATCACAACCTCAACCCTTTAAATAACCATAGCCTCAACCCTTAATAATAGTAGTCTTTATTAAATAAATGAGTATACATCTCATAATCTCTTCTACAATGCAATTCCCTTCCGTGCAAATTTGTGCCAAGACAGAAGCTACTTATAGATTAGTTCCAACGAACTCCAACTAAGGTAGAGGCTACTGTAGATTAGTTCAATGAACTCCAGCCAAGAAGAAAAAGGCTAGTTCCAATGAACTCTCACCAAGACAAAGGCTACTGTACATTAGTTTTGATGAAATCCAACCAAGATAGAGGCTATTGATTAGTTCCAACAATGAACTCCAACCAAAGCCATTGCTTCAACTACCTATTTCTAGAATAAATCCACTTCAAAGATAAAATTTTAAGCACTAAGATCTACAAATGGTGGAGTATTAAGCTCACACCAAGTCCACCAAGTTGAGAAACTTTTCCCCTGGGCCCTCATGCCTAATTAAGCATGGGTTTTCTTAACCATGGCTTCAAATCTCTCCCTTTTTGAATCTCTCTCCCTTAAGCTTGCCCAGTGAGTGATGAGTGAAATAGTGCAAAAAGAAAATCAATGGCAGTGATGCCCACTCACATACAGTAATCCACAAGCACAAAGATGCCCACTCACAATCAATGAGAAGAACACTCCCAAGAAGGGAGCTCTAATACGGTATTAAAATACTAGATAAAATTATTAATCTTAATACTAATAAATGAATAATGATTCAAACAATGTTAATTATGAATCATAAGCTCACATAGAGTGACTATCACAAAGAGTGTCTAAGCAAATGAGTATAGAGCTAACTAAACTAGAGAATCCTACATGAAGTGATTAGCAAACTGTTAACCCTCATTAGACACCTCTCCAGCGTGGACACCATCCATTGGCAACTGTCACTTCATTTGGCCATTGGTATTAGAAATGCTAATATTGTATATTTTACGTATGCGATCGCTCTGTGTTTATGAAAGGCATTCCATGGGATTAATTATTGAGATTGCATGCCTGGGTAGTCTTGGATAGCGAGGGACCTATATTTTAAGTATGGTGGCTGACCAAGGTGTGAATGCTTGGGACCAAGATAAGGGTCAATTTGTAATTCTCACCATTCATTCTCTTATGCAACTAATAGAGTGTTGTTCTTCTCCATTCTCTTGCTTCTTGTCTAATCCAATTAGAGCTATTATATGCTCATTGTATATGTGTGAGAGAGACTAAGTGAGAGGAGGGTTGAGCTTCCATTGGAGTGTGGTGGCGGCAATGGATGGAGCTCTCAGGTGCTCCTACTGTGACGGTAGCCACAAGAATCCCAGCAACTAGCATTCAACGAGGTGAGTGACATACCCTCATTCGTATTTTATGCATTAGACCATGGTAAATTGGCTTCTCGGTTGAGTAATTTGTACTCTCGAAGAGTGCGATTGAGCAAAGCTCCATGACATTTGGTCATTCCTTGCACCTTTCCCATGGCGTAAGGACCCTCCATAAGTAGCACCGCTGCTGTTGGTGGGGAATATTCCCATCGCATAGCCACTGTGCATTTTGAATGTGTGTGTATATGGTTAATTTTTGTTATGTTTTTGTTTTTTCAAGCATGGAAAAAATGGAAGAAAGAAAATCTGAGAAAGATGTTTGTTTTTTTAATTTGTTGTGTTTCTCATTACAAATTTATGTTTAATTTGTGTTGTTTCTGTAATTTTGGTTTTTCTATACTTTCTAGTTTTTTGTAATTTTTGGTTTTTTGCATTTTTACATTTTTAAAATAAAAAAACTGTGAAATGAGCATGTAATGGAAAGAATTTATTAAATAGACCTTAGAATTGGCTTGTAGCATAGTTTTTACCTAACTATAGACCTAACTACATCTACTATTCTGCAATACTCTACTAGCACGAGCTTCGCATTCATTGCGCCAGGAGCTATCAATGCTCGAGACCCAAAGGCACATTCCATACTCCAATGATTAGTAGCATGGAAACCACACAACACCTTTGATCGACAACACACCATTGCCACAAAGCTATATTCCCACGGTCACTTACTATAACAGCTTACGGCTCACTCGGTGCCACATCTCACGCCTACTATTACTACTACACATACCTTTCTTTCTCAAAGCATAGCTAGCATAACCGTTCCAACTACTATGGGAGGAGTATCCTCTTCATAGCCCCCTCCTTTTGTCACATATCACTAGATAGTGTGCATTTTCCTTATCTAACGCCAAGAGCGAGAGGGATACTACCACGAGCTATTGGACCCATTACTCCAACACATACTCTGAGGCTGATAACTCTTATTGGGACACCATTTGGATATGCACCACATGCTCTAGTCCTAGTCCCCCCAAGATTTATAGCATTGCATCCACATGCAACACCTTATATGCCAAGTGTTGTACCTGGACTTGTTGTTGCCTAATAATTCCAGCACCACCTCTACCAACAAACCTAGTTGCTTTTGCTCAAGCCTTAGGAAGAGTGGTAGCTCTAAGAAAGAGTATCACACTAGTTATTAGAGATAGTGGTCGAGAAGCAATTCAGGGAAGGCTACCTAGATAGCAAAGCTAACCCACAAGTTTAATGGAGGAGATCCTAGGGGACACCTGGAAGTGTTTGATCCAGTTTGCGAGGCCCTTGGGGAACCTAACAAGATTGCTAGAACCAATGCTTGCAGCCTAACCCTAGATTGGAAGGCAAGGAGCTGGTTTAGAACTCTTAGGGTTGAGGAACACTTAAACTTTGAAGCACTTAGTTCTTGAAGCAATTTGTAGGTGAGGGAGCATTGTGGAGTGTAGCCTCACAATTACATAAGGCAAGAAGAGAAGAGGGAGAGTCAGTTAGGGAGTTCATTAGCCAAATCAAGAATTTGAACTCTCGTTGTGCTTTGCATGAACGTCTTACCAATAAAACCAGCTCTGCTGATAGATTTATCCATGGGCTTCAACATGAGGAGATCTATAAATGGCTTATTCATTAGAGGTATCACCACATGGGATGAATTCATAGCTAATTCCATCCAAATGTAGGATAATCTAATGATTAAGGAAGGGAGCTAGAGCATTGGATGTGAAATTGTTTGCTTCCGCAGAATGATCGGCTAATGATTAAGGAAGGGAGCTAAAGGTAACACTTTGGCATAAATGAATTTCACAGACTTCATGAAAGTGTTGCAAGAAGAGATGAGGGGCCAACATAGCTCCTGAGAATGTACATATGTACCCAAGGAGAGAGATGCATTGGTTTTCTATATGCCGACAAGCTCATACAAGTGAGTGTTCAATCTTGAGAGCACGATAGGAAGGAAACTACGGCTCCTGTGGTGGTCGCTCTATGGTCATGATGTCTCACAGTGTTGAACATGCTTGAAAGCCATTGCTAATGCTCCCAAAGCAAAGCTAGCTTTACCAACGCCACCATAGCAACAAGCTATCATGACGGCCACAGTAGCTCAACACACTACTGACCACTCAACACACAACAACCAATCAAAGGGAATTTACAATGCTGTATTAGGAGAAATGTGGACTCAATTTTGGGCCCTGTAAGAAGTGCCAACTCAGCTTAGAGAGAGAAAATAAGAAAATTTTAAAACATATCCGAATTTGTAATTTGGCTCATTTTTTAACTATTATAATCATTAGTTTAAATATATTAAAATATACATATTCTTTCAATGAGGTTTCATCATGAGGCGGCATTCTTTGTTGGATGCACGTAAAACTTGTTAGAACCAAGATTTCATAGATTTGAGGTAGTTATGCATTTAATAGATTTGAGGAAAGATTTAATCATCATCTCGATCGTGGGGGTTTTCCTGCTGAAACTTAAAAAAAACATCCTTACTAATAGAGTTAATTCTTGTTTCAATTCTTTAATATGTTTTATGATGATAGAAAATACTAGCTTTGCAAATGAGAACATTAGTCCAAATTTGGGGATTCCAATTAATCCACCTTCAACAACACATGGAGACACTCAAATTCTCAGTAACAGTAGTAGAAATGGTGCATGTAAAAGAATATATGATACTTACCATCTTCATGTGGACATACAATCTAAGTACCAGTCTTTGAAGAAACGAAATAAGAGATTTTTTTTATGTTATGAGCAAAAAGAGCAAAGGAGTAATAATGGAGAGCATCATTTGGACTTGTGGACCGATGGGTCAATGTATCCCAAGGATCCAAATGCACCACCCCCATTTTACAACTTTACAAACCTACTACATTTCACGGGTGATGGTAGACAAGGTTTGCTGGGTTATGCCCAACACTTGGAAACAAAAGCGATGGTTGCAGGAACAACGGAGGGATTTTCTATAGATAGAGAATACTGAAATAAAAAAACTAAATGGGTTGTATGTAGAGAAGCTTATGGCAAACAAAGAAACAATTCAAGACTTGGAGAAAAAGATTGATACTTTAAGGAGAAAGGACACAGCACTAGGGCCACGTAAAAGAAGAAGGCAAGTTTACAACATAGAGAAAATGAAAGTTGGAAGTGGAGGGATGAAGAAGCGAGTACAGGCTGTAAGGTAATGTTAACTCTTGTTTCATATATATTTCTCTTGTTTCATATATATTTCTCTTTTTAGATTAGGTTCTTTGTTTGAAACTAGACATAAGTAATCAGATTTGATGTTATTCTATTTTTAGATCTTTACTTCATCCAGAGTCTAAGGTACATTCTGAAGCTGGAGTGCATTACAGTCATTTGGTACCAAAAGGAATAGAGGAAGAGATGCTATATCAAAAGAAGTTTCAAAAAATCAGCCAGCTCGATGCAACTCAGCAGGTGCAAGCAATGCTGGATTAGATTGGCATCTCTCAGAAAGTATATAGTATACTGTTTAAGGCACTAACAGAGAAATGTCAAAGTAAGAAGCATAAAGGTTCGTTACTTCCAAAACCAATGTAGGTAAAGTCTGCATGCCAACATGTGAACTCAGAGGTATTTGAGAAGCTTGGTTCACCAGTACATATTGAAGCAACATTCGTGCTAAAGACAGAGAGGTACTCTTTAACCAGCACAATAATATTTTCTTTGATCTTGAAGCTTTGCAAAGGTACGGAGTTCAGTTCTTTGATATTAGTCAAGAAGAATGTAAAGGAGTTCTAAAATTTGTTTTGAAACTGGATGAGTGTGAGATTTTAAAGAATAAAAAAATGGAGAGGGTTGCTATCACTCTAATGAACAGGGCCTTAGACACATCAATTACAAAAGATGATGCAAGATATTTCAGTGTTCAATCAGAGAATAACATATTGCCACTTGGATCTTTTGAGGTATCTTCTTTATCATTGAATATGACTATGTATTACGTTGAAATAATTTAAACACAAAACTTGTATTAAACATGAGCTTCTTCCTAATGACACAGGTGGATAAAGAAGACTTTGAAATTTAGATCGTGTACTATGGAACAAAACTCCTGAGACAGGCATTTAAAAGATAAAGATTTCAAAGCAGTGCTTATCCAGAGTGCACATATGCACATTGCATGCATTATGTAGAATTGTAGAGAAGCTGGTGTATTTGTACATATGCTTTGCATGATGTTAAAGCCTAAAAAAATAATCTTTAAAAGCAATCAAAGCAATAGAAAAAGTGCTATCAGACATTGGCTTGCATGGGGGGCATGTTAAAATTGAGGAGGATGACAAGCGGTCATAAGGGGGCAACAAAGTACCAAAAAAACCATCAATAAGTGGTGTGAAAGCTAAAAGATTTTTGTCATACTGCCTCAAAGACTGTCCAGATAAAAACAAGAAAAAGATATTTAATTGATGGAAATATCTACATAATGCAGTCAAGGACATTGGAAATGAAGGTTCAATCCAAAATTGGAAGGCAGATGTGTGGATTTCACTTGACAAGATCTTTGCATTCATGGAGAAAAAGAGCTGGAGCAATAGTGAGATAAAATTATTTGAAAACATATTAGAGACTTGGAGAAAGGCATTCATTGCAGGATGGAGTGATCAACATGTGACTCATTACATGGTAAGAACTTTAAAAACTATTGCAATCTCAATACTGTGAGACCAACTAATACATACATCTGATTTTTTTCTGTTTTGTCATTGATTGCAACATATACTATATAATCATCCACCATATTTTGCAAAGACATACGGTTCATTGTCAATATGGTCAACTCAAGGCATGGAGAAGTCAAAATACATGGCAAGAATAGGTTGCTTTAAGCACAGTAGACATGGTGGAGGCAAGAATCGATCCAATAGTCTTTTAGATCTACATCAATGGACTTACAAGAAATTGATTCACAAAGCAAAACAAAAAGACACATTCAAGTCCTCATCATTGACACGTGCAATACAATTGATTAATAAAGAAAAACGACAATGTGCTTGGAATCAGCCAACTCTGCGAGAGAGCGCCATCACTTGTGGCATCGCTCAAGAGTCAGGGTTGGGAGAAGGTGGTCTAGATGAGGTGGGCTTGATCTTCTTCAGTGGTCTTCCTTCTTCGTCTTCCTTTTTCTCTTCTTTCTCTCTTCATCTGCCGACTGTTGGAGGCAACACTTTCGATGACTGGCTTTTTCTTGTCCTTATTAGATATCTTTTTCCATATGGATGCAATGTGTCTGGGTTTGTAATTCCCGCTACAATAGCATGCGCTGTATATGACAGGTAGTAGGGGCATCTTAGTGCTTGGCAACCATACCCTTGACCAAACACCCGCAGTGCAAACTGTTTCTCGACAAGCGCCACCTTCTCAGCATTTAAAGGCACTTCGTGTCCACCACAAAACCTGGATAGTAGTTTGAATGCAAATAAAGGGAATTTTGCATTGTCTTTTGAGAACTCCTTGTGAAATATAATGATCTACGTATTAAAATTGTAATCATCATGACTCATGTCACTGCTTGCTGTTGTCAATTTTAAGCAAGTGTCATAAATTGCATGTACCTTTTGATGATTCAAATGTCTTATATATTGAGTGAGAGAAACATCCTTTCGATGACCTGTTGACTTTGAAGTGGAAGCTCCGGATGATCTTGAGCCTCTTGCTCTCTTCAGGAAATCATCATCATATACAAAAACTTGGTACCAATGTTATATGTTTAATTGACACAATCAACAAAGTCCACGTAAATCAAATTCTTATAGTTTGAAAAATCTTTGACTTTATTACCTGTTGATTTTCATCACCCTCAAGCATGGATCTTGTCCACAAAGGGATCATGGACTTATTGTCTTTATGCACAGTAGGTGCCAAAAATTTACCCATATCTACCAAACCAAGACGGTCGGCAATTGCTGTGACAACCTCCTCCTCGGAAGGCAATGGGTTTCATATATCCTAGCTTCATCAAACATCTTCTTTAATATCTCCTTGCCAGGCAGGTACTCGGAGTCCTGGACTGCAGAATCAACTATAGTAGATAATTGTCAACTCCTTCCTCTATCCAACCCATGTCCGCTTCACTAAAATTTGCTAAGGCAACCAAGCAATAGTCTTCACAAATATTGAAATGTTGCATAATATCTGTTAATAATACATAATCAGCTTGGGCTGCCCATAGTAAAGTTAGGCAGCAAGGAAGGTAGTGACAACTCCCCCTGTCATTCTCATTAGATTGACAGTCTTCCAATGAAATAGGTGCTACAATCGAAGGGGATAAGGGATGCATTAGCCTCAAAGGTTTCCTTTTTGGCCCTCTGCCCTCTCCTCTGCTGGGTCTATAGCCACATCTTCCTTAACCCCATCATCCTCGATTGGCACTTGAGTGCTTACCAAAGTCACTATCTTGGGCTCTGAGTCCTCTCAGTAAGAAGATGTAGAAAACAAAGAAAACCATAACTAAATTGGAGCAGGTGACACTTCTTTGAGTGTATTGGGCATTTCTCCTCTACTCTATTACTGTTGAGCTGGGAATCTTTTCAAGACAACAGCTAAGCCTCCTCTTCATGACTTTGTCTTTTGCAAAATCAGATGGATGAACATATTGTTCACCATCAGACATAACGATATTGGTAGAAACAGTGTCTTCATACTTCACGGTCACCGAGAACAATCCTACAAGAATTAATGACGTTCTCAAGAGAAAGTTCCTTGTTGAACATTGAAGACAACTCATGCAAACGCTCGTGGGCTTGTGCATTGTACAAGAACATAAACAGTGTTTCTGCACGAGACTCTTCAGCCTCGTCATCCAATTCATAGACAATGTCCAACTCTTTCGAAGATATGCCTAAAAAAAACATTTCAATCAATTAGAACATGTACGCTTATAGTACCTGGTGATAAGGAGATTTACACATGCATGCTTATAGTACCTGGCGATAAAAAAAACATTGCAAGCTAAAATCCTTCTAGGTTTGGATATACACATGCAAGCCCCCTGTCTCTTAGTACTAGCACCAAAAAAAGAGGGGTCAATACCAAGCGGTACAGGGCTCACGCGGAATTCACAAGCCCATCACTGCTTGGTAGTACTAACCCCTAAATTTAAAGAGACTTAAAGGGGCCAATAAGTTTTTTATTTAGATGAAGCCTTTATATATTAAATAAAAAACATACAAGCAGCATATTTTATATTTTAGTTGTATTTTGTAAGCTAAAATAGTCTGTCTTCCAGGCCTAAAAATTGATGGCTTGCCCTAATCTTCAACATGAAGCCTATAAACTTACTTGGCCTTCATATTTATAGAAAAAATATGAAGGTTTTTGCTTTAGTGGAGGAGGGCTCAAACCGGCTCGCACCCCCACCTCATCGTGTGTGTGTGTGTGTGTGTGCGTGTGTGTGCGTGTGTGTTTGTTCCTTTTGAGTATTTTTGAGAGAGAGAGAGAGAGTGAGTGAGTGAGAGAGAGAGAGAGAGAGAGAGAGAGAGAGAGAGAGAGAGAGAGAGATGGGCATACCTGCAAAAAATTTTGAAAGCTTCAGTTTTCCAAGACAAAGGGGCGATGGCGTTGGCGATGTAGAGGGACGGCAACGTAGGTAACTCAACACAAATGGGTGTCTCAGCTTATCACAAAGCCAGTTAGCTTCTGAGGATTTACTATTAGACTTAAACCTAGAAGGATTTTAGCTGGCAAAGAAAATTTATGAAATAGTGTAAATTTATCAAAATGTATGTCCCAAATTGCTTGATTTATTGGTTTGAGAAGAGTCCAATGGGAATTTGGGTACATTTCTCAAAAATATTTTCCCCGAACACTGCTCCCAACAATGGAGATTTGTGGTGTCAGTACCAAGCGATACAAAAGCCTCCGGAATCCTATCTACTTTATATCGCTTGGTACTAACCCCACTATGATAACATTGGTCATGGGGTCAATACCAAGCGATACAATGTACTATGGAATCCTATTTGTGTTATATCGCATGGTACTGACGTTTTTAAATGCGTTTCTCATCACACTTTATTTATTTGTTTAGATGGCTCATACCAAGGCAACTGCTCGGAGGCTGGACCGAGTCACTGCTACAAGCGCAAGGCAGAACAAGGAGGTATCAAGCTCACAGAGCAGTTTTGCAGGAGCATCGCATTGAGCGACACATGCAGCCTGCGATATCCAAGCTCCCTTTCCAGAGGATTGTGCGTGAAATTTATGAGCAATGCAGTATTGGCATGGTAAATAACAAAATACGATAAATAAATAAATCATATTGGGGTGTACAAGTACCAACATGATCCCCGGCCTAAAACCGGTAACTAGAGAGTTTCTGCATGTCTTTTTTTGGTCCCCTAAGGAAGGCTTTCTTTTTTTATTTTTTATTTTTTGATTTTTTACTTTGGTCCCATACATTAAAAGAGAGTAAATTGTGGCTTACTCGAGTAACACATTGTAGAGCACTTTACTATAAGGGCAAGGTAATTCAACTTGCATTTTGAGAGGTGCAATGTGATCTTCTTTTTCTCCAACAACCTCTCTTACATAAGCTTGTGCAATTTTCAAGCTTTCTTTGCGTCACTATCGAAGTTTGATTTACTTAGCTCGAGCTTGAATTTTCTTTTGGGCAGCCCGTTCTTTTGTAGCTTGCTTATCATGGACACCATGCAAAGCTTCCTCAGACAGGACCGTAGTATTTTTTTTAATTTACTCCCATTCAAGAATCCAACGGTTTTAACTCCATCTAGAGTCTCCACATGTATTGTTCCTTGGGGCGTAATCTCGCATACCCTGAATGGTCCTTTTTCCATATATTTAAGCCTTTTCTTTTCATTTTAGACCCCATACATAAGTACAAGATCTCCAACGTTAAGTTCCTTATCTTTGACATGTTTCTCAAATCACTTTTTTCTTTTGTTTTTCTCAACTAGCATAGTTTGAATTACTAGTTGTCTCTCCTCTTAAAGTCGTTCCAAAGTGAGTAAATGTTCAGCTAACTCATTACTCCCAAGATTTTTAGTTACAACCACTCTTAAATGCACCGCCATTTGCAGCAGTGAGAGCACAACTCTACCAACTCCTTTGACAGGATATGAGGAACCATTTGCACACGTGATGGTTCTTGCACTTGGGACATATTCCAAAGATGATAACAAATTTTTTTGTGAAGTAATGTGCTTACTAGCACCACTGTCAAAGTACCAAGCATCCGATTCTGCCCACTGACATGCATACATCATAAACAAAAGGGTTATAACTATAATGTATAGTCCATGCCCAATCATCTTGAGAAAAACTTACAGATTCCTTCTTCTCTACACTTGGTGCAGATGTATCAGCCACCACAACCATGCCTGGTTCTTTCTTTTTCTCCTTCTCTAGCATTTGTTGCACTCATTTATGCAGTGCCCTGGTTTCCTACAAGAGTGACACTTGCCCTTCTTTTAGGCTTATCACCTTCTTTCTTTGCATCCTTACCTGAGGATTCTGATTTTGGCTTATAGCCACCATGCAAAGAAGCTTTACCTTTACCTTTCTGACTGGCAACAAAAGCTTGGTCTTCAACTTGTATAACAGATCTGTTTTGCCTAGACTACTCCTCTTGCAAGAGTACTGAAACCAACTCATTAAATATAAGGGCATTTGGATTTCCCTTCATCTCATGAGTCTAAGGGTAGAGGCAAAAATCTAATAAGAATCTGGCAATGCATTGAGAACTGTGAGCACCAATGTACTATCAGGATATATCTTTTCCACACTAGCGAGCTGCTCCTTAAAATCTTTGATCTTGGTCAAGAAGTTATCCATTGAGTCTCCCTCATTCATGTGCTTAGACTCCAACTGTTTGTGTGCAGATATGCAACACATGCTTCATTG
Source organism: Cibotium barometz (assembly GCF_041138505.1). Classification (NCBI taxonomy): domain Eukaryota; kingdom Viridiplantae; phylum Streptophyta; class Polypodiopsida; order Cyatheales; family Cibotiaceae; genus Cibotium; species Cibotium barometz. Next base: position 19,722,452 of record NC_141084.1, read on the forward strand.
TGCATCTAGTATAATGCAACAGTGCATCCCATGCCTGTTTTGAAGTCTTACATGACCGAATATGAGCAATAATGCTTCGCTTCTTCACATAAAGTACAAGCAATGCACTACCACTGACCACATTTCAAAGACATTTAGCAACCAATACATGCCTCATCATATAGGACCACAATGGGTAGTTAATCCCATCAAGTTTGTCCTGAGCAAATAACATGTTGAATACATCACTACTGCCAGCCATAACAAGCTACCAAACGCAAGAACTTTCAACACACTACAAGTACTCAGTATTCATTGAATGCAACCCCGGATGGCTACCAACTGATTGAATCACCTACAAAGTGTATGAAAAATAACACAGAGTAGAGAATAGAGTGTTACTAGTGAAAGTACGATGGTCGATGTTGTTAAAGACATTGTAGATGCTGCTGCGCACACCAAATCTTTGTTGTCGCTACACAGCCCAAACACCAAAAAATTGAGCAGAACCAATCCAAAATGACACTCTCCAGAACATCTGGAGAAACTTTGTGGTGCCCAAAATGTGTCTGAATCTCACTGCAGACCCCGAAAAAGTTGTATACTTCGTATACGACACACTATAGTATATACCTTCTTCTCTTAAGAGGGTGTCTCAATCGAAGATAGAAAACAGGGTCGTGAGGAGGGAGGAAGACTACTAGATCAAGTGTCAAGAAAGCTAGCTCTGATACCAATTGTTAGAATTAGGGTTAGGGTTGCAACAATGCACACACACAAGATAGAGAAGCTTGAGAGCACACAAACTCACTAGATTAGAATAAACAAATGTGTGCCAGATACAAAAAATAAGTACACACCCCAAAATGAGTAGATAAGAGGGTATACATACGCACGGGGGAAAAAACCTCCTAGTGAGGGAAAAAGTGCCCCGACGGTCCTAAGTGTGTTCACACACATCACTACCATATAATGCTACACTTGCAAATGGCATTCCACCATCTAGCGAGCTTGACCATGGCATTGATGTGCTACCAAGGTCAAAACCTATCAGCAAACCCGCTTACAGGTTAAGCCACTCCGAGATAAAGGAAGTGGAATGGCAGTTAGTTGAGTATATGAAGAAAGGGTTTATACGCTTGAGTTCTTCACCATGGGCATCACCCATTCTTTTGGTAAAAAAGAAAGATGGGTCTATATGCGGATGTGCATAGACTACCGTGCTATTAATTAAATTACAATTAAGAACAAATACCCAATGTTATGCATTGACGAGTTTTTTGACTAACTTAATGGTGTGAAATACTTTTCTAAGATTGATCTTAGATCGGGGTATCACTAAGTTAAGAGATAAGGGAGGAACAGGATATTCCCAAGCCTGCATTTAGGAATCGTTTAAGGCATTATGAGTTTCTAATCATGTCGTTTTGGCTTAACAAATGCTCCATCAAAATTTATAACGCTGATGGACAAGGTTTTACGTCCATATTTGGGGAAATTTATAGTAGTTTTCCCTGACAACATACTTATATATAGTAAGTCGAAATAAGAACACTTACACCATTTGTGCTCAGTGTTCAAACTCCTTAAGGAAAATAAGATATTTGGGAAGAAACCCAAGTGTAAATTTTTTGCTAAGGAGATTCACTATTTAGGCCATATTGTCTTTGTGGATGGTATGCAGATGGATGCTGACAAGGTGGATGCCATTGTTATATGGCCAGAACCTAGAAATCTTGAGAAATTATAGATTTTTCTAGGTATGTTGGGGTTCTGCCGATAGTATGTAAAGGACTACATGAAGATCGCAATCCCCTTAACCGATGAGTTGAGGACAAAGGATAAAACTATTCGTTGTGGGGATTCTCAAAGGAAGAAGTTTTGAGAAGCTCAAGGTGGCCATCGCAAACCACTAGTATTGAGCATTGTGAACCCCAATGAGCCATTTGTTTTAGGGATAGATACTAGTGGGAAGGCCATTGGGGTGGTTTTATTGCAAAGGGGACGCCCTATTGCATTTGAAAGCAAGAAGCTTAACCGTGCCCAACGTAACTACTCAGCTTACGAGTGAGAGTTACTTGCTATTATTCGTGCTCTAAAAAAGTAGTGACATTTTTTGTATGGCGCTATGTTTAAGGTTTGGACGGATCATGAAAGTCCTAAATGGCTTTCAAGTCAGAGTGAATTAAAGGGTAGAAAAGCTTGATGGACCAAGATCCTACAAGAGTTTGACCTTTTACTTTGTTACCAAAGAGGTAAATTTAATGTAGTAGTGGATGCACTGAGAGCTACATGCCAATGGTGAATGAGTTGAGTTTCACCAGATTCAAGAGTGAACTCTTGGAGTCACTACGTGGTTTATGTGAGCATGATTCATCATTTTCAGAGGTATGGCACGTTGCACATGGCTGCACTTATATACAGCAGAGCAGCCACCTCCCTCATTAGAAAGGAGTACTAGTCCAGAGAGATTAGTTGAGGTTTTTGCAGCAAGAGGAGCGAGTGCTAGTCTAGAGAGACTAGACAAGTCTCTTGGGTTATGTACCAAGATGGAGAGCTCAGGTGTGGACCCTTCACAACCATTTGACACTAATTCGCTTGGGGGTGATAAACTTGATCAGGGGGTAAAGTATAGACACTACTCCATTGACGATGAGTACTTGCTTTACAAAGGTAGATTTTGTGTACCAGCTATTGGTGATTTTCGGGCCTAAATTCTTATAAAAAGTCACGATAGTCCAAGTGCTTGTCATCCTAGGTAGTCCAAAAGATAATTTTATTAGCCTAGTTTGCTTAAGGATGTCCAAGAATTTGTGCTGAAATGCAAGAAGTGTTAGGTGAATAAGCATGAGCACCTCAAGGAGGTTAGTGGTTTGCTTCATTCATTGGATATTCCCAAAGGGAAATGGGAAAGTATTTCCATGGATTTCATTAGTCTCCTACCTATAAACGAATCGAGGGAATGATTCGGTTTTGGTAGTGGTTGACAGATTGACCAACATGGTCAAGTTTATACCTACTAAAAAGATGGTGAAAATACCTAAGTTAGCTAGGTTGTTCATCAAACATCTCTACAAACTATATGGCATGCCCGCCACCGTAGATATAGTCTCTAATAGAGATAGGAAGTTTGGTAGTCACTTTTGGAGGGAAGTCTTAAAAAACATGGACACCTTTGAGTATGGGTACAGCTAATCAACCACAGTCTGATGGTCAAACAGAAAGAGTCAACCAAATGTTAGAAAACATACTTCGTGCGTATGTCAGTAAAAAGCACTCTAATTGGGAGGAATACCTGCCGCATTTAGAGTTTGCTTATAATAGTTCGAAACACTCCATGACTAGATTTAGTCCATTCATGTTGATGTATGGCTTCCAGCCGAGACCTCTTATAGCCCTAGGGCTAGAGAAGGAGAAGTTCCAATCTGTCAAGAAGTTCCTTAAAGATAAGCAAGATATGTTGTAGGCAACAAAATATAGCATACGTAGCACACAAGATCATACAAAGATGTATGCCAACAACAAGGGTCACAGAGAAGTAGCCTTTGAAGAAGGTGACTTTGTATATTTGAAAGTCCTTACGAAGTTGGAGACTTTAAAGATGGGAAAGTGTGAAAAAATTTCACCTAGATATTATACTCCCTTTAACATCCTTAAGAAGGTTGGTAGATTAGCATACAAACTTGAGTTTCTAGAGATCTCTCGAGTTTATCCTGTTTTTCATGTCAGTAGACTGCAAAAAACCATTGACCATAAGGAGAACGTAGTTTCTCCAAGCGTTTTAGGGGAGTTTCTAGAACCACCATCTTTTTCACATGAACTTGAGAGGATTCTCAGATTTAAAGATTGAAACACAAGGCACACTGTGTATCAAGAGAAGAGAAACCTGTTAAGTGGAAAGATCGCAATGAGGTGTCCTCGTGAGAGCTCTTGAGTACGCTAATTTTTTACATTCGTTTTTACAGATGAAAACTCTTCTTAAGGGGGGGAGTAATATTACGTAGTGCGTAGCAGCTATGGGGAGCTCGACCAACCAAACTTAGAAAACAATCTTAAGGAACCCCAACTCGTCTGTAAATGCAATAATAAGACTCATGGCTCAAAACACACCGATTGTAGAAAAGAATACAGAAACCCAAGCTACCTCGGTAGCAAGATCTAAAAAGAAGAAGAGAAAATGAAGAAAGAAATCTTTAAAGGGGAGTAAACATATTGAGAAAGTAAACTTGGGAGAATCCGATGAACTAGTCTACATGTATGAGACTAATGAGGATTTTGATTTAGTCCGTAAGTCAGCACACAGACTGACTCTAAGCAAACTAGAAAAACCCAAGCAAAACCAAAGGAGAGCAAAAAAAGATGAGACCCAAAGAGTTGAAAAATCAAACAAACTCAAACTTGGTTCCTACCCTGACCCTGTACAAGAATTGAAACAACTTCATGAGCTCAGGGATATGGCGACAAAGACTCAGGATTAGTTAGAACAAAAAAAAAAAAACTAGTGCGACAATGTTCATCCTGACAATCTAAAACTTGTCAGAACCCACAAAACTTTGGGCATTCCTAGCGTCATCCTAGAAGAAAATAAAAACTCACCTATCCCAAGCATGGGTATCGATCTTTTTGTGAGAATGTTCAATTATAAAACCCCTGACCCCACCAAAGAGATGGAGATTCCAACCTTACCAGTGCCCTCATATGGTAGAGAGGTAACAAAATTACTCCATTGAACATTCCCAAATTGATGGAATTTATGGCTTCAAAAATAGAAATCACAATCAATATGGATTTGTGTGGAGACCCAAAATTTTTCGCTCCATTGAAATCCCTCCTCAATGGGGAACTTCACGTTGGGGTTATTACCATTTGCAAACGTCCATAAGCCATGTCCTTTATATGGGAGTGTGCTAGAGCCTCAAGTTGATGATAACCACACTAATTCTGTAGTTAAAATTCCATCAAACAAATTGTGGCAATACTTTGAGTGATGAGACTAACACAACCCTATCTGTCACACTGCCAAAGGAATCACAGTAATGGGAGTCCTACATGGTGGCACAGGAGTGATTCTAATCACCAAGAAGTGTTGGGAAAAGATGGGTCAACCTCAGCTTGAAGTCTCAGACATTATTGTTAAGATGGCCGATGGAACAATTGCCATGCCTATTGGGATGCTACGAGATCTTAAGATCAAAGTGTTGAAACATCAAGTGAAGCATACCTTTGTTGTGATGGATTTTACCAAACAACCCGACTGATATGAGATTATCTTAGGATGACATTTTATGCGTGAATCTAAGATGGTCCATGACTGGGCAAGGAATCATGCCTACTTATAGTTTGATGACTCAATCCTTAGAGTAGACCTTGTGACTGGCCACCTACATCCTATGGGTAGTGGTGGAATTTTTGGAAATCAATCTGATACCACAATCCATTTTGTTCCATTGCAATACTTCTTCACTGCAAAAAGGATACTAACACAAGCCTAGAGAAAGATTCAACTATAAGCCACATGGATGTGAGGGAAATGATTTGAATTGGATTCAAATGATGGCTACATTAGACATTTGGGATAAGCAAGGAACAACATGGGTGACTCCTGATGGCAAGGAACTTCCTAAGGTTGTCATGAGTGCCACACGCACAAACACTAAGAAAATGAGGGAGTGCAGTGAGCTTGAGTGCACATGGGAGGAAGACTTTGATTCAACCACCTCTAATTCATACATCTCTAATGAAGAGTCTGAAATTGAGACCACAACAAAAATTGGAGATTGAAACTACCATAATTGAAACTGAAGCAAAACCAAAAGAGGAAGCTTCTCAATGATGCTGGAGATCACTGAGAAAATGGAGGAAAAGAAAATGTTATAAGGAAAACAAACACTTGAGATACTGAATGAAAGAACAACCATAGTCCAATGGCTAGAATACATTGGGGCAGTATACATTCACCAAAATTTTATAGACAATCGGGGAGAAAAGTTACAAAAGGTCATGTATTATAGACCACCCCCAATTGATATAGCCCAAGTGAAACTCTCTAATGACCCAAAACTTAGTTGTTAAGCTTGAAGGAAACAAAACTATGTGCTAGCTCTAAAAGAGCAAGAGGCTGAGGATGTAACAACCGAGACAAAGAAAGAAAAGAAACCAAAACAGGACTCGTGCTAAACATTATAAGTCTTACACAGTTGGGGATTTCAAGTTAGAGTTTGAAAACTCCAAATGTGATAGTAGTGAGGACGAATAAGTCTATGACAAACCTACAAAAATCAAAGAAGTAGGCTTGGCTGACCTTAGGAAGACCCTAAACCAGTCTTTATAGCAAAAGACCTCACCCAAACTCAGGAAGCTAAACTCATTGCTCTCCTGAAGGAATATAAGGATTTCTTTTCTTGGATGTACCATGACATGAAAGGAGGGCATGCAGAGGTGGTACAACATACCATCCCTATGGTACCCCATACTGGACTAGTCCAACAATGACCTTATCCAATGAATCCCAAATATGCCAAAATTGTGAAAGAAGAGATTGACAAACTCATTGAGTGCAGATACATCTCTGAGATTGAACACTCAGAATGTGGGTTTCACCCATTGTAATTGTGCCTAAGAAAAACAGAAAACTTTGTGTGTGTGTTGATCTCAAGAAAGTGAATGCTGCCACACGCAGAGATCAATATCCCTTACCATATTCAGAACATGTTCTTGAATGAGTCGCAAGCAAAGAGACATACAACTTTTTAGATGGTTACTCATGCTACAATCAGATCTCTATTACACCCGAGGATAAAGCTAAAACTACTTTTATCACTAAAGATGGTGTTTATGCCTATCGTGTTATGCCATTTAGCCTAACCAATGCACCAAAAGGGCAGTCACATGCATTTCAGAGACTCATGAACACTGCATTTAAAGATTTTCTAAGGAAGTTCTTAGAAGCTTTGTTGGATGATTTGTGTGTTCATTCATCATGGAAGGAGCACTTATCCTACTTAGATAAGGTATTTGAACAGTGTAGACTTTATTGCATATCCTTAAACCCTTACAAGTGCCAATTTTGGGTAAAACATGGAGTGATTCTTGGGCTATAGTGTCTAAGAATGGGATTTCCACTTATGAAAGCAAGGTCAACCTTATTTTGGAATTACCTCCACCAAAAAAACTACTAGGGAGTTCAAAGATTCATGGGCCATGTCGGCGGCTTACTGTCGGTTTATTCTTTTCTATATTTAGGGCCTTTAGGGTATGTAGACCCCACATGTATGATCCTATGTCCATTAGAGGGGCTAGGAAGTGCACTGTCCAAAGGCTCGCATGGGAAGCCCTAAATATGCGAAAATCAAGGCTTCCCACGTGAGCCTTCGGACATTGCACTTCCTAGCCTCTGATGGGCATGGGATCATACCTGTGGGGTCTACATGCCCTAAAGGCCCTAAATATCAAATTTGGGGCCATTCTAAAAAAATAATCATCCTCTCCCATGCATTGCATGATCGATGCTGACATCAATTTTATTGGTTTGTAGGAAACTGTTTATCTTGATGAATTTGCATCGAGGCAAAGTGGAGATCTGGGGGCCAAGGAAGGCTTCAGGACTTTGCACTCAAGGAGTACATTGGCAAACTTGCCAATGATGTTATAGTCTTCCACAAGACTTGCTCTCTGGGGTATGCGAAGATCTTTTTGAAGATTAAAGCACTTACAAAGGGTGTTGCATTCAAACTTATTCCGACTAAATCAAGTTTGGAAAAAGTTGTTCTACTTCCACGCTCAAAGTTACTACCTTTTTCTCGACTCAAAGGTCAGGGCCTTTACATTTTGTGGTGGCTCGTGGCATTGTTGCGGGGGTACAAGATCCCACCGTCATTAGGAGAGAGCTTGAAGGGTTCCATGTTTTGATTCCAGCCATCAAGGCGGCTTCAGAGTCTGGAGAGCCGAGTAGTAAGAAGCCTAGGATATAGCTATGATGATTATGTAACTTTGATGACTATGTAATTTTATATGCTATGAATGGAAATTTGGATTGTAGAGTTTTTGTTTAATACGTGTCTTGTAATGTATTTTATTAGTTGACTCAAACAAATTATTAGTTGACTCAAGAAAATAAATTCAAATTACACACGTAACTCAAATAAAAATTGTATCCATTCGAAGACGCATATAAATCAACAAATTATATAAACTCAAAATAAAAGAGACTTATTTGCAACACAAGATAAGAGAATTAGCATGCACATCAGTTTTTATCTTTACTCTACATACTTCTGACATGTCTAAGCTAGGATTATACCATTCCTGGCTCATTTTGCCATTCATGCAGAGTGGATGGATATAAAGCTGCAAGCAACAAACATGCTTGTATTAAAACTCTATCTAATAACCATGGGCTCAAAGCACAAGAACACAAAGCACAGAGATATAAACTTACTGTTAGGCTTATGTCACTGAAGTTATCATGATGCACTCAAATCTCTTTGTGCATATAAACATGTTGAATGAAAGCCTTTGTTATTGTACTCATACCATTTGTGCATCTCCTAAACTCTATGATTCTACCTTTCCATTGCTTGTTGGGGTGGTCTGTGAAATCTTTGAGCTTGACCTTGAAATTGCCACAAGTACTTGGTCGTATTAAAATCTAATTTAACTTACTATACTGATCAGGGATCAACTCGATCCTCCTAACAACTCAATCTCACACACTCACTCTCTCATATACAAGCAAGCAAGCACACAAGAGCTCAACAAGCAAGAGGCAAGTAAGAAAGCAATAGCATAAGATAGTAGAGAAGAAGAGCACTCTATTGAATCAGCATAAGAGAATACAAGACAATGAGAGGTTGGATTTCCTTTTGCCTTATCTCCTTTGTTTCTAGGGTTTACACCATTTGGGCGAATAAACTTAAAAAAAGGTTATCGGGCTCTCTAGCCCACCTAGGCTAGTGTAAACACTCATCCAAAGGTAGTAACCTTAACTCCTTGATCCTGTGGTGTGTCTTTCATAGGCAAGTAGAGTGAATACACACATAAAATATACAATATATAGCTTTTAAGTGAATTTCGGCCATTCCGACGCCTATGGTCCAAATAAAGTGAAAATGATACGATGTGGCCGGCATCGATGCCATAGAGGTCTTCAGCAAAGTGTTAACATGCCCTCCTTCCCGATGCAGATTTTGTCCTTGGAATATGTCGATGAAGATGAGTCGATGCTGCCTACAAGATGGAAAGTGATGATAGCGGATAGCTAAGTCTTGTGATACTTGCATGAAAAATGATTCAACCAGTAAAATATTTCTTATAAAAAGTAACATGAACATTAGGAGAAATATGGACTCTCCATTTTTTCCCTTAAGGATTGAATAAAAAAAGATTGGCTTGACCAATGAGAGAGTTGGGATTCAAGATCCATGTAACATGGATCTTTTTGTCATATCTTTGCCCAAATCTCTTAAGACAATAAAATAATAGAGCCCATATCATAAAAAAATAGAGAAATGTCAAATTTCATGTCATAAACTATTCTTTCATGTCAGATGTACCTTGTGGTCAGCACATGGAAGTTTGAAAATCATTTTTTTAAATTTTTTATGTTTAACTTTTTACTTTCCCTCCTTTTGCATTTCACTACCTTTTCATTTTCTCCCTTTTTGGGATGGTGGAATTCAATTTCGCCATATCTTCTGCAAATCTGGTTCTTTCTTCACGAAAATTTGCAGGTATGTTGTTCTCCACCATAGCTCTCTCCTCCTAAAATTTCATCTCATTTGGACAAAACGTCTGTGAATTATGCTCGTTTTCTCACATGAACTTTCTCTTCTCTACACCACAGATAGCTATCTTGATGTGAAGTGGCATCAAATTCTTATGATGAGTAATTATCATATATTTAGGGTTTGTCTATGTTTTGTCTTGATGTGAGTAATGATCATAGATTTAGGATTTGTTTATGTTTTGTCTTGATGTGTTGCTGTTTATTTTCACAAGAGAAAGGTTGTGAGCAACAAGGTTGTGTAAATTAAAGTAGTAAGTTGCTGTTTATTTCTTGTTGTTTTAATATTTATTTGTTGCTTACAATCTTCTTTGCACAATAATGATTTGAAGTGGCATAAAATACCATGGTGATGATCATAGGTTTAGGATTTGTTTATGTTTTGTCTTGATGTGTTGCTGTTTATTTTCACAGAAGCAACAAGGTTATGAGTAGTAGTTGCTATTTATTTCTTGTTGTTTTAATCTTTATTTGTTGATTACAATCTTCTCTGCACAATAATGATTCAAGTGGCATAAAATACAACAGTAACGATCATAGGTTTAGGGTTTGTCTATGTTTTGTCTTGATGTGAGTAATAATCATAGATTTAGGGTTTGTTAATGTTTTGTCTTGATGTGTTTATGTTTATTTTCATAGGAGTAACAAGGTTGTGTAAATCAAAGTAGTAAGTTGCTATTTATTTCTTGTTGTTTTAATCTTTATTTGTTGCTTACAATCTAACATATATATTTATTAATCATGCAGTCTAGCTTTATTAATTTAGATGTCTTCAAGGAGGAGGAATATTAGTAATATTCACACAGTGGAGTGTTTAACAAGAGAGATGATGAAGGTAACTCCTGTCATGTGTATGCACATGTACATGCTAATCCCAGGGCTAATCCTTGAAGGGCAACATGATAAAGAACCAGATTAGAAGCAATTTTGCACCAAATTTAGGAGCTGGTGTAGCTTGTATGAGCAAGAAACACCTTGTGGAGTCAAGAGGCTGTCGGCCAGTGCATGGAAGAGGTACTTCTATCGGTTGTAGCATAAATGGATTTGTTATCCGTGGACCTAGCCAACGGCAGGTCGGCCAGTCCATGAGGTGGTCAAAGGTCTATATAAAAGGCACCAATAGCTCATTGGATAGATCATTCAACCTCCCGTGGGCTTAGTCATAGACTAGGGTGTAGATTAGGTGTTTCCACCTTTTGAGGGGTAGCCAAGGGCTAGCCAAGATGTACCTTTTTTGTACTATAGAATATACTGAAACTCAACTATCTCTCTCTCTCTCTCTCTTCTCTTCATCTCTCTTGCTTGCATTTTCCATCAAGTTGTTCCAAGATGGTGTTTAGGGCTAAAATAGGACTCCCAGAGCTTCCGCATGTGACACTTCCATTGGTGTGCAGCAGGCGGCGACAAAGTGGAGCTCTCGGGTGCTTTTGCGTGGTGACAATGCTACCTATGAGAATCCCATGCAACTTGCTTTTACGAGGTGAGTGAGTGACACCCTGATTTTGCATTTGTAAGCTAGGTCACGGCATACTGGTTTCTCGGTTGAGTTGTTTGTGCTCCCAAGTGCGGTTGGGCAAAGCTCCACGATATTGGGTTGTTCCCTGCATCCTTTGAATGGAACGAGGGCCTTCCATAGTCTACCCAAATTTTAACATAATGAGGTACCCACTCAACTAAGTGAAGAGGACCAATCACCCAAGTCCCATCCACCAACCAAATTCTTATGCAAAGCTAAGCTTTCCCATTTTTTCTTTTTAGAGCTGGCAAGAATATTGCTAACCCTTGATGCTTTTCAACCATGTTAAATCACATGTTGTTATCCAATGTTCTTGGTTACCCAAATGCTCCATTGAATTCCACATTTCTCACCACAGCTTTGTTGCAAGATCTCCACACACATTTACCAAATAAAATCATTCACTCTCCTAACTATTATCCACAACTAGTATTCTTCTAGCTGGGTGATTAGCAATCATGACAAAATTTAAGGCCCTCTTTACCTTAATCATGACCCTACTAGAGCCCTTCTCTAATTCTCCATAGAGGATCTACATACCTTTCTCTATAGAAGATCTACATACCTTTCATGACCTTAATAAAGCCCTTATCTAATCCTCCATAGAAAATCAAATCCTGCATACCTTTGAAGCATTGCTTTCTCTTAGCCTTTTTGCCAAAAAGGCTTTGTTCCTATATTATCCAGATGTACCACTACTTCTCCTTCACATGTATCCTAAAGGAATCTCTCTTATTTTTTTACTTGAGCTCCGTGACATTCCAAGAGCAAACCTTCATACTATGTTAAGGGGAGAAAAGATTACTCACATGTCCCCTTTTTTCAATATCAAGGACCATTATTGTGTCTGCTTTCGCTTTCAATGTATTAGATTCACTCTCCTCACTACCCACAAGTATTGCAAATGCATTTTGAGAATATTCTAAGAGTGAGCAAGAGAGAAGTAAGGAGCACCTAAGTTTTTAGCTCTAAGAACTATCTAGTCAAGATAACTTGCCACTTGTTAACATCCTCATAGCTCAAAATTTTAGTTTTCTCATTAGCCTTGCTAAACACACCATTTTTCCCACTCATCTTTGCCATGAGCTCTCTCTCAGGGCCCTCCCTATGCTTATTAGTGCTAACAAAAGCTTATTCTTACATAGATCCCTCCTGAGCTCCTCCTTCTTGAGTAGCCCATCAAACCTCTTCACACCTTGAGACACCCTTTGAGAGTATACATTACACAATCAAGAGCATTTATATTGACTATTGTTAGTATACGTTACCCAATCAAGAGGCTTTCTATTGGGTTATGTTAAGACTCCACCACTACCTTACCTTTCACTTACCCTTCAAGGGGCCAGCCCCCTCCTTTGCAATAACCTTAGTAGATCCCCTAGTTCCCAAGCATAACTCTCCTTTGTCCAACCCCCTCTCCTTCTCTTATCCCTTTACAAGTTTGGCAATCCCTAGCATCATTCTTGGCCTCTTCACTTATCTTCTCCCTCCCATCTCTTTTTCCCCTAACCCTCCCCATTCTCAGAATTTAACAACCCCTAGCTTAATGTCCAAACTTCCCACCATGCCCCAACAAGGGACCCCAACTGTAATTTTATTCTCATCTCTCTATACTGACCTTAACTTAATAGCCATTTGACGTGGTAGGAACTTTAGTATCCCAAGCAATACAACTTTGTTGGATTCTTTTGTTGGAAGGCCGGCGATTTCGAGCGTGTGATCTATGGCTAGAAGATGCCTTGGATTATCCCATAAGTGGAAGCATGGGAAGTTGAAGAGCCATATCTAGGCTAGAGTGGCACCTTGTCATAATCATCTCCTCCGACTGGTGTTTTGGGAGGCAACTCACCGGGAGATGGGAGCCCGTTGGGGGTGTTCATGGTGCTCGATGGTGATGCGTCTCCTACGTGCGTTAGTCTTCCGCTGTGCATTCTGACATGGTATCAGAGCCCAAGCGTGTGTGGTCTTGGGCAGCTCAGGCGTGTGGTCCTGGGAGACCCCCTCGCGCCTCGGTGGCTTGTGGAGCTCGAATTCAGGAAGGGTGTTGGAAGGTTGGCGATTTCGAGCGTGTGATCTATGGCTAGAAGGTGCCTTGGATTATCCTATAAGTGGAAGCATGGAAAGTTGAAGAGCCATATATAGACTAGAGTGGCACCTTGTCATAATCATCTCCTCCGGCCGGTGTTTTGGGAGGTAGCTCACCGGGAGATGGGAGCCCGGTGGAGGGATGCTACAATGCCGGTGGGGGTGTTCGTGGTGCTCAATGGTGATGCGTCTCCTACGTGCACTAGTCTTCCGCTGCGCATTCTGACATTTCCCCATTGTGAAGGATTGAGAGAAAACGAGGTCTGCCCTGTAATTTAGCAAGCTTTCCTAAAGTGGGCCAAGGGCAAGCATTCATGAGCTCCTTGTTCACATCAAAGCAACGCTCTCAGGGTAGCACATGCATAAAATTCATAAAGAAGAACAAAGAGGCCTTGCACAAAGCAAGATGTTAGACATCCTTACCTAAGTGGACCATTTCTTGAACTGCCTTGGCTTGCAAAACTTGCTTGCACCAACTCATATTTTAGAGGATTTTGTCATGTACAAGAGTAACAGTCCACATGACGAAACTCGATTGAAGCCACATTAGCCAGCCCTCTGAATCTCATCTGTAATGCAAACATCTTGTTGCCTGCCACCTGAATGTGGCGTACCTTTTTGCATGCATTCACCCCCTGTTTTGAGACCCTTCAAGCATCCTCAATTTGGCCCACTCAATGTGTTGCGCATCCTTCCTGAGAGCCTCACAAACAATCTCACAGTCTTCCCATTTTGTTGCCCTTCTAAAGATGGTTATGCCCGTCACTTCATCGTTCTCAAAATCCATTGCACCCACCTTTCATCGACCACAAACCCATGTAGCAGTCCAACCTGCACAAATGCCACTCTTCTCAATTAACACGTTACTTGCATGCACTGCAGCTATAGAAAATGTCCTGCACTTAGTTTTCTGAACCTTCGGCACAAATAGCTTTCATTGCTTTTTAAAACCCTTTTTTGGCTTCTTATTGAGTGCTTGGCTACTTCTTATTGAACACTTAACATATTCTTTTGCACACTTGCACTCAGTATAACAAGCAGGAAGGTAAATTGAGAAGTTTCAAAAGTGACTCAATTGATAATTAGGTGCAATAACATTGTACTTGTAACTTTGGATACATCAAGCCTATACATCACTAGCCATGTAAGGAAGATTGATCCCACACTACAATAAACACCATCAACAACGCAAATCCTGCATGGGAGGTCTCTTTTCAACACTTGTCTTTTGCCGTGCATGCACTATAACCATCTCCAGCATCCATCACTTGTAAGCTATGATATTTGGTCATTAATTACTCCAGGAAGCACCACGAGATATGATATTTGATGGTACTTTCACTAGCTTTTTTCCGAAACGCTTTAGAGCCTTGGCCAAGCCATGGCCACGAGAGGGTAAACAGCTAACAACACGACTTGAGAAGTATCACTAACACCTGTCTCTCAAACAAGCAAATAAACGGCTGTCATATGGGCCTTGGATGCTCTTTACCTGTTAGCAAACAATAGTGACAGGTCATGCATGCTCTTTACCCATCAGTATCATCCATATAGCAAATTAAGAGTCCAGAAGGCCCCGCTTTTCTGTAATATGACAGTGAATAATCTCTTTTACTTATAGACCATCAAGAAGCCTTGGCACCAATACATACCACAATCTTCAATGATCCTTAGTTAACTCAGCCTGCCATCACAACCTGTCTGATAACCCAAGTCCAGTAACACCTGCTACATTCCTTATGCATCTAAATTCCCGGTGGGGGCGGGGGGGGGGGGGGGGGGGGGGGGGGTGCACAGTCTCCAAATGCAATGATGCCCAGATACAGCTATGCCAAGCCCCCTTGGGACCTTGCCCACACAGCAATCCAACAGAGACATACCTTAGGATGTAAATTATCAACGACACAAGGTCATGAGAATAAAGCACCGCATCCAGACATTTCAAAAAATATAATTAACAAGAACATGTTAATGGCACAGTACATGGTACTACGGGAACCAAGAAAAGGACCCCAATACTGCAAAAGGGCAACTAGCTACATAGAGCGCTGAGCAAAAAATATACTGCAAGAAAAGCCAAATACAGTGTAGAGAGAAGTAGAGAAAGCTAAAGCTCTTCAGCTTTTGTTGCAGAAGATACAGCCACTGGCTGGAACCAAAATTACCTAAAGAGTTCCTTAATCCCAAAGAGACTTCACTAGCATCACTGCATACTCCTGGTCCTTCCATTAACCTGATAACATGAATATAGAAAACCAGACCCCTCCCCAGATTACAAACATACCCACAACCAGCATGGGACCAACAGTTTTCTTTTTAAAAATCTGTCACAACCCAGAGTCTGCATATCAACTTTAAAAAAATCAACCTACAATGTTGACAGCCCTTTAACCGTATGCTGCGTTGCACACCCAACTACCTGAAGCACTTCTAGGCTGAACAGCAGCCGACCTTCTTGGTAGCAGTAACATCATTACTGCCCACATTTATTGTTTGACCTTGGCTCGGCACCGCTGCAGGATCCTCCCCAACATCAAGAGCTTTTTTGCTAACCACCCTGTAGATTTGCGTGAGTATTTGTTTGAATGCATTCTCCACATTTGTTGATTCCAAGGCAGACGTCTCCATGAAGTACAAGCTCTCTCTTTCTGAAAATGACTGACCATCCTCAGTTGATACAGCTCTCAAGTGCCGAAGATCTGACTTGTTTCCTACAAGCATGACCACGATGTTTGAGTCTGTGTGATCCTTGAGTTCTTTCAGCCATCTCTCCACATTTTCAAAGGTTACATGTCTTGTAATGTCATATACTAACAATGCCCCCACTGCACCCCGGTAGTAAGCACTAGTGATGGCCCTATATCTGCATTCCAATGAAAAATCACAATTAGAAGAATAGAATAGATGGTAACACTACAGAAAATTATGGCTATGGTTAGAAAAAATAGAGTTGCACGACTGACAGGCATCAAGATATGAAACAGTCAAATCCACCAATGATCATGCACAGCAGAAACTAAATCACACATCCAAATGCCTTTTGAACGCAGTCACATCCTTAAATGGAGTTGGTCTCATAGTTGCCATGGTTTTTGAAACACCACATACAAAACACGTTTCAGAAACATTTTGTAAGTTTCATATCTTTTCAGAACGTTTCTAAAATGTTTCATACATTGAAGGGGGTATTTTAGACTGGTACGTGCAAAAATACACAACTTCTTTTTTACTTCAAAACAAATGTTAATAACATTTGAGAAACAAAAAATTGGACTGAGCATTTAACTGCATATGTCCTTTGAAGGGTGCCCATATGGGGCCTATTGGGTATCTTCATATCATCACATCTTACAAGGCCACAAGCAAAGTTCTTAAATAATTTCCTTGGAATCCAGGACATTCTTTGCAAGTACTTTGGGCTGGCTGAAGCCATGTTATATATACATGCCTTACTTGGCTACATAACTAGCATTTAGGTTGATTGGTCAAGCAGTAACAAGATAATAACACTTCCAAAAAAAGTCCTCATGAATATCAATCCCAAGAAATAGATATACCTAGATGAATCCGGGAACATGCCCAAATTCACCTTATAAAAAAGTGCAATTTATAACCTCATGGTAGTCATCCAGAAGCCAATAAACCATCAACTCCATCATGCAAGAAATAGATGAATGAAATAAATGGAAAGTTATTGGTGCAATTTGACTTCATGACACAACTTCATCATGCAAGGAGTAAAACGCGTCATCTTACTAAACCACTGGATTATGCTCGTCTTTTTAAACTTCTCAAGAGGACAGAACGAACCATCATGAAAGCTGGCACCGATGTATACTGCACTTCAAATTCACACTCAACTCAATTGCAAGCTCCAGTAAAATCAAGGCTGAATGTGTGAAGAAGATGGCTAGCGGGAAAGAGAGCCAATCACGAAAGAGAGTTTATAAAAAAAAACAGCTGTTCACAACTAGAAACCAATTTCATTAAGGGATCGTACGCTAATTCACCGCTGTTCTCATGGAAGGAACACAATCTTGACTTCAAAGTTCACAAAGCCTCAGAAAACTTATTTGCATAGCATAACCTCCCTTTTCACCTCATTGGCACCCCATAGTGGAAACATGTCACATTCTCATATGCAAATCACCTCTCAAAAGGTTTAAAGCACACTCTACCAAGAAGACATCTTGTATTACTACACAAAGAGAACCTCAAAACCCAGAAGGCCACCTCATATGTACATCCATTGCACCTCCTGAAGCTTCAAACTATCAGCTTCATGCAGCAAGACTCGCCATGACCAGTAAGAGTAGGTGCAGTTTTAAACATGTAAAGACCTTATTTATGATTCTCCCACAAAAAGCATCAGATAAATTTCTATCGCTATTTGTAGCCATGAGCACATATAAATGATTAATGAAGAAAGCAATATAGAGACCTCAATATGTCTGGGGGTCATTGGCGCTCTGAAAAAGTGTACACAGCCTGGAGGCAGGTGGGACTTCTGAAGAATAGAAAAAAACAATGCTTCCCAGCCAGGCTGTTTATAGAAGTCATAACTGGCTGTAAAACTACGGTTCTCACTGATGCACGTGCGTCAAAGCCCGTGTTCTAGAGAAGCAAGCTATGCATTGAAAATGCAACCCCCCCCCAGTTGGGGGCGCAATAGAGAGAATCTGTGTGGGCAGGAGGTCAGGATGGGCAGGGGCAAAGCAGAAGATCTTGCCGTGAGGCGGGAGGGTTGCTGTGTAGCACACGGCACGTGAGCTCCCCCGCTTTCCTTTACGAAGAAGGAATTTTCAAAATCATTCTGAGCCTAAAGACCTACCAAAGACCTATCTTGCCAGGCAGAAGACCTACTGTAACCTAGGGCAAGACAAACCCCGACAGAAAAAGGGGACTTAATACTTTTCTTGCCTTTTGAATCAAGGCACACGCTAAACCTAAAAGCATTAGCTCATGAGGCAAAGAAAAGCAAAGACCTACTGTGATCTAGGGCGAACCATAAATCTAAGAGCATAAAAAAAAGCTTTATCATGCTCCCAAATTCTATTTAGCGGCTGTCTTGCCGCTGATTTGTGCCTCGCCCAGTGAGAACTCGCGTCATCAATTCAACTAACAGGCAAAGCGTATCGACACATGTTCAAAGAAAACAAAAGTAGAAACCTGGCGATCTACAGCAAGACCTAACCCTAAAAGTATCACAAAGAGAATCAAGACCTAACCTTAAAAGCGTCATATAAGCATCAACATCATAAACGCAAGACAGGCCCTAACCCTAACAGCATCACATCGCATGCCGTAAACCAACTAGTTGACCCTAAAGCAGCCATAAAAAGCAGAAAAAAGAGACACCAGACCTTTCTTGGCCGGCGGTATCCCAAATCTGGGCCTTTATCATTTTGCCGTCAACATTGATGCTGCGAGTGGCGAACTCAACGCCGATGGTAGATTTGGACTCGAGGCTGAACTCGTTGCGCGTGAATCTGGAAAGCAGGTTGGACTTTCCAACGCCGGAATCGCCAATCAAAACCACCTTGAACAGATAATCGTAGTCGTCATCAGATCTGTAGGCCATGGCGACAAAACCTGCTCAGATCTGAGAGAAAATCAGGAGTAAGAAAGTCTACAGACGCTCCTGAAAACACAGCCTAGCCGCCGGCTACAGAAAACGCTCGGGATTTCTGCGCATCCACCCGCTCTGGCTATGGCAGAAAGAAAGCTGTGAGCTGCATTTAAAAAAGAACCGAAGGGGACGGCTAGTGTTAGAGAAAGACACGGACTTTAAATGCTCTCTTTATCTTGCACTAAAACTAGGCACACACAAATTTATAGTTAGGTTTTTTTAATGCTGTACGATAGATTAAAATTATTGAACAATAATAAAAATAAATTAAAATTATACATATACATACTTATTACACATAAACAATAAATTATACTGATATATATATATATAACATCTAGCATTTCTTTTTACACGAAGAAGCTTACCTTCAACCACCAAAACTAGAATCATCTTAGACCCTCATCCAAGTCTAAAATTCCACCAGTTCCAAAATATAGTTAATTAGCTCTGTGTAGCGAGCTCCTCTCTCTTCTTAGTTTCTAGATTTTTTGATACTTTCAGATAATCATGTTGCAGGTTAATTTGGTCCAATTCTTTTTTGACAATTGTTATATCGAAGCAGATTCTCTTGGCTCTCACCCCCTTGTCATCTTCTCCTCAAGTTGCTCTTTTAATCGTCTCAAATTGGTATCAGAGCAGATTCTCTTGGCTCTCACCCCCTTGTCATCTTCTTCTCGAGTTGCTCTTTTAATTGTCTCAAATTGAGCTATCCTCTTAGGTGAAGGTATACCATATACCATATAGTGTGTTGTTAACTACGTTAACATATAATAATGGAGTTGTACACATGCCATACGATATTTCAGAATGCCTGACCAAGATCTCTCATGGTCCACTAAGCGCCTGTGATTGTTGCTCTGCATTTGAGGCATTTATTTAGGCATCATGCCATGAGTTACTGCAGTGGCATCATCCTATTCATGATATAAATTTCAATTTTTCTAATAATTCAACCCAAAAATAGTGAGGCATCCCTTTCCCACTCATCAATGCATGAGAAACTTCTACAATGTGCATATTCTTCCTTTCTGTAACTCTATATTGTTGTAGGGTGTACGCACATGTAAACTGTCTCTTTATCCCATGATCTCTTAGATAATCATTGAATTCATTGGAGAAATGTTCTCCCCCACCATGTGGCCTTAGACATTTTATTTGCATGCCTTTGTCTTTACTACCATAGCTTTGAAGCTCTAAGAGTGAGTAAACACTTCACTCGTCTCTTTCATGAAGTACATCCACACTTTCCTTATGTGATCATCATCAACAAAAGTCACGTATTAGTGGTATCCTTTAATTGATTCTGACTTAGTTGGTCCCCAAACATTTTAGTATCTCACACACAAAAGGTTTACATTCTTATCGTTCGAAAATGCATGCTTCACTCTTCTCTTTCATGAAGTACACCCACACTTTCCTCGTGTGATCATCATTAATGAAAGTCACATATTAGTGGCATTCTTTAATTGATTCTAACTTAGCTACTTCCCAAACATCTAAGGATATCACACCCAAAAGGTCTTTGACTTACATTCTTACCATTTGAAAATGCATGCTTACTTACCCAATTCAAAGCTTTACATACTTTATGCCTTCTATCCACCTTGAACTTTGGCAAACCTATAATAATGTTTTAGGCTTGCATATTTTTAAACCTCTAAATATTGATATGTCCAATGTATTTATGCCAAATATCAATGTCTGTAATCACATCTATACCATGTGAAAACATTGCAGCCTTCACATCAACATGCATGTTTACTTCTAATGTAAACATTATACCAACTATGTTCTCCTTTGCAATCGAGCAGCACTTGTTATTGAAGTCTTCCACATGACATCCATAAGGGTTAACCTCACTTGTAAACCCTACTCAATCATTTAACCATCAGAAACCAAGTTCTATGTTATGTTTGGTACATGAGGCACACGAAGCATATAAGCGAGATACTTCATTTTTCCACTATATAGATAAAGGAACATTGCCAACATACGCAATAGAGTGTGGTGTATCATTACCCATTTCTACATAACCTATTTTTCTAAATCCCTCATTTCTTTAAATCACTCACCATGGCTAGTCATGTGGTTAAAGGCACCATAATCAGCATACCATACATCTCCTCAATTTGGGGCATCTACAGATGTGAAACTAAGCATATGTTGCATTACAAATAATTGCTCACTTCTAGCTTTAGCATGTTTACTTGAAGATACATAGTTCCCTTGCTGCAAACTTCCCATTTTTTATGTAATTCTACTTTTTACAATAGTCCTTTGCTTTTTATATGTCCTCGTTTACATATAATAATAACATTATATGCCATTTTTACTTTGATTTCTTTCCCATCCACCTCGGCCTCTCTGGCTCCCTTGCCTCTAGAGTGACCTCTTGTTGTCCGTGACTCTTATTTCCATACCGACCTGCACCTCAGCCTTGAAGATCAACCTCTACCTCTACCTGTGTCCAAGTAGAAGACATGCTCTTCTACATATTCCTAGAAGATGATTTACTCCTGACATTCATCTCCTTGCCAAAAGGGCTATAAGGTCTTGAAAGTAAGGGAAAGTTTCTCCAGTTTAGATAAAAGTTTGAAACTGCTCATAACCTTTTCATAGCCCATTCAATGTGACTGACACCAAGTCATCATATTAACTGGTGCTCCAATAGCGTCGAGGGCATTAGCAACCCTTTAACCTTCAATGAATAATAGATTCCCACTTGTCACATTATGCAGCTCCTACTTTAACTATAACTTTCTAGTATTGGTACTTATGATATATAGACTAACCAAGGTATCTCATGCATCTTTAGGTGTTGCTACATCATGTATATGACTAATTATAGAGTCTAACACACTAATAGAGAGCCAGTAGATGACTTTGATTGTGCCATGTTTTGAAGGCATATACCAGTTGTTGTGGAGTGGGATTTTCTTCAGGAAGCTCTAGCGCCTTCTCATCACTTGTAATGAGCTCCCTATATCCTTTTCCCATGAGTAAATTTGCAATCCTTAACTTCCATGCTTGGAAGTTATTTTTGTCCAACTTCTCACTCATAATGTTTTGGATAGACTACTTTCAACCATAATTACCTACAATAACTTTCACCTATAACAAAAAATGGTATTCTGCTATCCAAATGACACTTGTAGACTACTTTCAGCCATAGTTGACTATAATAACTTTCACCTATATAACAGAAATGGTATTCAAATGACACTTTGTAGTAATTTCTACACCCACAACACAATCTCTAGTAACATGTTTGACGATAGATATATACACAATCACCTGCGGAACTATACCGTAAATCTGCTATACTGTCACTTTATGTGAACAAGTCACATCATCAACATACATGTGCCATATGTATGTAGACCCAAAATCATTGTGGTTACATCAACCATAATGCCCAATTGTTTATGGGTAATAAAAATACTACACAGGCCAACATAGTCACTCTCCATACTTCCGTAGTGTTTGCGAAAACTTGCGAGCCTAAAATGGGGCCCGAAATGAATCTAAATCAATTTTTGAAATATCATGAATGCTTTGGGTTTTATACATAATATACACTACGTTCTTTCTTCACTTAAGAAGAGGCCTCTATAAGATATGATGGTGTCCCCTCCTACCGTGATTGTTGTTATGTTGTCCTGGACTATCAACTACCTACAAGGATTTTCTTTGGGAATCAAATGTACAAAGATGAGATTACCCTTACACATGTGTGGCTTCCTTTTCTTTTCTTTTTATCTCTTCATGCAAACTGGCACTCTGATACCATGAGAAGAATAAAGGGGAGAGGGTGAGCTTGAGCCCCTTGCAAGCTTTCTTCACTTAAGAAGAGGCCTCTATAAGATATGATGGTGTCCCCTCCTACCGTGATCGTTGTTATGTTGTCCTAGACTATCAACTACCTACAAGGATTTTCTTTGGGAATCAAATGTACAAAGATGAGATTACCCTTACACATGTGTGGCTTCCTTTTCTTTTCTTTTTATCTCTTCATGCAAACTGGCACTCTGATACCATGAGAAGAATAAAGGGGAGAGGGTGAGCTTGAGCCCCTTGAAAGCTTTCTTCTTCTTCACATACACAAGAATATATAAGCACACTGTAAGAGAGATGGATGGCTAAATTTTTTTCTATATTCTTATTTCTCTACAACCATAACATAGAGGTACAAATACATACTATATGGGAAAGTTCTCCCTTACTAAACCATACAAGGTCGGTCCATAGTGTGAACCCCACTGACTATATGAGCTGGCGCTATTACTATGCCATAACTCTAGTAAACGAAAGTGCTTGTCACATAGCTTATAAAATCACTAGCAGTATATCAATCATAATCTCACCAACCATGCCAGTGCCCGTGGGATAAGTATGAAGCTATTGTATCCTAGCGTGTCATCCATATCTACACTAGTTAAGCTCGATATATGAGCTTAACTAAACCATACAAGGTCGGTCCATAGTGTGAACCCCATCGACTATATGAGCTAGCGCTATTACTATGCTATAACTCTAGTAAACAAAAGTGGCTATCACATAGCTTATAAAATCACTGGCAGTATATCTCAACCAGCCATGCCAGTGGAATAAGTATGAAGCTATTGTATCCTGGCATGTCATCCATATCTACACTAGTTAAGCTCGATATCTCCACATAGGGGTTGTTTCAAAATATGTGAGTATACGTACATGTAAGCAAACATGTGTGTGTGTGTGTGTGTGTGTGTGTGTGTGTGTGTGTTGGTTTTATAAGAGAGGGAAGGGAGGGTTAGGGGTTGTTTCAAAATGTGTGTGTGTTCACCCAAGCATGTGGGTGTGCATGTGTAGGTGTGTGTGTGTGTGTGTGTTTAGATAGAGGGGAGGGTTTTTGGTTTTTCTATTTTGTTTTGTTTTTAATTTTAGCTTTAAGGCTTTTTTAGCATTCCCAAGTATATGTGTCTGTATAATTGATAGGGGGTATATATACACATGGGGTTTAAGGTTTTTGCCTAACCATGTGTGGGCTCAATGAGCCAAGGTAAAAGACCACTTGCATGTCCAATCCAAAAGCTTTGGCATCACCACCACCAACTTTGCAGGTATGTTTGATTAAATTTGGCCTTCTAGCTTGAGTGGGTGTTCGAGCAGAGGTGTTGTGGTATCATGGTGATCCCTTTGAGCCTTGGGGTTGCTTTGTGGTGGTGCAGCAGTGTGTGTGTGTGACTCTCCTAAGGGCTTAACACTATGGGTAGCTCTTCTTTGATTAGAACAAAGTTAGATATGACCATTACACACGGGCTTGGTGATACCTCTTACAGGTTAGTGTCCATTGACTCTTTTAAATCCTTTAAGGTGGTGTTAGCACATGCGTTTGGTAGACTAGTGCTCTCCATTCCAACATAGATTTTAGGGATAGTGTCAAAGTCGTAGCTTTAGGTTGCCATTCCATCTTTGATTTGATGTTTGATGGAATGTTTATAGAGGTTTATATCTCAAGTTTCCTTCACCTGGGAACCAAATGTAGGGTTTCCCTTTATAGAAGCCGTGAGCTCCTAGTAGGTTTGTTGAGATCCATTAAAGTGTAGATTTCTAGTGGGATGGAATTGGGTGTTAGGGTCATCACTTGACTCTCTTTGGCATACAAATTTGGGGTGTAGACAGTAAGGTTTTTAAGCCTCACATGGAAGGGTTTTCCTTGTAGAAGCCTTGAGCCTCTAACACCTTGACGAGAACCTAGATGGTTGAGTTGGGGGTAAAATTCCTTTACTTGAGTATCGCACTTAGCAAATTTCTAGTCATAGGTAGGCCTCTCCGGTAATTTTTGAAGGCATCATACTTCACTTCTATTAGCCAAGGTACTATGGGGTATCCATTCCTTCTTATTGGCCTCCCGAAAGGGTTGTGGTTGTGGTTGATGGGGGGGCTCCTTAATCGATGCTATCATTGAGGCTTTAGATCTCCATAATGGTTTAAGGGGGTGGTTTAAACATTGAGGCGAGATAACTATTGAGGGTTAGGAGTTACCTAACCTGATGGCCTACGAGCCTTGGGATGTTAAAGGTTTTAAGATGCCCTTGTCATCCCCACTAAGGGTACGATAACCATTCCTTAGGAAAGCTTGAGTGTTACAGTTCTTATGGATTTTTCGGCCAGATTTGTGTTATGGGCCCCGTTTCGTCACTGCAGGATATTTTCGACAGTTTTTTGAAAGTTCTGGTAGAGAACTATTTCTGCTCGAAATCTGGTTATTGCAGTGCAGCAGTGCATTTTGAAAGTGCAAACAGGGTTTGCACATGTATTGTTGATACTGGGTGTATGTACATGTAACCTGGTCACATTTGGTGACACACAGGCTGTGCTGAAGTACCGCTACTGTGCAGTAGTTTACAGGAGATACTGCTGTATTACAGGTTGCATACAGAAGCTATTTGTTTGTAGGTTATTTTATTGCTGTACGAAAACATATCTAATGGAATTAATCAGATTGTTAGTGAGAAGCTGGATAAGAATAACTTCCATACTTGGAAGTTTAGAATGACCAATTTCCTAATGAGTAAAGGATTTTGGGATTATGTAGAAGGAGACAATGAGGAGCCTCCAAGGTTATCTGAGGAGAATGCCACTCCTATAGATATAAAGGCATTCAAGGATTGGAATCAGGGTACAAGAAAAGTCATGTACTGGCTTTTAATTAGTGTCACAGACACTATGATAGGATATATACAGGATGCAAACACTCCAGTAGTTGCATGGCAGAATCTGGTTCAGATGTTCCAGACTAACACAAAGGCAATGAAGTTACAATTAAAGCAAGAGTTGCATACTGTGGAAAAGAAAAGCATGTCCATCAATGAATATGCCTTAAAGATATAGAGTTCTATTATTGTGGCAAACCAAGACACATGGCAAAGGTCTGCTACAAAAAGCAGATGGACATTAAAAGTGGGAAGTTATAGCAAGGCAACTATGCATCATCTAGCAAACATGGAGGTGATGACAGAAGTGAGCAACTGTATGTGATGCAACACATGCTTAGTTCCATAATAGGGGATGTGTCAAGATCTCAAGATATATGGTATGTGGATTCTGGTGCCTCTAACCACATGACCAGTCATGCTGAGTGGTTTAGAGATATGCAGAAAATGGAAAACCAGGTTATGTAGAAACATGTGTTGATACCGCGCACCCCATTGCACATGTTGGTAAAGTGCCATTGTCTATGTGTAGGATGGCAAAATGAAGTACTTGGCTGATGTACTTCATGTTTCAAATATTACAAAGAACCCAGTTTCTGTTGGACAGATGATTGAGTAGGATGTGCAAGTGAGGTTTAATCCTCAAAGATGTTTTGTGGAAGACTTCAAAAATAAGTGTCGCTTGGTTGCAAAGGGTAACATAAATGGTAGGATGTTTACTTTGGATGTGAACATGCCTAAGATAAAGGCAACCATGTTTGCGCATGGAACATGTGTCATTGCAGATATTGACATATGGCACAAGCGCATTGGTCATGTGAATGTACAACGACTGAAGTCTATGCAGGCCCAAAATATTGTTGCAGGTTTGCCAAAGTTTAAGGTTGACGGTATGCATAAGGTATGTGAAGCATGCCAACTTGGTAATAAGCAGGCCAAACATGCTTTCCCACATGAAAATCATGTCAATGCAAGGCCAGTAGATGTCATACATTCAGATGTATGGGGACCTACCAAGACTGCAACAATTGCAGATTACAGGTACAATGTTACATTCATTGATGACCACACTAGGAAAGTGTGGGTTTATTTCATAAAGGAGAAAAGTGAGGTGTTTGCTCCCTTTCAAAGACGTAAAGCCTTGGTTGAGAAGGAAAAAGGCATGCAAATAAAATGCCTAAGATCAGATGGTGGGGGAGAATATTTCTCTAATGAGTTCATCGATTTCCTGAGAAAGCAAGGAATCAAGAGAGGCAGTTTACGTGCAGGTGCACTCTGCAGAATGGTGTTACAGAAAGGAAAAATAGGCACATTGGAGAAGTGGTACGTGCCTTGATGGCTGAAAAGAATATGCCACATTACTTTTGGGCAAAAGCAGGAGCAACTGCTGTGTACATTATGAGTAGGACACCCACTGCAAATGTTCATGGTATGACTCTTGAATAGAAGTTTACAGGCATAAGACCGGATGTGTCTCACTTGAAAGTGTTTGGGTGTATTGCATATGTACATGTTCCTGATGAAGTGAGAACGAAGTTGGATCCAAAGGCATAGAAATGTATCTTCATTGGTTATGCTATGGAGCAAAAAGGTTATAGCTGCTATAACCCTACCACTCGTGAGATGCGAGTAAGCAGAGATGTTATCTTTGATGAGATGAGTAGCTGGTATGCACTAGTAGTGAAGGCAACAGAAGATGTAGATGTAAGAAGTGCTGATGCTGCACCACATGTAGAGCAACAATCACAGGTGCTGAGTGGACCTGGGGAGTCCTCAAGCAGTGGATCCAATGTTAGCCCATGGTCAGGCAGGTTGAGGAATGATGCAGGTACACATATATCACACAAAGGGAAGGAAAAGGTAGATCAACCTTTTGTGCAATTGTAAAAGGGTAGACACTGCCCTTGAATCTTGAAATTGGATCAAGAGGTAAGACCCCCTTCACATCATCATGAGTACAGCACAAGAAATAACCAAATTTAATGGGGAGCAGTTTTACACATGGCAGACAAAAACCATGTATGTGCTCATGAGAAAAAATCTGTGGGGGCTAGTTGAGGGAGGAGATGAATGCCCAGAGGTGAGAGGGGAAAATGAGTGGAAGAGCAGGAATGAAAAAGCATTGGGACTTATTGCACTCAGTTTAAATGATGAAATCATTCATCACATCACAGGGATACAATGGGCAAAAGATGCATGGGATGAACAATATACACGTGAATAGGGTGTGTGCGGGAACAAGCCCTTGGCTAGAGGCTGTAAAAGAGAATTTGTAAATGTGAGAGAACCTGTGAAAAGGTGAGAAGAATCTACTGGGAGAGAATAAAGGGTAGCATGAGAAGATTTAGGAAGTGTGGAGATATTCTGGGAGAGGTGGAGAGAATCAAGCAAAAGAGGTGGAGTGAATCAAGGAGAAATCAGTGGGATTAGATGCTTGGATGTAAACTCTATGAATTATTTGGCACACAAGCTAAAAATTCAAAGATAAAACTGTCAATGCAATTCTACAAATTGGATATGAAGGAAAGTGAACCTTTAATCACACACATGAACAGATATAAAAACATTAAGCAACAACTGACAGCTATTGGCAAAAAGGTAGAAGATGATGAGGCACTAGCAGTGCTTCTGAAGAGTTTGGACAAAGGTGAATATGAAAACATTGTAGCAACACTAAAGAATGTACCTGAATTGAAGCTACACGAGATAGAAGGAGCTCTACTAGACCAAGAGAGCAGAGGCAAGGAGGAAGGACCTTCACTTGCCACAACTGTGGAAAGCCAGGACACATGGCAAGAGACTGCTACAGCAAACCCAGTGGAGAAGGAACGACATCTGCAAACTTCATGGATGCTCCAAAGGAAGTGGAGTCGGATCATCTTTTCTGAGAGAGAGAGAGAGAGAGAAACCCCACAACCCAATGTAACCTGCCCTAACAAAGTAAAACCACCTCTGAGCCACCGATGATATAGGCCACGTGGTAGATGTATGTGTGAGCACTTTAGTCAAGGTCGCGGCGGGCACTTGTAGTAGCCTTGGACACATAGAGAGAGAGAGAGTGTCAAGGACTATCAGTTTAGGGACTTGAGGCATTGGTCGCGGACTATCAAGTAAGAGAGAAACTTGGTATAGGGTCCAGGTGTGCTAAGATTGTTCACTTGAGGGGAGGTGTGCTAGGCACTGGTCGCGCGGACTATCAAGTAACAAGGAAACTTGGTATAGGGTCCAGGTGTGCTAGGAGTATTCACTTGAGGGGAGGTGTTGAAATATACAAGTGAATAGGGTGTGTGCGGGAACAAGCCCTTGGCTAGAGGTTGTAAAAGAGAATCTGTAAATGTGAGAGAACCTATGAAAAGGTGAGAAGAATCTACTGGGAGAGAATAAAGGGTAGCATGAGAAGATTTAGGAAGTGTGGAGATATTCTAGGAGAGGTGGAGAGAATCAAGAAAAAGAGGTGGAGTGAATCAAGGAGAAATCAGTGGGATTAGATACTTGGATGTAAACTCTATAAATTGAGGCATTGGCCTAATGAGAATTTGCTAGTTTTTAATTATCCATGCCTACATTAAGTTATTAGTTAATTGCTCACTAATTACGTCTTAATCATCTAATCACTTTGTTAATGATGTTGATTTTGAAATTTGATCCACCATAGCTCATCACATTGCTGTAATTTTAACACAGACTACTAGATCAAGTGTTAAGGAAGCTAGCTTTGATACCAATTGTTGGAATATGGGTTAGGGTAGCAACAATGCACACACACAAGATAGAGAAGCTTGAGAGCACACAAACTCACTAGATTAGAATGAACAAATGTGTGGCAAACACAAAAGATAAGTACACACCCCAAAATGAGTAGATAAGAGGGTGTACATACGCATGGGGAAAAAAACCTCCTAGTGAGGGAAAAAGTGCCCTGGCGGTCCTAAGTGTTCACACACATCACTACCATATAATGCAAACAAGCAGTGTGGCAGAAGACTTGACTTAGAGTTAGATACTTACTTGGTGGCATTCCCTTGTGTTGCTATGCTTTAAGAAATGATGTCTTTAGTTTTGTTATTTGAGTTAAGGGTGTTTGCATCAGCTTGACAAGCTAGGTTCGGAATGAGGCTTTAATGGTTGTTGGATCTTCTTGTGCAAGAAGAGGGTAGTTGTTGGATTTTCTTTTGGAGCTATTCCTGCTTTTCCACAGTTCATGTGTGCTTTATCTTAGCCTTCCCCTTATCTTGCTTTTTAGGCATCCATACCTGATTTGGTGTGACTTGTTGATGCACGATTCTTGAGCATGATGATGATTTTGTTAACCTTTCTTTTGTCACTCTAGAATTGTTGCATCTATGTGTGGATTGTACGCTTGGACCCAGATTTGGCTTCTTCCTTGGTAGTATCCTTGGGGGATATTATTGACCTTTGTGTGGTCACCTATTCCTGCATGTCTAGATCACTGTATGACTTGGCTTAGGGATCCACACTAGCTTGTCAACTTTTGTCAACATTTTGGGGATACTTTCCTTTGGAATCCATGCCTGTTTTAGCTTTTTGTTCTTGGGTTTTGGCTATTTGAAGGGCACATCAATTGATTCCCTTGGCACCTTTGGTACACACCCGGATTTGCTTGGGTTGGTTCCTTGGAACTTCTGGGAACTAGAGGGAGCAGGGTTGAAAGTATTGGATATTTGCCTTTGGCTTCTCTTGCAAATCCTCCTTTGCCTTTGGTGAGGTTTCTCCTCCTTTGGTTTGGCTTTTTCCTCCTTTGGTGAGGTTTCTCCTCCTTTGGTTTGGCCTTTTCCTCCTTTGGTGAGGTTTCTCCTCCTTTGGTTGGGCTTTTTCCTCCTTTGGTTACTTATTTGCCTCCTTGGCTCCAGGTTCTATGGAATGTGGAGAGGGTGGATTGGATGAGGCCTTGAGTTTATGGATAATTGCCCTTATTGGCTCAATGAGGCCTACTTTTAATAGCATTACTAACTTCTGGATCCCAATCCCGACTCTTGCTTATAGTCTCTTATGCATAATCTTGCTTGTGGTTGTCCTCATTGTCCAATCTATGTTTGCAATCATGTTTATCTATCCATCCTCTTCTAAGGATGATCTCTTCTAACATCGTACCTATAGTCACAACATAGAAACTACCTTCCATGGGCAAGAGTTGATGTAGAATGAAGCTTTAACATCCCTTTACATTCATTATGGAGGCCTGAGATAGTTTGTAGAAAATCTTGAGTAGTATCAAGGGTAGGCTTGACATTAAGCTTCTTCCTGCTCTTGTATATCCATAAAGCAGGTCTGGTGATTTGTTTTCTTATTTACAAGGAAGTCCAAGAAAATAGTTGTAGGCTTCACCTCTTCCTCCCTTTAGTCCTACTTGGCCTAAGGCCTGCACTAAAGCCTTGGATTGGTGCTCTTGCGACTTCATTGGAAGACTTTTTCTCTAGATTTGGCTTTTCTTCTCCCTCGTAGAGTAAGGTCTATTTTGAGAATCTCTAGAATTGGGGTTCCAGGTAGCCTCTCGCTTTTATCCTTGGATGGTCATGTTCATCTTCTATTCTCATTCCTCTGGGAGGTCTCACCACCAATAGAATGGTATCTATAACTCTAATAAATACCTTAGGAATATGAGCCTGAGCACTTTCTTTTACAGGTTTAATGATAGGTTAAGGAGTCATGGCAATTACATATCTTAGCTTGTCTTCAGGAGATACTAGTGTACAAGAAGATGAATCTGCAACCTTGTAGACTTGTGTCTCTAACGATAGTTCTCGTGGAGGGTATGGAGACACAATTGCTGTATGTGTCATGGGTTACCCATAGACTAGAATCCCACTAGTCTATGTTCCTAGCTTCCTGGTCTATTTGTTTTCTATTCTAGGTGAATCCGTATGATGGGTTCTACTAGGGTTGCACTTTTGATTCTCTCAAGAGGCATTGATTCCCTTTGTGTGGATTTGGCCTCTAATGAAACTTGGGGTTCCTCCCCGATTGGGGCTATAATGGAAGGATGATGGACGTCACCTTCTTATTTGTGGAGTGGTTCATCATTGTGTTGGAGTGAGAAGTCATGTCCAACCCATCAGACTACCGAGTTTTGAAGTTATCTATGCCTTGAAGTCCCTTCGATCATTAGCTCTTGAATTTTCTTGCACCTGGTCAACTTGGGGTAGGGGGAATCCCCCTGCCTAGACCCTTCGATATCTCTTACCTCCCTAGTAATTTTTGGGAGATAGGTTTTACCCTCTTCGTCAAAATACATGGTTTGGTCATTGGCTTGATGGTAATGTTTCTTGACCAAGGGAAGCTAATGGGAGCTTAAGGATCCGTCCGAATACCTATGTGCACTTGTCATGTTGTAGAGGTTGCCACCACTGGCATCCTCATATTGCTTTATTTCTCCCATCTTATTCGTGATTACCACCAATGTCACGTTGTAGAGGTTGCCACCAATGGCATCCTCACATTACTTTATTTCTCCCATCTTATTCGTGATTCTCCTAAGGAAGAAGTCATCCATATAAACCAAGCCCTTGTATCCTCTTGAGCCCTTCGAGGTCCTTTGACATTGGTTTGCCATGGCTAGCGACCTAATGCTCTCAAGGTTTCTAGCAGGATACATAGCTCCATGGAAGTTTAAATAGAACTCCTGGTGGTCATTCTAGGACATCATTACCACTATCGGATTGTCTCATTTCCAGGTAATGACAACAATGTACATTGCTCTAAGAGTGTCCCATTTCCATTAATGTGTATGGGAATAGTAGCTCTTTCATGGTAACCATAGTGTTGTATCACATATGTTCTCATGGCCCCACTCTATTTTCTTGCCCTAATTTATCCCCTTACATCCCTTCTCTTTCCCATAGTTCTCTAAATGCTCTG
The DNA here is from genome assembly GCF_041138505.1 of Cibotium barometz. Taxonomy (NCBI): domain Eukaryota; kingdom Viridiplantae; phylum Streptophyta; class Polypodiopsida; order Cyatheales; family Cibotiaceae; genus Cibotium; species Cibotium barometz. Next base: position 19,755,016 of record NC_141084.1, read on the forward strand.
AGCACTTGTTTGGCTAGCTTTGCTGTGCACACTCCTGGTTTGGGTTTCCTCCATTGTGAAGGATTCTTGGTTTGCTTCTAAACTAGAATCTGGAGTTACTAGGGTGGTTAAATCAACTCTTGGCCATGTTCCACTATTGGCACACAAAATAACATTTCGTGTTCAACATTGGGTTTGAGAATGTGATAGGCATTATTCATCTTGAAGGTAAATTCATAAGCACTTGGTCCTATGCCAGAATCACTTAGCGAGATCCTTTTATGTTTTTTTTAAAATAAATTTTTTGGGAGTCCTTGGGTCTTGTATTGGTCAATAAATTGGGTAAAGTCCCTCTCTAGACTTTCTAGAACTCTCCTTGGAACCTTGGACTAGTTTGAGTGGGTGAGATCGAACTCTTGATGATTATACTTTTGACAATCGGACTCATAAACTTCAACAATCAACCAAACCTCAGATGACTGACTGGATTGTCTAGTGAGATCGAACTGGACTTTCTAATAAGTGAGACGATTTGAATTTCTAATGATTGTTGACAATTAGACTTCTTGGTGATTGGTCGTATGAAAGCTAGTCATACGCGACTGCTCATACTGATGGTGGCTATAGGATTATGGATTGACATGATCAGACTCTGTAATTGCTACACTTGATCGATCCTATCGATTGCACTTTTTGAAGCAAGTGGAGGCCGTGGTGGACATTCGTCCGATGAGACTAAACTATGATGATTACACTTTCTGTGTGCTCATATCTGTGTCGACCTATCAGTTTGATAGATTTTCTTAAATCTTTTTGCATTCAATGTGCACGTTCCCTGTCAGATTCGGTCAGTTTTTGTTATAATTCCCCCATTTAATGGATTCACTTACCATTTATAGCTCTGTAGACCACAACTACCCATGATTTGACATTTCAATCTCCACATTTGCTTAATCTTGAGCAATTGGAGCTTGGGGCCAATGATTGGACTTCATAGTCCAATGATTGGACTTTTCATAGAGAGAAGACTTTGCCCTTTCCTATGCAATTTTGCCTCTACCCCCTTTTTTGGGTCAGATTTATTCCCTAGACCACTTATTAGATGGATTGAAGCTCTTCTTGATAGCACATTGCCCTTAATTAAGCATCAAACACTGAAAAATCAAAATTTTTTACAAAAAATTGAAAGTTCCTAATTACCCTAATTAAGCTAAAGTTAGACAAAATTGAAAGTTCCTAATTACCCTAATTAAGCTAAAGTTAGACAAAAATTGAAAGTTCCTAATTACCCTAATTAAGCTAAAGTTCCTAATTACCCTAATTAAGCTAAAGTTAGACAAAATTGATGTGATGAAATTGGTACCTAGGGAGGTCGTGGGACTTCAAGCACATGGAAGGTTTCCCATCCTTCTTCCATCACCCATTGATCGAAATCAAGAAAACAAGTTAAAGTTAGCAAAACCCTCACAAATCTCCTACTCTAATCACACCTTCACCACACTTATCACTCCAAATCTCAACACCAAGTTAATCTACCACCACAAGTTTTGCAACTCATGGGCAAACAATGGATCAATAGAGTGCTCCAAATCCACTTTAGTACTATTTCTACTCCCTGACAATGGCACTTCTTGTTTAGGGAAATTGTAGTTCGTCTTAAGCATCATCCAACCGGAAGTATGGACACATCTAAACCGTGAAACCACATTGATTGCAGGAAATGGAAGCCTCAGGGAGTATTAAACCCTTAAGATCTATCAATCCTATTGCTTGGAGTCTTTGTAATCCAACCATCATGGGAGGGAAGCTAGAAATATTTCTCTCCACCTACTCTCTCTCTCTCTCTCTCTCTCTCTCTCTCTCTCTCTCTCTCAATATGTCCCTCTCCACAACTATCAATCACAAGACTTGAACCATGCAAGATTTAAGCTCTTAACATGCATTCTCACACACACTCATTGAAGCATGTAAGCAAGCAAGCAAGCAAGATTCAACCGTCATGAGAAGGAAGCTAGAAATTTTTCTCTCCACCTACTCTCTCTCTCTCTCTCTCTCTCTCAATCTCTCCCTCTCCATAACTAGGAATCACAAGACCTATTTCTTGGAGTCTTTGCTAGGACTCTAGTTGGTGCTGGTTGACACTTTTATCTGTTTGGATGAAATATCCCCTATCTCTTATTTTGGGTGCTGGTTGACACTTTTATCTGTTTGGATGAAACATCCCCTATCTCTTATTTTGGGTGTGGACAGCTTCTATATTCTTATCTTTTAGATTATCTAGTAGGTCTTTTACCTCACACAACAACGGGCAACACTCATCAAAGTTGTTGTGTCTAGAATAGAGATGGTCATGAAGCCATTTTCTCTTGAGACCAATCATAAATTGATCATCAATGATCAATGATCGATTAAGTCATCTAGTCTCTTGGGGGCTGTGTTTCATGTGGAGATACTTAGTTCTAGCAATATAGTCCTATATTCACCCTCCTATTGATTGAGGTTATATATATGTGAGATAGGGCTCCATCTGGCTCCGCCATGGGTGAGAATCCCATAATGAGTGTGTATCTCAAGACCTCATATATTTGGCCTTTTCATGTGGGTTCAAAGACCTAAACCATTGTCTTTCTTTGCCTTCAAGGAAAAGTTTAAATGAACAGGGATCATCAATCCTTCCCATGGCCTTGTAAATTTTATCAAACTTCTCTAGATCCGAAATGGGATCTCTAGTTCCATCAAATTTGGTCTTCATCCTTGAGATACTGATTGGTCTTGTTTTGCCCAACTCTAAGCCTCTAGGTATTATGTTTGTGGTACCTCCCTTCCTACTTCCAATGCCATCATAAGTATATCTTCTGCGTATTCAAGTGGCAGTGGAACATAAGGGAGTGGTTGCACAAAACCAAGGTATAGGATCTCTTGGCCCATGGGATTAGGCCAAGAGATCCCATAACCTTTGTTTTAAGGTATGGGAACTCTTAGCCCATGGGATTAGGCTATGTCATTTCTAATAGCGCCAGCTTAACTTTAAGATTACAAGCTCGTTTGGTAGAGGACACATTATGTGAATGCCGTGGATCCCTTTGGCTGCTTGAGGTAGTCCTAGACATTTTCTCTTTCTTGATTTGAATGTTCTTGGAACTTGGTCACGTAGTGAAGATGCTTCTATAATGAGCTCCAGTGGAAAGTGGGGATCCTGCTTACACTGTGTGTGCTTGCTATGTTGTTTTGAGGAACACTTATCCCTAAAAGTACAGTAAAGGAGACATGTTTTGATTGCCATAATAAAAACTACGATTGTTAGGATGCTTGTTAGTCATGGTCAACTTGGGATAACCCTAGCTAAGGATCTCGACACCAAATGTTTGAAACATTATCTCATCTGATATGGTTTGACCATTTCTTGGAAGCAAACCTTAAGGTTCTTGGTCCTTCTCCCATTTCTTCATTGGAGTTTATTGCCCCAGATTTATCACATGATCCTACGAGCCCCAGATTCAAAAATTGGCTCTATAAAAAAAGCTTCATAAACATCATGAAAAGGGAATTCATACTTTCTCATGAGGTTTTGATGGCAACTTTGGGAAACTTATATGAGAAGCAAGCATCTTGGTGGCTCATCTTCAATAGCTTTATGATGATTCGGTTTCAAATATTTGGTTTCACATGAAGGATTCCAAGAATTTCTATGTAATATTATGTATTGGGGTGTGAGAATGATTGGAGTGTTTATTATAAATACCATGTGTATGATTTATAAATACATTGGTATGGGTTATAGTGCTAAATGTAATATTATATATTGGGTGTGTGAATGAGTGGAGTCTTTATTATAAAATCCATGTATATGATTTATAAATACATTGGTATGGGTTAAAGTGCTAAATGTATATAGAATGGGTGATGAGTCATAAAATAGAATTAGATCTTATGTCTACATGAAATGGTAATTCCACTAAAACAACACATGCCAAGCTTATGGAGGCATGTAGAGAGCATGTGGAGGAGTGTGTGGAAGTATGTATAATAGAGAAGAACCCTTCTAGAAGGGTAATTCTACTAAAACAATACATGCCAAGCTTATGGAGGCATGTAGAGAGCATGTGGAGGAGTATGAAAGTATGTATAATAGAGAAGAACCCTTCTAGAATCCTTCTAGAAGTCCTATGTGGACTAAGGAGACTTTTGACATGTGTACTTAAGGGGCCTTTTTATGGGATCAAGGTGGGGTTGAGCATATCTTCCAAGTTAACAAATATTTGAATTATTGAAGACACATGCCAAAACTAGCCAAGAAGGACAAGTGATAGTGACATCTGTGCTTAAGTTAAATGATTCTTCTATCTCTTAATGGGGTGAGAAATCTCCTATATAAGGAGTCCTCTTGCTCACTTGTAATGCATATTGAGATATATTGGATATGTTGTGACATGTAGTAGCATATTAGCATATTGAGCTATAGAGTTTCCCTAGATGTTAGAGTTACCCTCAATCTTGTACCATATTAATTTTCTACTTGAGGTGTGTTCGTAATGAAATTTTGGTTTCCTTGGGTCTTTATGGTGATGTTCTAATTTAGTAAGCATAGGTATATGATGTGACTCGTGCTTGTGTTAATATTCTCTCTTATTGTCTCCTCATTACCTCTTCTATAATATTAGCATATTGGCATTTTAAGCCATAGGTTTTCCCTAGATGTTAGAGCGACTCTCACTCTTATAGCTTATTGATTTCCTACTTGAGGTTTAGTAATGTAATTATAGTTTCCTTGGGCCTTGATGTTTTAGGATATTAGCATATTAGTATATTGAGCCTTAGGTTTCATGTTAGAGCTACCCTCACTCTTGTAGGTTATTGATTTCCTACTTGATGTTTGTTAGGAATAGAATTATAGTTTCCTTGGGTCTTGATGGTGATGTTCTTATTTTGTAAGCTTATTTACGTATATGATGTGACTCATACTTATGTTAAAATTATCTCTTATTGTCTCCTAATTACCTCTTCTAACACGTGTCTTATTGAGTCTTGTTCCTCACTTCTTATTGTACTTCAACAATTGTGCATCCAACGAGGTCACAAATGAGGAGCCGCATTTAGATTGGTGAGACTTTACATATTTTAGTTTCATTGCTTATACATCATCAAATTCAAGGGATAAGGAGAGGAGATTTATCTCAAAGTACAACCAAGACCTTTCTCAATAAAGATTATATTTTAATTGTGGAAGAGAAAAGTCACTATTTCACTTGTTTTTTTTAGTACTTAGCTTTATTTTGATCATATCTCTCAAATTATGAAGAAATTTAAAGTACTTCAAAAAGCAAAGTATAGTACGCTTTAAGAAATTCCCAATGAGCCTATGTATATCATTTTTTGATTTTATATACAGAATATATTGAGCTTTAAGTAATATTGTTATATGGAGAGGATCGAAGATGTCTCAAAATGTAACTTTTTGGGCCATGTAATTGAGCACCACCAAAGGAGGTATTTTTACATTGATAGATGCAATTGAAAGGAAGTATTTATTTAGCACCTTGGATCATTGGTAATCTCAAGATTTAGAGGCAAGAGTGGACATTCATAATTAATGTGAAAAGGCTTCTTAAAGTTGATGTTTTTGGGCACCTAGCTTCACTATTTTTTGCTATAAGTTTTGCAGATGAAGGAATTTTTGAGTGTTTAAAAAAAAGTTTATGTTACTATTTAAGATCTTTTCAATGAGCTATTTTCATCATTTTTTAAGTTCATATACAACATATATTTAGCTCTAAGACATATTATGCAGAAGGGGTCATTTTGCAATATGAAAAGGAGTACAAGTTGCCTTGCTTGGTATGCTTCATACCAGAGGTGATATGATGGGGATGATTTGTGGGTTAGTAAAGCTAATGGAAGGCTTTAATTTTCATATGAATCAGCTTAAGGACTATTCATGATTAAAGGAGATCAATCTGATTCAAAGGGAGGTAAAACCCACTTCACGTCTCAATGTTTCACCCAAATCTTCCCATTCAACCCAATCATCCCTTCTAACCCTACCCTACCTTGTGTGTGAATCTTAGAGTGAGTCAAAATATTTTCCATCAACAATGCATTATCTTTATTTTTTATGCCGAGAGATTAAGGGAAATTTTACAATCACCTCAACCCATTACCCTTCCTATACTTAAATATGAAGTAACATGGGATATGCATGTATTGATCTTGTCTTAAGGTTGTGAACCTTAGTCAAGAAAAAAGGAAGATATGTGTTGTTGTTCCCTATGCATTAACAATTACCTCTTATCCCTTTGCTTAAAAGGAGTGAGGATTCTTCCTTGTGGGTATGACTCATCATGGATACAATATATTATATGCTTGATATGCCAAATATATTTGCAAACGAGTGAGGGGTGTGGTATGTCCCTGCTCGCCACACATAGAAGGAGATAATTAATTTTGGGGATCTTGTTTCGTATCTTTTTATTTTTTCGTATTATTCTACAGTCATAATGGGAAAAACTGTTAGTATATGTTCAATGCCCACCTCTCACAGTAGGTATCTCACATTGATGTATGATGCACATTTGTAAGGCACCCATTATTATGAGGAGAAGCCATTGGTGCACATATAGAAATGTATAGGGAATATTCCCTCGGATACTAATTTCATAATTAGTGGGTGGTGGTTGGTTGGGTCACGTTATGGATACACAGGTGGTGAGCCATGTCAACACAGCGTAGCCACCCATGCCTTAGATGCGTCCACATCACCTGCACCACTATAAATGGACATAGTTGGCACAAGCTAAGGCATCCAATGCTTGTGAGCATATATTCCCTATACTCTCAGTTTGCCCTCCATTGAGAGTCTGTCTAGATCCACCATCTAAGCTCTACACTAGAGTGCATGGGTGGATAGCACCATCATATTATATCTATCTCTTGTTTGGTATAATCAAAATTTTAAAATTCTCTACATTCTCTCTATTGCATCATCTACTAGTGTACTTTCTCTTGATGTATCTCTTTTTGTTATGCCATATTCTTACAAAAATACCCATCTTTAGAAGGAAGTCATGGGGAGGATCTAGAAGCTTACCTTTGTGAGCTTAAAAGATCTTGCATTGGTACAGAATGGGCATAATTATTACCTTTATTTTTAAAGGAAAGGACGAGGAAAGGGCTCTTGATTGGGTAGAAGAGCAGGGGGAAGAAGTGTTGAGTGACTAGGATAAGCTAAGCGCATCCTTGTTAAATGAATTCTTACCTAAGGAGAAGTATGATTTCTAATTAAGGAGAAGTATGATTGCTAATTAAGGTCTCACATCTTTTTCAAAGCATTGAATCTATGAAGGGTTATTTGAACAGACCACGAAGTTGGGAGAGCACATTGAATATCATGTGCATAGAGTTATAGGCTTAAGGAAGCCTCATCAGTCACATGATAGGGATTGATGGGTTGATTGTGCATCAACAATTAATTTCTAGATTGAGCCTAGAAAATGGTAAGTGGTCAAGTATGAAGGTAGCCCTACATCAGGAATCAATTCTTGAGAAGGAGGATGCAGATCAACCAAAGCCTCATTTATTGCCACTTTTGCCTACACCAATGGTTACATCTTCTTTTAATGCTCCTAAAGTGGTCACCTTTAATGGACAACAACAAATTATGATTACTTTTAATGCATTTGGTGTCTCAACTTACGGCAAGGATGGATTAGTTACATCTTGATCTCTTGCAAGCTCATGAAAGAAGGCATTCTCTACTGCAAAAGAGATGTAGGAAACATGGTAAGAAATTGTGGCCCTCCTAATCTTTCTTGCATTACTTGCTATGTGTGCCAACAAACTTGAGGACTATCAATGGGATTATCTAAGAAGAGCTTGTTGTAAACCTGCTACTACGGGAGAAAATGAAAATTGTATTATCAATATTTATGATGTACATGCTATTGAGAAAGGATATTTGGTATGCCAATACTATTTACTTGGAATTCGGTATGCCAATAATGCTTACCACGAAACTTGTACAAGAAACTAATCTTACGTGAATACTTTATGAGGCTTTGCTAGAAACTTTAGGGAAGCTTGTATGAGAAATTGGCGGCTTGGCAAAGTCTTGGCATCTCATCTTTAATGGCTTTATGATGATTCAATTCCAAATATCTTGTTTCACATGAAGGATTCCAAGGGTTTCTATGTAATATTATGTATTGGGTGTGAGATTGAGTGGAGTGTTACCATGTGTGATTTATAAATACAGTGGTATGCATTAGTGTGTGAGAATGAGTGGAGTGTTCATTATAAATAACATGTAAGCAATTAATGCAGATGCTTTATCTCAAGCTTATGATTATGTAGAGGATACGTTTTCTTGATGCTGATCTTATGGCTATAGATGTTGTTCCAAAGGGTTTTCAAGAAATTTGGGATTATCTTATAAAGGGGAAATTTCCTAGTAGTGTAGAAAAGAAGAAGACACAAAGCATTGCACATAGAAGCTAACCTTATATAGTATTTAGAAATGGTCTTTAATTCCAAGTTAGTGATGGGATTTTTCATAAGCATTACACATAGAAGCCAATCCATCTATGTGTAAAGCATTGCACATAGAAGCCAACCTTATAAAGCAATTAGAAATAACCTTTATTTCCAAGCTAGTGATGGGATTTTTCATAAGATCATTTCTTATACAGATGGGAAAAAGATTCTTGAGGAGTTTTATGAGCGATTATATGGGGGTCATTATGTTGGCAAGGCTACTACTGACAAAATCCTTACTACTTGTCAGTGTCCGGTCAAGACCTGACACTTGCGTGGTTCTAGACCACCTAGTCGGCTCTGGAGGAGCAACAACTAATGTAGCTATGCCCAATGCAATAAGCCAATGCTAGGATGTTGAGCCACATGTCTGCTTAAGCGCGGGGAGATTGATTATAAATGCAGGGTGGGTTAGTTCCTAGGGCTATCCATATTCCAGACAGTATTCCATATCTAGATAGGAGCAAACTTAACACAAGATTGAACACTAAATAGACAGAGATGAAATGGAAGATGTAAGATTCCTCCTTAGCCTGAATAACAAATAAGCCTCTACTTCAATCCCTTGTAATCATTCTATGTTTCTGAATACAAGAAAATATTATTTTTCCTTGTTTGGCCTAGTGAGCTATAAAGGTAAATCAATATTGGGATATTTTTAGATAAATAAATTCTACAAATATCAAAAAATGTTTCCCTGAAACAGAAAATCAAAATAGATTTTCCAAGGTGCAATTGGAATTAATTAAAAATGATTTAGAAGACCTTAGCCTAAGGGTCAAGATTTTTTAAAATTTTGGATTAAGGTTCCTATGGACCAATAAGATTAATCCAATGGTCGGGATAAGATAAATCCAAAGAATAAAAGAAAATACCCAAAAATTAGTAAATGCCCACATAAGATGAAGAGTTGACTAAGTACTAGATTTATTAGTTAAAAACTATGAAGTATTAATAAAAAAATGAGATATTCTAGAGTAATCATTCATTTTTGACACATTGGTAAGGAGAAGGGGGCCCTTCAAGGAGGCGCCTATTTCACATGTGTGGATGAGTTTTAAACTAAAAAATAATAGGATATTTTTATCTCTCCTCTCTCCTAGATCAAACCAAATAATAAAGGGAGCTAAACTGGTCCAAAACTTGTCCAAATTCAGCCAAATTGAAGTTGAAAAATTCTAGAACTCAGTTGGGCTCAGTTAGTGGCCTCCCTCACCTATAAATAGACCCTCATTCTTTTGTATTCTCATTTGTGAACTAAACTATGCCGGTATTACTCTAAGATAAGCTTATTTTCTATTATTCTCTAAAAACCCATAACCTCTTCAATCCTCCTTGGAGAGTTCATTAACATACCAAACCAATTGATTGGTTGGGGGCCTCTACTTTGATTAAAGAATCAAGCAATCTAGGAGGTAAAATGTGGTTTATGATCTTTTTTCTTTAATCTCCAAATGTTTCTCTCTTTTCAACCCCTCTCAAGCTTGAGAAGCATTCAATTGAATGGATTTTGAATACAATTGAAGTTCTTTAATGAAATTGTAGTGATAAGACACATAAATTTTCATTTATGTATAATGTTTTTTAAAGCATTTCTCTCTCTCCCCCAAAGAATGGTCATTCCTATGACCTATTCTACATTCAAATGAAGCTTCTCATGAAGCAATTCTCTAATCTAAAAGTAATTTCTATGCTTGTCTAATTGAGGCCAAATAAATGGCTTTTTAATGCTTATATGCTATTTAATTTATGAAAAAATTAAGAATCAAGTCCATAATTGGATATTGATAATTGGATTGCACTCATTAAAATGAGAAAAAGAGGGATTTCAAGTTTATTTACAAAAAGGTATGATATTTAGTTAAAAAGATGAATTTCCACCATAATTCTACCTAATGAATTAAGGTTGAGAAATTATGTGATAGAAAGAATATCTTTGGATACTTTAATTGGTAAAATCACTAAATGGATATTTACCCAAAACTAGATGTTTATCTAAAGGGAATCCTTGTAGAACTAAACCAAATGAATTTGGTTAGACTACGAGAAGGACGGACAATAAACCTACTTGTCCATCTCTCGCAAGTAAAAACTTTGTGATGACCAATTCCAGTTTCTAATCACAAAGAATAGACTACCGAAACTAAACTAGTTTTTCCTGACCGAACTCACCAAGAATCTAGTTGGACAATCAGACTGAATGATGGATAGATTACCCTGATGAGAGATCAAGGATCCTCATTATGAAACTGGGAATTATGGAAAAAGGATTTTTGGAACCAATCTCAAATTAGAATTTTACTTGCATTGGAATCTCTATTTTTTTTAATTCAAAGGACCTGGAGGAAGCATTTGGCTTATGTTTTTCTAAGAGGAGGTTCATTGGAACAGCTGGCGGAGAGTCGTCAATGGACGTCGCTTGCGGCAAAGCTTGTTGAGGTCTTACCTCGGTACGATTAAAATGGTGCGCTTCTAGTACGATGGGCGAGGACCGACGAAGCGGTCCCTGAGTGAAGTGCTAGGACACCTAAGGAGGATCCTACAGGGTTCTGACCAGCAGGTGATGCACGGGCTCGCGGTTGCTAGGACACCCATGCGTACGTTGAGGAAGATTTCGGATGGATAAAAAGGAAAGATTTTTGGGAACCAAATTTTGATACTAGATCTCGTTGGTTGGCCAGCTGGTCTTCAACGGAGAGTCTAGAGGATATTATTATAATACAATGGACTCGAAATTTTGGAAAATGATGATCAGAAATATTATGATTTCTATTGAAGGATTGTTTTAAAGCCAGTCAAATCTGTTATAAATGGTAATTTCATATTGTGTGTGTACGTGGTATGCCTACCTTAATTTTTGCATGAATCGTCGGCTAGGAAGCCTGGGAACTCTTTTTCTCGATACTCGGGCAAAAACACAACCAAATCTTTATAAGGGAATCCCACCAATACAGTGGTTGGGTGGTTGGCTAACCCATGGGCGGATAGGCTGGATCGGAGGATTCCTGAGAAAGAACTGGATACGATTAGTTATGTTAATTAGTTTGGTTGGCTAACCCATGGGCCGGATGGTTGGCTAACCCACGGGCCAGATGGGGTTAGGCTAGATCAGAGGATTCTTGAGAAACAACTAGATACGATTAGTTATGTTAAGTAGTTTAAATCTTGAGAAGACCTTGTTCTGTGGAAGGGGATCAGCACCTGTGCCTCGTAAATGAGAAAAAAAGCGGTGATTCCATGGACCAAGTGCAAGTCTCTTCTTGATCTGACTATGTGACTTCAGGTTTGGTCAGATCAGTTTACCTAGTTAAGACTTTGACTCGTTAGAGTAATTTCCCATGCTAGAAGATTTTCCCATGGTGGCATCGCCCATGCCTTCCGGGTGAGGGGAGTCTTCCGGGCTCAGTCTCAGGGGGGCCGCCCGGGCTAGCCTCTCGTCCCGGGGAGGGCGAGGCCCCGAGTGTGGATCCCCACCCCACGTGGTGTCGCTTCCACCGCCGGAGCAGGTGCACCGCGGAGGGGGCAGGGACCTCATAGCTGGTATCAGAGCTTTGTTGAAAGCTAATAAGGATAAACGAATTCTTATCAGAAATTGATTTTTAAAAAAAAACTCAGAAAAAGCATTTTTCATAATGTATTTTCATTCCGCAAGTCTCATTAATAAAGAAATTTTAATCAAAGAAATTATTTTTTAGATGGAAGTTCCATACTTATCTAGTGTTCCGACCTCACCCAGTCACAAGACATGACTGCGTTCGCCTTCGAACATCTTATCTCTTTCGCGCTGTAACTCGAACAAGCTGAGTCAGACTCACATGCCATTTTGAGGATTTATATTTTCCTGACACCCAGCGGTCGGAGAGACGACAGCATAAGTGGTTTGCAAGATAGTATGTCCACACCTCTTGTGACCGGCATGCAATGCTGAGGCAGAATCTCTCATTGGCCATGATTCTGATAAAGCTGAAAGTGGTACATGGTGTCATTCTATATCATTCAACACCTCGAAATTTCAGACTTTCATGCCAAATCTACAGACTCCTTAGTCGCTTTATTCCTAATAAGGAGAAGATAATAGCTCCCTTGGTGGCAGTAAGTGAACGTTTGTATCAAGGCATGGCTATGGCCCCTAGTACCATCGTCTTATGTGTCTCCCAAGGAGATTTTGATTTCTGGAGCCGAGATGCTCTATGTACATATTGCAACTTTTATATAAATAAAGAAATGTTTTTTGGAGAAAAATTCCCTGTTGTATAAGTGATTGTTTATGTACGAACTGATAAAGAAAATTTCCCTGCTGTATAAGTGATTGTTTATGGACGAATTGATAAAGAAAAATCTGTTACCGGACTTATGTCATAGATCTCCAATAAGATCATTTATCTTGTTTAAGAAATTATTTTCGGAATCCCTTAAGTCTTAGGATCTCGTGGATGATATCAAAATAAAAATTTAATAATATATCATTTTTGGTAGAATCATGAGATGAGGAAACCGTGGTCGTCAGCCAAACCCTCTCTCTGAAGATGATGAGCTTGACCCCGACGTTCGCAAAGCTCTTCATAGAACTCAGCCAGGACCCTTCAAAGGAGAAGAGGAGAACCTGGGCGAGGCTGTGGAGAAATGGGTAGAAGCTATGGAAGAATATTTTGACGTCACAGGCTACAATGAGCGAAGCAAAATGGCTCTTGCAAACAGGCTAAAAATACTAGAAACAGCCAGGGTGGCATGGAGGAACCATTGTGACACCAACTGTCTGGACAGGAATACTCATCAGTCCTCAAACGACCTTAAAACCTATTTGAGGAAGAGATTTTGTCCCCTTGGGTTTTTGGAATCCAAAATGAACGAATTCTTAGAGTTAAAGCAAGGGAGCAAAACCGTCAAGGAATATCACCAGGTCTTCACTCTTCTACTCAAATATTCACCACCTCTAGATGAAGAGCAACTCATGTGGCCAGGTTCATTCGGGGAATGAACGAACCCTTGGACACACTGGTCAAGAATGCCAAGCCAGTGTCCATGGCAGAAGCTATCAGAATGGCGAAGGACTTTGCCAAACCCTTCATCGGTGAAAGTCCTGCCAAAGCTAGTTCCCTCATCCTTTTAAAAAAAATTAAGACACTGGGAAGTTCTTCCAACTTTCCACCTCCAAAGAGACACCAATGTCCTGATCAGAATGTGGAGATGGGAAGCTTCAGAAATGAGGAAGACCTTTCCCTCAAAGTACATTCTCAGGAACTCCGGCTCTCTCCATAATGCAAAGGGAAGAGATTCGAAGCGAGAACAAATGCTTGAGATGTCAGGGATTTGGGCACGAGCTCAAGGATTTCCCGTCTCCTTCGGTGGGCCAAGGAAGCCAGGGTCCCAGAGTTCAGAGACCGATTCCTTCATTTTAGTCCAGTCAGGGTCCCTCGCGCCAGAATCAGGGTAACCCAAGAACAGTGCCAGCTCAGCCTATAGCCTCCATGCAAAGCAACCTCCAAACTCCCTCCCAGAATTGGAATAACCAAAGAGAGAGAGTTCCACCTCAGACTGTAGCAGCCAGAGCAGTCACCTAGCTGAGCAAGTAGAGGAAGAGAAAGGACAGATCTATGCAGCAATAGAGCATCACGGGAATAACCGTCAATTCTCAGTCCTCCAGACTCCAGCAGAGTACCAGGCAGAGTACCAGGCAGAGGACCAAGGTAAGCAATTCAAGCTTTTGATTGAGTCAGGTAGTACTCATTCTTTTATTTCCCCAAGATGTCTGCATAAATTAGTCCTAAATAAAAAATCAGGGAAACCTATGCAAATGGAATTAGCCAATGGGAAGATTCTTTTCACTTACCTTGAGACTGACCTTATTCAGTTTAGCCTAGATGGGAACGTAACAGAGTGCCAGTTCTCAGAGTCCTACCCCTGGGAATATATGATGGAATCCTTGGAATGGATTGGCTCGAACGTCGGGGTCAAGCTCATCATCTTCAGAGAGAGGATCTGGCTGATAGCCACGGTTTCCTCGTCTCATGATTCTACCAAAAATGATATATTATTAAATTTTTATTTTGATATCATCCACAAGATCCTAAGACTTAAGGGATTCGAAAAACAATTTCTTAAACAAAATAAATGATCTTATTAGAGATCTATGACATAAGTCCGGTAACAGATTTTTCTTTATCAGTTCGTCCATAAACAATCACTTATACAGCAGGGAATTTTTCTCCAAAAAACATTTCTTTATTTATATAAAAGTTGCAATATGTACATAGAGTAGCTCGGCTCCAGAAATCAAAATCTCCTCGGGAGACGCATAAGACGGCGGTACTGGGCCATAGTCATGCCCTGATACAAACGTTCATTTACTGCCAAGGGAGCTATTATCTTCTCCTTATAGGAATAAAGCGACTAAGGAGTCTGTAGATTTGGTATGAAAGTCTAAAATTTTGAGGCGTTGAATGATATAGAATGACACCATGTACCACTTTAAGCTTTATCAGAATCATGGCCAATGAGAGGTTCTGCATTAGCATTGCACGCTGGTCACAAGAGGCGTGGACATACTGTCCTGCAAACCACTTTGTTGTCGTCTCTCCACTGGTCAGGAAAATATAAATCCTCAAAATGGCATGCGAGTCTGACTTGGCTTATTCGAGTTGCAGCAGCGGAAGAGATGAGATGTTCGAAGGCGAACGCAATCATGTCTTGTGACTGGGTGAGGTCGGGAACACCAGATAAGTATGGAGCTTCCATCTAAAAAAATAATTTCTTTGATTAAAAATTCTTTATTAATGAGACTTGCGAAATGAAATTACATTATGAAAAATGTTTTTTTTAAAGTTTTTTTTTTTAAAATCAATTTCTGATAAGAATTCGTTTATCCTTATTAGCTTTCAACAAAGCTCTGATACCAGCTGTGAGGTCCCTGCCCCCTCCGCGGTGCACCTGCTCCGGCGGTGGAAGCGGCATCGGCCTCCTGCGCGGGGTGGGGATCCACACTCGGGGCCTCGCTCACACGGATGTCCGGGATGAGAGGCTAGCCCAGGCGGTCCCCCTGCTGAGACCGAGCGTGGAAGACTCCCCTCACCCGGAAGGCATGGGCAATGGAAAAATTACTCTAACGAGTCAAAGTCTTAACTAGGTAAATTGATCTGACCGAACCTGAAGTCACATCATCAGATCAAGAAGAGACTTGCAGTTGTTCCATGGAATCACCGCTTTTTTCCTCATTTACAAGGCACAGCTGCTGCAGATCCCCTCTCACATAACAAGGTCTTCTCAGGATTTAAACTAATTAACATAACTAATCGTATCTAGTTGTTTCTCAGGAATCCTCCGATCCAGCCATCCGGCCCATGGGTTAGCCAACCACCCGACCACTATATTGGTGGGATTCCTTTATAAAGATTTGGTTGTGTTTTTGCTCGGGTACCAAGGAAAAGGGTTCCCAGGTCCCCTAGCCGACGATTCATGCAAAAATTAAGGTAGGCATACCACGTACACACCCAATATGAAATTACCATTTATAACAGATTTGACTGGCTTTAAAACAATCCTTCAATAGAAATCATAATATTTTTTATCATCATTTTCCAAAATTCCGAGTCCATTGTATTACAATAATATCCTTTGGACTCTCCGTTGAAGACCAGCTGGCCAACCAATGAGATCCAGTATCAAAATTTGGTTCCCAAAAATCTCCTTTTTGTCCATCGATGTACGCATGGGTGTCCTAGCAACCGCGAGCCCGTGCATCGCTTGGTCAAAACCCTTTAGGATCCTCCTTAGGTGTCCTAGCACTTCACTCAGGGACCGCTTCGTCGGTCCTCGCCCCCGTACCGGAAGTGCACCATTTTAACCGTACCGAGACTGGTCAAGACCTCGACAGGCTTTGCCGCCGTGAGCGACGTCCCTTGACGAGTCCCTCCCTCTTAGAAAAACATAAGCCAAATGCCTCCTCCAGTATTCTGGTGTAAAACAATCCTTTGAATAAAAGAAACAGAGGTTCCAATGCAAGTAAAATTCCAATTTGAGATTGGTTCCAAAAACCCTTTTTCCATAATTTCCAGTTTCATAATGAGGATCCTTGATCTCTCATCAGGGTAATCTACCCATCATTCAGTCTGATTGTCCAACTAGATTCTTGGTGAGTTCGGTCAGGAAAAACTAGTTTAGTTCTGGTAGTCTACTCTTTGTGAACTGGAATTGGTCAACGAAGTTTTTCCTTGATTCAAATCTGTAATAAAGTAGGAACTTTATTCAATAGGGTTAATAATGGGACAAGTCCATGTATAAAAGAGGGGACTTGGACCATGGTTGTAATTTTTGATGATCATTTTTAGAAATGGAAACTTATGTTTCTTGGAGCTCATGGCTTCTCTCTTGGCTTGTGGAAGGCTATTTCCATTCTCTTGGTGAGAGACTAAACACACTTAGGCATCATGTTTACATGGTGATTACTCATATTTTCATGCATTACATCCCTTCATTCCAATTGGTATCAGAGCTCTTGATTTTGATCATGGGCATGCATGGGTTGTTGGAAAAATTTGCTTGAAAATTTGAGTTTCTTTTATTTTTTTTTTCATTTTCTTGTAATCCTTGAGTGATTCTTGACAAATCTTCTCTAATCTTGCTTAATCTCATGGAGATGGTGAGCATTTCATGGAAATTGCTTGAATTTTGAGTGATTTTGGCCAATTTTGCCATTTTTGGACCAAATTTTGGGCCTCTGGATCAAAAATTTAGGGCAGTCGGGCCAAAACTTAGGGCAAGTGACTAATTGCAATTAACTTTTCTGTTAATCATGATTAGTAATCATCTTCTTCTTCCTCAAGCTTTCCATAGCCATGGGATGCTCTTCCTTTGCCCGTTTTGATGCCAAACCTTAGGGTTTTTGTAGAGCTTTCTGAGATCTTTCATTTGAGCCTCTTCTTGCTAATTTTTTTCTCAAGATTTGGGGGCTTTTGTTCATTTCTCCATGGCTGAAAGTTGAGCTTAGTCTACCTTCCATGAACCATATCTTGCATTGCTAAGCTCTTGCACTTCATAGGCATCATTGTTAGCATTCTCTTCTCATGAAAGGAGGCAATGAAGCGAAAATGGCGGGCTGCAGCATGCTCACGCCTAAAAATCAGCGCTGAAATTTGGGAGAGGGAGAGCTAGGCTTCACCTAGCTCTACTACCTCAAGACATGGAAGCCTTGCAATAGGGTTTTTAGCTATTATTTGGAGCATATTTTCAAGCCTTATTCAAGCACATGGGAGGTGTATTTTGGCTGCAAATTTCAGAGCAAAGAAGAGCTACGTTTTTCTTCAACAAGAGGCTTCTTCAACATTTTCTACCATTGAAGCTTTCCGGATGACATTGGTGAGTGGTATGATCAATTTCTTGCAAGTTTGAAGCATTTGGTGGAGCTTGGGAATGGATTAGGGTTGGACACATTCAAATTCCCCTAATTTTCAGAAATTAACCATTAAAGCTTGACCATTCACATGCCAATATTGCTTCTCCATGCATTATTGATGGCAATGGTGAAAGGAATTGATTCCACATGAGCTTGGCCAATTCATAGATCACATTTTGGGGATTTTCTTCATTATGTCTCAATTTGGCATGCCATTGATGGAATAGCAAGCTTATGCAATGTTTTTGGAGTCTCTCATGCTCATCTTGATGCCATATGGACACTATGGATGCTATACATAGCTATGCCAATGCTATGTTTTACACATGGGCATAAGAGAGAGCATTTGGAAGCATGCATTTGTCAATATGATGTGAAAGGGATTGTTGGAATGCAATTGCAAATGCCTTGATTGTGGTTAACAAATGCTTATGCAAATGCCATGGTGAGGGCATTGTGAATTGTTGGTTTGTGTTGGAGCTTTTGGATGATGGATTGAGGCATGAGTCCATGCTTTATTGGTGAGTTCTAAATTGTAAAGGGCATGAGTCATGCTCAATACTTGTAAGCCAACAAACTTGTTCTATCATTTGATATTATCCACATCATTTTGTACCTACACTCACCATTGCTACCACTTCAAGTTTCTATAGAATCTAGCAATGTGTGAGGGTACCTTGGCATTGGTTGGAGAGGCCAAGGGGAGAATGGCTTGAACTCTTTGTGCCGTGATTGCCTTGGAAAAGCGGTACAAAGGGGGATTAGGTACACCGGTGTGAAGACATGGCCTCAACCTTCACCTTGGAGGAAAACTTGGTGAAGGGGTGAGAAGAGCTTGGCCGGGAGATCGGCAAGCTTCAACGCGCGTCCTCAACAATCCTCACCATCGACTTTGTGGATGCATTTGGGCAATGGGGCCCCTTTTCCGTCATATTGAGTGGATATTGCAAATGCTTCGATGGACAAAGAGTGCATATGATCTTTCATGACATTGTGGGATACAAAGAGGATTGCATTGTGATTTGAGAAGTTGCATTTTCATTTGAGATTTGGTTCCAATTACAAAGGAGACTATGGCGGAATTTTTCCAACAAGGGAGCCAAACAAGCTTATTGATTGGAGATTTACCCCATGGATACACTTGAAGAGTTATTCACAACTACCAAGGGGAGAAACACCAATCATTTGTAGCCGGATTGAGCTTTGGGACCGAATTTTGGGAATTTCTGGAATTTTACAAAACCCTAATTCAGTCCTAGGGTTTTTGGGATTAGGTCCGAGTGATTACACGACTCTATTCTATTCATTGAGACTTTTCAAATGAGCCATAGAACCCCTTAATCGGATATCACAATCTTGGTCAAAGTAGTCATGTTGACTTTCTGGTCAAAGTCAAACAGAATATACTTCCACTTTGACTGAATCAAAATGCTTTTAGGGGTAGGTTCTATCTTCCGTTAGCTTCCTATAGAGCCATCAAAATCCTAATTCCGACATATATTTTGCATTTTAGAGCCAAATTACTACTTTCAGCTGTCCCGCACAAACCCTAAAACAGAGAGTACTTGCCCACACCTAATTCTTACTGTGTTCATTTGGGAGGATAGTAGACATCATTACCTACCCATAGAACCTTCTTTTGTCCAATTCCGATATCATTTGGGCATTCTACCAACATCTTGCATTTTCTTCACTATGCCGAAGGGAAGACCACGCAAGGGTGGGGATGTTGTGCAAGAAATGATCATGGGTGATGAGGACATGGAAGGTAATATGGATGCAAGGGATGCATTCATCAATGAAGACAATGGGGGCAATGTACATAATCAAATTTCGCAAGGGACACAAGCGGCGGTCAACCATGACACCCTCATGCAAATGCTTGTACAACGGTTGGAGACTTTAGACTCCAAGCTTGATTCTCATTTTGAAACATTATCCTCACGGATTGGTGTGATGGAGGACAAGTTTGGGAAGTCTCAAGCACAAGAAGCATGGGAATTATGGTGACTATGAGCAAAGAAAAGGCAAGGGCATCTTGAATGAGGATTCCATGAAGGCCGTACAAGAGGATCCATTGGGAGCATCCACTCGGGGATTCATGGCGGATGCAAGGAGACCTCTTGTCAAGGATATGTTTCCTCCTTCTTTTCATTCGGGTTTGTCTCACCTCAATGCATCAAAGGGTCCTACCTCTTCTAGGGCAATGCATTCAAGGGAAGAGGATGAGGTGTTTGTGAATGATGAGGAGATTGCACTCGATTGGAATCAAATGTCCTTTGCCCAAAGACAAAGGGATGCTCACGAGAAGTGGATGGAATTATCGAATATCATCAAGAGGGATTACAAAGACTTTGCACAATTTATGGAGTCATACTCAAAGATGCAAAGATTCAAGCCCTCTACCCAACATGATAACCTATCCCACATATCTTCCAAGGATGTCAAGGACAAAATCTCACTATCAAAGTTCAAAGGTGACGGGTCATCTCCGCAAGAGTTGGAGGAGTGGGCTACCAAGCTTGACACCTATTTCCAACTTTACCCAAAAAGTGAGCGTGATATGGTACAATTTTCTTCCTTACATCTTGAAGATTATGCTCATCAATGGTGGAGGCACTTGGTCAAACAAGGGAACACGCCATCAACTTGGGAAGGATTGAAGCGGGAGATGAACTTGGCCTTCATTTCACCCTTAGTGCTTGACCGATACCATGAAGAATGGTATGAGCTTTGTCAAAAGGGGATGATGGTGAGAGATTACATCAAGAAATTTTTGAAGCTTTCAATGTACGTGGAAGGCTTGAGTGAAGACATGAAGATGAAAAAGTTTGTGCATGGGCTTGAACACTTCATCAAGGCGGATGTGTCGGCTCAAAGGCCTAGCTCTCTCAAAGAAGCTATGAGGTTAGCCGAACTCTATGAGCCAAAGTACAAGAGGTCTCAGCCCATGACCTTCACCAAAGACACACTCAAACCAACCACTACTTCTTACAATTTTGGGAAAGGTCCTACCTCTACATTACCATCCTCTAATCCAAGAACTCCTACATCATTTGGGGGTGGACAGCCAAAGAATGGGATACATCAATTTGATGCCAAAAGGAGTAGTGACTTCATGAAGAAGAAGCCCTTTCAACCCTTCAAGAAGACTCAAAGAATGGATGATCCAAAGATTGAGGAGTTGAGAAGCAAAGGGCTATGTTTCAAGTGCAAAGAGAGGTGGTCACCCGGGCATGTGTGTAAATCAAAGAAGATTGTGGCCACTATGATCCTCATGGATGAGGAAGAGAACAAGGATGACTCTCATGACATTGAAGAATGGGAGGATTGCAATGAAGAAGCACATGAGGAGTCACTTGAAGACCATTCTTTCATCACGGAGGATGGTGAGTTTCCGTTTGATCCGGGAGGTGGAGTTAAGGAAAGCCTTGTGGATGGAGACATGCCTACCAATGCAGAAATTTCAGCTTGCATATGCTCTATCTCACAAGAGTTGTTGGCGGGTTGCAAGAACCCAAGCACACTAAGGTTGGTGGGGACCATCAATGGGAGGGTTGCACATATTCTTGTGGATTCGGGGAGCACTCATAGCTTCATCAACTCTAAATCCATCAACTCTCTCAAACTCAACACAAAGAAGACACCTACAACATTCCAAGTGCAAGTGGCAAATGGGGAAAGTGAGAAGACTAGCTTGGTTTGCCCTTCTACAAAAGTGGTTTTATCCTCTTCATACACTTGGGAAGGTGATTTGGTGGTTTTGGATATGGGTCCCATCGACATTATCATGGGGTGTGATTGGTTGGCTTCACTTGGTGACATTCACATGAACCTTCAACAAGGTTTCATGAGCTTTCTACATCATGCACCTAAGAAGCTCTCTTTGATCACTCCAAGGCGACTCAAGAAAGAGGTTAAGGCTTTTGGCACTATCTATGTGTTACATGTTACCCAAGAGGGGATGGAAGGTAGTGGACAACACATAGATGAGGAAATGGCAACTCTTCTTATGAAGATATTTTACAAGTGCCAAAGAGTCTACCACCTAAAAGGGAGATTGACCATGCCATAGTACTTGAAGGAATGTGGAGTTTCAAGAGGATGATTATGTGCTATTGAAGCTTCCCAAGAGTCGGTATAACACTCTCAAAGGTGTAACCAACTCAAAATTGGCTCATAGGTATTATGGACCATACTTGATTATCAAGAGGGTTGTTGATTTGGCCTACAAGTTGGATTTGCCTTCTTCGACAAGGATCCATAATGTGTTTCATGTATCTAACCTTAAGAGGTTTATGGGATCTTTGCCTCAAGAGATGGAAGAGCTTCCACCCATGAATGAAGAAGGTGAGATCATTTATGAGCCGGAGAGGGTTATTGGCAAGAGGACAAGAGAGTTGAGGAATCGGAATATTGATGAATACCTTGTCAAATGGAAGCAATTACCCATGGATGAGGCTACTTGGCAATCATTGGAGTATGTCCAACAACATGGTTTACTTGTGGATGACTTTCCGTGACCAAGTGGTATGGTTTACTTGAGCAAATTGGGTAATATGAGGAGAAGTATACATGCTGTAATTTCTGGACAGCTTTGGGAAGGTCTACTATTGGGCCTATTTTTCTACTCCAACAAGCTTCATGGCGTATCCTAATGAAAGATTATGATGTGGGCTACATATGGCTGAGTGTACACATCATTTTCAGCCCAATATATGGAGCCTAAATGAAGGATTTTCAAGGGTCTTCATCGACTAGAAGGGCTGTCATAACAGTCCCACTCATACACTTTGGGCTTGAAGCTTTGTGGACTTGTATACATCCGGATTTTCATTGTATATGTGCTTTGGATGTACTTGAGAACTCTTAACCACTTCCCATTGATTACATTAGAGTCTCATACTTTGAGATTGTACATGTTATTGATTTTGAGGACAAAATCTTTGGGAAGGGATGGTTTGTAATAAAGTAGGAACTTTATTCAATAGGGTTAATAATGGGACAAGTCCATGTATAAAAGAGGGGACTTGGACCATGGTTGTAATTTTTGATGATCATTTTTAGAAATGGAAACTTATGTTTCTTGGAGCTCATGGCTTCTCTCTTGGCTTGTGGAAGGCTATTTCCATTCTCACACTTAGGCATCATGTTTACATGGTGATTACTCATATTTTCATGCATTACATCCCTTCATTCCAAAATCGAGAGATGGACAAGTAGGTTTACTGTCCGTCCTTCTCGTAGTCTAACCAAATTCATTCGGTTTAGTTCTACAAGGATTCCCTTTTCAAATAAACATCTAGTTTTGGGTAAATATCCATTTAGTGATTTTACCAATTAAAGTATCCAAAGATATTCCATCTATCACATAATTTCTCAACCTTAATTCATTAGGTAGAATTATGGTGGAAATTCATCTTTTTAACTAAATATCATATCTTTTTTTAAAAAATAAACTTGAAATCCCTCTTTTTCTCATTTTAATGAGTGCAGTCCAATTATCATGGGAATTCCTCTTTTACCATAAATTAAATCTATTTCAAATTCTTCAAAAAATTACATAAAAATATCCATTAATTCCATTAAGCTAAAAATTTCACTTTTCTCATTTAAATATTTGAATTCCAATATGGTGGGAATTCCTCTTTCATCATTTAAACTTATCTATGCAAAAAGATAAATTTAACTAAATTTTTTCTTAAGTTTAAATAAAAAACTCCATTAATTCTTTTGCACTAGGAATTACACTTTCCTCATTTAAATATTTGAATTCCAATATGGTGGGAATTCCTCTTTCATCATTTAAACTTATCTATGCAAAAAGATAAATTTAACCAAATTTTCTCTTAAATTTTAAATAAAAATCTCTATTAATTCCTTTACACTAGGAATTACACTTTCCTCATTTAAATATTTGAATTCCAATATGGTGGGAATTCCTCTTTCATCATTTAAACTTATCTATACAAAAAGATAAATTTAACTAGAATCCCTCTTTGATTTTTAAAAGAAATATACATTATTTTAGCATCACAATTTTTCTCTTACTTCATTGGAATACATGGATTTCCATTGTCATGGTGGGGATTACTCTTTTAACATAAAAATGGATTACTATAAATTCCTCTTTTTCCTATTTGACTATTTATGTATAAACATAAAAATTAATTTTTTTCATGATTATAATGAGAATCATTTAATTAATCTAGGATGATTAATCCTAGAATATGGTAGGAAGTCCTCTTTTCCTATTATGAATGAAAATGATTTATGTGTTAATTTTTTAAAAATTTTACCATAGCTCCGCCTGCTGCTATTACTGATAAATCTCAATAATTTGAAAGCATAAAGTTTAGTAATATCCCTATGATTAGAATAATCATAGGGATAAAGTTTAGTAATATCCCTATGATTAGAATAATCATTTATTGGCTCAATATCCAATTATGGACTTGATTTTTAAATTTTTCATAAATTAAATAGCATAAAAGCATTAAAAGGCCATTTATTTGGCCTCAATTAGACAAGCATAGAAATTACTTTTAGATTAGAGAATTGCTTCATGAGAAGCTTCATTTGAATATAGAATAGGTCATAGGAATGACCATTCTTTGGGGGAGAGAGAGAGAAATGCTTAAAAAAACATTATAATTTAAGCATAAATGAAAATTTATGTGTTTTATCACTACAATTTCATTAAAGAACTTCAATTGTATTCAAAAGCCATTCAATTGAATGCTTCTCAAGCTTGAGAGGGGTTGAGAAGAGAGAAACATTTGGAGATTAAAGAAAAAAGACCATAAATCATATTTTACCTCCTAGATTGCTTGATTCTTTGATCAAAGTAGAGGCCCCCAACGAATCAATTGGTTTGGTATGTTGATGAAGTCTCCAAGGAGGATTGAAGAGAGAGAGAGAAGCTCCAATCTCTTCAATTTGTAGAGGGTTTTTAGAGAATAATAGAAAATAAGCTTATCTTAGAGAGTAATACCGGCATAGTTTAGTTCATAGACGAGAATACAAAAGAATGAGGGTCTATTTATAGGTGAGGGAGGCCACTAACTGAGTCCAACTGAGTTCTATAATTTTCCAGCCTCAGTTTGGCTGAATTTGGACAAGTTTTGGACCAGTTTGGCTCCCTTTTTTATTTGGTTTGATCTAGGAGAGAGGAGAGATAAAAATATCTTATTATTTTTGAGTTTAAAACTCATCCACACATGTGAAATAGGCGCCTCCTTGAAGGGCCCCCTTCTCCTTACCAATGTGTCTGAAATGAATGATTACTCCAAAATATCTCAAATTTTTATTAATACTTCATAGTTTTTAACTAATAAATCTAGTACTTAGTCAACTCTTCATCTTATGTGGGCATTTACTCATTTTTGGGTATTTTCTTTTATTCTTTGGATTTATCTTATCCCAACACTTGGATTAATCTTATTAGTCCATAGGAACCTTAATCCAAATTTTTTAAAAAATCTTGACTCTTAGGCTAAGGTCTTCTAAATCATTTTTAATTAATTCCAATTATACCTTGAAAAATCTATTTTGATTTTCTATTTCAGGGAAACATTTTTTTGATATTTGAAGAATTTATTTATCCAAAAATATTCTAATATTGATTTACCACTCTAGAAATTTTTATCTCACTAGGCCAAGGAAAAATAATATTTTCTTGTATTCAGAAACATAGAATGATTACAAGGGATTGAAGTAGAGGCTTATTTGTTATTGAGACTAAGGAAGAATCTTACAGCCTCTCCCACTTGAAAAACGCGAGATGTGCTCATCTCGCAAAGTGGGGGTAATCCTTCACCAACTCTTCTTCTTTCTCCTAGGTGGCATCTTTTAGAGGGAAGAACTTCCACTTTACTAAGAATTCTCTAAGGACTCTGCTCCTGAGAATCTTCTCCCGAACGTGAAGGATTTCCTCAGGTTGGAGTACCATCTGGCCTTGAGTCGGAGAGATCAATTGTTCATCATCAAGCATGTGACTCGGGCTAGGTACATACTTCTTAAGCAAACTGACATGGAATATATCATGTACCTTGAGATGGGGAGGCAGAAGGAGTTCGTAGGCTAGATCGCTCACTTTCTTTATGACAACATACGGCCCACAGGATCTGGGAGAGAGCTTCTTGTACTTTCCTAAGGATAAGGAACTTCTTTTTGGTTGTACTCGAATGAAGACCATATCTGACTCTTCAAACTCTCTCTCTGACCTCTTTTTATCTGCATAATGCTTTTGTCTGTCTTGGGCTGCCTTTATATCTTTACGAATTGATTGCATATGCTGGTCCATGTCATCAAGCATTTGTCTGGACATTTCGACTCTGATCAATGGGTCAGACCAAGTCAACGGTGTAAGGCAATCTTGTCCATACAAAGCTTTTAAAGGACTCATCCCAATGCTCCGATGATAAGAAGCATTGTAAGCAAATTCAACCAGATGCAGATGACTTAACCACAGCATGACCGAAGGATATCTTCTATTACTTGATTCACCCTTTCCATCTAGCCATCAGTTTCGGGATGATAGGCTGTGCTTAGATCCAAGAAAGTTCCTACTGCTTCAAAGAATGCAGTCTAGAATTTCGATGTGAATCTGGGATCTCTGTCACTTACTATCCTCCTAGGTAAACCATGCAATCTGAAGATCTCCTTAAGGAAAACTCTGGCAACATCCACTGCAGAGTATGTTTCTTTCACTGGAATCAGATGGGCAACTTTGGTTAGCCTGTCAACTACCACAAAAATGGAGTTGTAACCTGATTGCACTAACCTGATTGCACTGAAGGTAATCTAGTGACAAAGTCCATACTGATGCATTCCCACTTCATCTGTGGAATTCATCTGTGGAATGTCTAGAGGCTGCACTTTCCCTGGCATCTTGACTCTCTCTGCCTTGACTCTTTGGCACATCAAGCATTTCTGTACATGATCAAGTACATCCTTTTTGAGTCTTGGCCATAAGAAGCTTTTCTTCACACACATATAGGTTTTTATAAACCCTGGATGTCCAGCTATCAGGCTATCATGGGCTTCTCTCAGAATTCTTCCCTTTATTCCCACATCATTGGGGATACATAGCCGATTATTATAATACATGCATCCTTCATCTAGTTTGTAACCAAGATCTCGACTCATTTCCTGAGGAGTCTTGCTTTCTTGCATCAGAAGGGTAGTAATAGGGGCAAAGAATTTGTCCTGCAAGATTTTCTCCTTTGCTTCATTGATCAATGGATTTGACACCACTGTTATTGCAAGCAAGGAGGCTTTTTTGTTGAGCGCATCTGTAACCACATTTTCTTTCCCCGACCGATACTTTATTTCAAAATCAAATTCCTGTAGGGTTTGTATCCATCTCCTTTGACGCATGTTGAGATCCCTTTTGGGTGAAGATCCACTTCAGACTTTGATGATATGTCGTCAAGGTGAACCTTTGTCCCAAAAGATAATGTCTCCACAACTTCAGAGCATACACTAGTGAGAGTAACTCTCCAAGTCATGGACAGCAGAATTTCTCTCATGTGTTCTGAGTTTTCTAGATTCATAGGCCACTGCATGACCTTCCTGCGTTAGAGCACCGCCTAAGGCAAACCCACTGGCATCAATAACTACCTCAAAGGGTTTGGTAAAATCTGGTAATTTAAGGACAGGGTTGGTTACCAAGGCTGTCTTTAGCTTGTTAAAGGCACTCTGACACATTGCAGTCCACTGAAAAAGTGTACTCTTCTTGAGAAGGTTAGTTAAGGGGGATGCTATCTGAGCATACCTAGGTATAAAGATCCTATACCTTCCGGTTAACCCTAGGAATCCTCTGACTTCCTTTACTGTCTTGGGTTCTGGCCATTCTACGAGACTGCTTGGATCTTTGCGGGGTCAGGAGAAATCCCATCCTTTGACACTATGAATCCCAAGTATTCCACCTGGTCAACCGAGAAAGAACATTTGCTCTTCTTTGCAAAGAGTTGGTGTTTCCTTAGGATTTCCAGGACCTTGCGCATAGATCTTCATGGTCTGCAGCATTCATTGAGTATACCAAGATATCATCAAAGAAGACAAGAACAAAGTCATCCAAGTATTCTTTGAGAATATCTTGCATAAGACGATTGTCGCCGGGGCATTAGTCAATCCAAACGGCATGACTGTGAACTCATAATGCCCATAGCAAGTATTGAATGCTATCTTTGGGATGTCCTGCTCCTTGATTCTGATCTAGTAGTACCCAGATTTGAGATCTATCTTTGTGAACATTTGGGTCCCACTTAACCGATCCAGAAGTTTATCATTCCTAGGAATAGGATACTTATTATTAATTTTTAATTGATTTAGTCCTCTATAGTCAATATAGAGTCCTCTATAGTCAATACAGAGTCTTAACGTTCCATCTTTCTTCTTTTGAAAGAGAACGGGCGCACCCCAAGGTGAGACACAGGGTCTGACGAATCCCTGTTCTAACAGTTATCTTAAGTGTTCATTAAGTTTTATGGCTTCAGGGATTGGCATTTTGTATGCACGCTTCACCACCTCTAGATAAAGAGCAACTCATGGCCAGGTTCATTCGGGGAATGAACGAACCCTTGGACACATTGGTCAAGAATGCCAAGCCAGTGTCCATGGCAGAAGCTGTCAGAATGGCAAAGGACTTTGCCAAAGCCTTCATCGTGAAAGTCCCGCCAAAGCCAGTTCCCTCATCCTTTAAAAGAATTCAGACATCGGGAAGTTCTTCCAACTTTTCGCCTCCAAAGAGACACCAAGGTCCTAACCAGAATGTGGAGACGGGAAGCTTCAAAAATGAAGGAAGACCTTTCCCCCTCCGGCTCTCCCTAGAATGCAAAGGGAAGAGCTTCGAAGCGAGAACAAATGCTTCTGATGTAAGGGATTTGGGCACCAACTCAAGGATTTCCCATCTCCTTCGCTGGGCCAAGGAAGCCAGGGCCCCAGCGTTCAAAGATCGATTCCTTCATTTCAGTCCGATCAGGGTCCCCCGCGCCAGAATCAGGGTAACCCAAGAAGAGTGCCAGCTCAGCCTGCAGCCTCCATGCAAAGCAACCTCCGAGCTCCCTCCCAAAATTGGAATAACCAAAGAGAGAGAGAGAGTTCCACCTCAGACTGCAACAGCCAGAGCAATCACCATAGTTGAGGAAGTAGAGGAAAAGAAAGGACAGATCTATGTAGTAGCAATAGAGAACCTAGGGAATATCCGTCAATTCTCAGTCCTTCTCCACCTTGAGACTAACCTTATTCAGTTTAGCCTAGATGGGAACGTAATAGAGTGCCAGTTTAGAGTCCTACCCCTGGGAATATATGATGGAATCCTTGGAATGGATTGGCTCCAAAAGAATCAAGCTGACATTCATTGTCACAAAGGAACCATCTCTTTCCTTGAACTTCACGGGAATAAAGTTCAAGGAATTGGAATTTCCGGATCCCCAGTGCTACAATTAGTCAAGGCTTCCAAATTATTAAAAGGACTCAGAAAGAGACAAGCTGTGTATGTCGTTTTAAAATGAATCCCCAGTAGACATAAAATGCAAGGCTAAAGTACCAGAGTGGTTAAGTGAGTATGCAGATGTGTTTTGTGAAGAGCTGACTGAGATGCCTCCATCTCGTGAAGTAGATCATGAGATCGAATTAACCCTTGGAGCTCAGCCAGTAGCCCAGTGTGCATACAAAATGGCAGTCCCTGAAGCCATAGAACTTAAGGAACAGTTAAGACAACTATTAGAATAGGGATTCATCAAACCCAGTGTCTCACCTTGGGGTACGCCCATTCTCTTTCAAAAGAAGAAAGATGGAATGTTAAGACTCTGTATTCTGACTACAGAGGACTGAATCAATTAAAAATTAAGAATAAGTATCCTATTCCTAGTGTTGATGAACTTCTGGATCAGTTGAGTGGGACCTAAATGTTCACAAAGATAGATCTCAAATCTGGGTACTACCAAATCAGAATCAAGGAGCAAGACATCCCAAGACAACATTCAATACTCGCTATGGGCATTATGAGTTCACAGTCATGCCGTTTGGATTGACTAATGCCCCGACGACATTCAATCGTCTTATGCAAGATATTCTTAGAGAATACTTGGATGATTTTGTTCTTGTCTTCTTTGATGATATCTTGGTATATTCAATGAATGTTGCAGAGACCATGAAGATCATGTGCGCAAGGTCCTGGAAATCCTAAGGAAACACCAACTCTTTGCAAAGAAGAGCAAATGTTCTTTCTTGGTTAACTAGATGGAATACTTGGGATTCATAGTGTCAAAGGATGGGATTTCTCCTGACCCCACAAAGATCCAAGCAGTCGTTCGTAGAATGGCCAGAACCCAAGACAATAAAGGAAGTCAGAGGATTCCTAGGGTTAACCGGATGGTATAGGATCTTTATACCTAGGTATGCTCAGATAGAATCCCCCTTAACTAACCTTCTCAAGAAGAGTACACTTTTTCAGTGGACTGCAATGTGTCAGAGTGCCTTTGACAAGCTAAAGACAGCCTTAGTAACCAACCCTATCCTTAAATTGCCAGATTTTACCAGGTAGTTACTGATGCCAGTGGGTTTTCCTTAGGCGGTGCTCTAATGCAGGAAGGTCATGCAGTGGCCTATGAATCTAGAAAACTCAGAACACATGAGAGAAATTATGTCGTCCATGACTTGGAGTTACTCTCAGTAGTGTATGCTCTGAAGTTGAGACATTATCTTTTGGGTTACAAAGGCTCACCTTGATGACAGATTATCAAAGTTTGAAGTGGATCTTCACCCAAAGGGATCTCAACATGCGTCAAAGGAGATGGATGCAAACCTTGCAGGAATTTGATTTTGAAATAAAGTATCGGGGCTGGGGAAAGAAAATGTGGTTGCAGATGCGCTCAACAGAAAAGCCTCCTTGCTTGCAATAACAGTGGTGTCAAATCCATTGATCAATGAAGCAAAGGAGAAAATCTTGCAGGACAAATTCTTTGCTCCTATTGGTACACTTCTGATGCAAGAAAGCAAGACTCCTCAGGAAATGAGTCAAGTTCTTGGTTACAAACTGAATGAAGGATGCATGTATTATAATAATCGGCTATGTATCCCCAATGATGTGGGAATAAAGGGAAAAATTCTGAGAGAAACCCATGATAGCATGATAGCTGGACATCCAACGTTTATAAAAACCTATATGTCTGTGAAGAAAAGCTTCTTCTGGGCCAGGACTCAAAAAGGACGTACTTGATCATGTACGAAAATGCTTGATGTGCCAAAGAGTCAAGGCAGAGAGAGTCAAGATGCCAGGGAAACTGCAGCCTCTAGACATTCCACAGATGAAGTGGGAATGCATCAGTATGGACTTTGTCACTGGATTACCTTCAGTGCAATCAGGTTACAACTCCATTTTTTTGGTAGTTGACAGGCTAACCAAAGTTGCCCATCTGATTCCAATGAAAGAAACATATTGTGCAGTGGATGTTGCCAGAGTTTTCCTTAAGGAGATCTTCAGATTGCATGGTTTACCTAAGAGGATAGTAAGTGACAGAGATCCCAGATTCACATCAAAATTCTGGACTGCGTTCTTTGAAGCAATAGAAACTTTCTTAGATCTTAGCACTAAGTACTAGATTTATTAGTTAAAAACTATGAAGTATTAATAAAAGAATGAGATATTTTGGAGTAATCATTCATTTTTGACACATTGGTAAGGAGAAGGGGGCCCTTCAAGGAGGCACCTATTTCACATGTGTGGATGAGTTTTAAACTAAAAAATAATAGAATATTTTAAATCTCTCCTCTCTCCTAGATTAAACCAAATAAAAAAGGGAGCCAAACTAGTCCAAAACTTGTCCAAATTCAGCCAAACTGAAGCTGGAAAATTCTAGAACTCAGTTGGACTCAGTTAGTGGCCTCCCTCACCTATAAATAGACCCTCATTCTTTTGTATTCTCATCTGTAAACTAAACTATGTCGGTATTACTCTAAGATAAGCTTATTTTCTATTATCCTCTACAAATTGAAGAGATTGAAGCTTCTCTCTCTCTCTTCAATCCTCCTTGGAGACTTCATCAACATACCAAACCAATTATCCTCTTCTCTCTCTCTTCAATCCTCCTTGGAGACTTCATCAACATACCAAACCAATTAATTGGTTGGGGCCCTCTACTTTGATCAAAGAATCAAGCAATCTAGGAGGTAAAATGTGGTTTATGGTCTTTTTTCTTTAATCTCCAAATGTTTCTCTCTTCTCAACCCCTCTCAAGCTTGAGAAGCATTCAATTGAATGGCTTTTGAATACAATTGAATGGCTTTTGAATACAATTGAAGTTCTTTAATGAAATTGTAGTGATAAAACACATAAATTTTCATTTATGCTTAAATTATAATGTTTTTTAAAGCATTTCTCTCTCTCCCCCAAAGAATGGTCATTCCTATGACCTATTCTATATTCAAATGAAGCTTCTCATGAAATAATTCTCTAATCTAAAAGTAATTTCTATGCTTGTCTAATTGAGGCCAAATAAATGGCTTTTTAATGCTTTTATGCTATTTAATTTATGGAAAAATTAAGAATCAAGTCCATAATTGGATATTGATCCAATTAATGGTTATTCTAATCATAGCGATATTACTAAACTTTATGCTTTCAAATTATTGAGATTTATCAATAAAAGCAGTATAGCGGAGCTATGACAAATTTTTTAAAAAATTAACACATAAATCATTTTCATTTATAATAGGAAAAGAGGACTTCCTACCATATTCTAGGATTAATCATCCTAGATTAATTGAACGATTCTCATTATAATCATGGAAAATTTAATTTTTATGTTTATACATAAATATTAAATAGGAAAAAGAGGAATTTATAGCAATCCATTTTTATGTTAAAAGAGTAATCCCCACCATGACAATGGAAATCCATGTATTCCAATGAAGTAAGAGAAAAATTATGATGCTAAAATAATGTATATTTATTTTAAAAATTAAAGAGGAATTCTAGTTAAATTTATCTTTTTGTATAGATAAGTTTAAATGATGAAAGAGGAATTTCCACCATATTTGAATTCAAATACTTAAAGGAGGAAAGTGTAATTCCTAGTGTAAAGGAATTAATAGAGATTTTTATTTAAATTTTAAGAGAAAATTTGGTTAAATTTATCTTTTTGCATAGATAAGTTTAAATGATGAAAGAAGAATTCCCACCATATTGGAATTCAAATATTTAAATGAGAAAAGTGTAATTCCTAATACAAAGGAATTAATGGAGATTTTTATTTAAATTTTAAAAAAAATAGTTAAATTTATCTTTTTGCATAGATAAGTTTAAATGATGAAAGAGGAATTCCCACCATATTGGAATTCAAATATTTAAATGAGAAAAGTGGGATTTTTAGCTTAATGGAATTAATGAATATTTTTATGTAATTTTTAAGAAGAACTTGCAATAGATTTAATTTATGGTAAAAGAGGAATTCCCATGATAATTGGATTGCACTCATTAAAATGAAAAAAAGAGGGATTTCAAGTTTATTTAAAAAAAAGGTATGATATTTAGTTAAAAAGATGAATTTCCACAATAATTCTACCTAATGAATTAAGGTTGAGAAATTACGTGATAGAAGGAATATCTTTGGATACTTTAATTGGTAAAATCACTAAATGGATATTTACCCAAAACTAGATGTTTATCTGATGGGAATCCTTGTAAAACTAAACCGAATGAATTTGGTTAGACTACGAGAAGGACGGACAGTAAACCTACTTGTCCCTCTCGATCTGAATCAAGTAAAAAACTTCGTGTGACCAATTCCAGTTTCTAATCACAAAGAATAGACTACCAAAACTAAACTAGTTTTTCCTGACGGAACTCACCAAGAATCTAGTTGGACAATCAGACTGAATGATGGGTAGATTACCTTGATGAGAGATCAAGGATCCTCATTATGAAATTGGGAATTATGGAAAAAGGGTTTTTGGAACCAATCTCAAATTGGAATTTTACTTGCATTGAAACCTCTGTTTTTTTAATTCAAAGGACTGTTTTTACACCAGAATGCTGGAGGAAGAATTTGGCTTATGTTTTTCTAAGAGGAGTTTCGTTGTGGAACAGTTGGCGGGGAGTCGTCAAGGGACCTCGCTCGCGGCAAAGCCTGTCGAGGTCTTGACCAGCCTCGGTACGGTTAAAATGGTACGCTTCCGGTACGATGGGCGAGGACCGACGAAGCGGTCCCTAAGTGAATTGCTAGGACACCTAAGGAGGAGGATCCTAGAGGGTTCTGACCAGGCGATGCACGGGCTCGCGGTTGCTAGGACACCCATGTGTACGTCGAGGAAGATTTCAGATGGACAAAAAGAAAAGATTTTTGGGAACCAAATTTTGATACTGGATCTCATTGGTTGGCCAGCTGGTCCTTAACAGAGAGTCCAGAGGATATTATTGTAATACAATGGAGTCAAAATTTTGGAAAATGATGATCAGAAATATTATGATTTCTATTGTAGGATTGTTTTAAAGCCAGTCGAATCAAATGGTAATTTCATATTGGGTGTGTACGTGGTATGCCTACCTTAATTTTTGCATGAATCGCCGGCTAGGGGGCCTGGGAACTCTTTTCCTCGGTACCCGGGCAAAAACACAACCAAATCTTTATAAAGGAATCCCACCAATACAGTGGTCGTGGTTGGCTAACACATGGGCCAGATTCCTGAGAAACAACTAGATACGATTAGTTATGTTAATTAGTTTGGTTGGCTAACCCATGGGCCGGATGACTAGATTGGAGGATTCCTGAGAAACAACTAGATACGAATAGTTATGTTAATTTGTTTAAATCGTTAGAAGACCTTGTTTTGTGGGAAGCAGCTGTGCCTCGTAAATGAGGAAAAAATTGGTGATTCCATGGACCAAGTGCAAGTCTCTTGATCTGACTATGTGACTTCAGGTTCGGTCAGATCAGTTTACCTAGTTAAGACTTTGCCTCATTAGAGTAATTTCCCATGTTAGAAGATTTTCCCATGGCGGAATCGCCCATGCCTTCCGGGCGAGGGGAGTCTTCCGAGCCCCCGGTCTCGGAGCGACTACCCGGGCTAGCCTCTCGTCCCGAACATCGGCAGGCGAGGCCCCGAGTGTGGCTCCCCGCCCCGTGTGGGAGGCTGACGCCGCTTCCGCCCGCCGCTGGAGCAGGTGCACCACGGAGGGGGCAGGGACCTCACAGCTGGTATTAGAGCATTGTTGAAAGCTAATAAGGATAAACGAATTCTTATCAGAAATTGATAATTAAAAAAAACTCAGAAAAAGCATTTTTCATAATGTATTTTCATTCCACAAGTCTCATTAATAAAGAATTTTTAATCAAAGAAATTATTTTTTAGATGGAAGTTCCATACTTATCTAGTGTTCTCGACCTCACCCAGTCACAAGACATGACTGTCTTCGCCTTCGAACATCTCATCTCTTCCACTACAACTCGAACAAGCTGAGTCAGACTCGCACGCCATTTTGAGGATTTATATTTTCCTGACACCCAACGGAGAGATGACAGCATAAGCGGCTTGCAAGGCAGTATGTCCACGCCTCTTGTGACCGACGTGCAATGCTGAGGCAAAACCTCTCATCGGCCATGATTCTGATAAAGCTGAAAGTGGTACATGGTGTCATTCTATATCATTCAACGCCTCGAAATTTCAGACTTTCATGCCAAATCTACAGACTCCTTAGTCGCTTTATTCCTAATAAGGAGAAGATAATAGCTTCCTTGGGCAGTAAGTGAACGTTTGTATCAGGGCATGGCTATGGCCTAGTACCGCCATCTTATGCGTCTCCCGAGGAGATTTTGATCTCTGGAGCCGAGTTGCTCTATGTACATATTGTAACTTTTATATAAATAAAGAAATATTTTTTGGAGAAAAATTCCCTGCTGTATAAGTGATTGTTTATGGAGGAACTGATAAAGAAAAATTTGTTACCGGACTTATGTCATAGATCTCCAATAAGATCATTTATCTTGTTTAAGAAATTGTTTTCCGAATCCCTTAAGTCTTAGGATCTCGTGGATGATATTAAAATAAAAATTTAATAATATATCATTTTTGGCAAAGTCATGAGACGAGGAAACCGTGGCCATCAGCCAGACCCTCTCTCTGAAGATGATGAGCTTGATCCCGACGTTCGCAAAGCTCTTCATAGAACTAAGCTAGGACCCTTCAAAGGAGAAGGGGAGAACCTAGGCGAGGTTGTGGAGAAATGGGTGGAAGCTATGGAAGAATATTTTGACGTCACAGGCTACAATGAGCGAAGCAAAATGGCTCTTGCCGGGTTAAAAATAGTGGAAACAGCCAGGGTGGCATGGAGGAACCATTGTGACACCAACCGTCTGGACAGGAATACTCATCAGTCCTCCTCGAACGACCTTAAAACCTATTTGAGGAAGAGATTTTGTCCCCTTGGGTTTTTGGAATCCAAAATGAACGAATTCTTAGAGCTAAAGCAAGGAAGCAAAACCATCAAGGAATATCACCAGGTCTTCACTCTTCTACTCAAATATTCACCACCTCTAGATGAAGAGCAACTCATGTGGCCAGGTTCATTTGGGGAATGAACGAACCCTTGGACACACTGGTCAAGAATGCCAAGCCAGTGTCCATGCTAGTGTCCTTGGACACACTGGCATGGACACACTGGTCAAGAACAACAGTCCAATGATTCACAGCTGCAATCATACACAAGTGGTGTTGCGAGAACAAGCCCTTAGCTAGAGATCGTAAAAGGGAGTCAGTAAATGTGTGGGTAGCAGTGAAAAGGTGAGAAGAATCTACTAAATGAGAAAATCAAGGGTAGCAAGAGTGAATATAGTGGTGTGGAAAGATTCTAGGAAAAGGTGCTCCTAAATGTAGGGGAGGTGGCACAAATCAAGGAGAAATCAGTGGGATTAGATGCTTGGCATCTTGTGGATGTAGCTTTAGAATACAGATACACACACACTCCTCTTTAAACTTTAATTTTTAAAACAATCCATTGACAAACAATTATTGGTTACAGATGTCATAACTCAAAATTTCCATTCAATCCTTGTTTCTCACAAAACAGTATCACTCTGGACTCTCCGTCGAGACCAAAAGGTCAGCAACGAGATCCAGTAACAGATTACAATATTTTTCTCGTCATCATACATCTATATATCTTCCACGACATACGCATGGGTGTCCTAAGCACCGCGAGCCCGTGCATCACCTAGTCAGAACCCTCCAAGATCCTCCTTAGGTGTCCTGGGGCACTTCACTCAGGGACCGCTTCGTCGGCCCTCACCCATCGTACCGGAAGCACACCATTTTTCACCATACCCAGGCTGGTCAAGACCTGGGCAGGCTTTGTCGCGCGCGTGAGCTGTCCTTTGAACACTTCCCACCAGCTGTTGCAACCAAACTTCCCTTAGAAAAACATATATACCAAATGCTCCCTCCAACATTCTGGCGTAAGATAGTCCTTTAAGAAAACAGGATTTCTATGCACGTTTTCAGTTTTGATTTTCTTTTGAATACAATGGGTATATCTTAAATCCGTATCCCAATACTTCTAGATCGCAGGTCTAAAATTCCAACAAAATTTCCTGAATTCTGTAACCTTGATCCTCAGATCAGAATCAAGGGTCTTAACTTGATTTCAGATTCGGTAGGTGATTTGAGTGTTGTTTTCCTGAAGTGGTCACATCGTCTTTTCTTGAAACTGACGAAGGGAGATTAAGTCTTGGTCATAGTCTGATTCAAGGTTTGAGTCTGGAAAGGTTCTCCCTGAACTAACTTTCTCGAAGGGTAATATTTCAATTACTACTTTACTGAATTTCAATCATTGAGTATTTTGCTTAACTGAATTTAAAACTAATCATGAATTTCAATCATTGAGTATTTTGCTTAACTGAATTTAAAACTAATCATGAATTCCTATGAGGAATAAATTAATCATTTATTTAAAACTCTGACTTCAATAGTTTTTTTGAATTTTCTCATTACCATCGGGGACCCCTAGAGAATATGAAACGGTAGAATTTTCTCTCACAGAGTATTTACTTATTCATTTACCAATATTCATGGGCTTTAAACATAGGATTAAAGAGAACTCTTATTTTGATATAAAAATTCTATATGCATCTATTTATGCATAAAATCCAACTTCTATGGAAATAACACTTTTATATAAAAGAAAATCCTTTTATGCATCTATTTATGTAAAAAATCAATTTTGATGAAAGTAACACTTTTATAATTAAAAAAAATCTTTTATGCATCATTTTATGCATAAAAATCAATATTGGTGAAAGTAACACTTTTCTAATAAAAAAATTCTTTTATGCATAAAAATCAATATTGATGAAAGTAACACTTTTATAATAAAAAAAATATTTCCAATATGCATCTTTCTATGCATAGAATTTAAATCTAATGAAAATCACTCTTTTATAATAATAAAAAAACCAATATGCATCTTTTTATGCATAGAATTTAAATTTTAATGAAAATAACACTTTTATAATAAAAATATTTCTACTATGCATTTTTCTATGCCTAGAATGAAAATAACACTTTTAGAATACACAAATGGTGGGGATTACTCTTTTTGAATAATAAAAGATAAAACTTATTTCACAAAATTTAAGAAAATTTCTCCATAACCTCCTTTGTATGGCTGACCATTTTTCAATTTTTTCTATCCTCAAGTTACTTAAAAATTATCCCAAATGGTTTAAAGCATTCTAAACTAATCAAATTCCACTTTTAAAAGAGAAACAATATGAAAAGTTTAATTCTAACAATTTGATTACTTATCTAGGATAAAGAAAGGCTGAATTTAAGAATGAAGAGAGGGGGAAAGCCTTTCCAACAAGGCATAACATCATTTTTTCATTTTAAAGAAAACAAAAATTAGAAAACCATTAAAAGGAATAAAGAAAAAGTAGGATTTCTAACTTACATGAATTTCTGTGAGCTTTCCTTTGGCTTGATGGTTTGAGGGATCTACTCTTGGCCACCAATTCTTTTGAAGAGGGAAGGGTGAAAAACTAATGAATTATCAATAAATTCACTGTTTTTGGCTTTGCGGAGGAGTAGAGTAACAGTGCATAAAACACTATTAAGCTTCTACAAAGGGGGAGGCTTCTATTTATAGGAAAAAGTGAGCTTCTAACCAAGCAAACTGATTCTAGAATTTTCCAGATCAGTTTGGTCAAATTTTGACCATTTTTGGGTCAGTTTAGCTTACTATTTGGAACTAGACTTGAATTAGGAGAGAGGAGAGATGAAATATCTCAATATTTGAGAATTTAAAACTCCACCACACATGTGAAATAGGCGCCTCCTTCATGAGGGAAATCCCCACTCATTTTATTTTTTTAGTATTTCTTTTGGTCCTTAGTCCACTCTTCATCTTATGTGAGTATTTACTCATTTTTGGGTGGATTTTCTTTATTTCTTTAATTTATCTCCTCCATACATTTGGATGAATCTGATTGGCCCCTCATAACCTTAATTTAAAATTTTTAGAAAATCTGGACCCTTAGGATAAGGCCTTTTGAACATATTATAATTTATTTCTAATGCACCTTCTGAAAATCTTTTTGAACTTTTGTTTCGGGGGAATTTATTTTAATAAGAAGATATATTTTTCCATCCAAAAACATCTAAAATCTGAATAACCTCTCTCTAGAATATTTTCTCTCTCTAAGCCAAAATAGGTAGAAACAATATCTTTTATTATTCTAAAGAGGGAATTGATTACAAGGGAAGATATTGGACATCTTGAGGGGCTGGGGAGGAACCTTACATTAAGTGTGCCATGAATAGATGTGATTTTAAGGTAGAGAACTATATAATATTTGGATTAAGAGGATCTAAGAGGATCTAAGAGGATTAAGAGGATCTAAGAGGAATTGTTGGGCTAACTAGAAGCTGATGCATTTTGTAAAAGCTATATAAAGCTTCATTTTGAAATTAAATAAACAAGTAATATTTTGTACATTTCTTAATGTAAGGATTTATATTTATATATGTAGAGGAGAGCATCGCTAAGATTTATTTTATGTATATATGGAGGTCCAAGGTTGTGGTTTAATTTGTCTTAATATAAGAATTGCCTTCTTTATGGGCTTGTTCCTTTATTCATCTCTAGTGAGCTAAGAATCATCATTATTTCATGTATGTATATTTACATCTATGTATGTTGTGTGTGTGTGTGTGTGTGTGTGTGTGTGTGTGTGTGTGTGTGAGAGAGAGAGAGAGAGAGAGAG
Source organism: Cibotium barometz (assembly GCF_041138505.1). Classification (NCBI taxonomy): domain Eukaryota; kingdom Viridiplantae; phylum Streptophyta; class Polypodiopsida; order Cyatheales; family Cibotiaceae; genus Cibotium; species Cibotium barometz. Next base: position 19,795,171 of record NC_141084.1, read on the forward strand.
AGAGAGAGAGAGAGAGAGAGAGAGAGAGCATGTGCATATGTGTGTGTGAAATTAGGCTAAGACTCTTGAATGGCTAGAGAATGTACTATAAATAAAATCTATATTCTCACGGTCGTGGTATATACACTAGCAAAAGAAAATTTATGGGAGAAGCAAGCATAGGAGTGAGGGCATTGCTTACACATTATCATGCAAGGTTATAATAAGCAAGTAAAAAATACGTGTGAGTAAAAGAATTATATGAGTCAATAATTGAATGTAAAATTAAAAGAGAGTTAAAATTCAAATGTGAAGTTGTGTTAAAAAATAAATGTGAAGTTGTGCTAAAATATGTGTGTATGTGTGTGTACAAGAGAGAGAGAGAATGTGTGTATGTGTGTGCATGAGTACGTGCCTGTGTGTTTGTGTGTGTGCATGTGTGTGTGTGTGTGTGTGTGTGTGTGTGAGAGAGAGAGAGAGAGAGAGAGAGAGAGAGTCGGCTCAATTAAGCTCAATTTGTGGTAATATGACTTCCAAACCTATTTTGTTGGAGGTAAATCTCACACTGTAAAACATGCCTAAAAATGATAACTTTCTTGATTGTGAAATCCACAAATTGTGTTCAAGATGAAGATAGTTATTTTGGTGTGCTCAAAAACTTCTTTCTTTGAAGAATAAAAAATATTATGGATGGTTAACGATGCAATGATACACTTTGTATTTAAAAAGCACATGAACTTGATAAATTACGAGTGCATGTGCTTTTTCCCTTTTAAAAAGGATGATAAATAAGGAGTGCAAGGATACACTTTGTATTTTAAAAAGCACATTAACTTGATAAATTATGAGTGCATGTGCCTTTTCCCTTTAAAAAGGATGATAAATAAGGAGTGTATGCACATTAAGTTGAAAAATACGGAGTGCATGCACTTTTCCCTTAAAAAAAAGGAGACAATAGAGGTAGTGGTCATATTGGGATTTGTTGTGGAAGGCACTATACATGATCCTTCAAAAGTCAAGCCTTGAATAAGACCTACAAATAGAGGCAATGATCATATTTGGGTTTGTTGTGGAAGGCACTATACATGATCCTTCAAAAGTCTAACCTTAAATAAGACCTACATATAAGATTATCATAAGATATTGGGTGGGAGGTGGTGAAATGCATTTATCATGGAATGTGGGGCCACTGTGTTTTAGCATGTGTGTAATGCAACAAATTGTTCATCTTTATTATAAATACAATCATTTCCTCTCTCTTTGTGTGTGTGTGTGTGTGTGTGTGTGGTCACACATGATGGAAGAGCACATCATTCAATATTTTTGTAAGCCTAAAAACAACCACCACTTGATCCTCAATTTTCCACTAATGTATCTATCAAACATGACACTTCACTAGCTAATTATTGTTTTCTTTAATCTTCGAGGCTTCTTTTTTCAATGTGCATAGTAGAATCTCCAAGTTTTTTTGGATACATTACCATGCATTGGAAGACCCTTGCGGTCCTTTGTAAGGTGATAATAAACTTTAATATTTTTATATTCTCTCCCTCTCCCTCTCTCTCTCTCTCTCTCTCTCACACACACACACACACACACACACACACACACATGCACACACGCACACGCCGCACCACACACATTTCTATCTCATTAGACACATACATATGCATATGCATTCTTGCTCTTCTTGCACCCCATTTCACACACACTCTCTCACACACACATAGAAATGCTCTCTCTCTCTCTCTCTCTCTCTCTCTCTCTCTCTCTCTCTCTCTCACACACACACACACACACACACACACACACACGCGCGCACACACCTTGCATGTGTATATGTGCCATTGTGTGTGTGTGTGCGTCCATTTTGTGTACACGTATATGTATGTGTGTTTCGGCTATGCATGTGCACGAAGTGTGCACATGAGCATCTCTACATGTGTGTCTCTGTGTGTGTGCATATGCATCTCTGTGTGTGTGCATATGCATCTTTGTGTGTGTGTGTGTGTGTGTGTGTGCACATATATGTCTACATGCGCATGTTCACCTTTACTGCACACGTGTGTATTTGTGTGCATGCATACACATGTATATGTGCACACGTATATGTATTTATGTACATGTATACACATACACGTGTGCACACATGTATGTATTTGTGTACATGTATATGTATTTGTGTACATGTATACACATACACGTGTGCACACATGTATGTATTTGTGTACATGTATACACATGTATATGTATGTGTGCACACTCAAGCGTGTGTGTATGAGTGTGCATATTTGTGTGCGTATGAGTGTGGGTGTGCGTGTGCATGTGTGTGTGTGTGTATAATGTCATGTACATGCATGTGTCAACATATATACAGATCTATTTATATATACATACATACATATACAATCTATATCTATACTCTTATCTATTAATATGCACACACAGACACACACACACACACAAATGCCCTCTCTCTCTTCTCACACACATACACACATACACATGCACATGCACTTTTTCTCTCTCCCCCTCATGTGCACAAAGACACTCTCTATCTCTCACACATATACATGCACATGGACTCTCTCTCTTCTCACACCCCATTTCACACACTCACACACATATAAACTCTCTCTCTCTCTCTCTCTCTCTCTCTCTCTCTCTCTCTCTCTCTCTCGCACATGCACACCCCCTGCATGTGCATGTGTGTGATTGTGTGTGCACATACAATCACGTGTGTGTCAAATTCCCATGTGCACATTATGGATGTACGTAGACATGTGTGCACGTACGCACACGTGTGTATCGAATTCATGTGTGCACATGTACGTGAGTGTGTCGACTATGCACGTGAGTTCACATGAGTGTTGTGTGTGTATGCATGTGCATGCATGCATGTACGTGTGTGTATATGTGTTTGTGTGGTGCATGTGAGTGTGTGTGCATGTGTATCTTTGTCTCTAAGTGTGTACACATGTGTATATGCACACGTGTGTGTCGAATTCCTGTGTGCACGTGTACGTGAGTGTGTTGACTATACACGTGAGTGTTGTGTGTGTATGCCTATGTATGTGAGTATATGTGTCCATGTATGCACATGTGAGTATGTGTGCATGTGCATCTTTGTCTCTATGTGTGTACACGTGCACTTGTGTATACACGTTTGAGTATGTGTGCATGTGCATCTTTGTCTCAATGTGTGTACACTCGCGTATATGCATATACATGTGTGCATGTGTGTGTCTATGCATGCATCTAACTGTGCATATATGCATGTGCACTTATGTGTGTGTGCGTGTGCACTGTGTGTACGTTGTATACATGCATATACATGTTTGTGTGTGTGCACGCGCTCGAGTGTGTGTGCATGTGCACTTATGTGTGCAAGCATGTGAATGTGTGTGTGTGCGTGTATGCATTTGTGTGTACGCTATGTGCATGCATATATGTGTTTGTGTGTGTGCATGCACTCGAGTGTGTGTGCGCATGTATATATTTGTGTGTATATGTGTGCACGCATATGTACATGTAAAGTGCATGTGTATGCACGTGTGTGTGTGTGTGTGTGTCTTTGTGTGCATGTGTGTGTATTAAGCCTTTAAAATGTATGCTTATTTAAAGCTATATAGCTTACCAGTTCCTCAATCTACGTGCCATGTGCCCCTCCCTCTTCCCTCTCTACTACTATATAATTGCCCCCTGGTGGTGTACACTATTGTTGACACATGGTAGGGGAGAAACCTATGCCACCAAATGAGTAGGCAAATTGATATGCAAATGTAAAACACTTGACCACCAGAGAGTAGCCAAAGTAGCACCTTGGGAGAGTGAAAATCAACCCGAGAATCTCTAAAGTAACCTTTGAGCTAGAGAGTAACCAGCCCAAAGAGCCTCTGAGTTACCCAGCCAAGTTAGAAATGAGGGGGGTGAAAATATGTTGTAAAACTTGCATTTGACCCTTGCTTGGCTACTCGTTCTCACACCCTACCTCTTCCTTGTGCTCAATGACACCACATTTCTCAACACCCCCCCTTGGTGCCATTTTCTTAGGCTACTGCAAGGTAGCAAAGTCTAGAATGAAGCCATATTGATGTACAAGCCCAAGGGTATACTTCCTCATATAAAAAGGGACCATTTCAAGCTATGAACATATCACTTGTACTTATCTCAAGTCTCTTTATGGATCCATGCTAATTTATCTTGTTGTCTAATTGTACTTGAGTACATCTTAATTAGCACACACTCATGATGAGTTTTCATCATTTTTATCCACCTTATATTAGTATTAGTATTAGTGTAGGATTAGGTTCTGAGTAGGTAGATGTCTTATCATTAGGAGAGCTTGATCCATGTCTCAACAAAGGTTAATCTTCGTAAAATAGGAAGCTCCCTACAACCTATGAATCAAATTATCCACTCTGGCAAGGGGATATCTATTCTTGATTGTAACTTTATTCAACTTTTTATAGTTGACACACATTCTCCAACTTTCATTCTTCTTGTGCTTGAGAAGTACTGGTGGCCCCCAAGGAGGTTTACTCTTGCAAATTTGTCCCATTCTAAGAAATTTTGACAGAAGTACCGGTGTGTCCCACATAGATTTACTCTTACAAAACTGTACCATCCTAAGATATTCCAACAAACTGTTGGGCAATCTCATCCTCTTCTAGTTGGCTCATCTTGTAAGGTGCAATGCTCACAAGTTGACACCCTCGAACTGAATATGCTACATTTCAATTAATTAATGGGTTGTTGGCCTAACATGTTGCTGTACAAAGTGCTTCATGGTTTCTCAAGTGGGGCTTATAAATCCTCGTACAAGTGGGGCTTATAAATCCTCGTAGCTTCAATGTTTCAGGCTCATTCTTTGCTTTAGAAGTACTGGTGCCCCCAAGGAGATTTACTCTTCCGAATAATTTTTCCCATCCTTAGATATTATGACAATTGTGCAATATCATCCTCTTCCAGTTGGCTCATCTTGTAAGGTGTACTGCTCACAGACTGAGACCTTAGAACTAAATATGCTACATTTTCAATTTATTAATTGGTTGCTAGCCTAACATGCTATACAAAGTGCTTCATGGTTTCTCAAGTGGGGTTTACAAATCCTCATAGCTTCAATGTTTCAGGTTCATTAACACTTTTTATTTAACAACCACTTTGTTGCTCATTTTTACAATTGTTTCACATGGTTTTAGTTGTGTTTACATGCTCTTACATGATTCCTCATTAAAACATATAGTTCTAGGTTACTCGTTACTCATTGGATATTGAATTCTAGAAGCTTTTTACATATTTCCTCTTTTACTAATTATTTTTCAAACTCCATCATACTTTAGTGACACTGATAACAAATGTAGAGTCTTGTTGCCACCCCACCTACCTGACATTTTTTGTTTGGTGTTGGATGGTTGAAAATAGAGACTCTACCTCTAAAGTGGATGCTTGGAATTACTCTTCTCAAGACATCTATCATGTTGCCAAAACTTTATCACTATATTATTTTTTAATCATCTAGTTGATGTCTATGTACCTTAACCTAAGACTTATAGCTTATGTGTGTGTGTGTGTGCGTGTAGAGACTTATAGCTTGAGAGAGAGAGAGAGAGAGAGAGAGAGAGAGAGAGAGAGATGTAATGCTTCTATGACCATTTCCTTATTAATTTGCATCCTTATGACTAGCATTACCTAATTGATGTCTATGTACCTTAACCTTCTTATTGACACATGTAATACGCCATGAAATTGTTGATGTACATTACTTTGCAATGTTGAAAGAATGAAGTTGCTTCCACATAAACTACGAGTCAAATCTTCATCACAATATAGTATACAAAACTCTTGTTGACAAAAGATTCATTTGCTACTTGCTCGCTAGTAGCTTGGAAGCTTGGGGATCACACATGAGCTCATTTGTAAATATGCTTAGGTTAAAGTTTTGACTGTTAGTACATAATAAAAGAATGTAATAAAAAAAACTAAGGTTTTAGGGTTTTCAGGACATATTTTTAGTTCTCCATTCACTTTTATATCAATCTAATTGAGTTTTACATGCTTAAGCTTACATTGTGAGCCCTTTGATTCCAGTGATCTTATGGTTGTGTCCTAAAGATGCAAGGAGGAATTTCTTCCCAACCCCTCATTATGGATTTGGGGCTTTGGCCCACAAACAACAATCCCCCTTCCCCTCTTGGGTTATTTACTTGTTTTGTAGGCAACAAGGCATAATATTCTTGACACCTAACTACTCACACATGCCAAAGTGGTAAAAATTGCTAGAAGAAATCCCTTACATACAACCTTTACCGTACATGGGCCAAAGTGGCAAAAATAGCTAGAAGAAGTTGCTAAGAGAAGAGAGAGCATCTCCCAATGTAAGGGGGACTTCACACACATGTCTACCGAATAGAATGGATCATTTACACGGAAATTTGTTATTGGAGCGAAACGAAGGCCCTAGTATCCAGCATCCATCCCCACCAATGCTGATTGCCCGCCATTTGTTCCACGTTGTAGACACCTCTTTCAACATAAGTATGACATCTCAAAGACATATAACACAAAAATTCAAAGTAGGGCATCCAAAGGGCCTTGAACCCAATACTTCAATTGTATAATGCATTGTCTTTAATCCCTACCTCACCCCCCCTCACCCCCCCTCCCAATACACACACACAAAACTAACCCTAAAATTGTATGTCCATGCACAATCATATTTTTTGAGTATGATACCATGCACATCATATTTTTTGTGTATGATACCATGGACCTAAATGAAGTCCCCCTCACAAGCCATACCAGTTGTCACTATTCGCAGTGCCTATCCGAGCCATACCATATAACCATTTGCAATGCCCCCCCAAAAAGCCCATATACCCCATAAACTTACTCACACGTGTGAACAGCCATAGGACTCCTCCTTGAGAGTCCATACACGTGTGAAAAGCCATCCTCCCTCCCGCCAGAGTTGCTTTAGTCAATTATTATCCCCTCCGTCTCTCACCTACGCGCTAAGGTCGTGGAGGGCACACCCACAACACACACTCTCTCTCTCCTCATACTTTTCTCACTGGCCTTTTCAATGACTCTCTCTTTCTCTCTCTCTCACACCAGCCATATCAACCGTCCTTCTTCAAAGCGTGCGAGGCCTCTCTCAACTACCCTTCCCCGACAACGATCCGCTCTCTCACCAACAACCCCCTCATCCGATCGGGTTTTCTGTTGCCTCTCTCAAAAGAAAGAGCTGCAGGGTCTCTTTTTTAGGGTTAGGGTTTTCCTCAGAAGAGCAAAGAAAAATGTGCCCCATGCGGTTCATCCTGGTCCTCGCCTCTCTCATTGTTGCTGGCTACCTTGCTTGTAAAGCACTCTGGTTGAGCGGCGAGGACGATCCCATCACTAACGTCGAGAGCGATGCCACAGAAATCGAAGAGAAAGAAGGCGTTCTCAAGCGGGTACTCTTCCATCTCTTTGAGGCGCATGTAATGTGTGTGTGTGTGTGTGTGTGTGAGAGAGAGAGAGAGAGAGAGAGAGAGAGATTTACTGTGTTAGAGAGATGATGATGAAGTTGTTGTATTAGAGAGAGAGGATGATAATAATGGTGGAGCTACTCTGTGTGTGTGTGTGTGTGTGTGTGAGAGAGAGAGAGAGAGAGAGAGAGAGAGAGAGGGAGAGGGAGAGGGAGAGGGAGAGGGAGTCCCTTTGCTTTTCAGCAATTTGGTATGGAGGTTTTAACATTAATTGTAGATAGACCTGGCCTTATGGGTTTTCTCTTATTACTCTTTAAATGGGTTTGTTTAGCTCAAATTATAATGAGCAATGCTGAGACTTTGATTGCATAGCCTGTGCTTAACTTCACTTTGCCAAACATGCTGCTCTTTTCCTTTTTTTTTCTCTCTCCAAAAAGTGTTCCAATTAGAGTTTAAGATTCAAATTAGATTTTTCTTAAACAAAAAAGGGGGGGAATTTTGAATGTTAGTCCATTTTGAAACACGCATACTCACACACACCTCCATACATTATCATGATGTGCAAGGCTACCACAACACAATGCTGCCAATGGGGTTTGAAGCTTTGACCCCAACACCCTAATCAATTCTATCCCCCTAAGCACTTGTACTGTTCTAACCTAAGAATTATCACATTGTTGCCCTTAATATCGGTGCCAATTACGTGGATTCATTTTATCATAACTTGTTTGCTTATTTTCTGCCTACAGGGCTACACAAAATTTGTGTCTGGCATGTGGACCCTGGTGGACATGGCCAGTGGCAGGTACCTATGGCGGTCTATGGCATCACAAGAGAATGCAGTGAAGGCAAAGTCTCTCTAGAGCTGTCAAAAAGCAAATGCATCTCAAGGAGGCGAAGGATGAAAGCAAGCTTTTCATATTTTTAAATGGGATGTTGAGTTCTGTTGATGTGGTCTATCTTCTGGCTTTGTACTGGTGTTGCATACTCATCTACACTTTCTTAAATAAAGTTCACAGATTCATTTATTTTTTTGGCTTTTGTTATCAAATTTTTTGCTGGAGCTAACCTTGCCTTTAGCAGTAAAGAAGGTTAGTATCAGAGCCTTGCGTTCTCCAATCGGCACGGCAGGTGGTTTCTTTCGTGTCCTTTTGGGACTGCTGCTTACATAAGGGAATGCATAGCTGTGGATCAGAAAACATAATACTTTTTAACAATATACTTAGTTCTTAAGGGCATTACCTAGTCCTTTGTTCCTTATACCAAAAAATGCTGGCCTTGCTATCTTCTGTGCAAGTCCAACATGCTGACCATGATGTGCTTAAGTTGTATTGCGATGGTGTTTGGGAGCTCTTAGTGTTGATGTCATTGCTGTGCAGTTCTGCAGCACCATGTCCTGAAGTCTTCCTCATGGACAGGTGACAGCCTTTCCAGCTACGAAACTGGTGACGCAGCATATCGAGGCCTTCCAAAATCCTACTTTAACGGACCAGATATTCTATTTGATACATTTGCACTGGTTGAAACTGCTGCTTAGTTGTCCAATCTGTCACCTGATCAAGAGAGTGCTCTCAGCAAGGAGTCCAATGACATTTTTGTATGTTTCTGGCTGTTCAGCCTTTTAGTACCATTTGGGAGATTCAAAGTGCAAGTACATTGACCAGGGCCATGATGGATGTGGTCCGAACTAGACTTTAATTACTTGAGTCATGATGGATGTGGTCCGAACTAGACTTTAATTACTTGAGTCTGAAAAGAGGAAGCTTTTCCCTCTGGTCATGCAATATCAAGATGCATGCAGCTATTGGGTCCCTCAATTGAGCTGTGAAGAGCCACTGAGTGGTCATCTTGCTATTTGACTGTACTATTTTTGTAGGGATCCTGCAGTACTTTGCCCTGTGCTGAACATGACCATCTACCCTTCTCTCAACATAGAAAATTTCAGTAACATGTTGAGGGAGCAATCATTTCAATCTACTTTTGAAGGCTTTTGTAATGCAGTTGGATTGCAGGTCATTGTGGCTTGTACTAGGATTCATCCTATGCCTGCCTTGGAGGCGTTGTTTCTACCAGTTTCAACCAGAGAGTCCTAGATATCATATGATTTTAAGTTCAATGACATGAAATACTAGAGTTGCACTAGCTTCATCAGCTTTATAGCTTTTGTAGTTGATAGTGGGCATCAAGAGAAGGATAATACCTTTCATCCCAAGTCGCATGTCTTCTTGAATCGGATCAAGAAGCCCTGTTGGGAGAAGAAAGAGGACCTTGAAGTGTTTAGTACTTCGAAACTACTGTTTTTCGGTGAGATCTTCGCTCCAGGTGTGTTTTAGGGACCATTCACGCGTTTTTCAATTTCCTGCAGACATCTTTGGGATCCAGAATTTGCACTGTTCTTCATTGGATTCTGAAGTAATATTGTCAGATCTACTACACATGGGTGGGTGTGCATATAAATGTGAAAGCATTATCAGACACTCACCACACTATATCTTGTTTACAAGCCACACTTCAGCGACATCGATCTCTACATCTTACAAGTAAAATTTTTGCTCACTTTACTTTGCATTTCTTTCATACATCTTGTAGGTTTCCATTGTCAATGGCCTTATTAGTAGCCACCGTGGATGCATCAAAGGATCACTTAGAACTTGTAGGTTGTGTGATTACTTGCTTGGGTATTATCAGAAACGGTAGACAATGATGTATTTCGAATGTTATCCATTGAGGATAAGCTTGACGGGACCAACTATCCGTTATGTTATCTGCTAAGGATAAGCTCGACGGGACCAACTACCCGTATGAGAGGAAAGTAATAAGTAACTACAAGTAGTCATAAATCTCATCACCAACAATTGGTTGTGACACACACGAATTGTAGAATGGCTATGACAAAATTCCTTCATCAGCATACTGATTGGCATCTATATGTCCCCAGGACTAACCAATGTTATTCATGGATTCACGAAGCAAGTATCGATCATGATAACTTTGTCCACAAAAATAAAATTAAATATGTGCATAGTATACGAAGCACTGTCGAAGTCATGCTATCGATCCTTCGCATCCTCTCCTAGTTCACAATAAGTAGCCTGCAATCACTAGGATCCCCACAAAAGACGTGGGTTTCCACTTTTGCAACACGTGTCATGGAATAAACACCAAAGTACATTCGCATCCAAAGGTTCATCTAAAATAACTCAAGGTTAACTTGGCAAGGCCAGCCAAAGTACATTCACATCCAAGGGCTCATCTGAACAAACTAAAGGCTACCTTGGCAAGACCAAACAAAGAAGGCTCCTTGGTCTCCCAAGTCAATGGTCTCTCTGCAATAAATTCTTCTCTATAGGTTAGGGATTTTACCCAAAAGGAAAACACCCATCTACAACTGGACCCACCAAAATATCCAAAACAATAATCTGTTAGATATCATATACCAAATGGGACACCAAGGTATATATCTCCATGGTATGTATCTCCATCTGAACCTCCCCAAGAGGTCAACCACTCTTGGGTCCTCTCCCTCAGATCACCCCTACAATGCTCCAAGTCTACTCCTTCAAACCGGTCTACCCACAAGTTCAGGTAAATCAAGGAGAATTCTAGTCTAAGTTATTGTCAGCTAAGGAATTGCAAGCGCATACAAACCAAGAAGCTATCAAGAAATCTTTCTTGCATACTCAAACAACTCTCCTTCCACCTACGTTTGCTCCTCATGGGTGTGAAGGACATGGTACCCTATAATGGATGCGCATCAAGTATACCAAAGGAATCATGAAGGAAGTCTCAAACTCTTTTGCTCCACAAAGACAAAAATCTACTCAGATCAAGTCACTCCATGAACAATCACCCCATAAAGTATGGCAGCAAAAGATTAACGCCTTGCACCATGGGGTAAGGGTTTACTGGGGCAAGGGAGCACAAAATATCCTATAGAAGCAAACTAAGCTTCCCCATTGGCCTATGCTAAAAAAACATAATGTCTGTCAATGTCTGCTTTTCCTCTGTGTCTACTCCTTCTCACTCACAGATGTCTAAGAGGTGAAAGAAGGTGCCACAATAAACAACTAGTGAAAGTATAATTTGCATGTAGATGATAAGAAAATATGTAGGTAATATGTATGGATAGTGCAGGATTACATTCTGCTCAGTGGATGTGGCATGTATTGCTACGAAATACCTCAGGCCTGCGCCTGCGGTGTGTTCAGTCTCACCATGGACGAAGGGAACCTCTTTGGGGAAAATTGCTGAGTACTGAGGAGTATGCACCTGAAGATAACATGAAAGGCATTCTGGAAAAGGAGCGCGCTTTTGAGGCGCAAATCAGCCGCATTACGCATGTCAAAGAAGATGTCTTGGAGACCATTTTCCTAGGTGATGACAAAGGAGACTAAGTCGGTGAAAATTAGTACCTTGCTGGAACCCGCATTTAAAACTGATTTGGTGGAACTTCTGCGGGAATTCCGGGATGTGTTTGCCTGGGATTATGCTGACATAAAAGGTCTGGACCCAAAGTTTTACCAACACCGCATTTACTTGAAGCCGGATAATGCGATACCCTCCAGGTATCAGCGTTATCGCATAAACCCGCGTGTACCCAAGCAGGTCAAGGAAGAGCTGGAACGCTTGTTGAGGGTGGGATTCATAGCACCTATTGAAAACCCGGATTGGATTTCTCCTATAGTCATTGTCCCGAAGAAGAACAAGAAATTACGCATCTGTGTGGATTAGAGAAAGCTTAATACGGCCGCAGTCCCGGACCCTTTTCCCTTGCCCTACATGGATTCCATTTTGGATGATGTATCAGGGCATGAAATGTACTCGTTTCTTGATGGATTCAACGACGGCTACAATCAAATCCGGATGGCACAAGAGGATCAAGCCAAAACCGCATTCATCACCGCATGGGGGGTGTTTGTGTGCACAATCATGTGGTTCGGATTGCGCAATGCACCTTCCACCTGCCGCCTTCTAGCACAACATGTATGAAATCTTTGGGCCCTTTCTCACCGATTTTATGCGCATTTTTTGGATGATCTGAGTGTCTTTGGCACTAGTGTACTCTGCATTTGGGGCACTTGTGGCTTTGTTTTCAGCGCTGCCGGGAGGTGTCCTTTATTCTTAATCCACTCAAGTGTGTTTTTGCGGTGCGAAGTGGCAAATTGCTAGGTCTCATCATTTCCCAGGAGGGCATTGCGGTCGATCCAGACAAAGTGGCGGCTATTATTATGTGGATCCTAAAGGCTATATGCGATTTCTGGGCCAAATTCGGTGGCATGGTCGCCATTTGCGATTTTTGGCGCATTTGGCAATACCTTTAAATGTAGCCGCTCATTCTGACCGCAAGGATTTTTGATGGACTGAAGACTGTGAATTGGCTTACCGCCGCCGCCGGCTCAAGATTCAAGTTTCTCAAGCACTAGTGATGATTCCTCCTTCAGATTGGGGGGTGGATTTTCATGTTTTTGTGGATTCTTCGAATGTGGCAATTGGCAGTGTTTTGATGCAGGAGCAGATTGCGGGATGGTTTTGCCCAATTTATTATGCCAGTCGCCCGGTTGTCTTCTGCTGAAAAGAATTATTCTGTTACAGAGTGGGAAGGCCTTGGAATGGTGTACTCTGTGCGGAAGTTTCGGCACTCTCTTTTGGGCCGACGATTTTTCTTCCATGTGGATCATTCTGCTCTTCTTTACTTGGTGCGCCAAAAAAATTTAAAAGGCAGCTTGTCTCGATGGGTTCTATTATTACAGGAATTTGATTTTGAAGTCATCCATCGCCCGGGTGCTCAGCATGTGGTGGCAGATTACCTTTCTCGATTGGATTCGGGGGAGCCAGTAGTTGGCGTGGATGATGAATTTTCGGATGCTTCACTGTTTGTGGTTCAGCCAAATGTGGAGGGGGTACAATCTGAAGAGGAAGGAGCAACTCTCCCGAGCATCCCATGGACCTAGTATGAAGAAATGTTTTCTTTTATCTCTAGTGGTGAGATGCCTGCTCATTTAACCACCAGGGAACTAGCGACGGCACCTTGCTTTGCGGAGCCGCTCATTTGAAGTCTGTGTGGGGGAACTTTATTATCGCAATGTTGCAGATGCACTGTTGTGGTGCATCCTGCCCCATGAGCAGGAGATAGTGTTGTGGGAAGCCCATTGCGGCATTACTAGTGGGCATTTCTCAAGAAAAATCACCGCGAAGAAGGTCTTACAAAGTGGATTATGATGGCCGTCTGTTCATGCAGATGCACAACAGTTTGTGAGGCAATGCGATGTTTGTCAGCGCATGGGACAACCTTCCCAGCGAGATCGAATGCTTCTCCATCAGATTCTTCCTTTGGAACCATTTTAGAAATGGAGTCTAGATTTTATAGGCCCAATCAAACCCGCAGCGGCTCTAACTAGGAACAGGTATATTCTTACTGCCACAGATTACTGTACTACGAAGTGGGTAGAAGCATGGGCTTTGCGGGATAATACTGCTCTCTCTGTGGCAAAGTGTGTCTTTATGGATGTTTTTACCAGGTTTGGCTACCCAGTGGAATTTCTCATTGATCGAGGCGGTCATTTTATTAATAAAGTCGTCAAACGAATGATGGGGTTTTACTTTGTGCTGCATCGCAAATCGTCCCCGTATTACCCTCGGGCCAATGGGCAGGTGGAATCTTCCAATAAGCAGATAATCCTCATTCTGACTAAAGTGGTAAATCTTCAGGACAGATTGGGATGTGAAGTTGCCAACGGCACTTTGGGCTTACCGCACAGCATTTAAAGTGGCAACTGGGTTGACACCATTCAAACTTGCTTTTGGCATGGAGGCCATCACACCGATCGAATTTGTGGTTCCCAGTTTGCGCCTTGCGACGATTACGGACAGATTGTTGCCAGAGGATTCATTAGCATACAGACTGGAGGTCATTCAGGAATTAGATGAAGAGAGGATGAAAAGCTTTTATTGGGCGTAGGAGATTCAAACTCCCAGAAAGTGGCAAGTGGATCGACATTTGAAGAAGAAATTTTTCCAAAGAGGGCAATTAGTGTTGGTGTTTTCTTCGCGCATGTTCAAGAAACCCATAAAACTAAAGGTGCGGTGGACTGGGCCGTTTTGGGTGTATGCTTCTTGCAGTTCCACTTCTTATTTCTTCGCAAATCTTCATGGGGAAGTTCTTTCTTCTCCGGTCAACAATGGGTTTCGAATGCATCATTATTTTCTGGCGGTTCCTCTTCAATGTCCTTTTTTGGTTTTTGAGAAGAATACACTTTCTTTCATGATGGTTTCAGTCATTCCACATCAAGGGCGGCTTTCGTCAATTCACTTTTCTTGGTTTTTTCCAGGTGTCATACCTTCATGCATCGAAAAGCGGTCGTTGTTTTGCATGCAAAAACTCCCTCCTTTTTGTGGAAAGGCATTCTATTTTCGCTCTTATCTTTCTGCTCGCCTTCTGCTTTTCTTCCTTGCACTCTTTTCTTCTGTAGCACCCATGACTGCTTCTCTTGCGCAATTCTTGCCAGTCACGCCGATCGTTCATCTCGAGCGGCCGGCTATTGATGCATGGCTCACCGATAAGCGCATCCGCGTTTACTCCAACTTCCATTGGGTACGTGTGCAAGTACACCCGCAGTCATTGCCCTTGCTATGGCAATTAGCTGTTGGTGATATGGTGGCTCTACAGGATGCAGCGGTGGAGCTCACAATGAGATGGAGGCAGAGTTTGGTCCCAAAATCAGTGGGGAGTATAAATTTTCTAGATGCATTGATTTGGCAGCAAGCTACAAATGGTTTTTAGAAGCCATTTGGCTGCAAGCAAAGACTTATACAATGTCAATAAAGGTGAAACAGCTGATCAAAACTTCTGAGTTTGGGCCTGTTTCTTGGGCTCGCATTCTAAAGGACCGAATTAGATTTGAGGCTCACCGAGTATGTTCTTAGGTACAGAAAGGACAGGTAGTACACTCTAAGGTGGGTCAGATACTCCAGATCTTGTTCCCTCTGCTGCCTGCCAATTTTTTGGTTTCTTTTCAGCTTGCCTGTCATTTTTTGGCTCCATTATCTACCAGTGCTTCAGTCACAGTCATCGTTTCTGATGGAGTACCGGTTGCCAAAGCGCTCGCATGCAGAAGTGGCCAGTGATGCTGAATGGGGTGATGCCACTGTTTCTGTTATTGCGGCTGTGCCTATGGGTACCCCTATGCGCCCTTCGGTTGCAATGTCACCACAGGGGGGGTTTCTGCTCTACATCGGTGGCGCCAACAGATTCAGGAGTGGTCACTGGTGAGCACAGCATCGGTCATTGTGCCGAGTACTACCCTCCTAGTACTGACATATGCGAGAATTGCTCACAACGCCTGCGGTTTCAGTTTTCGGGGTGGGGACAGCAGTCTTGACTGATGCGGTAGTTACCACAGTTCTTCCTTTTCCCTGGGAAACCCCGCGATATGAGGTCCAACTAGTGCACTTGGAAAGTGTTGTGCGGTAACTCCAGCATACCGCAGACTTTTGCTGCAATGTTCCTCAAACTAGTGCCCAAGCTACTCGCATAACAACTCTTGAAGCATAGGTGGCGCGGCTTCAATCCCAAAATGACAATTTATTGCATGAAGCTAATAGGATTCAAGGTCTTCAGAACAGAATTTCTGCGCTAGAGCAGCGGCAGTTGCAGGAGGCTAAAAGAAGTGAGGAGGCAACAAGAGATAATCATGAAGTTTTTTGTAGAGCTGTTAATGATGAACTGGCCAGACACCGCACTAATGAAGCCTTAGCTAATTACTTACAGCAGCATCCAGGGGATGTCCTGATCAATATGGAAGATTTAGAATCCTTAGCGCTTTAACGCTCAGTTTTGAAGTAGCTCATTAGTGGGAAGAACAAATTGCTATGTGGAAGGCCAGTGTTTCCCAACAACAACCATCTCAACTTTCCAACGTAAGTACTTTTTGTGTGCCCATTGCACAGAATGATAGGGGGTAAGGCTCCTATGGAAGAAGGTTCTGCTTCGCAGTTTGTTCTTCCGACTGCTACTTGGTCGAATGCAGATATTTCCAAGTTGGTCTGGGAACGTGACGACGCAGTCCATGCTTTGGCAGAGCAAATTGCTAAGAGGCACAAAGCTTCTTCAATGGTGAATAGGCAGAAGGCACAAATTCAGTGCCTATGTTTCTGGCTGGAGCAGATGGGACATTCATTGCGCTAGCATTACCCCCTCAACCACCATATTGGACTGAAGCAGATTCCTATCTTAGCTGGCATTATGAGCGACATGTACCTTTTGCTCAGCTTCAAGCCCCTCTTGCTGAAAGGGTCATTCTTAGGGAACCTACACCTGAAGAACGAAGGGCCGATCGGAATTAATATGTGCAACAATGGATTCCTTGCACGCAGTGGCCTACAACACGGCCAGTAGTAATTGACAGAAAGATACACGGACCTGGTGCGGGAAATTGATGAATTACATAGAGCCAGAGTTCCACAGTCTACGGGAGAGCATGCTGCAGTTGCTGTGGAGGATGCAGCAGAACAAGTGGAAACTTTGGATTCAGATGATGAATCTTAAGAGGGATGCAGATGCGGTTGGATGAATAAGGCACTTAACTTCTATCAAGGGCAAATGCCATTTTTTTTGGGTTCGCGCAAGTCCATCGTGCGTGCCAAGTGACCACACACCGCAACCGCATTCTTGTAACCGCACTGGATAAACTGTTATGTGCAATAGTCAATAGGGATTCCAAGGGATGTCATTAGTAGATGTATCTATTCGGATCACAGATACTATTCCTATATATGGATGTAACTGTATGTACGAATCAATGGACTTCTTCAGTCAATGAAATCTGTTGCAATGTTCTGTGTAATTTTTCCATACTTGTCTTCAATCTGTGATGCTGTTAACTTAATCTTTTATCCATCTGTAAGATAAGTATGCTGTAAATGAAGGTAACCAGTCCCGTAATCGCTTACTGTCTGCGCAAGAAGTAAATGCAATTACAAGGGTCAACTGATTATTGTCCTTATCATGCACCACCTTAGCTATCTTGATCCAAGGTCTCCTAGCATAGGGTATTCTGTTTCCATATCCATTATGATGAATCTTGATTGAAGTTCGAATCCTTCTCTACTAATAGCCACCTACTCAATCATTCCTAAGGGTTACACCACTCTTTGGTTTACCATTCTCACTCAGAAGGGAACTTCCTTCATCTTTCTTTAGCTTAAGCTTCCTTTGAGGTTGTTTTGATCTGTTTGAAAACTTGATCGCCTTTTGAGCATCCTCCCTTGGCTGGTCTGCACCCCATTCTCACAATGTGCCTCTTTTCTCAACATTTCCCACTACCTTTTTCAACTTTTGTAGTTTTCTTATGATTTGTGCCACCTTTTTCTTTTATTCAGACCATCCTTGTAACCCTTTTTCTTATTCGGCCCCCATTCATTTCTAAGGTGCTTGCTTCACCTTGTCTAGGCTTCTATGCTCTTGTCACACCACTTAAGCCTCGACCTTGGGGATTTATTTAAGAATTAGACAAACTAGGTTGGTTTACAGGCTTCTTGGGACAATTTACTACACAATGGCCCTCGTCACCACATGTGAAGCAAGATAACCTTCCCCATGCTTGTCCCTAGCCCAAAATGTCTTGCCCTATTAGTGTGTCTATGTCTCTCATGCCACCATTATTACATACAACATTCTCCTTTCTTCCCCATGCTTGTCCCCTACCTCTCTATATCTTGAAATTACATGCCTTGTTGGTGTACACAAGGAGTTATCTTTCATGCTATGATTCTTACATCTAAAATTCTCCTTTTCTTCCCATGTGGTTATGACACATTCCTCCCGGAGACAGTAGGTCACACAACATACATTCTTCTATTGTATGGCTAAAAATTTGGTAAATTGTACACCATTTTTCACATCTTCTTGATGGATTTGATGTTTTATGTGTGAGCTCTTGCAAAGCTTCTTAGTGATACTATCTAGTTTTTTCTCTAGTTCATTAGTCTTTCTTTTTTGTGTGTTGTATCACTTTCTTCACTTTTTGAGATATGACACCTTTTCTGCTTTTTCTTCTTTATTTTTGTTTTATATCTGGTTTCTTTCTTAGAACTGCTTTTCTCTTGGATTATCTTCTCTTCTACTTCTTTTGTTCTTAATGACCTTCACTATTAAAGACCTTTCTATCACCTCCTCCAAGGTTCTTGGAATATTTTACTCTTCAAGCTATTTAGGAACCAAGCTCTCAAACTCTCCTCTTGTTTCAGTTGTGTTTTGATTGCTAGTCTATGCTTTTCTACTGGCCAAGTTGGGCCCAAAAGGCAACTTTAGTGATTTTTGGGGTGTAGAGACACAAGTCTACATAGCTACTTTTTGGGGTTTGGAGCTATTGTTCCATGGGGATAGCTTTTGTGTGAGTATTATTTCTAAGTTGGCATACCGCAAGCCTTACTTTAGCACATTAAAATTCCATGGACATATCATATAAATCAGCATACCTTACATATCATGGATATATCAGCATATTAATAGACCATACACATCATGGACATACCATGTAGCATACTAGTGCTATTGTTACTCCCCCTCTTGGTGCTATTGCTACTTCTCTAGGTGCTTTTCAACTCCTCTTTTATTGGATATTCTACTTCTCTTTTTTTACGGGTGCTATTTCTACTCCTCTTTGTTGGTGCTATTGCTACTCCTCCTCTTTTATTGGATGTGCTACTACTCTTTCTTTGCTCA
The DNA here is from genome assembly GCF_041138505.1 of Cibotium barometz. NCBI lineage: Eukaryota > Viridiplantae > Streptophyta > Polypodiopsida > Cyatheales > Cibotiaceae > Cibotium > Cibotium barometz. The sequence goes on from NC_141084.1 coordinate 19,814,341, forward strand.
TACTTATCCTCCTTTGGCTGCTAGTAGTATTGTTGGCCCTCCTTCTTGTTGAGATATCGAGCTCATCTAGTGAGGCAGTGGTGGACACTGACCCGCCGCCTAGGGGATAGCCCACACTTACACCACTGCATGGTTGGTGTTAACCCATGACGGACATTGAGACATACTATGTTTTACGTCATTAATTTAAATATTCTGAGTCATGGGCCGGGCTTGTCGGCACCATATGTTAAGGATAAAGGGATTGGGTGATCGTGCTGATGAGAGGCTCACCTTGCATATCAGTAGGATAAGGGTTAGGATCGGCCGGCCATGTATGGGCGCCCAAGTGTGAACGGCCAAGTCACCTATAAGAGCCAAATGTAACCCTAAAATCCTCATTCTCATGTGTTGTGAATACAAGAGTGCTCTTGCCTTATCTCTTTGGTTTCCTTCTCCTGCGTGTGTGAGAGAGAGAGAGAGAGAGAGAGTGATCGAGCACTGTGTAGCGGCACGGCGGCAGAGAGGCGGTAGAGCGGCGACGGCGGCTCCTCCTTCACGGCTGCGATGCGGGAATCCTTCAAGGCGGCAGTTAAGCGGTGAGTGACACACCTTTTTGCATTTTGTTTTGAGCTTCCTTCCCTGGTTGTATGCTTGCAGCCATTCGTGGCTCGCATACGGTGTCCGGCAAGTCCCCAGCTACGACCTGTGCGGCAAAAGCGCACATTTTTGGCGCCGCTGCCGGGGAGTTGCCCTGCACCAAGCTCCAGTTTGCGGCTCGTCTGTTGCGTGAAGTTTAATCTACACTGTAGGAAAGCGACTGTGTGTTTGTTGTTAAGGTGTTTCTGTGTTTTGCAATCTGTTTCTGCAATTTGTTTGCTGCATTTCTGTTTCTTTTGTTATATTTTTGCTCCGCGTGTGGGCGTGCGTTCTGTTATCTGGTTTTTGCGTGTGAGGGGGATTTCTGAATCCCCAGATCTGTGCTGTGTGTGCGAACTGCGCCGCGGCCAAGGCTGAACCCTAAGGAAACCCTAGAAAACTTATCTCACAAAAAAAAACAGAAAATAAAAAATAAAAAAAATAAAAAAAATAAAAAAGAAAAAATTAAATTTTATTTTCAAAGAAAGAACCGAACGTGTGGAGAGGAAAGATTTTCTAATTGGAGAAATTTTTTTTGAAAAGAAAGAACCCCAATTGACCCCCGACCCCGGCCCCGGCCTCGGTCTTTTGATATATATATATATAGGAGAGTGAGCCTCCATAGCTTTCTTTCAAGTGAGAGCTTATGGGAAGTTGTGCCCTATATGTAGCCCACTCCCCAAGGAGTAAAGTGAGTATGTGGGATAAAGCCCTCACCCTTTCCTCCATAAGCAAATAGGCTTTTGCCCCTTCCCCCCAAGGAAAACGGACTGTTTTGAGGACTACAGGAGCTCTAGATAGGCGAACACGGTGCTGTAAAGCACACTAGGATCCTTTGAACGATACGCTCGTTTCGAGCTATCACACGCCCTATTCCAAGTTCGTAAGTAAGGGGGTCAAAAACGGGTTAAAAACAACACAAAAACAAGTAAAAACGGGGTGCGAAACACCTAAGAAACCACTTGTGTGAGTTTCAAGGATAGTTACCAACGCACGTAGGGTACCCACGTCACATGCATCTACGTTCTGGTCGGGTGCTAGAGCCTGAACCACTAGAAAGCGTTTCAGTCTACGCAGGCTCACACCATCCCTCCACGTTGGCATCTTGGCCTTCGGCTGGAACCCAAGGGAGTGCAACCCAAGATCCACGACGAATAGTGGATAGTGACTTGTCCTCTGACTCAGAAGCCATGGAAGGGCACCCTACCAAGAATCCTGAGGAGACAAACCAAAACATGCCAGTGTGGGCCCCACAACCCGGATCTAGCATGTTTAGTCGTCTAATAGAGACCTTTAGTAGAGCTACACGCTCTGAGCATGCGACAAGCGAAGTAAATGAAGAAGGAGGGGTAGTGGATTCGCCATTCACATCTCATGTGGACCCTACCCTCCCACAGAGTGTCCATGTGGATATTCTACCCACTTCGTTTAATGAGGGCCCTACTGAGTTACCACATTCCGATGCTCTTCCTAAAGTAGAGGTCCCTAGAAGCCAATCCATAAGAAGTGACATTGCATCCACTTCAAGAGAACCGTTTGGCACACCAAGTCTAGATGGGATATTTCTCAATGAAAATTGGGAATATGATCTACACACAGAGACTCTAACTGACCTATACACGGGTTACACATACCATGTAGGTTGGTTAGAAGTCCTACGATCTACATCTAGCGCCACTAATCTAGAGGAGCAACAACACATGATATGTGAGGTGATTCATAGAATTATCCAAATTGAGAGGCGAAATAGGGGAGTGAACTTAGGTTCCACTGGCCCTATGAGATTTTTGGACACAGGCAAGGCCAAACAACCAACCCTATCACAATTGGAGACTCCCTCGGTGAGTCCCATGGACCCTTTGTATGTTGTTTCACCTGGAGTCTCAATGCAAGTTGAGCCCACGAGCAGTAACTTTAGTTTTCCAACCTTGGCTCAACTTTCCATTAAGGAATCCACAATGCCTACCCCAATGATGAGCATGACAGAAAGCGCACCTGTTACCACTGTAGTTAGTACGACACCGCTACCTAGTGGGACAGTACCTACAACAGTGCGTGCCAGTGCCTATCGACCCGATGTACCTATCGCTACTCATGCTCAGGTAGCTCCTACGCCTCTTAGTATGCCAATGGCGTATGCTCCACAACCGCCTTATCACCACCCTTATCCAAGAGGAGCTAGGCCTAGCCACATATCATATCCTACGTCATTTGCCAACCTACTCAGACCAACGCCAACTCCTATCAGCCAGGCTATCCCAGAAGTGCCTCCACCAGCTATGCCTGCTCACCTAGGTGATCTCGCAGCGTTTGCTCAGACGATTGGACGATCTATTGTGGAAAACATGCGGGGTATGCCTGAGAGAGAACCTAGAAGCAAGGCAGTACAAGTGGCTAAGCTCACTCAAAACTTCAGTGGTAAAACGAGGATGTTAGGAAGCACATTGAAGTCTTTGAACACGTGTGTGATTCCTTGGAAGAGCACAATGAGCTGCATAAGTGTAAAGCCTTAGGCTTAACCTTGAGTGGGAAGGCCGGAGATTGGTATCGAACCTTAAGGGTTGAAGAGCGCACTCACTACCCCACTCTCAAGAGATTGTTCTTGAAAGAATACATACGTGAGGGTGTGCTTTGGGAGTAGCATCTCAACTTCAAAAAGATGAACGCGAGGAAGGGGAGTCAGTGAGAGACTTTATAAGTCGATTGACGCATCTAAATTTGCTGCACTCCCGATGAACGCTTCAATAACAACCAACTCCTCGATAGATTCATCCGAGGATTGTGCCACGAGGACATTTACAATGGCCTAGTCATTAGAGGTCTTACAACGTGGGAAGCAGTCACTGCCAATGCAATCCAGTTAGAAGACAACTTGATGATTGCAGGTAAAAAGGTGTCTTCAGAAACAAAATCCGTTAGTTCGCAAGTATCTGGGCACGAGCCAATGACGGTAAAACCTATTGCCAAGGAGCCCAAGATATCTGAAATGTCTGTGATCGACCTTACTAAGGCTCTCCAAGAATACTTTAGGGGTAATCGAGCTCCTCAGAATAGCCATATGTACCCAAGGAGAGAGCAACAATGGTGTTCGGTGTGCTTGGGACCACATAGCACGAGTGAATGTCCCACATTCAGAGTCAAATTCAATGGGAATTGCAATGCATGTGGTAAGTATGGCCATCAATCTAAAGATTGCCTAGTACTTAAGCGAATGTTGGCAAATTAGACACCACTAGCCTGGTCAAACACACCTCAAGTACCCGCGCTAATGCCTGCACAACCTGTCGAGCAACCGTCAGCACATAGTTCCAAGGAATCCGAATGTAGTCCAGTCTGTGCCGTTACCACCGCCAGTGCTGCTAGGACCACAACCTCCACATCCAAGGATTACCCCTGTAAACCAGATGGGTTGTGAGTCACATAGTGCATGTGGGGATTATGAAGAGGAGATAGACTCCACTGCTCCATATGGGATTGATACATTTGAAATGATTCCCTAGTACTACATGGAGGATCATTTCGGGCAAGTCAAGCCTGTATATCAAGCGGTTGCTCTCGCCACCACAAGAGGGCAAAACCTTAATACCTTGGTGAGGAGACCACCTCTTCAATGCTATGAGTGTGGTGGACCGCATCGTGTAGCAGAGTGCCCTAATAGGCTACAGAAGATCGCCACTCATATGCAACCAAATCAAGGGAGCACATCGGGAATGCCGGTACTTACATGTAATCGTTGTGGCATAGATCATTTGATTGCTCAATGTCCACATAATCCTAATGCACCCAAGATTACGCCATTGAATTTGGTTGAGGTCACCAACCAGGCACGAGGAACCACACCTATTGTACCCGTGAATGTAGTTACACGATCAATGCTTCAAAATCAAAACTACATTCTTGAAGAGAGGGATACTGCATCAATCGCTCAGGCAAAGAAAAAGAAAACACGACGGAAGAGATCGCTTAATGCCACGAGCTCCAAGCCTAGTTCAAAGACTAACATAGGGACAGGAGACGACCCCGTGTATATGAATGATCCTGAAGATGATTCTGATTCAATAGAAACCATGGGGACCAAAGCCACTACCTTAAGGGAGGAACCCACTCGGGAGCTCAATGAAGGAGAATCAAGCGAGTACATAAATAAGGGAAAACAAAAGGAAACTTCCTCGGCCCCACAACCAAGTCAGTTAATGCCCTCTCGACCACCCAAACTGACTGAGACTCCCCAAGACAAGCCACGTGGGCCAAAAACCCTCAAGAAAAAGATTGGAACTTACCCAAACCCAGTTGAGGAGATTGAAAAAGTGCAACACTTAAGGGGTTTGGTGGAAGAAACACAAAGAGAACTGGAGCCAAACCCGAGAAAAATCAAAATTCCAGACACAGTGTTTCCTACGCAAGTTCAGCCTCACCGGAACCATAAACCGTTAGCTATACCTAGTATCATTCGGGAAGAAAGTGAGGATAGGACATCAGGAAGTGGGCAAACACCCTTTTTGCTTGAAAGAATGTTTAGTGAGGGAATGCCTGACCCCATTGAAGAGGAAGTGATTCCATCTTCACCAGTTCCTAGTCAAGGAGCGATATCTCGAAAAGTACCATTGAATGTGTCCAAGCTAATGGATTTCATGTCCTCTGAAATCAGAACCACGATCATATCCAAATTATACGGAGATCCTGAGCTATTCTTAGCTCTTCGGGCATTTCTCAATGGAGAACTAAAGGCAGGATTACCACAATTTGCAAATATGGATAGACCCGACACGTTTCAAGATGTAGGGGAACATTGGGATCTACAACCCAACCTAGATGAAGACTCGGTCGTTGAAATACCTGTGAACAAGTTGGGACAGTACTTTGAAGGTGACGAATCTAATGCAACCCTCCCCATTACTACCAAGGGATTAACTCTAAAGGGAATCCTTGATGGTGGTGCTGGAGTGAGCATTGTGACTAAAAACTGTTGGGAATCCATGGGAAGACCTCACCTCGAAGTCACAAACATAGTGGTGAAGATGGCGAACGGAACTATTGCTAAACCTATTGGAATGTTAAGGGACCTTAAGATCAAGGTTCTGGGATACAAGGTAAAACATACCTTCATTGTAATGGATTTTTCCAAGCATCCTATGTCATATCAAATGATCTTAGGACGTCCTTTCATGAGGGAAGCACAAATGGTGCATGACTGGTCGAAAAACCATGTCTATCTACAATTCCAGGACTCTGTCATTCGAGTTGATCTTGAGAATGGTCGTGCACATCCTTTAGAAAGCAAGGTTATCATCGATAATCGATTGGATACCATTGTTCATTCCGCCCCATTAAGGTATTGCTATACATGCAAAAAAGAGACTGATGATGGGAAAGATTCTCCTTATATGGATGTCCTACCGGGTATGACTGAGTCGGATAAAGTGGATTGGGTACACCTAGCGGCAACCATAGACACATGGGGAAATAGAGGCACAAGTTGGGTAACACCTGAGGGGCAAGATATGCCACCGTTAGTGCCAATAAACATGATAGGTGTTATGCACTTGACTCCCGATGGCGAGAACGTGACAAACTCCACTGACACTGAAAGTAGCGAAGACTCTGACCAATGCAACTCTGAGTCTGAATCTCAAGAAGAAACTGACCCTGAGCCTGATGGGGGGAAAGAATCAAATATTCACCCAAAGGTGGAAGCAAGGTGCTCAAGGCCTAGGACAGTGACCTCCTGCAGTTCATCCGAAAGTGAAGATCGACCAAGTGAGTCCGAATCTGATAGAAACAAAAATCAAAAACTTGGTAAGAAGAAAACGAAACATAAGCGCCAACGCTATCGAGCTAATGTACGCACTGCAATAAACAAGGAAAGATCCACTGCAAAATGGCTTAGTTATGTAGGAGCCATTGATGCTCATCGAAAGATAGCGGATAATTGGGGACAATACCTCCAAAGTGTCATGTGGTGTATTCCGCAACCTCATGACGTCGCCCAATTAGAAATTGATGAGAAGCCAAAACTAAGTCGTACTGCAAGAAGGCGGCAAAACCAAGAGTTGGCTCAACAACAAAAGGAAGCGGAATTGAAAGAAAAAAGCTTGGCACAACAAGAACCAGTAGACTTACACCCCGCACCCGAGCATTTCAAATCATTTACCACAGGGGAACGTAAAGTGGTCTACACAAAAGCCCAACGAACGCCTACCAATGGGAGTAGCGGTGTCTACGATGGCCCTGCGGTAGTAAAGGAGATAGACTTAGTAGATCCGGGTGAGGAGTCTAAACCAGTTTTTATTGCTCAAGACCTCACCAAGGCGGAAGAAGCTGCACTTACGAAGCTTCTTAAAGAATTCAAGGACATATTTGCTTGGACATATCATGATATGAAGGGTGTTCCACCCTCGGTGGTGCAACACACGATTCCAATGATTAGCACTGCTAAACCAGTCCAGCAACGTCCCTACCCAATGAATCCTAAGTACGCAAAGATTGTACAAGAGGAAATTGAAAAGCTTGTAAAATGTGGATTCATATACCCTATCGAGCACTCAGAATGGGTTTCTCCGATAGTCATCGTACCAAAGAAGAATGGGAAACTCAGAGTGTGCGTTGATCTCAAAAAGGTTAATGCAGCCACCAGAAGGGATCATTACCCCTTGCCATATTCTGAACATGTGCTTGAAAGAGTGGTAGGCAAAGAGGCATATAGCTTTTTAGATGGGTACTCAGGTTACAATCAGATCACAATTGCAGTCGAGGACCAAGCTAAAACAGCATTTATCACGGAGTTTGGAGTGTTTGCCTTTCACGTCATGGCTTTTGGCTTGACCAATGCACCTGCAACATTCCAACGATTGATAAACATGGCCTTTAAGGAATATCTAAGGGACTTCTGTGAAGCTTTCTTAGATGATCTTTGTGTTCATTCCTCTTGGGACGAGCACTTGATGTGTTTACGAAAAATATTTGAAAGGTGTAGATTATATCGCATCTCATTGAATCCTTTCAAATGCCAATTTTGGGTTAAACACGGAGTTATCTTAGGGCATATAGTGTCCAAAAATGGGATTTCCATGGACGAGAGTAAAATCAAGGTCATCCTGGAATTGCCCCCACCCACCAACTACAAGGGAGTCCAACGCTTTATGGGCCACGTTGGTTATTATCGAAGGTTTATTCTCTTCTTCGTCGAGATAGCTCGACCATTGTATAAGCTTCTCATCGAGTTTATTTGGACCGAAGAATGTGATCGTGCCTATGAGCTATTAAAGAAGGCCTTGGCGAGTGCTCCAATCTTGAGAATGCCTAACTGGGATTTACTCTTCCATGTGCATATTGATGCATCAAACTTTGCTATTGGGTGTGTGTTAACTCAACCTGGAGAACACAAGCTAGACTACCCCATTAGCTTTGCCAGTCGCCAGTTGAACGATGCTGAGATGAACTACACCACTACGGAGCGAGAAGGGTTGGCAATGATATATGCAGTAAGGAAATTTCGTTATTACCTCCTTGCCACCAAACAAGTTTGTTTTCTATGTAGATCATCAAGCATTGTTGTATCTGGTAAACAAACCATGCTCCACAGGAAGAATCACACGATGGCTATTGATTCTTCTTGAGTTTGATTTCACTGTTGTTGTGAGACCTGGCAAAAAACATGTTATGGCTGATCATTTGTCTCGCATACCCAATGGTGAGGCTCCTACAGGGGTTGATGATGACTTACCGGGACACTTCCCTGTTCATGGTGGAGACAATGCCTGAATGGAGTGAGAAGATTGTTAACTTTTTGGTTAATGGATTTCCACCCAAGGAGCTTCGTAAAGATCTAGCTCGAAAGCTAATCAAAGAATGCGGACCCTATTTCCTGATAGCCGGGACTCTTTATAAAAGAGGAAAGGATGACGTTCTTAGGCGTTGTGTCCGAGAGGATGAGTATCTATATATTTTGCAAGAGGCACATATGGGTGTAGCCGGTGGTCACTTCTCAGGAGACTTAACTGCGCGAAAGATCTTACAATCAGGGTATTGGTGGCCCACTATGTTCCAAGACGCATCACTCTTTGTGAAGGGTTGCGATGAATGCCAACGATATAAGAAACCCCAGAGGAAAGATCAGATGCCCCTACATCCGATCAAAGTAAACCAACCATTTGAAAAGTGGGGTTTAGACTTTGTAGGTCCAATTAGTCCAGCGGCCCGAAACACACAATCTCGCTATATTATTGTGGCCACTGACTATATGACCAAATGGGCTGAAGCGAAAGCGACACGAAAGGCAGATGCGAGGACAACAGCCAAGTTCCTCTTTGAAAATATAATCACACGATTCGGTTGTCCTTTTGAACTTGTGAGCGACAATGGTACGCATTTTATAAATGAAGTGATTAAGGAGCTCACAACAAATTTCATTATCTCCCATCATAAATCTACTCCTTACTATCCGCAAGCGAATGGCCAAGCCGAGAGTACAAACGAGACATTAATCTCTGTTTTGACAAATACAGTTGAAGCTCATCACACGGATTGGGATCTAAAGCCAGCTTTATGGGCCTATCGTACTGCGTACAAAGTGGCTATTAATTGCACACCATTCAAAATGGTATATGGCCAAGAAGCAGTCATGCCGTGGGAATTTGTCATTCCTAGTCTTCGTGTTGCTACTCAAGAGGGTTGGGATGGTAATCCCTTAGCAGAGCGTCTGTATATCCTTGAGCGGCTAAATGAAGAAAGACAATTGGCTGTATACAATGCCCTTGTGGAGAAGGATAGAAGGAAAAAATGGTTTGATCGCCATCTAAAGGACAAGGACATCAAGGTTGGGGATAAAGTCCTGATGTATGGAGTGCGAAACGAAAAGAAAAAGCTCAAATATGCTGGTAAGGGACCATATAGAGTATGTGAAATTACCCCGCAAGGTACCATCAGAGTGGAGACTCTCGACGGAGTTGAAACCATTGGATTCCTTAATGGGAGTAAATTCAAAAGATACTATGACCCCCTGAGCCAAGAGGAGTTACATGCAATCCATCAAAAAAAGGCAGCTAAAGAACAGGCTGAGCTTAAAAAGATACAGGCAAGAGTCGAAGCTAAAGAACGTCAACAACGTGCTAGGAGACAACGAGAAGCCAACTTGGGAATTACGCAAGTATTTTTCGAGGAAGCAGAGGAGGATGCACTGGAATCTGACCCACCTCTAAGATACCCAATTGAGTTACAGAGTCCTTACGGGGAGGTGCTGTATAATGCATTATTGGATACAGGAGCTCAACACAATTTGCTATCATATGGCGTGTGGTGTCAACTGGGAAAACCACCTTTATCCAAGAGCTCTATCCAAGTTCAAGGAATCAACAAGAAGAAAACCCCTGTCTCAGGAATTCTGCACACTCCGGTTGCTTATGACAAGGGAACCATAATTCAAAGCTTTTTGGTTATGCCTGCTGGTACCATGGAAGGGACTGTAATCTTAGGGCGCAAATGGATGATGGCCACCAAGTGCAATATCGATTGGGCAACCAGACAAGTCACAACGCAAGAACCAACACTAGGTCTGACCGCTCAAAATCCCGCACCTAAGTCATCCACTCAAATATTAGATAACGAAAAATCACAAAGTCCAGTGGCAAAACCATCTTCGATTGTTGGCCACCCCTCTAACGCTTCAATGCCAAGAGTGGAAACAGGCAAGGTGGTCCCTAAAGCTTCGCTTACTATGCCAAAGAGTACATACAAATGGGTCCCCAAAGCTTCGTTAACAGCTACTTCCCCTACTCAATCTCGTTCAGCCACTAAGAAGCCTCGTAAAAGGAAAGCAGCTACCCACCTGAGAAAGGGCAATGTAACATCGCGATGGATCCCTAAAAAATTATTAGTAGCCCAAGGGAACTACGAGGGGAATGACCAGATTTGGGTCCCTAAACATAAGTTGAATCCCTCTACATCACCTGTAAAACCTTGCAAACCAATTGTTGCCACCCCAATGACAATTCAAGACCGTGGTAAGGGAAAGGTAATAGAGTGCCCCGCACCACTTCTTCCAGAGTTAGTTTGGATTCCCAAACGATATCGATCATTATCACCTAGCTCAGGAAGGGGGGAGCCACATGAAGCTTCTAGCTCCTCATGCCAGGCACACACTCATATAGAAGTTTCTACATGCTCTACACCTACTCTTGTCAACACCCAACAAAAAACCAATGAGTCTACGTCTCCCCTTGTAATAGTATCGTTGGAAATCATTTCCTCCATTCGTCAATGGGAGCGTACACTACCATCTCTGCAATTGGATGTGGCCACAAGGGTCATAAAAAGCTATCTGCCCACATTACAACCTATGACCCGCTGGACAAATTGGTTCCAAGAGGCTGCAACATCATTGCAAATAATATGATCTACCCAAGGAAAGGGGGAGCATGTACTCACGGTTGACATTCTAATGCTTCCTCCTTAACCTTCTCCCCTGACCATGTAATTGCCAAATTCAAGGGGATGTATATATATAGCTTCATACATTTTTTTTAAAAAAAAACAAAGAAAAGAAAAACAAAAAATAATAAAAAGAGCAAGAGCACAAAAACAAGAGAAATATCCGTATACAATCAAGAACTAGATTGACCTGTCAGAAACCTACTGATGCTATATCTGTGTTTGCAGATATGGCAGATGCCTGATCATCATACACTTCATCCACTCCTACCTTTGGTGAGAGGTATCATCTGTACCTTTCTCAGATATTCCACATGTGCTATCCTGTAATTGAAACTGAATGGGATCATATAGATGTACTAGCCAGAGAGGAAAATGTTGAGGAATTAGAATGGCTAATTTGCCTATTGACCATGACTGACCCCTACTCCGTAGAGGACATATCCCCGATAGCCCAATGCTTTCCTTTTCCACAAGATGACTATCCTCGCATGGTTACATTTTTGATGAGTTTATGTGGATGGGAAAATGAAAAGGAAAGTGGACGGATGAAACTCATGGCACTACTGAGGTTGACTTTATTTGTTTGGATGATGCAGATAGAGGCTTAGCCTTAGGGCTAGAGCCAGGACTCTACAACATCCTTTTACCGTATCCTCAGTAGTAGTGTGGTGACTGGTAGGTAGGTTAGTGTTTTCAAGTTTTTTCTAGTTTAGATTCCTTAAACAAGTCTTGAAATTTTCACACTGATGTGCCTCTCGAGGTATAGTGCTTGTTAGTTGATTGTACAGGTTAAAAAGTTTGAGGTGGGTTTGTTTTCAAGTCCTGAGACTGCCGCAACGTTCATCAAAATATATCTACATCAATTGCAAGCTGTCTCGTCAAATCAAGGAGATCTCCAATTACAGGTGTAATTCTTCCATACCCACTCTCTTTCGTTTTTACTGTTCAATTAATTAATAAACTATGATGCATGACCACATGGAAATTGTCAATGTACTACTTAGTTTTTGAAGTTGCTTGCATGCTAGTGTAAATCATTAATGAGCTTAACTTTATTGGAAATATTCCTAGGCAGCATGACGTCTTTAGTTAACCTTGGAATACGATTGTCTTAGGTCTAGGGTCAAACCATCTTAATGTTTGACACCTGGCCATGTGTGTGTTGACCTCTAGGACATAGCTATTACCCCTTTGTCGAAAGGATGCAAGACAAATTATAGTTCAGGAGCGAAGATCAAAAGAAATTATTTATAAAAAAAAAGAGCCTATAATAAATGGCAATACAAGTCTATGATGTGCTTTAATGTTGGCCTATCGCCTTATTGATACTTGGTAGGCGAGGAGTATTCTACTCCAGACCGATGCCTTGGTTGGTAGGGGGTAGCAATGCCTAAAGTGAGCTAATAGATTCCTGGATAATGCCTTGTGTTAAACATGGTACCAGGATCGATGTTAGTTTTGCCTTAGGAAGGTCGCCATTGTGTGTAAAAATTGTCACGTGCAAAAAAAAGAAGAAGAAGGCAAAAGGCTCCTATAACTCTGATGTTTCTTGTGTCCCTAGGCTCGTGGTATTAACTTGTTCTTAGAGTAGACACAGTGTGGTCATCTGTTTATTTATTAAGCTTGGTTATTTTCCTTGACTTAGGTCAGTTATAAACCTTGATTAACCTTTGACACCTTGCTAACTCTTGATTTACTTTCAATAATTTTAAACTCCTGTTAATTTGCTACACTAGCTCATTCATGTGACCTTTAAACTAAGTTCTCCTAGCAGCATCCATTGTGGTCTAACATGCTTGAATTTATACACTTTATATCTTTTGAATTCTAGTATACTTTCACTCTTCTTCCCTGTTTTGCAAACGGTCCACAACAACAACCCTATCGAGCTTACCATACCATAGCTTCCGAGGACGGAATCTACATCAGGAAGGGGGGCATGTTAACCCATGACGGACATTGAGACATACTATGTTTTACGTCATTAATTTAAATATTCTGAGTCATGGGCCGGGCTTGTCGGCACCATATGTTAAGGATAAAGGGATTGGGTGATCGTCGATGAGAGGCGCACCTTGCATATCAGTAGGATAAGGGTTAGGATCGGCCGGCCATGTATGGGCGCCCAAGTGTGAACGGCCAAGTCACCTATAAGAGCCAAATGTAACCCTAAAATCCTCATTCTCATGTGTTGTGAATACAAGAGTGCTCTTGCCTTATCTCTTTGGTTTCCTTCTCCTGCGTGTGAGAGAGAGAGAGAGAGAGAGAGTGATCGAGCACTGTGTAGCGGCACGGCGACAGAGAGGCAGTAGAGCGGCGACGGCGGCTCCTCCTTCACGGCTGCGACGCGAGAATCCTTCAAGGCGGCAGTTAAGCGGTGAGTGACACACCTTTTTGCATTCTGTTTTGAGCTTCCTTCCCTGGTTGTATGCTTGCAGCCATTCGTGGCTCGCATACGGTGTCCGGCAAGTCCCCAGCTACGACCTGTGCGGCAAAAGCGCACAGTTGGTGAGATCATGGGTGATATGCGGCCAGTGGGATGACAGGCTGTGTGACAGCCATTCTAGAGACTGGCATAGTTATAGCGCCAGCTCATTTAGTTGGGTTCACATTATAGAGACTGGCATAGTTATAGCGCCAGCTCATTTAGTTGGGTTCACACTATAGAGAACCCTAGTATGTATTTGGTTGAGTACCTTTTCATATTTGGTGTACTCTTATCTTTGTATATGGTGTGTTGAGAGTGTTGTGTGAAGAAGAAGAAGATTTTCAGCCTCACCTTGTGTGTTCTCTTTTAGGGTTTTGTGAGTATGTGTGTGCTTGTTGCAAGAGCTCAAGCTCTCTTCTCCCCTGCATCTTTTCATGGTATCACAGCCTGGTTCATGCTAAGGGCTAAGCTGCAAGCAAGAGAAGCACAGGAAGCGGTACGAGGGTAAGAGCTTCATCTACTCTTCCCTATTTTGTGTTGGCGACTACACCCTTGTCGGGAGCTCTACGGGAGGCACCGGCAAACGATCTCTGATTAAGGAGCCTTCTTCGTGGGAGAAAGCTATAGGGAAACTATACTGTCCTATCGGATGATATTTTTTAGGCTGAAAACACGTTTCGGGCACGTTAGGACCTTCGTTTTTCAGAAAGCAAGAGATTTCGAGCACTGCGGGTAAGTCATTGATTCTCTGCAGAAATCTGTTTTAAGAACTGCAGGAAGACAGATTGGTTGTGTAGACATTGTGTGTGCTGCAAGGAGGTCAACAGTTGCCATTGGGTGTATGTATGCACATTGAAATCACTGGTTGTGTGACATTTGAGTGTAGTACAGTACCGCTGCAGAAAATACAACAGTTTGTGCAAGACAAACCAAAGTGCTGTTTCTGGTAAATTTGTGTGTCTAGCAAGATGTCAAATGATGGCATAAACCAGATTGTTGCTGAGAAGCTTAATAAGAACAACTTCCATGCTTGGAGGTTCAGGTTGATAAATTTCCTGATGGGAAAGGGTTACTGGGACTATATATAGAAGGTGAGCAGGAAGAGGCACCGATGATACCGGAGATCAATCCGACTGCTATAGATGTGAAAGAGTTCAAGGATTGGAACCAAGGAGCCAGAAAAGTTATGTATTGGCTCTCTATCAGTATATAGGACACCATGATTGGGCACATACAGGATGCCAAGTCCCCCAAGGAGGCGTGGGACACCTTGGTAAAACTCTATGAAACGAATACCAAGGCATGAAAGATACAGTTGAAGAATGAACTTCATACTGTGGAGAAAAAGAGTATGTTCTGTGAATGACTATGCATTGAAGATCAAGGGTATTATGGAATCCCTTGCATCTATTGGCGTTTCAGTAGATGATGATGATAAGGTGGAAGTCTGTCTACGTGGTCTTGGGCCACAATACAAGGCGTTCAAGACGTCTATTCAAACTCGGAAAAACATTTCCAATTTCATAGATTTGGTGTCTATGTTGATTATAGAAGAGAAGAGCTTGGGTGAAGACCAACAGTCTTCACAAAACAAAAATAGTTCAGAGCAACAGGCCTTCTACACAAGTTCAGGAAGAGGATAAGGTAGAGGAGGCCGTGGACACGGCCAAGGAGGTGGCCGAATAGGTAATCAGAATTATGGCCAGCAACAGCAACAACAACAGCAACAGTCCCAGAATTCTCAACAACAACACGCAGGTGGAAGAGGCCAATTCACAGGCAGGGGGAGTCAAAGAGGTCATGGAAATTAGCAAAGGCAGTATAATGATACACGTGGATGCTTTTATTGTGGTAAGCCTGGACATGTGCAGGCAGATTGTTATAAGAAGCAGGCTGACATGCAAAATGGGAAATTGCAGCAAAACAACTATGCATCCTCGAGCAAAAACAATGAGGATAATGAAAGGTTGTTTGTTAAGCAGCATGTCATTAATGCCATGTCTGAAAATGTTGAAGCAGCACATAAAGATGATGTATGGTGTAAAGAAGCTATGGAAGCCATGAATGCAAAGCTGCGAAGATTTGGGAGAGTGAAGAATCCTGTGCAGAGGATTACCTATGATGGTTATGTGGCACATCACTATGCATACATGGCAAAAGTTGTACAGGTTGTAGAGCCCACATGCATTGATGAGGCT
The DNA here is from genome assembly GCF_041138505.1 of Cibotium barometz. Classification (NCBI taxonomy): domain Eukaryota; kingdom Viridiplantae; phylum Streptophyta; class Polypodiopsida; order Cyatheales; family Cibotiaceae; genus Cibotium; species Cibotium barometz. Next base: position 19,830,013 of record NC_141084.1, read on the forward strand.
GTTGGAAATGTGTGTTGGGAGAAAGATATGGATGAGGAGATGGATGCACTATATGGAAATGAGACTTGGGATTTAGTGCAATTGCTGAAGGCAAGAAAGCCATTGGTGGATGCAAGTGGGTGTACAAAGTAAAACATAACAGTGATGGAAGCATAAGCAGGTACAAGGCTAGATTGGTAGCTAAAGGATATGTGCAAGCATATGGCATTGATTATGAGAAAACTTTTAGCCGAGTTGCCAAGATGGCAACAGTGAGAGTTGTGATAGCAGTGGCTGCGTCAAAGCAATGGTCTTTACATCAGATGAATGTAAAGAATGCATTCTTGCATGGAGATTTGCAGGAAGAGGTGTATATGTTACAGCCACCTGGTTATGAGGATGTGAGTCACCCCGAGCATGTTTGCAGGTTGAAGAAAGCCTTGTATGGCTTAAAACAAGCACCAAGTGCATGGTCTGACAAGATTTCTGAATATCTTGTCACTATTGGCTTTCATGTAGCCAATGCAGATTTCTCACTATATGTGAGACACAATGATAGAGGGATTGTGCTTGTTGTCATCTATGTAGATGACCTGATCATTAAGGGGGGCCATGATGCAGAGATCTTTGATGTAAAGATCTTGCTTAGATAGAAGTTTGAGAAGATGAAGGATCTGGGGGAGCTCAGATATTTCTTGGGCATTGAGGTGATTAGGTCACCACATGGTATTGGATTACTGCTGCAGAGCCAGTATGGCTTGGACATGTTGTCCAAGTATGGTATGACAGGCTATAAGCCTATCTCAGTGCCATTGGATCAAAATGGCAAGTTGCGGTCAGTGGGATGACAGGCTGTGTGACAGCCATTCTAGAGACTGGCATAGTTATAGCGCCAGCTCATTTAGTTGGGTTCACACTATAGAGAACCCTATAGTATGTATTTGGTTGAGTACCTTTTCATATTTGGTGTGCTCTTATCTTTGTATATGGTGTGTTGAGTGTTGTGTGAAGAACCTCTCACCTTGTGTGTTCTCTTTTAGGGTTTTGTGTGTGTGTGTGTGTGCTTGCAAGAGCTCAAGGTCTCTTCTCCCCTGCATCTTTTCACTTCTCTTGCTTCCCCACCTCTTATACTTGTCTTCCTCTTCCTCTAGATGTTCTTCCTCTTCCTTCCTAGATACTATTTGCACTTCTTCTCCCCCTTTGATGTTGCATCTAGATGCTCTTCCTCTTCCTTCCTAGGTACTATTTGCAGTAATTCTTCTCCCCCTTTGATCTCGCATCTTTCTCTCCTTTGTGTCTCCTCTTCTCCTTTGTTACTGCTTCTACCTCTCCTCTACTACTTCTCCTACCTTCTTGTGTTATTGTGCTATGGCAACAAGATACATATTTAGTGTACGAATTTCTACTCTGCTACTATTGCTACTATCTATGGAAAGAAATCTAGTACACTTGGTATTTCTACTCCTCACGATGCAAAGAAAGAAAAATTTTGTAGAAGTTGAACAATTTTGCTTTTATCTTAACACTTTCCATTCAATCTTAGCATCCATAAACCATGTCCATGAATATAAAAAACCACTTTCAACACTTTTCATTTAATCCTAACAATCATTTAGCATGTCCAAGATGACTACTATGGTACCATAGGCTTTGTAGCTATAACCAAACATATGAAAGGCTTTAAGGACACATCTTACTCTTGTTTGGTATACCCATGTAAGCTTGGGACCATGTGTGTGTCTCATAAGTTGACACAAGATTCTAAACTACAAACATACATGTCATGTATAGAGTGGACAATTGTTAGAGATTTGAGCTTTTAGATTGTGTGTGGGCATTATCGCTATATGAGCTTAGGCACTTATCACCATGTAAAGATTATTTTGGCATAAAAGAAACATTTGATCGCTGAGATGATTGCAGTATCATATGCATCATGGAATGTCTGAGGATTCTCTTTATCGCCTGAGATTTGATATTAGCCACAAACATGTGCATCTCTAAATGCCCTAAACTCAACATAACCATCTCGTACTTCACTTACATTTCCTTGAAGGCTGCCTTCACTATAGAATAGATCCTTGTACCTGGGAGAGCCACCCCGAACACCAACTCACCTACACCAAAAGCATTCGCAAACTTCCTTGCCTCTCCCAAGCCTTGGTTCTCCTCATCAAGGATCATGCTCCAATCCAAAGATTCTCCCTCCAACAAATCCAACAAGATCTCATGCCTTTCATCTAGTCCCCACTTATTGATATATCTAATAATAGTAGTTTAACTCTTGAAGGTATAAGCAAAACTCCCACCATGATCCCTAAACATTGGAACAACAACCATCTTTTCAAGTCACCCAAGACTCCCACCATGATCCCTATAAAACATTAGAACAACAACCATCTTGCCAAGTCACCCAAGCATCATAATACTATGGTAATAAATTCCCAATCTTGCATCTTAAGACCTAGAACCTATCACCCCACCAAAGAAAGTTGCAATGCCAATAACAACCATCGTAAAGCACCACTTCCAACCATCTCCACCAAAGCAATATGTGAGAGAATTTATGATTCAAGCACACATACTTAGGAATGTGGCCTTGTGGACCCTTGGGCATCAAGTGATGGTGGAAGGTGACATAATCATTAGCATCATGTCCATAATCCACAATCACACCCATATACACAATCAACATCATGAGTATTTATGAGATCCAACACCAGTCCAAGTCACACACTTATCAGGTTAACATCTCATAATTTTGCAATCACTTGGAGAGGCCTACCACCATAAACTAAGATAGGAAAAATAGCTTTATTTGTGCAAATACACAAGTGTAAACCCATTGTGAATGTCCTGAAATATATGAAAAGGCTTATATATGTGTATATTATAAAGACCTTTACATGTATCAAATAAATGTCGGTATGGTGGGTTGTCAACTCTTGTTGCCACCTATGGCCATATACTCTCCTCTGGCAAGGCTAGTGAGCCCATCTTCTTTGTGTTGTTGGCATCTTCAACAACTAAGTGTCGGTCTCCTCTAGCAAGGAGCATGGGATCAAGGGATATTTGACCACTGCTCATACTCCCTAGCAAAACTACATGGGGTAAAGAAAGATCCACATAGTTGTGGAGATGGTGTTGTGAGTATGCTAAGGTGCAAATAGTCAACAGGAGTTACCCCAAGGTGATGAAGTGGAGGATGACTCCTTAGGCGTTGGTTAGAAACATTTAGTGTCATATTTCGAGTCATTTGGATGTGATTGTTATATGCATATTCCAAACTCAGCAAGGGCCAAGTGGGATTCCAAAATTAGAGAGTGTATCTTCCTAGGGTACAAGATGGAATCAAAGAGTTACTAACTATAAGACCGTGAAATGGGATCAAAGAGTTACTAACTATAGGCAAAGAAGATTGTGGTTAGCTATGATGTGAAATAAACCCATCACATGGAGGGGGATGCTCCATAAACTTTATTTATCAATTTAGATGTATGAAGATGTAGCCTAGTAGACATAACCACCACATGTAGTACCATAGGTTCCCACTTCACAGGTGAAAATAAAGTCCACACCTATTCCACATGAAATCTGAAGACGAAGATGATATGCCCACTGAAAACCATATCCACCAAAGTGCATGAAGTAGCTTTTTAACAAGAAAGATCTACTACTAGATCCTGATTGATGGAGCTGGTAGTTGCTTCGCCCAGCTAAAGAGATTGCAGAAGAAAAAGAGAGCACATGCACACATTATCTATATATAGCCTTGATGTCTAAGATAATAAAGGTGTAGGAGCTATCAAGTTCAAAGAAAGCACATGCAAATCTAAACTAGGGAGCCATGCAAAAAGAGTACAACGACTCTAAAAACAATGCTTGGGTGAATTATCCATAGAAACGAAACGTCATTAGCACCAAGTACAGCTTTGGAAGGCTAAATAGGTAACATACAATGGAACATTAGAGAACTACAATGCACGGCTCATGGCAAAGGGTTTGCACATGTCAAGGGATTCGAATTTCACTAGGAGACATTCACTCCCATAGGTAGATTCACCACCATTAGTATGATCTTTGGTTGCTCATAAGAAGTGTGTACCAGTGATGTTGATGGGATGATGCGAAGTCCACCTTTCTAAATGGACATCTCAATGAGAACATGTATGTTGAACAAGCATCATGTTTTGTGATGCCCAATTAGGAAGGCAAGTTATGCAGACTTTGGAAGGCATTGTATGGGTTAAAACATGTCCGTTAGGCTTGGTGCAAGCGAATCGACACATATTTTGTACGTATTCACCTTTTCTAAAGCCAAATTTGTACATTTTCTTTCGATAGGGGAACCATGAGGAGAAGATCTAATAGACACGAAGGAGATGTTAAGTTCAAAGTTTGAAAAGACAACTCTTTACTTACCCATTATTGTTTTGAGAAGATGTAGGTAACGTTGGTGGGTCAAATGTAGTTTGAAAAGACAACTCTTTACTTACCCATTATTGTTTTTGAGACAACACTTGCTATGAAGATGTAGGTTACGTTGGTGGGGCATTTGATCTTCTTGTGCAGCACATGGCTAGATATCAACTTTCAAGGTTGGTGTATTGAGCAGATTCTTACCCAGGGGGGAACCATTGGCACAAGCAAGAATGCGAGTGTTAAAGATATATTTTAAATGCCACAGCACCTATACTTCAATCAAGACATCAACTGGATTTGTGATGCAAACTGTGCAAGAGTGACACATCGATTGGACTTGTGACTTATATTATGCAAGAGTATAAATCACAAAATCAATTCTTGATTCTAATTTCACTCGGAAGTTCATTGAGAAGCAACATAATTCCATTACAGAGCCTGGGTTATAAAAGTAATAAATGAAGGCTTGTGTTTCTATGGATAATCCACAACACCCCGAGCATGGTTTTTGGAATCGTCGTACTCAACGAGACAATGCATGTTGAACATGAACCATGTTTTGTGAAGTCTAGTTAAGAAGCAAGTTATGCGAACCTCTAAAGCATATGAAAATACAAATTTGTACATGATTATGAGTGGGGAATCATGAGAACATTCAACATACATGTAAGTGATGTTGAGCTCAAATGTCAGAAAAGATAGGACTTTACACTTACCCATAAAAATTGCAAGCCAATTGATTACCGCCTATGGAATTTGAAACATTAACTGCGAAGGTGTAGGGAAAGTTTGATTAAATCCTGAAACACTGGACTAATTATCAACTTTCAAGGCTGGTTTATAGAGAAGATCCTCATCCAGGGGGGGAGCATTGGCAAGTAGGAATGAGTTAAAATATCTAAGGTACACTTGCAACCACAGAACCGAAAGAGAATTGAAAAAATTATTTGAGTCTAAACAGAATTGAGGGCACAATTAAGTATCATAACATCGCAAGAGGATTGAAATAATTACTTTCCAAATTCACGTGGGCATCTTTTCAATCTTTCGAAAGAGAACACAGAGAGACATCTCCATTGCGGAGGAAGGGGGAAAAGAGCTCGGACACTACAAAAAAGGGCAGGACAAATGTCGGCATGCAAAAACACAACCTCTTCAAATTAAAAATGAGCAACAAACCCACATGGTTACAAATAAGCGTATGAATCGTGCTGCACTGCTCAGATTATACTCAGGGTAAACAGCATTCACTTGCCGGGGACGAAGTTGGTGGCGTAAGCCCAGGCGTTGTTGACAGTGGGATCAGCAAGGTGGTCGGCCAAGTTCTCAATGGGGCCTTTGCCAGTGACAATGGCTTGGACGAAGAAGCCAAACATGGAGAACATGGCGAGGCGGCCATTCTTGATCTCCTTCACCTTCAGCTCTGCAAAAGCCTCGGGGTCGTCGGCGAGGCCCAATGGGTCGAAGCTGCCGCCAGGGTAGATGGGGTCGGTGACCTCGCCAAGCGGGCCGCCGGCGACTCTGTAGCCCTCCACGGCGCCCATGAGGATAACTTGACAAGCCCAAATGGCAAGAATACTCTGCGCGTGGATCAGGCTCGGGTTTCCCAAGTAGTCAAGACCCCCCTCAGAGAAGATCTGAGAACCGGCCTTGAACCACACAGCCTCGCCGAATTTCACACCGTTCTTGGCCAGCAGCTCCGGCGTCACACATCCCAGCGCTCCCAACATCGCCCACCGGCAGTGGATCACCTCCAGCTCGCGGTTCTTGGCGAACGTCTCAGGGTCGGCTGAGAGACCGGCGGTGTCCCAGCCGTAGTCGCCAGGGAACTCGCCTGTCAAGTAGCTGGGAACCTCGCCGGAGAATGGGCCGAGGTACTTCAAGCGGTCGGGGCCATACCAGGGGCTGTCGATAGACTTGGAGACAGACTTTCTCATGGAGACGCGGGCCTCGCCGAGGTTGCCGACCTTGGAGGCGAGCTCGCTCTGGGGCTTGAGGACAGTCTGGCCAGCGAGGGTGGTTGAGGAGAGGGCAGCGGAGGTCATGGCAGCCATGGCTGAGCGCAGAGGTTGACGGAGCAAGCAACGCAGGAGTGTGATGGTCTGACGGAGAAGCTCTCGAACTATATAGAATGCCAAGCGCCCACAGACGAAGCAGCTAATCTTATCCGTTTCCCGAGCCAATGAACGCACTCCCCATGGCACCAAAAAAATCTCGTCCTCTCGTTTTTCAGAATTACATCCTTTTTTTTCCACACCACATAAATCAAACTGGCTGTTTACCTCCTCTCACAGCCACACGATCCTTTCCATCCGACAGCCCTCGCTTGCCCTTCAGATTCTCCCCTTCCCCCTACCTCATCTTCTTCCTACACTCCACACTCCACCCAAGGTACCTCCTCCTTGCTTTCCCACCATCAAAATGCCCCCCACCCACCCTTAGGATATTTTGAAAAAGAAGAGCCCACCTCCTTGCTCTCGCACCATACATGTGCACATCAAGCCATACATCAACACATCAAGCCATCCATCCACCCATTTCATCATAAATGATTTTTATGCATAAATGGATGCATAAAAGAAATTCTTTTATATTAAAAGAGTGATTTTCATCATAAATGATTGTATGCATAAACATATGCATAAAAGAAATTCTTTTATATTAAAAGAGTGATTTTCATCATAAATGATTTTTATGCATAAATGGATGCATAAAAGAAATTCTTTTATATTAAAAGAGTGATTTCATCATAAATGATTGTATGCATAAACATATACATAAAAGATAATTTTTATATTAAAAGTGTGATTTTCATCATAAATGATTTTTATGCATAAATGGATGCATAAAAGAAATTCTTTTATATTAAAAGAGTGATTTTCATCATAAATGATTTTTATGCATAAATGGATGCATAAAAGAAATTCTTTTATATTAAAAGAGTGATTTTCATCATAAATGATTTGTATGCATAAATGGATGCATAAAAGAAATTCTTTTATATTAAAAGAGTGATTTTCATCATAAATGATTTGTATGCATAAAAGATTTTTTTATATTAAAAGAGTGATTTTTATCATAAATGATTCGTATGCATAAACATATGCATAAAAGATTTTTTTATTAAAAGAGTGATTTTCATTCATAAATGGATTTTATGCATAAATTAGATGCATAAAAGAAATTGTTTTATTATAAAAGTGTGACTTTCATCAGAATAGAATTTATGCATAAATAGATGCATAAAAGAAAGTTTTTATTTTAAAAGAATTATTTTTCATTGGATTTAGTTTTTATGCATGGGAAGATGCATAAGAGAAATTCTTTTATTCTAAAAGTGTAATTCGTACTAAATTGGATTTATGCATGGAAAGATGCATAAAGAATTTATTTTAATCCAAAAGTGTTATTCTCGTCAAATTTGATTTTATGCATAGAAGGATGCATAAAGAAATCCATTTTTATTTCAAAAGAGTTATTTTCATCAATTTTGATTTTATGCATAGAAAGATGCATAAAGAATTTTATTTTCAATTCAAAAGAGTTATTTTCATCAATTTTGATTTTATGCATAAATAGATGCATAAAGAATTTTACTTTTAATCCAAAAGAGTCATTCTTATTAATTTTGATTTTATGCATAAAAAAATACATAAAAGATTTATTTTTATTTCGAAAGTATTATTCTCATTGAAATTGAATTTATGCATAGATAGATACATAAAAGATTTATTTTTATTTTGAAAGTGTTATTCTCATTAAAATAGAATTTATGCATAGTAAAATGCATAAAAATTTTATTTTTAATTTGAAAGTGTTATTTTTCTTAAAATTGAATTTATGCATAAATAGATACATAAAAAGATTTTTATAAAAGTGTTATTCCTACTAAAGTTGTCTTTATGCCTAATTAGATGCGTAAAGAATCTTTATATCAAAAAAATTAAAATTCTCTTACATTCTATAAATGGATGGATGGAAGTGATATGAATCAGATAAATGTAAATGGATGAATGGATGTGATGTCCTGTGAATTAGGATGTGAATGATGTAGATCAATGTATGGATGATGTGGTTTGATGTGTGAATGATGTGGGTTGATGTAAATGGATGGATGAATGATGTGGTTTGATGTGTGAATGATGTAGATTAATGTGGATGGATGTATAGATGATGTGGTTTGATGTGTGAATGATGTGGGTTGAAGGAAAGGGATGTATAGATGTAGATGTGGATGTGAATGTAGATGTGGATGTATGAATATGGATGTGGATGTGGATGAGGATGTATGGATGTGGATGTATGGATGTAGATGTGGATGTGGATGTATAGATGTGGATGTGGATGTGGATGTATGGATGTAGATGTGGATGTGGATGTATGAATGTGGATGTGAAAATGGTTGTGTGGATGTATGAACGTAGATGTAGATGTGGATGTGGATGTATGAATGTGAATGTGGATGTGGATGTATGAATGTGAGTGGGGATGTGGATGTATGAATGTGGATGTGAAAATGGATGTATGGATGTGGATGTGGATGTGGATGTGGAACTGGATGTATGGATGTGGATGTATGGATGTGGATATGGATGTGTATGTATGAATGCGAATGTGGAAGTGGATGTATGGATGTGGATGTACGAATGTGGATGTGTATATAGAATAATGAATGCGAATGTGTATGTGAAATGATGTGACGTCGATATGAGTGAATGAATGAGATGTGATGACATGTGAATTGGGATGTGAATAAATGATATGTGATGTGAATGAATCTAAGGTGATGAGATGGAAAATGATGTGATTGGATGAGAATGAGTACACATATGAATGGAATGTGGAATAAGTAATGTGGACTGATGATGAGGGATAATGTGGAAAGACGAGAGTTCATTATAGAAATTGAATTTGTGACCTGTTTGTAAATGACTGTTTTATGTCAAGAATGCTAGAGAAGCATTTTTACTGTCTTATGAATAAGGTCGTGGAGACCTAACTGATAAAGTTCCAACAGCTGTGACGGAGAGTCAACGGAGGACGTCTCGCATAGCATGGTCAGCCGAGGACTTGACCAGCCTCGGTTTGATTTAAATGGTGAGCTTTCGGTACGGTTTGATTTAAATGGTGAGCTTTCGGTACGGTGGATGAGGGACCAAGGAAGCGGCCTATGAGTGAAACGCTAGTAGGTGACCTACGAAGGATCCTAGAGGGTGCTGACCATACGGTGCTCAGGCTCTGGGTTGCCGAAGATACCCACACATGCATCGTGGAAGATATTGAATTAAGGAGTAAGAGTTGTTTTCTGAAACCGGGTATGGATCTGGTTGATTGACCTTGCTGGTCCTCAACAGATGAGTCCATGACTCTTTTATATGGATCTGTTGGTTGATCTTGCTGATCTTCCACGTAGATTCCATTTTGTTATGTGAATATATTGCCGGTTACTACTATGAGCTAGGAACTATCGAAAAGGCCCCTATGTGAACAGGTGGTGAGCGTTCTAGTTGCCAATGATGCCATAAGTACACCGATGAAGGAATGATTGGAAATAAGGATTCAACCAGGAATTTTGAGGATTGTGATCAGTGACACAATGGTTTCTTTAAAGGATTGTTTTAAAGATAGCTGATGCTAAGAAAAAAGGCAATTTCATATTGGGTGTGTAAGTGGTGTGACTAGTTTTATGTTTGCATGAACATCCGGCTAGGGGGCCTGGGAACTCTTTCCCCTGGTACCTGGGACAAAACCTAACCAAATTCCTAATTGGATCCCATCACTACAGTGGTTGGGTGGTTGGCTAACCCATGGGACTGGATGGGGTTAGGCTGGACTGATGGATCCGTAAATCGAGACTCAATTTCTGTTTAGTTCGATAGATGAAGTAAATTCCGAACAAAAATTGTTCTATGGAAAAGAATCAACGGCTGTGCCTCTCAATGAGGAAAAAAGCGTTGGTCTCTATGATCCAAGTACAGTCTTTTTCCCTAATCTGACTATGGGACTTACGGGTTCAGTCAGATGAGATCAGTTAGTTAAGGCTTTTGACTACGTTAGGGAAAAGTTATCCTGGTGGAATCGCCCGTGCTTTCTGGGCAAAGGAAGTTTTTCCGGGTTCGGTTTTGGAAAAACCGATGGATTAGTCTCTTGTCCGGATATCCGTGGACGAGGCCCCGAGTGTGGGACCCTATCCCGTGCAAGAAGTGCTACTTCCGCTGCTAGCACCCCTGAATTTGTTGGGGACAGGGATCTTACAGTTGGTATCAGAGCTATTTGGCTAATGAGGATCAACCGAGAAGCCAAATATGTCAAAAATTTATCAAGAAGCACTAAAAGGTTGTAATTGTGCGATAAAATTCATACAATTTGATATTCAAACTGAAATTCGTAAATTGGTAATTGGGTCTTCAAATGGAAGTACCGCAATTGTATGGAATCCCTGACTTGCTTGAGGCCTAGACATGATGGTATTTACCTTATAGTTCCAAGAACTGTGACTACTCGTATATACCGAGGATATAACTGCAGCTCTTTACTGGCAGTATATATGAGTAAATCTAAGACTTGAAATTATAAGTATTAATACTATCTAGATGATGAATTCGAATGTGGTTGATATGACCGTGACTACCCGTATATACTGAGGATATAACTGCAGCTCTTTACTGGCAGTATATACCAGTAAATCTAAGACTTGAAATTATAAGTATCAATACTATCTAGATGATGAATTCGAATGTGGTTGATATGATTTTAAATTCTGATTGAGAACTGATGAGTTGATTTGGATTCTGATTGAAAAATGATGATCCCTAAAATTTGGTTGAAATGTAATAGGCTGAGCAAAACCACAATGAGGATGAATGGGACGAGTCCCTGTGATGATGTTCATAATTGGAATGACGTTAATGACTTCAGCAAATCACTATGAGATTAGTGGATTGTGCTGGCAGATTACTACTATTAACTTTTGATCAGTGAATCAAGGTAAGGGATGATAAATTAAAAATCTGAAAATTTGAAATCCCCATGGAGGACTGTTCAGATGGAAAAATTCAGTCTGATGGACCATTATTGTGTTAAAGATATGAATGAGATATTCTAAATGAATTGTTATCTGATAATGCGTTCTATATGAGTATCTTTACCCCATGATTATGTGGAGAGCCGACCTATATTTAAAGAACCCCAGAATCAGTTGAATCAAAAATCAGATTGAATCATAAATAAAGAAACTTAACAAGAATTTTCGTATTGATAGGAACATGGATCGAGGTCATTGTGGCAGAAATGCTAACCCCCAACTCGATGAAGAAGAGCTCGACCTGGATGTTCGTAAAACTCTTCATAGTTCACAGCCTGGTCCCTTCAAGGGTGAAGGAAAACAGTTAGGTGAAGTTGTAGAAAAGTGGATTGAGGCCATGGAGGAATATTTTGATGTAACTGGCTTCAATGAGAGAAGCAAGATGGCTCTCGCCATGTTAAAGATTGTGAAAACGGCCAGGGTTGCGTGAAGGAATCACTGCGAGACAAACCGTCTCGACCGAAATATCCAAACCTGGACGGATCTCAAGGCTTACCTCAGAAAGAGGTTTTGTCCCCCAGGCTTTCTTGAAACTAAGATGAATGAGTTCTTGGAACTAAAGCAGGAAAACCGGACAATTGAAGAGTACCATCAGGCTTTTGCCCTTCTTCTTAAATATTCCCCTCAATTGGATGAAGAGCAGCTGATGGCTCGTTCATTCGGGGAATGAACGAGCCATTGGATACTTTAGTCAAGCATGCCAAACCTATTTCCATGGCCGAAGCAGTTTGGATGGCGAAGGATTTCGCCAAAGCCTTTGATATCAAGGTCCCGCCAAAGCCAGTACCATCACCTTTCAAAAGGTTTTTATTCCCAGAAGGTGATTCCAACCTTCCTCCGCCTAAGAGATATCAGGGTTAAACCCAAGATATGGGAAGTTCCAAAATGGAAGAAATGTCCTTTTCCCGAAACTCAATCCCCTGGAATTCAACATCAGAAGTTCCACCCTTGAACAAGAGAGTGAAATGCTATAATTGTCAAGGATTTGGACATCGCAGTATGGATTGCCCAACTCCTTTTGGATCAAGGTTTTCAGGGCAAGAAAATCAGGGATCAAGATTCCATACTCCAGCCCCTTCTGTCCAGAGTAATCAGGGTTCTATCAGGGAAATCCCAGAGATAGACCCTCTATCCAACCTGTAGTTTCAATCCAAAGTAATGCAAGACCTCCACCTCAGAATAAGGGAAGTCAAGGAGAGTTGTTTCCAAATCGGCCGTCCACTTCCAAGGCAGTAACGCTGGAAGTGATTGAAGAAGAAGAAGAAGATGAAAGAGATCATACTCCACCTGCGAGATGAGGACATCTCGCGTTTTTTAAGTGGGCTAGAATGTAAGATTCCTCCCCAGCCTCTCAGGATGTCCAGTATCTTCCCCTGTAATCAAATCCCTCTTCAGAAATATAAAAGATCTTGTTTCTACCAGTTTTGGCCTAGAGAGAGAAAATCTTTTAGAGAGTGGTAATTCAGTTTTTAAATATTTTTGGATGGAAAAATATCTCTTCTTATTAAAATAAGTTCCCTCGAAACAGAAGTTCAAAAAGATTTTCAGAAGGTGCATTAGAAATCAAGTATAATCTGTTCAAGAGGCCTTATCCTGAGACCTTATCCTAGGGGTCAAGATTTTTTTGAAATTTTAAATTAAGGCTCCTATGGACCAATAAGATTCATCCAAATGTAAGGAGGAGATAAATGGAAGAATAAAAGGAAAATCTCCCAAAAATGAGTAAATACTCACATAAGAAAGGACAAGGTTAATAGTTAAAAAAGAGAGATATTTAGAAGAAATGATGCATTTTTGACACCTCAGTATGGGGAATTCCCCTCATGAAGGAGGCCCCTATTTCACATGTGTGGGAGAGTTTTAAACTCCCAAATAATGAGATATTTTTATCTCTCCTCTCTCCTGTTTCAACTAGATCCAAAAAGTGAGCAAAACTGACCTAAAAATGGTCAAAAATTGACCAAACTGATCTGGAAAATTCTAGAATCAATTTGCTTGGTTAGAGGCTCACTTTTTCTTATAAATAGAAGCCTTCCCCTTTGTTAAAGCTTAATAGTGTTTTTGCACTGCTACCCTACTTCTCCCAAGAGCCAACAACTGTGAATTTACTCAGACGTTGGATGGAGTATGTATGAAGTGTAGAAGGGCGTGGATACTCACAAGCATTGGATACCTTAGCTAATGGCAACCATGTCCATATATAGTACTATAGGTGGTGTGGTAGATGCGTATACAACGAGGGCGGTTACACTGCATAGACACAGTCACCGCCCGCGTATCAAGAACGCGACCCACCAACCACCACCCACTAATGATGGACCTAGTATCCGAGGGAATATTTTAGGGAATAAATATTCCTCATACTGTCACCTCGAGGGCTCCCACCCCTGAACCCCGCCAAGGGGGCTGCTAGCCCCCATAGGAACACCCAACCGAGGTGATGCCCTATACCCTAGCTAACACTCGTACCCATCATCAATGGTCACAATAATGACCCCATCGGCGTCTAAGTCGGGGTTCCCACTAAAGATATATGCACCATGCCTACTCCTCATAATGGGGGCCTAACAAATGTGCATTATACATCAAAGTGAGATGCATGCTAAGAGGTGGGCATTAAGTGTATAATAACACCCCCTCTTAATGTCCAGAACTAGGTTTTTGGCCTAACGCCAAGTCAATGAAGATGTCAAGTGAGCTGGTCCTTACCAAGAGTCTTGGTGAAGATGTCGACACAGTTTTTCTCTATAGAGCATTACTCCAACTCCACTATCTCATCCTCTATCAGCTCTCGTGCATATAATGATACTGAATCGCAATGTGCTTCATGTGGCGAGTTTGAAACACATGGTTCTTGGAGATAGCCATGCAACTCTGATTGTCGCACCACAAGATTGTAGCCTCCTTGATTTGAACTCCCATGTCAACCAAGATTCTCCTTAGCCATACTACCTCACATGCAACAAATCAAGCTTCCTTATACTTAGCCTCTATAGAAGAAAGTAGGTTGCTTTTTGTTGGTCCAAGAGAAAGCACCGGAACTAAGCAAAAAATAATATCTAGAAAGTGATTTCCTAGAATCACAATCTCCTGCCCAATCTGAGTCACAATAACCTGTCAGAGTGTCACCCATGTTGTAAGTGATGCCATACTCAAGATCTTGGAGATAGCCATGCAACTCTGATTGTTGCACCACAAGATTGTAGCCTCCTTGATCTGAACTCCCATGTCAACCAAGATTCTCCTTAGCCATACTACCTCACATGCAACAAATCAAGCTTCCTTATACTCAGCCTCTATAGAAGAAAGTGTCAACCAAGATTCTCCTTAGCCATACTACCTCACATGCAACAAATCAAGCTTCCTTATACTCAGCCTCTATAGAAGAAAGTGTCAACCAAGATTCTCCTTATCCATACTACCTCACATGCAACAAATCAAGCTTCCTTATACTTAGCCTCTATAGAAGAAAGTGCCACTGTAGGTTGCTTTTTGTTGGTCCAAGAGAAAGCACCAGAACCAAGCAAAAAAAAATATCAAGAAACTGATTTCCTAGAATCACAATCTCCTGCCCAATCTGAGTCACAATAACCTGTCAGAGTGTCACCCATGTTGTAAGTGATGCCATACTCAAGAGTACCTCTGATGTACCTAAGTACCCTCATCCCTTCCTTCCAATGACTCTCTCGTGGCTTGTTGGAAAACCTGCTCAACACACCAACTATGAAGCTAATATCAGGTCGTGTTAGTGAGAAAAATAAAACTTCCCACCAACTTCCTGTACTTCCTGATGTCAAGAAGTGATGAAGAATCCTCTGCAGAAAGCTTCATGTTCACTTCCATTGGCATAGACACAGGCTTGCAGTTTGTCATCCCAAATGCTTTGAGA
This sequence comes from Cibotium barometz, assembly GCF_041138505.1. Classification (NCBI taxonomy): domain Eukaryota; kingdom Viridiplantae; phylum Streptophyta; class Polypodiopsida; order Cyatheales; family Cibotiaceae; genus Cibotium; species Cibotium barometz. The sequence goes on from NC_141084.1 coordinate 19,845,387, forward strand.
ATCTCCCAAGCATACTTTTGCTGCGAAATGAAGATTTTACCTAACTCTTGCCAGACCTCAATCCCCAAACAGAAAAGCATTTGTCATCCCCAAATGCTTTGAGAATCTCCCAAGCATACTTTTGCTGTGAAATGAAGATTTTACCTAACTCTTGCCAGACCTCAATCCCCAAACAAAAATGCATAAGACCCAAGTCTGTCATCTCAAACTCATGGCTCAGCATATCCATTGTATTATGGATCATCTCTTCATTGTGTTGTCACACCTGAAATGTTTAAGTCATCTACATATAAGACAACCAAAACAATCTTGCCATGACTTTTTAGAACACACAAGTTAGCATCAGAAGCACTTCTTTATAAACCCAATCTTTTTGAAAAATTTGTCCATCATGTGATACTATGCCCTTGGGGCCTGTTTCAGCCCCCGTACAATGCATTCTTCAACCTACAAACTTTGTTTTCTTATCTTGGCATCTCAAAACCTGGTGGTTGAGCTACATATACCTCCTCCTTGAGATGGCCATTCAGAAATGTTGATTTGACATCCATGTGAAAGACTGGCCACTTTTTGTGAGTGGCTAAGGCAAGTACTGCCCTGATAGTTGTCATACGGGCTGTGAGAAAAAAGTTTCATCAAAGTCAAAACCCTCTACCTATGCAACCAACCTAGCTTTGTATTTTTCAAGTGAGCCATCAGCCTTATACTTAGCTTTTCAAACCCATTTGGTACTTTCTGTTTGGTGGTTAGTCAACTAACTCCCAGGTGTTGTTCTTTATGATGCTGTCATAATTAGACTGCATCACGGCTTTCCACTTTAGATTTGCTAAGGCTTCATCCAAGGTGGTTGGCTCCTTCACTGTTCCCATTATCTTAGCCATCAAGCCCATATTGACAATGAGATCAGATGCTCTTCTTTGATCCTCTATTCTCCTTGATCTGCGTGGTCCATTTGCTAAAGATTTTGACTTCTCAGGTACTGGATTATGCTCATCAAAGAGCTGTAAGCCCACTTTGGAAGTGGCTTTCCTTGTGGTGCAACAGTTGGCTGTTGTGATGTGTGAGAGTCTTCATCCTCTGAAAACTCCTCCTCCTTGAGAGGAAATCTGATTGGTGGGTTGGGCTCATGGTTGGACTATTTCTCCGATGATGATAGAGTGGACAGACCTCCTTCCTCCACTGAGTGTGGCTGTTCTGCAAATACCACATCTCAGCTGGCCACAATCTTCTTTGCCTCTATATCATAGAGCCGATATGACTTTGACTCTTGACTATATCCAAGAAAGATACACTTATTGCTTTTGGCATCTAGCTTGGTCCTGGATGCATCTGGAATATGCACATAACATTCACTGCCAAATGTTCTAAAATGAGAAACTGAAGGTTTCTTACTAGAGTAGGCCTCTTGAGGTGTAACATCCTTGAGTGCCTTTGTGTAGCTCCGATTGAGGACACAAACTACTATGTTGACTGCTTCAGCCCAAAATGTATTGGGCGAACCCTTTGCCTTCAACATGCATCGATTTATCTCCATGATAGTTTGATTACGATGTTCTACAACACCATTTTGCTTAGGTGTGTGAGCAGTGGTGAGTTGGTGCTTGTTGATGCCATTCTCCTTGCAGTAGCTATCAAATTCCATTGAAAGGAATTATTCTCCTCGATCTGTACAAAACTTCTTCACCTTCTTTCCTGTCTCATTTTCCACAAGCTTATGCCACTGTTTGAACTTGCCAAAAGCTTCAGCCTTATCTCGAAGGAAATAAACCCACATCTTCCTCCTATAATCATCAACTAATAGCATAAAGTAAGAAGATCCCCCTAATGTAGTAGTAGACATTTTACCACAAAGATCAGCATGTACCAGCTCTAGAGAAGTCTTTTCCTGATTGCTATTTTCCTAGTGGAAATGCCTTGCGTTGTTGTTTGCCCATCATACAAGCTTCACATGGTTCTTGCAATTCTGAAAATGCAGGCAAATTAGCTACCATACCCTTTTTCGGCATCTCCTTTAGCATGGAAAATCCAATGTGACCAAATCGCTCGTGTGCCCAAAGCTTGCTTGTGCTCTTATCTACATACACTGTAAGAGCACTCAGCTCGTAGAGATTGTTGCACCTTACTCCTTTGCCAATAACATCTAGAATTTTTGTTTCAATTTTCTTGAAGCGTACTTTAATCCCACGATCTGTCATTGTAGAGCAACTGATAGTAGATTTCTCTTTATCTGGGGTGCATAGAGCACATTTGATAGCTTTTTCTCTTCCCCTGTATAGCTACCACAAAAGATATGGTTCCACATCGACTAGACATGTAGCATTATTCCCAACAACAACACTGATGGGTTCATGTAGAGGCTTCCAAGAATTATACCGGCCCTTCTTATTGGTCATGTGTCGGGATGCTCCACTATCCAAAATCCATGAATCATCAATTGGAGCCTGAGCAGATAAACATACCTCTTCAATGGCGACCCAACGTTCAAGCTCGGTCTTGACATTGTTGACTGACTCCTTTCCCTTTCCCTTTCATGAAGACTTTAAGGTGCCATTCTTCTCGTCGGCCTACTTCTTTCTATAGTCTTTGATAGTGTGACCCTTCTTGTCACAGTAACATCTCCCTTAAAACTTCTTCTTCTTTGGCTTTTTCTTCTTCTCATCAGAAGATGTCACACCTTTGCCTCTAGCATTGGCCGAAAATGCAGCATCACTCTACCATTGCGGGTCTTCAGTCGCATCTCCTCCTCAAGTAGCATAGCACTAAATTCTTCAAATGATAAAGATGGTACTCTAATCTGAGTGTTTAGTGATGTAGCCAAGTCATCATACTTTTGTGGAAGAATTCGGATGCACCTCTGGGCCAACTCCTCACTAGTGTGTGTAATCCCTACATCAGCCATTTGATCTCAGATTTTTGATCCACAAGATAAATGCTTCAGCAACTTCTCCTTCATCAAACTTTTCATCACAGCAGTAAGCTGATTCTCTAGGTTCAAAATCCTGGTTTGATTGCGAGTTATACTGATTTCTCAGTATGATCCAAGCCTTGGTTTGATTTGCGAGTCATACTAATTTCTCAGTATGATCCAAGCCTCTGTAGCCTTGGTAGTATGTTGAATCAGAGTGATAATATAATCACTTACACTAGTGATGATGGCACAAAGTGCGTCAGCATTGCGTCTTCTCCATGCCCGAAGAAGTGTAGCATCCGACGAAAGCAGGTTTGTAGGGTTGTTGGGGTTGGGAATTCCCACTGGTTTTGCATTCATTCCCAGAATAGTTTCTAGGAGCTCATAAGAGTCTAGAATGGCATTGATTTTGAATTTACAAAGAGTATAGTTTGTCCCATCAAGCTTGACTTCCATGAAGGCAAGTGGACCAATGTTACTCGCCTATGAGCTCGAAGGTGATGGGCGGAGCATTGGAGGGGGGCCGCTGGTAACTGCCGCATTGCCGATGTGGATGTTGTCACTTCCATGTGTCTGTTTGGCATCGAGATAAGGCCGGAGGACATGTATGTCAAGACGGACGGTGGGCTTGTTGATAGGTTCTTGTTGGAATTGTCGAGACTGAGCAAGATATTGATGGCCTGCTCGAACTCCATGCAATCTAGTGAGTCGCGCCAATTAAGGGGGTTGAGTGGCGGGTCCACATCTTCATGTTCCTATGGGGGTGGTGGAGGAATCTCACCTTCCTCCAAGGGTGTGGGGGAAGGGAGATTAGTAGGGAATTATGACTGGGGTGGAGGAGCAGTCGAAGTAGAGGTAGAATGGGTGGCGTTGAGGAAAGGTGGGGGCCTTGTTGATGTAAGATTGTATATCTGTGAAGTGCTTAGGGAGGCCTAGTAGGTGAAGATTAAAGGTGGGAGTTTGTGAGGGAGGCGTGGGTGATGAAGGGGGAGAGGGAATGTGAGGGAGTGTAGAGGATGGTGAGGGGAAAAGGGTAGGGTTGTGGTGAAAGAGGTGGGGGGTGTTGAGGTACGGTGATGGGTACCTAGGTGGGGTAGGGGTGGTGGAGGAGGTTGAGAGCTTGGACTTGGGTAGGATTGGTGAGGGGGTGGCGCGTGGTGAGGAGGGAACTGGGGGGCAGGGGGTATCAATAGAGGGAGCTTACTGGAGCCGACCCCCTGCCATCATTGTTGTCATCATCATCATCGTTAGTAGAGCCGCAGTTGGAGCATTTGGAGTAGAAGAAGGCACGGGCTTCTTCCGCCTTTTCTTCGGGGAAGATGTCGAGGGGGTATGCCACGTGGGAATCATCGAATTGGATGATCCTAGTGGCGAGGATGACCTCCAGGTAGTAGCCAACGGTAAAGTACGAGAAACCCATAGGGAGAGTAGGGTGGGAGCTCCCAATGGGCCAGGGATTTGTAGGCCCAAAGCTAGAGGTAGTAGAGCGGTAGGGTGGTAAAGTATGAGAAGCCCATAGGGAGAGTAGGGTGGGAGCTCCCATGGGCGGAAGGATTTGTAGGCCCAGTAAACCATCTCCCACCCCTGGCACTCAAGGAGATGGAGGGCTTCTATGGTTTTGGAGGATGGGTAAGGGTATGCGTAGAGGCCATGGTGAGGTTGATGGGGGTGTCATTAGTCGTGGGATGCCCATATCGGATAAGGTTGGCCCAGTTGAGGAGGCTGGTGGTAAGAGGGTGGATGGGTAGTGTAAAGAGGGATGTGGGTTCAAAGAAGGAGATTTGGGTTTGGAAGAAAAGGGTGATGAGGATGGAGATAAAGTTGGAGGGAAATTTGGTGAGTATATAAGAGAGGGTGGTGTGGGACGTGGGGTCATCGAGGAAGATGTCATGTTTCAAGAGATTGAGATGGAGGGCTCGATGTTGGAGGTCAAGGAGTTGGTTGGGGCTTTATGGGGGGGTGGTGGGGTGGGGCAACTACAATCTTTTCCTTGATCTAACTATGGGACTTACGGGTTTACGGCAGTCAGATCAGTTCAGTTAGTTAAGGCTTTTGACTACGTTAGAGAAAAGTTATCCTGGAGGAATCACCCGTGCTTTCCGGGCAAGGGAAGTTTTTTCGGGTTCGGTTTTGGAAGAACCGATGGATTAGTCTCTTGTCTGGATATCTGTGGGCGAGGCCCCAAGTGTGGGACCCTGGCCCGCGCAAGAAGTGCTACTTCTGCTGGCTAGCACCCCTTAATTCGTTGCGTGGTGGGGACAGGGATCTCACAGCTGGTATCAGAGCATTTGGCTAAAGTGGATCAACCGAGAAGCCAAGAATGTCATAAATTTATGAAGTAGCAGTAAAAGGTTGGAATTGTGTGATGAAACTCATACAAATTGATATTCAGAATGAAATTCATAAATTGATAATTGGGTCTTCAGATGGAAGTGCTGCAATTATATGGAATCCCTGACTTGCTTGAGGCCTAGACATGATGGTATTTACCTTATAGTTCCAAGGACCGTGACTACCCGTATATACCGAGGGTATAACTGCAGCTCTTTACTGGCAGTATATACGAGTAAATCTAAGACTTGAAATTATAAGCATAAATGCTATCCAGATGATGAATTCAAATGTGGTTGATATGATTCTTAAATTCTGGTTAAGAACTGATGAGTTGATTTGGATTCTGATTGAAAAATGATGATTCCTGAATTTTGGTTGAAATGTAATAAGCTGAGCAAAACCACAATGAGGATGAATGGGACGAGTCACTGTGATGATGTTCATAACTGGAATGACATTAATGACTTCAGCAAATCACTATAAGATTAGTGGATTGTGCTGATGACAGATTGCTGCTGTTAACACTTGACCCAGTGGATCAAGTTAAGGGATGACAAACTAAAAATCTATAAAATTGAAATTCCCCATGGAGGACTATTTAGATGAAAATTTTGGTCTAATAGACCATTATTGTTTTAAAGATATGAATGATATGTTTTGAATAAATTGTTATCTGATAATGCAAGTATCTTTATCCCATGATTCTATGGGGAGCCGACCTATCTAAAGAACCCCAGAATCAGATGAATCAAAAATCAGATTTGAATCATAAATAAAGGAACTTAACAAGATTTTTCGTATTGATAGGAACATGGATCAAGGTCATCATGGTAGAAATGATAACCCCCAACTCGATGAGGAAGAGCTCGACTTGGATGTTTGTAAAACTCTTCATAGTTCACAGCTTGGGCCTTTTAAGGGTGAAGGGGAAAACTTGGGCGAGGCTGTGGAGAAGTGAATCAAAGCAATGAAAGAGTACTTTGATGTCACCGGGTATAATGAGAAGAGCAAAATGGCTCTTGCAAGGCTAAAGATAGTAAAAACAGCCAAGTGGCATGGAGAAACCACTGCGAGACAAACCGTCTGGATTGGAATACCCAGACATGGAATGATCTCAAAATTTACCTAAGGATGAGGTTCTGTCCTCTCGATTTTTTGGAAACAAAGATAAACGAATTCTTAGAGTTAACCCAGGGGAGCAGAACTATTGAAGTATATCACCAAGCGTTCCCTCTCCTCCTCAAATACTTGCCACCGTTGAATGAAGAACAGTTGATGGCTAGGTTCATTCGGGGACTGAATGAACCTTTGAATATTTTGGTGAAGAACGCCAAGCCAGTTTCCATGGCCGAAGTAGTGCGGATGGCGAAGGATTTCTCCAAGGCCTTTGATGTCAAGGTCTCACCAAAGCCAGCACCATCACCTTTCAAAAGGTTTCGAGGGAGTCAAATAATAAGAGCTGGAGTAGCCGAGGTTGAAGGCATATCACTGTCAGAGACAGTGGATGGGGGTTTTATGGCTGTGGTTGCCTCCTGAATCTTTACTTTCCTTTTTTCATGCACGGTCGTCTTAGGGGTGACAACGAAGACTATCTTGGGCCACCATTAGAATTTTTGTGGTGCTGGGATCTCGGGAGCAGAATGATGCATGTCGATTGTCATGGTAACCAAATGTGTTGATTGCCTTCATGGAATTGTTAAGCTTATAAGGACCCACCATGGTGTGAGGATGAGGCTCGTGGTGGCAATGACGATTTTGCTATGTTGATGGTCTTCACTTGAGGTTCTCCTACATCCCATGGGCTTGTTGCTATCTTGTGAGGGTGACGTGAGGTACAAGTAGTTGGTTTTGCCAGGGCCTGAATGATGGGGGAAATGTATCTTTGGGGAATCTGTAGAGTTTTAGTGCCCTCATAATAACCTTGGGTTGTAAGGGTCTTCTTCGGCACCCAGGAGTGAGGATTATTGGGTTCATCCGGGCCAAATGTGTACCTTTGCGTTTTGTTAGTTGTGTTAGTGGGGTTAGCTTATGGGCTTGAGTTGCTACATAGCTTGGTGTAGATGAGGCTTGGTGAGGCAATTGGGTATTCCAAAGGGGGAGAGGCCTCTTTTTTGGTGGCATAGTTTTATGGTGGTTTGGGAAGCAAGGTGATTGGGTTTAGTGGAAGAGAGTGGTCAACTTGTGGTGGGTGATTGGGTGACAAGGGCTCTTCCTCTATCATTAGGACTATAATTTTCTCTGAGGCTAGTTGCAGGTTGTCATCCTTGTTGAAATATACAAGTGAATAGGGTGCATGCGGGAACAAGCCCTTGGCAAGATGCTGTAAAAGAGAATCTGTAAATGTGAGAGAACTTGTGAAAAGGTGAGAAGTATCTACTGGGAGAGAATAAAGGGTAGCATGAGGAGATTTAGGAGGTGTGGAGATATTCTAGGAAGAGGTGGAGAGGATCAAGCAAAAGAGGTGGAGTGAATCAAGGAGAAATCAGTGGGATTGGATGCTTGGATGTAAACTCTATAAATTGAGGCATTGGCCTAATGAGAATTTGCTAGTTTTTTATTATCCATGCCTACATTAAGCTATTAGTTAATTGCTCACTAATCACGTCTTAATTATCCTCTAATCTCTTTATTAATGATATTGATTCTAGCATTTGATCCACCATAGCTCATCACATTGCTGCAAATTTAACATGGTATCAGAGCCTAGCCTAGAATCCATCAAATTTATGAGCCCATTATCTAACTAATTAGGATTAGTAGATGATTAAGAAATAATCACTTTTTTAGTTGTTTTCAAGTAGCCCTCTGCACCCCCAGCCAGTGGAGGGGCTTGATCTCCCTCCAGGAGCAACATTAGGGCAAGTACTTCTAGGCATGCATAGCCAGCCTCACCACAGTCCACTAGCCAAGCAAACCGGCGCAGCAAATCGCCCTCTACAGAGCTCACAAAATTTGCGATTCTGCAGGCGCATTTTTTTGAAGAAAATTTGATATTTATGCTGCTCCATATCAAATTGCTCTAATTCCTCTTGGCCCTAGGGGTTTTCAAGGGTGCTCTACAAGCTGGTGAAGACAAATTTTGATTTGATCAAGTCTACAGTGAGATCCAAGCTCTTCATCAAATCTGCAGGTAACTTTGGTAAAACAAAGATTAAGCATTCAATGTTTGGTCGAATCTTGTGTTTCTTGGCTTAATCCTCTACTAGACTAATTGCTATTGATGGCCTTGAAAGGATTTGAGCTCATTTGAACTCTAAGGCCTTAGATCTAGACTCCCCGCATACTCTGTTTTTTGTACACAAAATAGAGGATTAATTTTCTAATCAGTGAGTGATTAATCAGTGCTAATCACTGTATTTTGGTGCAATTGAGGGTTCAAATTAACCGTTGGGTATCTAATTTCAAATCCCTATAACTTTAGATTGCAATTCAGAGATGGTTTGATACTCCAACCATTCCGTACAGATTTGTTACCCTTGATTTAATGGTAAAATTATGCTGATAAATTTGTGGTAATCATCATCTTGCATTTACCCCTTGGTTAACGCCTACAAATCACACTCAAATTCAAGATTATTCATAGCCAGAGTTGCATTTGGGAATGTGCATAAGAATGAATGCTATATGCATTATGTATTGGGCACACATGGGTGATTACATCATTTTGTAAAAATGGGATCAGACACTACCCTTGTCCAGAATAAGGCAAGAGGCAAGACCTCCCTCATAGATTTGGGTTTGCATTGCATAATGACACAAGATAAACATCAAAAGCCCAAAAGAACTGTCAACAATACATTAAAACATGTTGCTCACATGGAGCAAGAACTGACGGACAAGCTCATTGCCCCAGCCATGAAAGAAGAAGAACATCTCTTTCCAAGAGGAGGATCAACACTGAGAAGAAGAGCTAGAGGAAGCATTGAAGGAAGACATGGATGCATGAAGAGAAGCTGTCACCACAACAAGAAGATTGAAAGAAGAGGAAGACATGGATGCGTGAGAGAAGCTGCCACACGACAAGAAGACTGAAGACAAGAGAAGATGTGAGGCTCCAAGAAGTGAGGAGCCATGTGAAAATCTTAGAGAGAGAGAGAGAGAGAGAAACCCCACAACCCAATGTAACCTGCCCCAACAGAGTAAAACCACCTCTAAGCCACTGGTAGATGTATGTGTGAGCACTTTAGTCAAGGTCATGGGCACTCGTAGTAGCCTTGGACACATAGAGAGAGAGAGTGTCAAGGACTATGGGTTTAGGGACTCGAGGCACTGGTCGCGGACTATCGCGGACTATCAAGTAAGAAGGAAACTTGGTATAAGGTCCAAGTGTGCTAGGATTGTTCACTTGAGGGGAGGTGTACTAGGCACTGGTCGGCAGACTATCAAGTAAGAGGAAAACTTGGTATATGGTCCAGGTGTGCTAGGAGTATTCACTTGAGGGGAGGTGTTGAAATATACAAGTGAATAGGGTGTGTGCGGGAACAAGCCCTTGGAAAGAGGCTGTAAAAGAGAATCTATAAATGTGAGAATCTGTAAAAGAGAATCTATAAATGTGAGAGAACCTGTGTGCGAGAACAAGCCCTTGGCAAGAGGCTGTAAAAGAGAATCTGTAAATTGTTGGATAAATGTAATCCCAACTCCTTAGTCCAATTTAATGTGTGGTGGTGGCTAGGCTAGTGGTCAGTGGTGGTTGGTGTAAAGCCTACAAATTGTTGGTGCATATGGTTCATGCAACTCATGCAACTAAAAATAGGGTAGAGGGGTCTCTAAATAAGGTACAAGTCATGATCAAGTGATTATGTAAGTTTGGTTCATGCCTAATCATAATTAGTGTCTTTTTGTGTTAATCTCAAAGCAATTTTCTGCATATACTAGTTTTTGTCCCTCATGTTCATGATGTTTTGTACAAGCTTTGATCCACCTTGAGTATGTCTTGATCAATATTCATAGTTGAATTATCATATCCAACATTTGGTATCAGAGCATGATCTAATTAGGTTTAGTTTATTAGCAAAAATCCTAATCTCTCTCTTAATCACCATAGCCTGTTTTTTTCCTTGTTTGGACAACATGCTGTAGATTGCCTCCATGCTTGCATCTGAGGAGATTATACTTCAATCTTTTGATATAGGCCTCTTGCTTTTCTCCCACACAAGCCCTAAAACGAAGCTCGAAGGCTAATTTGGTCGCTTCTTCATCACGAATTCGTCGTCGCCATCAAAACGGGTAGCTTTCTGCTAATCGTGTTCATTCGACGCCATCTCTATGAATTAGTCTAATTCCTCTTAGGTGCTTCAAGTCTATAATGTAAGGATTCAGCATACCAAATCTTGTAGTATTTGGTCCACATGAGCTCCTGTACGAAGCATTTTTTCAGTCGCCTGTTTTCTGCCTCTCTTGCTCCAACAACATGGTGCTTATTATTTTGATCTATATTGATGATATTATTATTATTTGGGCTTAAATTATCTATATGAGCAAGTTATCAACATCAAGAATCATATTGCATCATCATGAGCTCCAAATTCCCCAACAAATTCAACGGAACTGGGTTTCATACCTGGCAAATCAAGGTGAAGGGCTACCTCATGAAGAAAAATCTGTGGAGTACGGTCAAGCCACTTTCTGAAGATGAAGCAGGTATTTCTGCTACAGTTACAAGAGCTACAACAGCTGCACTTCAAGCAAAAGATGAGCAAGCACTTGGTATTATCATTACTGCTTTAGAAGATGATTTTATTCATTATATTGATAATGTTGAGTCAGCTATGGAAGCTTGGGAATTATTAGAGCGTACTTTTGGTGCAAAGGCAAAGCATTCCAAGATCAGTTTGAAGATGCAACTCTTTGATCTAACCATGGAGAGTAATGAAAATTTAATAGCTTTGATTAACAGGTTGAAGAGCTTAATGACACAATTGGTTTATGTTAAGTCTCACCTTCAGGCTTTAGGCAAATTGTGATAGTACTTAAAGAGAAGAAGCCAGCCCCTTCCTTGGAAAGTATCATAAATTCTTTGTAGAAAGAAGACAAGAAGATTACAAAGGATGTGATAGATCCTTATGCATATACTACTACTTCGACATTGGCAAAGAAGAAGTGTACTATTTGTGGTCGTACAAATCATCTTACTAAGGATTGTTTCTCCAAACATCCTTGTGAGTATTGTGGAAAGACGAATCATCCATCCGCAAAATGCTACCAAAGAGATCAAAAGCTAGCAAAGGCACATGTGGTTGAAGAAGTCAACCAAGAGGAAGAAACAAATCTTTGTTCTAGTCTTAGTATAAAAGATGTAGATGATGATTATGCTTTTTAAATTATGTCATGTATGTGATTGAGTCAAGATTTATGTTGTTCCAACTTAACGAGTTGTAGAGAAGAGTACACCACCCTATGTTGTTGTTAAGGGGGGACTCTTACTCATTGTGTCAAGGAGGTATGTTAGACTTGTTCATGTTCTTGTAAGAAGGGGGATTGTTGGATAAATGTAATCCCAACTCCTTAGTCCAATTTAATGTGTGGTGGCTAGGCTAGTGGTCAGTGGTTGGTGTAAAGCCTACAAATGGTTGGTGCATATGGTTCATGCAACTCATGTAACTAAAAATAGGATAGAGGGGTCTCTAAATAAGGTACAAGTCGTGATCAAGTGATTATGTAAGTTTGGTTCATGCCTAATCATAATTAGTATCTTTTTGTGTTAATCTCAAAGCAATTTTTTGCATATACTAGTTTTTGTCCCTCATGTTCATGATGTTTTGTACAAGCTTTGATCCACCTTGAGTATGTCTTGATCAATATTCATAGTTGAATTATCATATCCAACATAAATGTGAGAGAACCTGTGAAAAGGTGAGAAGTATCTACTAGGAGAGAATAAAGGGTAGCATGAGGAGATTTAGGAGGTGTGGAGATATTCTGGGAAGAGATGGAGAGAATCAAGCAAAAGAGGTGGAGTGAATCAAGGAGAAATCAGTGGGATTGGATGCAAACTCTATAAATTGAGGCATTGGCCTAATGAGAATTTACTGGTTTTTTATTATCCATGCCTACATTAAGCTATCAATTAATCGTTCGCTCACTAATCACATCTTAATTATCATCTAATCTCTTTGTTAATGATGTTGATGCTAGCATTTGATCCACCATAGCTCATCACATTGCTGCAAATTTAACAATCCTTGTTTCCCAATCAATCTAACAATGATTGTGTCCTTGCTATTTTTTGAGGTGAATGGCCCTTAATGTATTTTGAGTGAGTGGGCCATAGTAGCATTTTATTTTGCTACCAATGAAATATCCTACCATCTCAACGCCATCGAGGATTTCAATGTGCATTATGCCCTGCGAGATTATTTTAGTGACTAGAAAAGGTCCCAATCCTCTGTATTTGAGTTTGAATTTGTGATTCTTTGTGCTATAAAGGAGGACCATATCTCCCTCACCCATTTCCTTGTCTTTAAGTTGGTCATCAAACCATTGTTTGCACCTTAGCTTTTCTATGACCATGCCTTACACTGTTGTGAGGTGTGTTTCATCAAGCCTTTCAAGTTCCAAAAGCCGGCAGCTCATGAGTTTTTCCCATACTACTACTCTCAAGCTGGGTACTAAGAATTCCATAGGCATGACAGCTTCAGTACCTAGGTTAAACTGAGAAGGGTGTTGCATTTGTGGCTACTTTGTACATTGTACAATACGCCCATAGTGCTACCGATAACTTTTGTTCCCAATCGTTCTGGCTAGCCTCTACTATCTTAGTCATGATAGCACATAGGATTTTATTCGTGCTTTCGACTTGGCCATTGGCTTGGGGGTAGTAGAGGGGGAGGATTTCCTACGAGTGACCAAGAATTCTTGTAGAAAGAATTGTATAACTTCATTGATGAAGTGTGTGCCATTGTCACTCACCAGCTCAAGAGGGCACCCAAAACAAGTGCTTACACACTTTTAAAGGAACTTTGCCATGGATCTTGCATATCAGCTTTACGGGTAGCTCTACCTTCGACCCATTTCGTGCAATAGTCTGTGGCTGCTATGATGTATCGTGCCTAAGTGTGTCGAGCCGCCGAAGTAATGGGTCCTATAAATGTAAGGACATGGTTGGGTTCAGGGGCATTCTATCCTTAATTTGTGGAACTGCCACTTGTTGGCATTCATCACATCGTTTGATGTATTCCCCAGTGTCCCCAAACAAAGTGGGCCACCACAATCCTACTAGTAGGATTTTTCAAGTAGTGATGTCTACTGTGAAGGGTCCGCCTGTGCTTCCAGAGTAGGCCTGCTCTAGAAGAGAGACGTATTCATTTCTTGGACACAGCATCTCATGATTCTTTCTTTACCTTGCTTGTAAAGTTGCCCTCCTACAAATCAACTGATAAAGGGCAGCCTTTTTAATGAGATTGAGCTCATTAGGTCACCCACCCCTCACATCAACGCAACTACCCACACAACAGTAAAACAATTCCCAATCCTTAACTGTTGGTTGTTTTGAAGCTAAATTTTAAATTACAACTAAACCTACATCTTGTAAGTTTTTCCTTAGGAGATGTGGAGCGCTCATTAGGCCACCCACCCCTCACACCAGTGCAACTACCCTCACAATAGGAAAACAATTCCCAATCCTTAATTGTTGGTTGTTTTGAAGCTAAATTTTACATTGGAACTAAACCTACATCTTGTAAGTTTTATGACACCTGCCATGTGCAATAAAAGAGAGCATCATCCTCAAAAGGGGATGGATTGCCACCAGTGATTATGTAGTCAGTTGGCAAAAAAGAACTGCAACATTTCATGTCCCTTGAGGCTCCCCAAGCTCACTTTTGGAAGCTCCACTCCTCCAATCTCCACCTCCACACTTTCACCGTAGAGTCACTCTCACCACAATGCAAGAAAATCTACCTCACTCTTCCACACACACATGCATAGAAAAGGAACATGCACTAGAGTACACACACACTCTCTCTCTCTCTCTCTCTCTCTCTCACACACACACACACACACACACACAAACAAACAAACACAATACAAGCAAGAGCTATCATAGCACAAAGGGGATTGTGTCTTTTCATTATGAGAATTTGCCTTTTATACAACTAGCCCTTATTCACACTTGTTGGGGGCCCAAAACTTACTAACTAAGGCCTTGGGTGGCCAGTATCTCAAAATGTACAAATTTTATAGTGCCTTTACATGACACTTATTAATGTCCTTTTAATTGGAGGAGCATCTTTGTTAATCCAAAATGCGATTAACATCCCCCCTACCTAATGTAGGTTCTTAGAACCTTTACCTAGGTCGAAAGACCTGGTCGTCAAACTCGTATCAATAAAAGTTACGGTGGGACTGAAGCTTTTTAAGGGTTCTTCAGAATGCTGAGTGGGAAGTCTAGAACTCAGTGTTGACCATGTCTTTGAACGTGACATGCATGTATCCTGGAAGACACTTTAGGCAATGATAGTAAAGCATCATGCCTCTTTCAGTTAGCCCTCTGTTCATGTCAAAGCTAAGCTTCTCCGTGTCAAATCCATCATGTCTTTCTTTTGGTTAATCGACGATGAGGACTACGCTCAACTTCAAGAATCTCACAACAACTACTATATCTAGATCCAGGATTCTGTGCCATGCTCTTATCGATGTGAGCAATTACTGTCTTTGAATTGTTATATCTTGGAATGTTGATGGCGAGAAATGCGGGAAGTTGTAGGAGACATGAGAATCCCGTTTCTTTGCCTCTTGGAATTATAGTGGAGTCAGGCACGTTTTGAGTGGAAAGAATAAAGGATCTACTCTGTGCTGGTGGGGAGCTTTGGTACTGATAATTGTATTCAGGAACTGTAGGTACTCCTTTCGCCATTCCGATTGTATGCCAAAATCCACCAGGCAGGGGTGGCATCATCTCTGTGTGGATAGCCGTGTAGCCTCCCCTTGTATGCATTGGGTGTTGCTTTTGCCATCTACAGAAATAATAGCTAATCATAAATGTGACAATTTTGATTTCAAGCAAATCAGCCAATTGCGGATTGGCCAACTTTGTGTGACGAGCCGCATTTTCCCATAATATCCCTTCTCCTCCCATCGGTAACAGCTCCTCTAAATTTGGCATTGGGGCTCGGAGAGGGTATGGAATGTAAGGCTGCCTCCTTGACTCTATGGTTGAGTATGCCCCGACAGGATTCTTCTGGTAGGATCAAAGGGTGTGATTTACATCAGCACCTTGAACATGAGTTTCGGTTTTAAGAGTGGGTTACCTACGCAAATGAAGCCCTCATATTCTGTAGCCGTCAAAGACTCAAGAATATTGTCATCAAAAAAAGCTTGGATATCATCGTGAGGGTGATGTCTGCATACCTCATCGATCGGCCTTGGTGGAGATAGGATTAGTGTCGGCATCTCCTCGAGGGGGCAAGAGTGTTAGTGGGAAAATCAACTGGGAGAGAAGAGAAGCGAGAGAAGATGCAATTTGTCTCAATTTTGTTAGTTGGAGATACATTAGGAAAGGATTTTAATAACTTACTGGCCTGGAAGAAAACACTGGATAAGTAAAAGATGAGGAGCTTCCTTGTGTTTCCTCGTGACCCTCTTTGGAACTTAGGGGCGGGAGGCTGTCATAAATTCCTGGAGATCAGTTATATCATCGGTGGGTTATATGAGGATATTCTATATGCTCTTTATCAAAATTAAAAATCACATTAGTGAGCATAGCCTCCAAATGTTTATGGATATTTCTATAAAGTTTTATAATACCAAAAGGATGATATAATGTAGATTCAGAGAGATTTAGATGCTGATGGGTATTATATACTTCAGTCCATCCATGGCTAATAACCCATTTGTAACTTCGTGCAACCACCTCGTAGTAGTTGGTCGGTGTCATTGGGATATCATTTGAGACACGTCAAGTTTATCGACATTGTCATCTAGGATGTCTAACTATTATAGCAACCAACACCAACTATGAAGGTTTAGCACTATGGGATGTAAGGGGAAAAAGAAAATATCAGCTAGGTCAGTTAGAACTATATCCCCCCATATTATTCCCATTATGATGGTTGGGTCAGCATCCCTTTCTGTACTTTGGTGAATGAGGGTTAGGCTTCCTAGAATGAGGTTTTTAGTTAAGTTAATTTTATATTGAATAAAAGAGAGGTTTAGTGTAGATAAAAACAATGTTAGAGTTTGAGGAGGGGCCCGAGGAGTTACTGGCAAAACGAACCTATCTCCGAGGCTCATTCGCTGAGTTGGCGTAATTCATCTGGTTACTTAGTTTGTTTTGGGATCTTTGTTGGAGGGCAAGATGGCATTCCAAATCTTGTATTCTTGAGTCTTTGGTGGTGAGGAGTGTGGAGATGGCGGCTTCCCACACATCTCGAGCAGCAGCCAGTTCTACATATCTTCTATCTGCTTCCTCTGCTGCTGCAACAATCGTGGAAGCTGTGGCTTGAACATTAGCTTCTTCAAGTAGTCTTTGCTGCTCCTCTACGAAGCTTTGGCTTGTAGTCAGCTACTAGTGTACGTGCTTAAGCACCTGTTGATGGCTAACCAGCATCTGATTTATCTCTTGGGACTTTAGAGTGATCACCTCATTGAGGGCCTTCAGCTTCTCAGCATGCTCTTTGTTCATCTGCTCTCTTTCTATCTAAAGGCTTACCACTCTATTTTTTGCTTGAGTAATTGCTTCAGTGAGTGCTTTGATTTGTCTTGTATATCCATCTTCTTTTTCTTGGAATGTGGCTTGTGCTTCCTCTAGTTGTCTTGTATATTGTGCTTCCTTCTCCTTGGTATATGCCACTTTCTTGGCTTGTTCTAATCTTGCCTTTAGCTCCTCGTTTTCTTTGGTGGTACAGACTATGGTCTTGTTGATGAATCTATTATTACCTTCCAAGGTCTGCAATCTTGCCTCCTATTCCTCAGCTACCTTTAAACTCTTCAGGATCACTTCCCTGTGTATGTGGCATCCGCCACACACTGCTATCTGCTCCTTAAGTGCTTTCACTTGGTCCGTAGACTCTTGGACCTGTTTCCATAGCGTAGCATTCCTTTCATGCAACATGTGAGTGGTAAGCATGACTTCTCTATACTCTTTGCTCTTGGGTCCAAAGATCTTCACTTGCGGAGGCCGAGCCTTCGGTTTGGTGCCCCAGTAGTGTATCGAGGCCTTCCATGGTTTCTTCGAGGAAGTGATGAGCGTCGAGATTTTGCAAGAATGATCCTTCTTCAACTGTGCCCTCAGCTTCCAATTGCCTTCCCTTACTTGGACTTGTGGTCTCGTTATGTCTCTTCCTCTTCTCAGCTTCTTGCGATTCTGGTGGGTGTGCTGAGGTGGCCTCTTCATTCTTTTTGCCCTCATCCTTTTGTGGCATTTGTTGTGCTATTGGAGCTTGTGTTGCACCAACTTCCACGGAGGTGGGCTAATCTGATATTACAGAGTCATGGAGTGGTGAAAGGTTTGTGAATACCAATTGAGAGAAGGCCTAGAAGGTGGTGTTTGATGTGTTGACTCTAGAATTGCTCTTGCTGTCAACCTGATGTTCTCTTTATCTTTGGCCTCCTTTTGCTCCAAAACCTGTTGAAAAGATACAATATCTTGTGCCATCTCTTCTTCCATACGCTGACTTTTGGATTCCAACTATCGTAAGTTGCCCGCGCATATTTTTACCTTTCTTTGTTTTCTTACCCCCCTTAAGTTCTTGAATGAGCTCCTTTGTCTCTTTTAAGACCGCCTATCCCTGTTGCGGCTCTTCTGAAATGTGTGTAGAGGGTTCCAAGGATCCTTCCATCTGAGATATCCCTATCTCTTGAGTGCCTTGGGGGATGGGAAGATTCGTTACATGACTAAGTACTTTGGTGTGGTGAGGAGATATGAATTACACACCTTGGATTGGTGTGACTTTAGGTAATTCTCCATCTCTCAATGGATGTACCAAGCCCAGTCTTCTTGTTTTTCATGGACTTTTGCTATTTGGTTGAGGGGGACCCTGTTATACATGTCCACTCGCTTGAATTGCATGAGCATGGACATTGCTCTGCAAGATTTTTCATCCACTTCATCCTTGATGTTCTCGTATTCTGCTCCATTTGAGTTGAAAGAGACCCTCTTTAGCATATCCTCCATGGTCAACTGATCGATGGTATGGACATGTGTTGGTATGGGTGGGGGTAGCTGCAAAGATTCTCGGATCATTTCTTTAGTGAGGAGAACCTACTCAGTGGATGTGATATCCCTACCCTCTACGGTCCATCGGAATGCTAGCAGTAGAATAGCAACTACGTAGGAGGGCAGAGCATTTCAATTGGGGCCTTGCCCCACAAATGTCCAGGCAAGAGACTAGTCCGGCGGCTCATCCTGAAACCACACCCGAAAAATTTTTCTCGCCGAAAGACATAGGCGATTCCTCTAGGAATTTTCAACATCTTAAGGTCTATCTAACCAACGGTTTCCCGAATCATCTAAAACTTTATCAGTATACAACTCCTTCTGGGAATATCTCTTTCATACTTCTCATGAGTAAAAGATATATTGGTGGCTTCCTCGCGCTCATGCCGACAGCTTACCCCTCGAGTATGAAGACCATAAATTAAGAGTTTTCTTTTGAAATTATCTAAGGTTCGACTTATTACATCTATCTTTATCTAGCTTAACAATTCAATCTTAATGTTGGAAAGCACCCGTAAACTGCTCGGGTCCATCCTGCCACCCGCTTTCGAGTTTAAATTATAATCCAAAGTATTCAATTGGGTTTGTGTTCGGGTACTTACAGAGAGGTCTTCCTTCCGAGCCCCATCGTTAACACAGAGTAAGGACCATCACATGCATAGAAAACTGTCATACCTCAAAATTCAAATAGTATTTATTCAAATAATCTATCCAAACATAATTGAACCTTTATCTTCTCTATTGCCTGATCATCAGTGAACCTTCAATTCTAAGTTGATAATGAAATCTTTTCTTCGTTCTTGACTCTTATGTTACTTATCCCTTCAAGTATCTCTCTTAACAATCCACCAGGGGGAGCTATCCTTCAATCCTCATTTCTCTGTGATGCTCTCTTAACGATCCACCAGGGTGAGTCATCCCATATTCCTGATTTCATACCAATTTTTACTCTTCGAGAACTCTCTTAATGATCCGCCACTCACACAGGGGAAGTTACCTCTTATTTATAAGATTCCTCCCTCCAGCTTTTGAGGTGTAAAGGTGTAGAACCTCCCCTTCTGATCTTGTAATTATTCCCCTCTCTGAAATAGAAGAAAGATCCTGTTTTGGCCTGGAGAGAGAAAATGTCTAGAGAGAGGTAACCCAAAATTGAGATATTTTTGGATTATAAAAATCCTCCTAGTGTCTAAAATGGTTTCCCTTGAAATAAAAATTCAAAAAGAACTTTCCAATGTGCAATTGGAATTAATTGAAAATGTGTATAAAGGACCTTAGCCTAAGGGTCTAGATTTTCAGAAATTTTTGGATTATGGTCCAATTAAGGTTCCTATGGACCAATAAGATTAATCCAAGTGTGGGGAGGAGAGAAATCCAATGAATAAAAGAAAATACCCAAAAATGAGTAAATGCCCACATAAGATGAAGAGTTGAGTGAGTACAAGGTTTATTAGTTAAAAACTATGAGATATTACTAAAAAAAATGAGATATTTTGGTATAATGATACATTTTTGACACCTTGGTAAGGAGAAGGGGGGACTTCAAGGAGACGCCTATTTCACACATGTGGTGGAGTTTTTAATTCAATAAAATTGTGATATTTTTATCTCTCTCCTCTCTTGGATCAAACCAAATCAAAAGGAAGCCAAACTAGGTCCAAATCTTGTCCAAATTCAGCCAAACTGAACCTGGAAAATTCTAGAACCTAGTTGGACTTGGTTAGAGGCCTCCCTCATCTATAAATAGATCCTTAGTCTTTTGTAAAAAAATCTGTGAAATATACCATGCTAGTATTACACTAAAAAAATGATATTTTTTATTATCCCTTAAAAATCCTCTACCTTTTGGAGAGAGTGGAGCCTCTCTCTCTCTCTCTCTCTTCAACCATCCTTGGAGCTTCCTTTCAACACACTAACCAATTGATTGGTTGGGGGCTTCTTCTAAGATAGAGAAGCAAGCAAAAACAAGAGGTAAAGTGTAATTTTATGGTTTTTCTCTACTATTCTCAATGTTTTCACTTCTCAACCCCTCTCAAGCTTAAGAAGTTTCTAAATTAAGTGTTTATAATGCAAATCAAGCTTTTCTTAAGAGTTATAATGAATAATTAAGAAAAGTTTACATTTATGCTTAATTAGGATGCTTTTAATGTTTATCTCTCTCTCCCCCAAAGAATGGTCATTCCTATGACCAATTCTCTATTCAAATGATGCTTCTCATGGAGAAATTCTCAATTCACAAATCAAACTCTAGGCTTGTGAAGCTAGAGGTCAAGAAAATGGTTTTTTATACTTATATGCTAGTAAATTATGATAATCTTATGAGTTGAATCCATAAATTGGATTTAAGGTTAAAAGATAGTTATACTATCATAATTACATTACTAAGTCTTATTCTTTTCAAAAATATGAAAAATTATCTCAGTAAATAGCAGCGGAGCTATGGCAAAAATTTTAAGAAATTGATACATAATTCATTCTTATGCATAACATGAAAAGAGGACTTCCTACCATATTCTAGGATTGAATATCCTAGGCTAAAAGAATAATTTTCATCACTTTCAATGGAAAAATAATTTTTAAGGTTTATGTATAATCAAATAATTAAGAAAAGAGAAAATTATGGTAAATTTATTTAAATGATAAAAGAGGAATTCCCATGACATTTGGAATTCAATCATTTAAATAGGAAGAGTGGAATTCTTAACATATTGAAATTAATGGATATTTTATTTAAATTCAAAGAGGAATTTTAGATAAATTTATTTTATGCATCAAAAATATTTAAATGATAAAAGAGGAATTCCCATGACATTTGGAATTCAATCATTTAAATAGTAAAAGTAAAATTCTTAGCATATTGGAATTAATGGATATTTTATTTTAGATAAATTTATTTTATGAGAAATATTTAAATGATAAAAGAGAAATTCCCATGACATTTGGAATTCAATCATTTAAATAGTAAAAGTGAAATTCTTAGTATATTGAATTAATGGATATTTTTATTAAAGAAAAGAGGAATTTTAGATAAATTTATTTGATAATAAAAGAGGAATTCCCATGACATTTAGAATTCAAGCAATTAAATGTAAAAAGAGTAATTTCCATGATATTTGAGATCCAAGAAATTAAATGAAAAAAAGATGAATTTTTAGTATAATTCAATTTATGAATATTTATCAAAAGTAAAAATATGGGTAGAATTGATTTTTATAAATCTAATGAATTCTTTTATTCAAAAGAGGAATATTGAATATAATTCATTTGAGAAATTAAGAAAGAACATGGAAATAACTGTCAAGAAAAAGAACCTTTATCTAAGAACAATTGGCAGGAATTTAGAAAAAGTCCCATTATCGATATTGAAGTAGGAAAAGCTACTAAATGGGAATAAGATGTGAATGGGATGTGATAGGATGTGAATAGATGCGATAAGATGTAAATGGGATGCGATAAGATGTGAATGGGATGCGATAGGATGTGAATGGATGTGAATGGGATGCGATAGGATGTGAATGGATGTGATAAGATGTGAATAAGATGTGATAGGATGTGGTGTGATGAAAATGAATGTGGATGAGATGTGAAGTAAATGGATGTGGATGTGAACGACGAGATGAGAGGATATTTGAAAGGGTGAGATGGGAAGTAAATGGATGTGGATGTGTATGTGTATGTGAAAGAATGTGATGTGAATGGATGTGGATGTGTATGTGAAAGAATGTGATGTAAATGGATGTGGATGTGTATGTGAATGAATGTGATGTAAAGAGATGTGGATGTGAATGTGATATGGATGTGGATGAGATGTGATGTGATGAAAAGAGATGTGGATGTGAATGTGATGTGGATGTGGATGAGATGTGATGTCATGATGTAAAGGGATGTGGATGTGAATGTGATGTGGATGTGGATGTGATGTAATGTAAAGAGATGTGGATGTGAATATGACGTGGATGTGGATGAGATGTAAAGAGATGTAAAGAGATGTGGATGAAATGTGATGTGATGTGAATATATGTGGATGTGAAGTGATAGATGTGAATGTATGGATAGATATGGATAGTCGTGCATGTGAATGATTGGATGGATGTGGATGAATAAGATGGGATGTGTATGAATGAGATATGATGTGGATGTGATGTAATGTGGATGGAATGAATGAGATATGATGTGAATAGATGTGGACGTGATGTAATGTGGATAGAATGTATGTGATGGAATGGGGATACAATGAATGTGAATGGATGTAATGTGATGTAAATTGGGATAGTCGTGAATGGATGATATGTGATGTGAATGGATGTGATGTGATGTGATGTGATGTGAGTCGAGATGGATGTGATGTGATGTGATGTGATGTGATGTGAGTCGAGATAGATGTGATGTGATGTGAGTCGAGATAGATGTGAATGAATGAGATGTGATGTGAAATGGATGTGATGTGATGTGATGTGAATCGGGATAGATGTGAATGGATGAGATGTGATGTGAATGAATGTGATGTGATGTGATATGATGTAAATTGGATAGATGTGAATGGATGAGATGTGATGTGAGTGGATGTGATGGGATGTGATACGGGATAGATGTGAATGGATGAGATGTGATGTGAGTGGATGAGATGTGATGTGAATCGGGATAGATGTGAATGGATGAGATGTGATGTGAGTGGATGTGATGTGAATCGGGATAGATGAGAATGGATGAGATGTGATGTGATGTGAATGGATGTGATGTGGATCGGGGTAGATGTGAATAGATGAGATGAGATGTGAATGGATGTAATGTGATGTGATGTGGATCAGGGTAGATATGAATGGATGAGATGTGAATGAATGTGATGTGATGAGATGTGGATATGGGTAGATGCGAGTGGATGAGATGTGATGAGGATAAATGTGGAAAGATGTGATGAGATGGAAAATGATATGATTGGATGAGAATGGATGAAGGACGATGGGAATACATATGAATTGGACGTGGATTAAGTAATGTGGATTGATGTGGAACAATGTGGAAAGATGAGAGTTCGTTATAGAAACTGTATTTATGACCTATTTTTAAATGACTGTTTTATGTCAATAATGTTGGGGAAGCATTTTGACCATCTTGTGAATGAGATCGTGGAGACCTAAGTGATAAAGTTGCAATAGCTGACGGAGAGTCAACGAAGGATGTCTCACGTAGCAAGGTCGGCCGAGGTCTTGACCAGCCTCAGTTCGATTTAAATGGTGAGCTTCCGGTACGGTGGATGAGGGACCAAGGAAGCAGCCTATGAGTGAAGTGTTAGGTGACCTGCAAAGGATCCTAGAGGGTGCCGACCATACGATGCTCAGGCTCTAGGTCACCAAAGATACCCACGCGTGCATTGAGGAAGATATTGGAACAAGGAGTAAGAGTTTTTTTCTGAATTCGGGCATGGATCTGGCTGATTGACCTTGCTGGTCCTCAACGGATGAGTCCATGGCTCTTTTATATGGATCTGTTGGTTGATCTTTCTGATCTTCAAAACGGAGAGTGCATCTGGATTTTTATAAGTGAATATATTTCCGGGTACTATGAGCTAGGAACTATTGAAAAGGCCCCTGAGAGTGGATAGGTGGTGAGCATTCTAGTTGCCAATGATGCCATAGGTACACCGATGAAGGAATGATTGGAAAATTAGAATTCAGCTAGATATTTTGGAGGATTATGATCACTGACACTATGGTTTCATTAAAAGATTGTTTTAAAGTCTGTTGAATATGTGAAACATGCAATTTCATATTGGGTGACACTATGGTTTCATTAAAAGATTGTTTTGAAGTCAGCTGAATATGTGAAACAGGCAATTTCATATTGGGTGACACTATGGTTTCATTAAAAGATTGTTTTAAAGTCAGCTGAATATGTGAAACATGCAATTTCATATTGGGTGTGTAAGTGGTGTGACTATCTTGAAGTTTGCATGAAGCGCAGCTAGGGGGCCTAGAAACTCTTATCTATGGTACCCGAGATAAAACCTAACCAAATTCCTAATTGGATCCCATCACTATAGTGGTTGGGCGGTTGGCTAACCCATGGGATTGGATGGGGTTAGGCTGGACTAATGGATCCCTAAAATGAGACTCAATTCTGTTATGGTACGATAGATGAAGTAAATCCCGGACAGTCCTTGTTCTATGGAAAAGAATCAACGGCTATGCCTCTTGAAGAGGAAAAAAGCGTTGGT
This sequence comes from Cibotium barometz, assembly GCF_041138505.1. NCBI lineage: Eukaryota > Viridiplantae > Streptophyta > Polypodiopsida > Cyatheales > Cibotiaceae > Cibotium > Cibotium barometz. The sequence continues at coordinate 19,869,993 of NC_141084.1, forward strand.
CTCTATGATCCAAGTGCAAGTCTTTTCCTTGAGCTGACCATGTGACTTACGGGTTCGGTCGGATCAGTTTGGTTAGTCATGACCTTGACTACATTAAAATAAAAATATCATGAAGGAATCGCCCGTGCTTTCTGGGCGAGGGAAGTTTTTCCGAGCTCAGTTTTGAAAGAACCGAGGGATTAGTCTCTTGTCCGGATATCCATGTGGGTGAGGCCCCGAGTGAGAGGCTCTGCCCTGCGCAAGAACTGCTACTTCTGCCTAGCAACCCCGAATTCGTTGCACGGAGGGGGCAGGGATCTTTCATTATTCAATGATCACTCTTTTGGATACTCTCTCTTAACGATCTACCAGGGGGAGTTCCATTCCTCATATTGTTGTTTCTCATTTCCAACTCTCTTCGGCCCTTTGTTATTTCAACATCACTTCCTCCATCTTCGAAACATAACCAAATGCCCACCAGCGATCTTGGTGTAAAATAGAATTCTAAGCAAACAAGTCAAATACACGCTTATCTAACCACGACGTTTCTCTTCTGATAAGGTCAGTCCTTTTTAAGGTTATTCATCGATACATTTCTTGCAATCATCTTTCCTTTCTATCCGTCGAATAATTTCTTAAATTTGAACCTCATTGTTCTGAGCTTGATCACAACCTTGGGATAGTTCCCACAATCATTTCCTTTGATTCCAACAACTTAATCCTTTCCGAATTGATCTTGAGAATTGAATAACTTTCTTACATTCCCATTCATTCTAAGGTCAACAATCTGACTCGACAGTGGAACAAGACTCGCACTTGGTTCACAGAATCAATGCTTTTTTTCCCCATTGAAAGTGAGGCACAAGTGTTGAATCCTTCCCCTAAAACGACTTATTTGGGTCTTATAATACAGAAAGAAAATCTAAATATAATCCCGCAACTTTCCTTTATCCACATAACTTCATAAAAATCTATTCTTCTTGCCAGCGAGGATAACAACACGGCCATTATCCCACTACGATTCTCGGCCATTCTGAAGATGACCACCTCGCTGTTTCATTGATCCTTGATCCTTTCTTTAAGACCAACGTTTATAGGATGGTTCTCTATACGACTTCATTTATAGTCACAGACGTTGGGTGAATTCACTTCTTATTAGGGATCTTTTCCATCAAGGAAGCCTTTTCGCTCGAGGGTCTAACCTTTGAGTTTAATTATATTCACTAGGATCATTTCTTTCCCCTTTTCTTCAAAGCAAGGGAAGGTTCTCATGCATCACAGGGCTAAAGTGAAAATACACTAAGATGAAAATACAAAGGAATGGGGGTGTATTTATAGGTGAAGAAGGAGTCCAACCAAGCCCAACTAGGATCTAGAGGCTTCCAACTTCAGTTTAATCCAATTTGGACAAGATTTGGCTTAGTTATGTCCACTTTTTGATCTAGTTTGGAAGAGGAGAGATGAGAGATGAAATATCCCATGCTTTTATAGTATTTTTTAATAACAAAATGGGGGTTCGATGGGACTTCTAGGCGCCTTCTTGAAGCTTGCTTCCCACTCCCCTCCTGAGGTGTCAAAAGGCCTCCAAAAAGTCTCCTGTACATATCAGAAACTCATGACTGCAATATCTTCACCTTGTGTGAGTATTTCTTTAATATTTTCTTGTGGATAATTCCAAATTTTCCCATTCTTATTTTACATTTTCAGAAATTTTTGGATTATGGTCCAATTAAGGTTCCAATAGGCCAATTGGATTAATCCAAGTGTTGGGAGAAGATAAATCCAAAAGAATAAAAGACAATACCCAAAAATGAGTAAATGCTTACATAAGATGAAGAGTTGACTGAGTACAAGGTTTATTAGTTAAAAATTATGAGATATTATTAAAAAAATGAGATATTTTAAAATAATGATACATTTTTGACACCTTAGTAAGGAGAGGGGGACTCTTGAGGTAGGCGCCTTTTTCACATGTCAGGAAGGGTTTTTATTTCAGAAAAATTGTGATATTTTTATCTCTCCTCTCTCCTGGATCAAAACCAAATCAAAAAGGGAGCCAAACTGGTCCAAATCTTCTCCAAATTGAGTCAAACTGAATCTAGAAAATTCTAGAACCTAGTTGGACTTGGTTAGTGGCCTCCCTCACCTATAAATAGACCCTTAGTCTTTTGTAAAAAAATATTGGAGCTACACCATGCCAATATTATATTAAAATAATCATATTTTCTATTATCCCTTAAATTTTCCTCTCTTGGGAGCCTGGAGCTCTCTCTCTCTCTACATCAACTCTTGGAGTTTCTCTTCTCCTCTTGGTGGACCAATTTATTGGTCAAGGGCTTCACTACCAATAGAGAATCAAGCCAAACTTGGAGGTAAAATCAATTTTTTTATTTTTTTCCAATTTATCTCAATGACTTTCTTCTTCTCAACCCCTCTCAAGCTCGAGAAGCTTTCTAAATTAATGTTTTAATTCAAATGAAGCTTTCTCTTAAAGTCTTAATGCTTAATCAAGAGAAAGTTAATCTTTATGCTTATTTGTAATACTTTCTTTAAGTAAATCTCTCTCTCTAAAAGAATAGCCATATTTATGGCTAAATCCTTTGAAAAAGGATGCTTCTCAATGATAGTCTCTTAATTCAAAGCTAAACTCTAGGCTTGATAAGCTAGATATTAAGAAAATGGTATTTTTATGATTTTGTGTTAATAAAATAATGGTTATTTCTTTTAGATTATTTATAAATAGTTAAAAACTACTTTGATTGATTCTAAATGAGAAATAGATTATCCTATCAATTTGAGAAAAGAGAAATAATGGAATGAGCTTAATCCAGTTGAATAATGGAATGAGCTTAATTTAAGTAGTTAAAAACTACTTTGATTCTAAATGAGAAATAGATTATCCTATAAATTTGAGAAAAGAGAAATAATGGAATGAGCTTAATCTAGTTGGATAATCATAATCAAGTTTATGATTATGATTAAAATTATGATTTAAATTCATAGTTTGATTTTAAGCATAAAAGAGGAACTACTATCACATTTTCATTACAAGCTTTTATTCTTTAGAAAAAATTTGAGAATTATCAATAATAGTAGCAAAGCTATGGTAAAAATTTTAGAAAATAATACATATCTTATTTTTATGCATAATGCTAAAAGAGCACTTCCTACCATATTCTAGGATTGGACATCCTATGCAAAAAGAATAATTCTCATCATATTCATGAGAAATAATTTTTTTTGTAATTATGCATAATTAATTGATTATGAGAAAAGAGTAAATTTTGGTAAATTTATTTTTATACAAAAAGAGGAATTCCAATGATATTGAGATCCAAGTAATTAAATGGTAAAAGATGAATTTTTGGCATAATTCAAATTATGAGTATTTATCAAAAGTGGAATTTTGAGCATTATTAATTTTATTGGAAAATATGGGTAGAATTGATTCTTGTAAATCCCATGAATATTTTACTCAAAAAGAAGAATATTTAATATATTTCACTTGAGAAATTTGAGAAAGAATATGAAAATATCCATCGAGAAAAAGTACCTTTAACTAGGCCAAGCAATTGGTAAAAACTTAGAAAATTCCCATCAGTATCGAAAGTAGAAAACGGTACTAAAAATGGATGTGGATGTGGATGTGATGAGATGTGGATGGGATGTGATGTGATGTAAATGGATATGGATGTGAATGTAATGGATGTGGATGTGAATGTAATGAGATGTGAATGTGATGTAAATGGATGTGGATGTGAATGTAATGAGATGTGATGTGATGTAAATTGTAAGATTCCTCCGTAGCCCCTCAAGATGTCCAGTTTCTTCCCCTATAATCAATCCCCTTTTCAGAATAATAAAGATCTTGTTTCTACCTGTTTTGGCCTAGAGAGAGAAAATATTCTAGAGAGAGATAATTCAATTTTTAGATATCTTTGGATGGAAAAATATCCCTTCTTATTAAAATAAACTCCCCCGAAACAAAAGTTTAAAAAGAAATTCCTAAGGTGCATTAGAAATAAATTATAATATGCACAAAAGACCTTAGCCCTTATAAGGGTCCCTGTTTTCTGAAAATTTTGGATTAAGGTCCAAACAAAGGTTTGACAGGCCAATGAGATTAATCCAAATATAGGGAGGAGATAAATTGAAGAATAAAAGAAAAACCTCCCAAAAATGAGTAAATGCTCACATAAGATGAAGAGTGGACTAAGGACCAAAGAAAAGAATTAAAAAACTGAATTTTGACACCTCAGTGTGGGGATCTCCCCTCATGAAGTAGGCGTCTTTTTCTCATCATTACTCCCAATTTTTAATCAATAAAATGAGATATTTTCATCTCTCCTCTCTCATATTTTCATCTCTCCTCTCTCCTGTTTCAAATCTAGATCCAAAAAGTAAGCTGAACTGACCCAAAAATGGTCAAAAATTGACCAAACTGATCTGGAAAATTTTAGAATTAGTTTGCTTGGTTAAAGGCTCACTTTTTCTTATAAATAGAAGCCTTCCCCTTTTGTAAAAGCTTAATGGTGTTTATGCACTGTTACTCTACTCTTGTCCTGAGCCATCTACATAGAATTTTTTAATAATTCAATTGTTTTTAGCCTAATCCTCTCTCCAAAGTGAACTGGTGGCCACTATTGCTTCAAACAAGAGTCGAACCCTCAATCCCTCAAGCCAAAGGAGAGCTTACAAGCTCCATGTAAGTTAATTTTCTTACTTTGTTTACGAATTTTAATGAAAAATCTATGGTTTTTTTTATTTTTATGTTTTGCAAATGATTGAATTAAATTCAAATGCTATGCCTTTGATGAAAAGGCCACCCCCTTTTCTTCTTTACTTCCAACCTTTCTTAATCCTAGAAAGATTAACTAAGTGATTAATTAAACTCTTCTTATTGTTTACTCTCTTGAATTTAGAAAATTGTGTAAATTAGAGTTCTATAATTCTAAATTGGGTTAAGTTAAGTTAAGTGAAGAAAGATAAAAATGAGAAATGGTCAGTCATACAAAGGAGGTTATAGCAAAATTTTCCAAAATTTTGTAAAAAAGAAGTTTATTTTTAAGTTATTCTAAAAGAGTAATTCCCACCATTTTTGCATCTAAAAGAAATATTCTAATTACTCCATGTACATATTCACCTATGAATATGCATGGATATCACTGATATTAATTATTAAATTTGATTTCTATGCATAGAAAGATGCATAAAGAATTTTTTTTATTTATAAAAGTGTTATTCTTATTAAATTTATTTTCTATGCATAGAAAGATGCATAAAGGAAATTTTTTTATTATAAAAGTGTTATTCTTATTAAATTTAATTTCTATGCATAGAAAGATGCATAAAGGAATTCGTTTTATTATTACAAAAGTTTTATTCTTATTAAATTTGATTTTTATGCGTAGAGAGATGCACAAAGGATTTTTTTTAATTATAAAAGCATTATTCTTATAAAAATTAATTTTTATGCGTAAATAGTTGCATAAAGAAATTCTTTTTATTTTAAAAGTGTTATTCCTATTAAATTTGATTTTATGCATAAAAGGATTTTTTTATATAAAAGTGTTATTCCCATTGAAGTTGATTTTTATGCATAAAGAATTTTTATATAAAAATTAGATTTCTCTTAAATTCTATGTTTAAATTCTATGAGTATTTGATAAATGAATAATTAAATACTCTAAGAGAGAAATTTCTATTGTTTTATATTCACACGGATTGTAAAAAAGAAAATTCAAGAAATCTATCGAGATCAAAATATTCAAATAAATGTTTAATTTATTCCTCATTGGAATTCGTATCATAACTAATTTAGAAATCAGTTAAGTGAATATTCAAGGAAAGAAATTCAGTAAAATAGTAACTGAATTACCAAACCTTTTCGAGAAAGATAGTTTAGGAAAAATCTTATCCGACTCAAACCTTGAATCAGACTATGGCCAAGACCAAACTCTTTCGTCAGTTTCAGGGAAAGAAGGTGTGACCAGTTTAGAAAAATACACTCAAAACTCCCGCCAAATCTGAAACTAAGTTTGAGACCCTTCGAATTGATCTGTGGATCAAGGTTATAGAATTCGAGGAATTCTAGTATGAAATTCAGAATTCCGATCAAGAAGTTTTGGGGATACTGATTCAAGAAATACTCCTTGTATTCAAAAGAAAATCAAACTAAAAACTTGCTTAGAAACCTTGCTTTCTTAAAGGACTATCTTACGCTAGAATGCTAGAGAGAGCATTTGGTATATGTTTTTCTAATGGAAGTTCGGTTGCAACAGTTGGTGGGGAGTGTTCAAAGGATGGCTCACGCGGTAAAGCCTGGTCTTGACTAGCCTCGGTATGGTTGAAAAATGGTGCGCTTCCGGTACGATGGGCAAGGGCCGACGAAGCGGGCCCTGAGTGAAGTGCCAGGACACCTAAGGAGGATCTTGGAGGGTTCTGACTAGGAGATGCACGGGCTCACGGTGCCTATGACACCCATGCATATGTCGTGGAAGATATGTATGATGGACGAAATGATTATTATAATCTGTTAAACTAGATCTCGTTTGCTGACCAGTTGGTCTCAACGGAGAGTCCAGAGCGATACTGTTTTTTTTTAGAAACGAGGGACTGGATGGCATTTTTGAGTTATGACATCTGTAAAACCAATAACTGTTTGTCACAATGGATTATTTTATATGTTAAAGTTTTAAAGAGGAGTGTGTGTGTATCTGTATTTGAAAGCAAAAGTTAAGAAAGGCATTCAATTATGGGTGGGTGAGTAATTGTCTGGTTCTACCGATTCCAATGGTTGGGTGGTGGCTAACCCAAAGATCCATAACTTATAACACTATGATGTGCCGTGTAAAATTGGTCATAAATGAAAACTCCCCTCTTTGCCAAAGACCTGCATGAGCTTTCCTTGTATAGCTTCCCACCAGTAGAAGTATGAAACACATCAAAAATTCGCACTATACTATCTATAGGCTAAATCTCTTTCTTGTATGTAACATAACCCAAATACCAATAGAGATGGTGATAGCAATCCACCTTTGATTGTCCATATCAAAGCTATTGTATACTGTAATAGCTCTAATAGAGGAGCATGGGTGCCTAAGACATGTGGTTGCCATTAAAGCAAACACAAGCACAAAGGCAGACAAAAGAAGAGATAACCGTCAAAACGTAAGATGGAAGAAGAGATAAATTTGAAAACGTGCGAAATTCTTAGAGGGAAATCCATTCATTAAATGAGCTGGGAAATTCGAAGAATTTTTAGAGGGAAAAACTACCTTTATTAAATGAGTTGAGAACACTCTAGTTTTCATGTGCATTAATGAACTGTCAATATAAAGCGTGATCTAAGTATTTTGCAAATGCAAATTATTTTTCTCTATTAATAATATATTCATATAAAGAATATATGAAAAACATCTAAATATCAAAAGTTTCATCTCAGAGAGGCTCTCTTCCTATTGGAACCTTTTACTCTTTAGAGGAAAAAGGCCCAAAATTGGGTCCAATTCTCCCCTAATGATAAAGTAATAAGCTACAAATGGATCTACAAACTGAAGTACAAAAAGGAAGGGAAGATAGTTAGGTATAAAGAAAGACTTGTTGCTAAATGTTTTTCTCAAAAATAGGGGGTTGATTATGGAGAGACCTTTGCACTAGTAGCCAAGATGAATTGTGTCAGGTTACTCCTTTCTCTAGCCTCTCTTCATAAGTGGAAATTGTGGCAAATGGATGTCAACAATGCCTTCCTTAATGGCCAACTTGAGGAAGAAATCTACATGCACAACAGCCTCCAGGTTATGTCAAAGCAGGAATAGAGCATCTTGTTTGCAAGCTGTAGAAGCGCTTGTATGGTCTAAAACAAGATTTAGGAGCCTGGTATGGAAAAATTGATGAGCATCTCAAAGCTCAAGGTTTCCAGAAGAGTAATGCAGATTATACTCTCCGCTACATGGTGAAAAAGAAGGGCATTGTTCTTGTTCTTCTATATGTTGGTGAAAAAGAAGGGCAATGAAGTCATGGTTGTAGCTGTCAAATCCAAACTCTCAGCTAAGTTTAAAATAGAATATCTTGCATACATGCAGTATATCCTTAGCATTGAAGTAGCTAGGACCACAATAGGTGGTATCTTTATCTCTTAGCAAAAGTATATACAGACTATTCTCATGAAGTTTGGTATGGAGATGTGCAAACCAATGTTTACACCAATGGAATCCACTCTAAAGCTGACAAAGGATGAAACATGTCACCCTATAGGCAACTTATTTGTTCTCTCATTTACTTGACTATCACTAGACTTGACCTCTTTTTTTTGCAATAAATAGTATTTCTCATTTTGTACAGAACCCCAAATTATCTCATTTGTCTGCAGCCAATTGACTGCAGCGAAAAGAGTTCTCAGATATTTGAAAGGCACTCAACATTAGGGCATCTTATATGCAGGTTGACACTAAGTCTACATGGATTTAGTGCTTCTAACTATACAACCTATCGGATGGACAGAAGAATCATTAGTGGCAATGCATTCTTTCTTTTAATGTAGGAGCCATTTCATGGTGTTCTAAGAAGTAGAATATAGTCTGCCTGTCATCTACAGAGGCTAAATACAAAGCCTTAACCACCTCAACCTGTGAAGCTAAAAGATGTTTGCAAGAATTTGGCCTTTATGGAGTTGATGATCCTACTCCTATTCTTTGTGATAATATATCAGCTGTAGTATTAGCCAAGAATCCAGTCATGCATCAAAGAACCAAGCATATTGAAGTCAAAGAGCATTTCATCAAGGAGAAGATACACTTAGGTGACATAGTGTTGTAACATTACAATACTAGAGAGAATGTTGCAGATATCTTCACTAAAGCTCTAGGCAAAGAGCTCTTTTTCAAGCATAAACCAAGCCTTGGCATGATGGAGCTTCCCTTCACGGGAGGTGTTTAGAGAGTAAGGGAAGGCTCCATAGTTGCTCCATGCTTGGAGCAAGGGAAGGCTCAATAGTCTTCCACAATAAAACATGTTTTATCTTTTTTGCATTTTTCATTTTGCAGGTCTGAGTCAGCTGTCTGAATGAGCTGTCGGAGTCAGCTAATTGAATCGGCTAACTAAATCAATTTTTGGAGTTAGCTTTTGACCTACGGAGTCAGTTGTCTAAATAAAGGTTTAGAGATATTGTTGATCTTGAGGGAAGGTGTTTAAAGATGCAAGTTCACAACATCTCTAAGGTTTGCAAAGCCTTGAAAAATGTGCCAAAGAAGGAATGCCAAGTCACCATCATCTTCTTAGGAGAAAATTTTGTAGAGCTGACCTAACCAACGCAATTTGGCCAAATGGAAACTGTAGATTACTGGTTGCACCTACTTGATTACATCAGCAGTAAGATTATGGAGACGAAGCTACAATCACAACTCGTCTATCTACCATCAACAACAAGTTGTTCACCTACCTGGATCATTATAAAAGCCTTTCTTGTATGTAGTCTTATAGTGAACAAGAGAAAACAAGAAGTGTACAAGAAGCCGCCTAGCTAACTGTGTAGTCTAAGCCTAAAACTCACAACACTGTATGAATTGTCAAATCTAAGCTGATTGAGCTCCTTAGCATTAGGATAGGGTTTTAGGGATTAGCCCTTAGACATTAGAGTTAGAGTTAATCATTTGTTGTGTCTTATCTAATTCAGTAATATAAATAGTACTGATTTTGTTTCAACTTGTTCATTCAATTTGATTGCTGGTCGTGTGGCATTTCCTTTGCCCTGCATTTTTAACACCACCCCGAGACATAATTATGGACCTATTAAGGAGCCCCTTGATATAATGACATCAAGGAGGCACTCCAAAGGCTCAACCAGGCCCATTCAAAGAGGTAAGGGGAAGAATCTAAGGAAGTCAGTGTAAACTTGGATAAGTGACTCCATGGACGGGTATTTCGACGTAGCCGAGAGAAGAAAGATGGCTCTTACCTAACTAAAGATTATTGGAGTAGCTCAAACTCGATGGAGAAATTATTGTGATTCTAATGACTTGGATCAAAATCAACTAGGATGAAGCGACATAAAGTGGGATCTCCAGTTCCCCCCTGGCCCGACAGATTTCATGAGGATAAAATGAATGAGTTCTTGAAATTAGCCCAAGAAGGCAAAACCATTAAGGAATACCATCAGGCCTTTGCTAATATCCTCCAATTCACCCTAGATGTAGATGAAGTGGCCCAAGCTGTATGGTTGAAGATTTCAAAAAAGCCTTCCAATCAGGACTCCACAAAAAACCATGCCATCTTCTACCCATGCTAAGAGATCTTTTCCTAGGAATGCTACCAAACCCCCTCCCACTAAATCGTAAGAGTTTCGATTAAATGCAAGAGACATGAAGGTTTAGGCCAAAGGGAAGACCTTGCTCCCAACTCCAGCTTCAAATACACCATGTTAAGAGATATTTTCCTGGGAATGCTTCCCACTAAAGCATAAGAGTTTCAATTAAACCCAAGAGACATGAAGGTTTATGCTAGAGGGAAGAACTTACTCCTTACTCTAGCTTCACATACACCACTCATGACAAATAAGCAGTTTGATAGGTTTTGTGCATGAAAAATAAATGTTTTTACTGTGCAACTAGTAGGTCATCAAATGAGAGACTGCCCAAACCCACCTAGAATTTTGTATTTGGTCAAAGCAACCAAGAACCCCACTATCACAAAGACCAATTGCCTCTCTCTATCTAAAGCAACCAAGGTCCCCCACCACCAAGAAATCAAGGAAACTCAAGAGGTCAATTCCAAGGTAACCATAGTCCACACGACTATTGAATCAACAATTCTCATTAATTCAAACCCCTTCAAGCTACCAGTGTAAGAAATTCAAGCTTTTTATTGAGTCAGGTACTATATCGCCAGGATGTTTACATAAGTTAGTCCTAAATGGGAAAGCCTATGCAAGTAGAATTGGCTAGTGGAAAACTCCTCCACTCACCATGAAACATACATGATTCAATTTCTTCTGGATGGGAATACAACTAGTGCAAATTCAAGGTCTTTACCTCTAGGATGGGATTCTTGGCTCGGCTCACTCAGAAGTCAAGTTCATATCCATTGCCACAAAGGGACCATCTCCTTCTTGGATCTTTAGGGAAATAGTTTCTTATGGATGGGAATTTTACTAAATGCAAATTCAAGGTCATTACCCTGAGGAGTTTACAATGGGATTCTTGGCTCATTGAGAAATCAGGCCGATATCTATTGCCATAAAGAGACCACCTCCTTCTTGGATATTTAGGGGAATAAGTTCCAAGGGATTGGAACCTTAAGATCTCTACCATTATAATTAGTAAAAGCCTCCAAGCTATTGAAAGGGATTACAAATAGACATGTAATCTATATTGTCAAACTAAACCCTATAAACACCCATCCAGTCTCGAACTGTAGTGATGGGATCCATTTAGGAATTTGGTTAGGTTTTGTCCCAGGTACCAAGGAAAAGAGTTCCCAGGTGCCGTAGCCAGATATTCATGCAAACTTAAAGCTAGTCACACCACTTACACACCCAATATGAAATTGCCTTTTTCACAGATTCAGCTGTCTTTAAAATAATCTTTTAATGAAACCATAGTGTCACTGATCATAATCCTCCAAAATATCCAATTGAATCCTAATTTCCAATCATTCCTTAATCGGTGTACCTATGGCATCATTGGCAACCAGAATGCTCACCACCTGTCCATTCAGGGGCCTTTTCAATAGTTCCTAGCTCATAGTACAATATATTCACTTATAAAAATCTAGATGGAATCTCCGTTGAAGATCAGCAAGATCAACCAAAAGAGCCATGGATTTATCCGTTGAGGACAAGCAAGGTCAATCAACCAGATCCATGCTCGGTTTCAAAAAACAACTCTAACTCCTTGTTCCATTATCTTCCTCGACACACGTGTGGGTATCTTCGGCGACCAGAGCCCGAGCACGGTATGGTCAGCACCCTCTAGGATCCTTCGTAGGATGGCTAAGTGCGAATACTCATATATTTCATTAAGACCTAATTAAAATGCCTCATAATCCACCAGAAATGGATCATAATATAGATTTGCTACTTGGAGCTTAGCCTACAACCAAGAGAGCCTATAAAATGGTAGTTCCACAGGGCCATGGAACTCAAGGAGAAATTGAGGTAGCTTCTAGAAAAAGGGTTGATAAGACCCAACGTGTGCATCTATGTTCTCAAAAATAGAAAGATGGTACTCTTAGGCTATGCATTGATTATAGATTGCTAAATCTATTAACTGTAAAAAATTAGTACGATATCCCTAGAATTGAGCTCTTCGACCGATTCCATGCTCATATCTTGATCTAAAGATTGATTATGATGTTTTGAAAATAGCTTTTAATACTTGATAGAGGAATTAGGACTTCACAACTATGCCATTCGGGTTAACAAAGACATGTAAGAAATTTCAGAGATCACTTGCATGATTATGTCCTTATCTTCTTTGATGACATTCTAATGTATTCTAAGAATACTTTTGATCATGAAATGCATGTGTGAAGAGCCTTGTAGAGATTTTAAGGAAGCAACTCTTTGCTAAAAATAGTAAGTGTACCTTCTTCACAAATCGTGTTGAATACTTGGGATTCGTGGTATCCAAGGATGGAATATCTACAGACTGTGAAGCATAAGCTCTTTACTAAAAATAATAAGTGTACCTTCTTCACAGATCATGTTAAATACTTGGGATTCATGGTATCCAAGATTCAAGTTCAAGTACTTATAGATTAGCCAGAACCCAAAATAGTAAGTATACCTTTTCACATATCGTGTTAGATGCTTGGGATTAGTGGTATCCAAGGATAGAATATCTACAAACCCTATCAAGTTTCTAGAACTCGTAGATTAGCCACAACCCAAGGCAGTGAAAGCAAAGTCAGAGAACTTTTAGGGTTAATTGGATGGTTTTGGATTTTCATATCTTAGTATAAAAAGATAGCCTCTCCGTTAACAACACATTTTTCATATCTTAGTATAAAAAGAAGAATGCAGTGGACCCCCATGTTTCAAAGTACTTTTAAAAAATTGAAAGTTGCTTTAGTAACCAACCTTGTTTTTTAGTTACCAAATTTTATTAAACATTTTGAAGTGCTTACCGATGCCAGTAAAATTTTCATAGGAGGAGTTATTATGTAAAAAAAATGATGGTGTGGCACATGAATCCAAAAAGCTAATACCTCATAAAAGTAATTATGCCATCCATGATTTTAGAATTACTTGCAGTCGTGTATGCATTAAAACTATGGAGACATGATCTCTTGGGGCAAAGATTCAAATTAAGGACTAATCATTAAAGCCTCACATGGATATTTACTCGTCGCGTGATGATCTCAATATGTTCCAAAGAAGATGGATGTAGACTCTTCAAGAGTTGGGTGTGAAGATCAAGTATAGGCCATGAAAGGAGAATGTAGTGCAAATGTGCTCAGTAGAAGAACCTCCTTACTTGCAATACTTATTGCCTCAATCCTTTGTTGGGGGAAATCAAAGAAAATATCAACCATCAATCATGACAATTTCTTTGCACCTATTATACTGCATTACTTATGCAAGAAATCAAAACTTCCCACAAGGGGTAATAGAAGCCTACCAACACATATTGATACTGAATCTGTTCTTGCAAATGGATCTTACGAGGTGTTGGAAAGGAAGCTTGGGGATGGCACTTTGCATGTGTCTCTTCACCCTTCTCAGCTCACGGAGGATGGATCTAATGCTACTTGTACCTCCATTTCCTTATTGTTGAGAGTGCAGACGTACTCTTTCAAGGATCAACCTTCTTAGCTTTAGAAGCTTTTTTTCCTAGTTTAGGATTGTTGTCCGATGAGCGCCTTGTGGTGTGTTTCATATGCGCATCTAAAAATTAAAACAAACATTTATGTTACAAGTGCTCTTCTCAAGAAATATCAAAAACAAGAAAATGATGTAGAATTATATGGCAGTGATGTGTGTGAACACACTTAGGACCGTCAGGGCACTTTTTCCCTCACTATGAGGTTTTTCCCCCCATGCGTATGTACACCCTCTTATCTACTCATTTTGGGGTGTGTACTTATCTTTTGTATCTAGCACACATTTGTTTATTCTAATCTAGTGAGTTTGTGTGCTCTCAAGCCTCTCTATCTTGTGTGTGTGCATTATTGCAACCCTAACCCTAATTTCAATAATTGGTATCAGAGCTAGTTTCCTTGACACTTGATCTAGTCGTCTGGCTCCCTTCTCGTGACCTTGTTTTTCTATCTCCGATTGAGATACCCTCTTAGGAGAAGAAGATATAGTGATTCGGGCACGTTTTGGCCACCACAAGGTTTCTATAGATGTTCTAGAGAGGCATCATTTTAGATTGGTTCTACTCGATTTTGGGTGTTTGGGCTATGCAACGGCAAAGATTTGGTGTACAACAGCATCTATAGTGTCTTCAAAACAACATCAACCATCATACTTTTGCTAGTAACACTCTATTCTCTACTCTATGTTATTTTTCATACACTTTGTAGGTGATTCAGTCAGTTAGCAGCCATCCACGGTTACATTCAGTGAATACTTTATACTTGCAGTGTGTTGAAAGATTTTGCATTTGGTAGACAGGCATGGTTGGCAGTAGTGATGTATTCAACATGTTGTCTGCTGAGGACAAACTTGATGGGACTAACTACTCATTGTGGTCATATATGATGAGGCATGTACTGGTTGCTAAAGGCCTTTGGAAAGTGGTGAGTGGTAGTGAAACTCATCTTGTTTCACCAACTACCAGTGCAACCATGTGCTGCAAGTACATCTAAAGTAGAATTTGATACAGATGTGGCTCCTCCACATATACCACTAGTACCGCCCACAGCTGCTCAAACGAAATGGGATGGAAGAGATACATAGGCACATGCATTGCTTGCACTTTCTATGAAGCGAAGCATTATTCCTCATATTCGGTCATGTAAGACTCCAAAATGTATACATTAAAGCTGAAGTCAGAGGTTTTTATGTGCTTTAGGCACTTTGTATCCATGGCTGAAAATGTATGTGAATGTAAAGTTGGCACCCTTCGTTCAGATCGAGGGGGGGGAGTATATGTCCAAGGAATTTCATGCATATATGGTTGAAAAAGGCATGAGGCATCAATGTACATTACCATACGCATCTCAACAAAATGGTGTGGCTAAAAGGAAGAGTAGGTCTCTCATGGAGATGGCATGATGTATGGTGAAAGCCTAAGATTTACCTCATGATTTTTGGTTAGAGGCAACTATGTGAGCAAACTATGTGTTGAACAAATGTCCTACCAAGGCCTTGCAGTCTAAAACTCCTTTATGAATCTTGGCATGGTAGGAAGCCTTATGTGGCTCATTTGTGTGTTTTTAGTTATCTTGCTTATACTCTTGTGCCTGAGAAACAACGCAGTAAGCTTGATGGATAAGGTAATTAAATACATATTTGTGGGATACAGTTCAGAAAGCAAGGGATATAAACTCTACCATCCGGCCTCAAAGTGGATTTTGGTAAGTAGATATGTTGTTTTTGTCAAAAACTAAGTTCAGTCCATGCTTTCATGCAAAAAATAGTAGAATGTATGCTTACACAGGACATGTTTGATTCGTTCTACCTTTGTTTAATGTATATCATTGCTCAGCAAAAGAAGCAGCCTAGCTACTTCTAGCTGTGAAGCTGAGTACAAGGCAGCTTTTACAGCTACAGTTGAGTGTGTGTGGCTTAGACATCTTATGATTTGACTGATTTGGGTGTTGGACAGTCGTCTAGCACTACGATTTTTACTGACATCTAGAGCACATTAGCAGTTGCGAGGAACCCAATGTTTCATGCTTGCACTAAGCACATTGAGATGCATTACCACTATATCAGGGAAAGATTCTCTATAGCAAAGATCAGCTTGGTCTATGTGCCTACACATGACAACATGGCATATTTATTCACGAAGGCTCTTTCTCATAAAAAGTTTGAAGCTTTTCGTAAAGCTTTGGGCTTACTGCCTTTTCAGGATTGATCGGCCATACCCTGTACATGTTTACATTATCACTCCAAGGGGGATTTGTAACATTATATAGTAGTGATGTGTGTGAATACACTTAGGACCGCTGGGGCAATTTTTTCCTCACTAGGTGGTTTTTTTTCCCGTGTGTATGTACACCCTCTTATCTACTCATTTTGGGATGTGTAGTTATCTTTTGTATCTAGCACACATTTGTTTATTCTAATCTAGTGAGTTTGTGTGCTCTCAAGCTTCTCTATCTTGTGTGTATGCATTGTTGCAACCCTAACCCTAATTCCAACAAGTGACACCAAATCACTACAACATGAAATAGGGACATTAAACACAATCTTGATCCCCTTCTCTCGTTGTAGTGATATCTCATATAGAGCTCTTCATTTCACAAAATGACTAATCAAAAGCTTAAATAAATTAATAAATGCTCAAGAAAGTATAACGCATGCACAAACTTGAACTACTACAACGCAAAGACCATATTTTAATTTTTTTTATAAGGCCTTGTCTTGTGTCATGTAGTACTAATTTTTAATATTGGGATGTCAGAAATTACCACCATGCAATCCTAACCACAATTTCTCATGTACAAGAGTTCAAACAAATTAACATAACAATCTAAGAAACAAAAACGCAATTGGTAATATACGATAAAAACAATGTAAGGACTTCTTTGCGCCACTCACTTTGTGCTATTGTGATCGGCACTTAAGGATATATCACAAATTTATTAAAAGTATCACAAATGTATAAAATGAATCATAAATGTATCAGAATGCATAAAATGAATGGAGACACTATAACGCGCGAAAAGGAGATTCAAAAAACATTCAAAGTCTTATCTAGCATTGTGGCAATTTGTCTCTAGTTACATTGATTAAAGTAAGTGCTAAGGATGAAGAGGTGGAGCCCACGAAGCATAGATAAAGTGTAGACAAGATCAAAGAAAGTGCTGAGGATGAAGAGGTGGAGCCTACGAAGCATAGATACGAGATATAGAATAGTCAAAGAAGTGAAAGCAAGAAGTAGAACGACACGTGTACCCACGCATTAAAAATAGTTATGATGTGAAATGATTACACCTAATGCATGTGTGGCACATGTCCCCACCACCAGTGCATGGTTGATACATGGCTCCAAAGATTACGATGAGGAGGCCACCAATGCATGAGTGCCACATGTAAAGACCATTAGATAAAGTGTTTCCACATTCATTATATTATGGATTGCATGAACTAAGGTCATTCTTGCTCTCGTTGAATTTTTTTTATATATTCTCAGATCCCTGTCATTACCACTTTTCGGCCCCATTTATGACTTCTAGCAGGTACATTTTCAAAGTCTTCAACGTTTAATTCGGCAAATGTTTTTTGCACTTTAAAATTTTCTTAAATTGTTGTCGTTACTACTTTTCATTATTGCATTGGCATCTCTGGATACTTGTTGATGTATAATTTTATAACTTTTCAACAAATAATTAGAACGCAAGGACGAATGATGGCTGCGTCAAATCACTACAATGCGATAAGGGCATGATGATTTTATCTGATAGCTTAATATTGCATTGTTATTCTTCTTTTTTCGGTAGCTTCAATGTCATTTGTCACCAATTCATACATTATTGTGCTATTGGGGTCCTTTCCTATTTAAATCACTACAACGGGATATACTACCTCTCAAGGATCTTGAAGACCTCGTATCGCATTGTATTGATTTGTCTTTTTTTCGTCCTTTAATGATGTTCGTCTCACAAATTCTTGCATGTTGATGCATTTTTCTGCCTTCTATCTTTTAGATTGCTCCATTTGGTTATACTTCTCTGGATACTTTCTCTCTAGATACTTGTTAATGCATATATTTATACCATTTTAACAAATAATTAGAATGCATGGTTGATCATGCCTGCGCGTGTGATGTTCTCATATGACAAATCACTACAAAGTGAAAAGGGCATGATGATTTTGTCTGATGGCCTCATATCGTGTTATTATGATCTTGGTTTTTTTTTTGTAGTTTCAATGTCATTTGTCACCAATTAATGCATTATTGTGCTATTAGATTCCTTTTCTATTCAAATCACCTACAACGCGATATGCTACCTCTCGAGGATCTCGAAGACCTTGTATCGCGTTTTAATGATTTCTCTTTTTTATCATCCTTCAATGTTGCTCGTGTGGATTCCTGTACGTTGATGTATTTTTCTACCCTTTTAGATGGCTCCATTGGAAATTGATATTGAGCTTGATGTTGAAGAAACCCCTAAGGAGAAATTATTTAACTTCTTACACAAAGTTTGATAACATCATTTTGCCAACTAGAAAATTCACGTATATTTGACTACAACTTTCTTGTCCAAGACATACTCTTGTCTGCATGCTTGTATCTCCAAGAAAAAGAGCAACAATTTACAAAAATCAATTCAACCAATGTAGTCATTTATGAACAATGTTCAATATGTGTATGCCAATGATCTTCTGATTGCAATGTCCCCAGGGAAGAAGTTCAACAAGGATATCTTAAAGGTGCCCGAGGATAAGAAAAATACAGACAATAAGTGCCCCACTCAAAATAAAAAATGTCATCTCCTAAACTAGCCCTATGATTTTATTTTCTATCTTCACGTGGTGCTTGAGGATGAGCAAGGAAGGAAGGAAGATGTTGAGGAGCGAACAGAGGGAGCTCCAAGGGAAGAAGATGATGTTGAAGAGATGCGGAGGAGATGAACTTGACTATGGAGAGGGAGTTAAGTGGATAAATTGATATTGATGCTCTCAGAAGAGAAAACATTGATGTGGTAAAACAGGTTATGAGGAGGCCTCTGTGATAGAGGAAACATATGTCCTTCCACTCTCACTCCTCCCTGCATTTCCTATTAGTGATAATAAATATGTTTTAACTATAGATATTCAAGTTGTGTTTGACATAAGGGAGGACTCCTGTCTCACCATCATTGCATAAAATCTTGAGGAAGATGAGGATTTTATCGATCTAAATCTTGATAAATATCTCTTACTGGATTCAAATGTCAAGGATAGCTAGTTCCATTCTGCTGTGCCGAGACATTAGCTATGATGTACAGGGATACAGTTCAGTATATGAAGCCAACCTCTCCACTGAAGAGGAGTTTCAAGCTATTTAGCAAAGATTGATATTTCTCATATGGGAAAGGAAGGGGATTTCTCATCGGTCTAGGACACCAACTCAACAATCAACATATGGACATATGATTTACTTGTTAATAACGAGAATCAAAAGGTATGTTTAGAGCAATGTTTATAATCATTGCTGAAATTCCTTATTACATTTATTTTTTTGGCTCATGGACAACATTGTTTTGCAGCTTGTGGTGTTTGAGGATGATTTTATTGCATGCGATGTGCAGGCAAACATGTGGGAACATTGGGAAAGGACTTAGCATTGGGAAAGTGCATTAGTCGACTGAGATTTCCACAACTCATTATTTTCCATAAGAAATTCTCAAAGGACAATGTAAAATTCCCTTTGTTTGTAATCAAGAAATTATCTAGATACCTTAGAGGACATCCCATCAAGTGGAATACAGACAAAGTCATGCTTTTGGAGAAGCAGTTAGTGTTGTGAATCTTCGAGCAAGCCCCCGAGGTATATTCAATGAGGAGTAAATATTTATAAGCATACACTGCATACAGTTTGACATGTGGGATTAGGGATCCCAAGATATTAAGTGATTATGGGAAAAGGGAGCTTCTAAGATTCAAAAACCCAAGGTTCCTCCAATTTTACAAGATGTTGTAGAGCCATCTTCAAAAAGGGCAACGCTTTATGCACCCGAGGATGAGGAGTAGTAGTAGATTCCTATCTCTTGTAATAACCACTACCACAAAAGTTTAAATATTAATCATTGATCTATGGGTATCCAAAACTTTCCATGTCTTTGTTTTGTGCATCGCCATTCTACATGCTCAATACTTGCATTGGCTCTCCTCCATATATCTTTCTTTCTTTCTCTATTCATAATTTTCATTACTTGATTAATTTTTTATGCTTTGAATTGTTCCTTCTTTTTGGCTCTATGAAGAAGCTTCCTATATGTCCACTGATGCAATTCTTCTAAGCTGTTAGCTTTTGATGTTCCTCCACCATGTCTTGTACAGTTGAAATACCTGGAGCGTGCTTGATAATGTGTTTTGTCCATTCTTTGGGTTGACCATATTGATAAACTACCATAATTTTTTACAAACCAAGGAGTATGATTGTAGATAATGTGTTGTAAAAGAATAAAACAATACATTAATTAGTACATTGTTCAATAGATAATTTAAAATTTTGTTCAATGTATAATCAATCAGATACCATATAGTGGGTGATGTGTTGATCTGTCCATGTATCAATCATTGATCACTTGAACTCATCTAGCACTGTTTGAAAGATGTCATGGTCCGTATTCTTCCACACTTTCTTATCATAGAACTTAAACCTAGTCTCTAGATATTTCCACACATTGGCTTTACGTGTTCTTGCTTTACCATCGTCTGCATGGTCTACTACTGCATTGTGAAAGCCCTTTCATTGATTGTATTTCACGGTTTGTAGTGATCGTCTTCTTCCACGACGAGGATTATCCTAATGGAGATGGAAACCTTCTTGCTTTAACACCCCCAATGGAAGGTTTCTTAGGTACATCCTTCCCTTTTTTCATCTTGTTCAATCTTTTTATTTCCACCATGCAAGTCGATGTCTGAAATAACTTTCTCTAGTGCTTTGATGGATTTAACCTTTATTGTATTGGGTTGTAGAGTCCATGAAACATATGTATAAAAACAAGAGTTTTTCAGTGATTCTGCAAAGAGCATGCATTGTAAAAATGTGGACTCTTGACAATAGAATATTGTAGAGAGAGAGAGCTCCAAGCTCCCAAGAGAGAGAAAAATTTAAGGGATAATAAAAAATATGATTATTTTAATATAATATTGGCATGGTATAGCTCCAATATTTTTTACAAATGATTGAGGGTCTATTTATAGGTGAGGGAGGCCACTAACCAAGTGCAACTGAGTTCTAGAATTTTCTAGATTCAGTTTGACTCAATTTGGACAAGAGTTTGGCTCCCTTTTTTATTTGGTTTGACCCAGGAGAGAGGAGAGATAAAAATATCACAATTTTTTTAAATTAAAAACTCCTACCCAAACATGCATCACAAAGATCTAAACCACAAGCTAGACATGCTCCACAAAATACTTGACCAAGAGCTAGAACAAAAAACTCACATACAGAGTGTTGCCATGCAACATGGCTCTGATACCATGTTAGAAATAGACCCAAAATCTACAAGTATTCTATAAGTATGTTAAGCAACATGATAACTCAAGAAGACACAAGATGTAGTCCATAAAAAACTAGGCACATAGCCCTTTTATTCAAGTGCTAATACAAGAGTTATACAATGGTCATATGGAGCTAATTGTGACCTCCTAATTTATAGGGAGAAGGTGAAGAAGACGCCTACTTGAATGACATCATCCATGATGTCTTGTGCCTCTTGAGAGCATCTAAGGCCACCTCCAAGACCTCTTCAAATAGGGTGCCCACTTGACCCATGCCATGTGACACCCTTGCCAGCTAGACTCCTATTTTTGACTAGCTTATCTAGTCCCTTGTAAAGTCTTACAAAAATAGTGTTTTCACTTTTTTCTTTACAAAATAATAAATTTTGATACATGGCTTTTGTATGAGGAAACACCTAATTGGGAAAGGGTTCTCTTTATTAATCTTTCAAGCAACATTTCAACTTAAGCGACAATGTTAAAATTCTCAAACATGAAAAAGTGATTCTTTCACAAATTATTTTTTAAGGTTATGTAGTTCTTATACTATTGTGTTTAGATTTTATTTATTGGTCTTTAAGCAATGTTTCACCTTAGGTGTGACAATACCAAAATTCTCAAACATGTGAAGCAATTCGAAATTGTATTGTGATCATATAGAAAGTAAATATGTTGGGGAGATCATAAGCAATGTATAATTACAAACCACTTGCTTCAAAAAATTACATTCTACATTAAATGTAAGGTTTATGTTGGAATCACATTACATACATATGCCAAGTTTAATAGAGATGCCAAACCAAATAGTTTGCCAGCACTTGCACCTTCACATATACATAAAGGTTGTAAGCCCTAAAATATGTATTACTCCATGGTGCCTAGGCAATGAGCTTCTATATAGTAACTCCAATTATAGGGTGAAACTTACATATGTTTTTTTAGTCGAATTATAGGTGGAACTTACATGTGTTTTTTTTAGTGGAATTATCACATATGCAATCCAACTTCAATGCTCTACTATCAAAAAACCATCCAAATTCTTTTTAGGATATAGTGTAATGTAGTTGTGATGTTTATTAACTTGTGTATTCAGATGTTCAGTCTCATGTGTTGTGTTCTATCTTTATTTATTTTTGTGTGAGAGAGAGAGGACTAAAATTATGTAAGGTAGCAAGTGAGTTAATAGAAGAGGTTTTATTTCTTATGGAGCTACATATTTACATATTTAAAGTTTTAAAATTATGTTCTATCTTTATTTATTTTTGTGTGAGAGAGAGAGGACTAAAATTATGTAAGGTAGCAAGTGAGTTAATAGAAGAGGTTTTATTTCTTATGGAGCTACATATTTACATATTTAAAGTTTTAAAATTATGTAAGGTAGCAAGTGAGTTAATAGAAGAGGTTTTATTTCTTATGGAGCTACATTAAATTTACATATTTAAAGTTTTTAAATTTTTTTGGGTAAAAAAGTGTATATAATTGGTGTACTTATCATCTTAAAATCTACAAATAAGGGTGTATCTAAACTCGTCGATATGTTTTTTTTACTGTCCTAGGATATCCATATATAGTAACCCCCAAAGGTTTATCATGCATTTTTCTCTTATCATCTATATGCACAAATAAAGTTAACATTAAAAGTACATATCATTTTCCCCTCTTTTGTTGCCTCCACCTCAATTACTTAGAGGAATATATTTTCCAAGCCTAATAGGAAAAAGTGGGAATATTAATTATCTGATTGGTCACTTCAAACCTTATCATGGGTATAATAAGCAACAACCGTGTCCTCCTTAGCATTCATAATGTGACTTCTTAAGTGACAAAATTCTTGTAGTAACAAATGTAGATAAGGACATGATCATGGCAAACTTCATGGCATATAAACTAGAAATGACCATTATTGAATCACTTGCCTCCCAACCTCACCACCTTCCCTTCTAGATTATGCAGTCCTAGTTTTCATCCAAATCTTTTGCATTTCCCTTTCTCATCACCCTTTATTTGTCAAGTGTCCCCATAAGCATGTGCGTATTACATGCATGCACCTAAGTGCACATGCATAAACACGTGCACAAATAAGAACACGAACATGGCCCATTGTCCACATTTGAGAGAAAAGAGGATAAACACTATGGAGGCACATGCACACAAACAAGAACACAAATATGGCCCATTGTCCAAGAGGAAAAACATTATGGAGATAAAAGAGGGAGAGGGCCATTTTTCCACATGGAGAGGAAAAGGGTTCCCCATGTGTCGTGTACATATGTCAAACAACCAAGAGACAAGGAGAGCTCCATGTGTACCTCTGACCTTTTCCATGTAGGAAGTAGTTAAGCCTAAGAAAAGGGATAACCGTTTGTCCACACGAAGCATGAAGAAAAGAGAAGGCCCTTTATCGACATGAAGTGTGAATAAAAGAGAAGGTTTTTTGTCCACACGAAGAGTGAAGAAGATCTCCATGTGTACCTATTTCCTTTTCCTTGTAGAGACACTAGTTAAGGCCTTTGCTCATACAACAAAGCATAGAGAAAAGCTCCATCCCCCCTCCCCCAATTTTTTATGTGTGCATGTATTTGTGTGTGTGTGTGTGTGTGTGCGCGTGCATACATGTCCATGTGCCCATGCATCCACAGTGTGTGCATATGTGTCCATGTATGCATACATCCACAGTGTGTGTACATGTATCCATGTATGCATGAATTTATAGTGTGTGCATGTGTGTCCATGTACGTGTGCATCCATATACCCCTTTTAAAAATAGCATAACCTCTCTCTCTAACACACACACATGCATGCACGCACCCAAACACTCACACATATGTATATGTGCACGCTTCTACACACACATACATATACACACCAAACCTATACTAACATGCATATGTACAAGCACACAACACAATAGAAAATCTCTCTCTCTCTCTCTCTCTCTCTCTCTCTCTCTCTCTCTCTCTCTATCTACTCACACACACACAATGTTATAAGGAGTAATTCATGGAATTTAATTTTCATGTTTTTCATTAATTATGAATTCTTGTAGACAAGTTTAGATTTGGACGCCTTTCTAAATCCGGGTGGTTATAGCCTAATTTAAACATATGCATGTGACTTTGTATATGCGTGATAGTATTGGTTGCATAGTCTCAATTAGTTGGATTTTATGTGGTCTCAATTAGTTGGATTGGTCTTAATTTGTGTATTTTGGAAGGTAAAATGTCTAATAAAAATAAATCATTAAAAAACATAAGTAGGAAGTAAGAAAAATCAATACACAAGGTTAGGTCCAATTTGCCCCCACGCAAGAGTGAGCCCACTCTTCCTCTTAGTGCATTTTAATTCATATTACTTAAAATAGCTTGTGGGCTTAAAATAGCTTTACTTTACATCCATGTCCATCTTGGGTCCGATTTGCCCTCACGTAAGAGTGAGCCCACGCTTCCTCTTGCTGCATTTCAATTACTTGAAATAGATTGTGGGGCTTAAAATAGCTTTACTTTATATCCATGTCCATCTCAAGAAAAAATGGGTTTACGTGCATATCTTTAGTTTACATTCATGTCTATCTACTTGAAATTGGAGTATCCTTTGAACCCAAAAAATCTTTGCAACCTTTATAATAAAATCAAATGTCTACAAGAGAACTTTCATATGTCTAAATAAATATCCTCTATCAATAAATATGGACGCCACCCAAAATGGAAGCAAGTGTCCAATAAAATATAAATATAAATATGTCGATGCCCAAAGTCGAGAATCTCAATAATGATCAATGACTTTAGTAGGAATATGTGGGTGTATTCTCTTTAGGATAAGACTGAAGCTTTTGGAAAGTTCAAAATATGGCATAACTTGGTAGAGAATAAGACTTGAAAGAGGCTAAGCACAACTTGATAGAGAATAAGACATGCTAGAGGCTAAGCATAACTTGGTAGAGAATAAGACTAAAGCTTTTAGAAAGTTCAAAATATGGCATAACTTGGTAGAGAATAAGACATCAAAGAGGCTAAAGAAGTTTTGATGAATAGATCGAGGACATCAAGTGAGTTCAATGCCTACTGCCAAGGAGTATCTAGTCTTTGCAGGTGCTGCATCTCATGTGGAGATACTTGTTCTAGCAATGTAATCCTGCACTATCCATACATATTACCTACATATTTTCTTATCATCTACATGCAAATTATACTTTTACTTGTAAAAGCACTAATGAAATTGAAATTAAAGTATGTTTTCTAGGCTCTTCTTTTCGTTGCCTCCATCTAATTTATTGGAATGGATCTAGAGTTAAAGATGAAATCAAACACATGAAAGATGAATTCTAGCATCCATTACACATGAAATTAGCATTTCCAAGCATCATAGCCAAATATGAACAAGAGAGAGAATCCATATGTGTATGTAGCAAAGAGAAAGATACACAATGGCCTAAGTGTGTTAACCTCTCACCAAGAGGATGGCCTGAAAGCTAGCCATGAGCCTTGACTAAAGATAGCCATCTCCATAGTAGGAGCCAACGGTACAATGGAATGTCCAAGATTAGTAAAATGACAAAAGGTCCTATCCATATACCCAAGGCCCTATTTATAGTGTTTTACCCATGGGCCCATTTACATGTATGCTATAGGTTCATGAGACAAACCATCCCTTCTCAAAGATTTTGTCCTCAAAATCATACAAGATATTTACACTTCAAGTGTGGCCACAATTGGAATCTTTGAGAAGTAAAGAGGTTCCTCTTGAAGTACATTTGGAAGAAGAAATCCAAATGTAATGAAGCCCACAAACCCTTTCTCTTGAAGTACATTTTGAAGAAGAAATCCAAATGTAATGAAGCCCACAAACCCTTTCTCCAATGCAATCATATGAGACTGTTATGGCAACCTTATTGTCGATGAAGATCCTTGAAAATACTTCATGAAATCTCCATAAAAATTGGGTTGCAATAATTGATGCATAACCTCAACCAAATGAGTCCCACATCTTTGCCTTATATCATGATGATCTTCCAAGAGTAGAATGATGGCCCCAACAATGGATCCAACCAAAGCTATCTAGAAATTATAGCAAATCTGTCCAAAGATTACAGCATATGTAGTCCTCATGTAATGCCCATTCTCCACATGCTAAACATGCCACTTGGTCAAGGAATACTTCCATCAAGCAAACCATGTTGTTGTA
Source organism: Cibotium barometz (assembly GCF_041138505.1). Classification (NCBI taxonomy): domain Eukaryota; kingdom Viridiplantae; phylum Streptophyta; class Polypodiopsida; order Cyatheales; family Cibotiaceae; genus Cibotium; species Cibotium barometz. The sequence continues at coordinate 19,896,478 of NC_141084.1, forward strand.
CATACTCCATTGATTGCCAAGTAGCCTCATCCATGGGCAAATGCTTCCATTTAATAAGAAATTCTTCAATATCCTTGTTCCTCAATGCTCTTATCCTTTTGTCTACAATTCTCTCCGGTTCATATATTATCTCTCCTTCTTCATCCATTCGTGGTTCTTGAGGAAGAGAACCCACAAACCTCTTGAAGTTAGAAACATGGAACACATTATGGATTCTTGTGGAAGGAGGTAAGTCAAGCTTGTAAGCCAATTCACCTACTCTCTTGACTATCAAATATGGTCCATAATATCGATGAGCCAACTTTGGGTTGGAAGAAACTTTGAGGATATTGTGACAGCTCTTAGGAAGCTTGAGTAATACATAATCACCTTCCTTGAACTCCACTTCACGTCTATGCTCATCCGCATTTGCCTTCATGACTTCTTGAGGCTTCTTCATGTTGTCCTTACATAATTGAAGAAGCTATCTCATCCTTTCCAACTCATCCTTGGCTAAAGGATTAACTATTTTATCCTCATGAAAGGCAATGGATGGCACATGCACTAGATAACCATAAAGAGTTTCAAAAGGTGACATTCCAATACTCAAATTCTTGCTAGAATTATGGCAAAAATCAGCAAGATAGAGCCACTCATCCCATGAGGCTTACATGTCATGACAATAGTGCCTTAAGTACACTTTAAGCCATTTGTTTGTGCACTCCGTTTGCCCATCCGTTTGAGGGTGATAGGCTATAGAGGGAGTGATTTGAGTACCCAAGTTCTCATACAATGTCCTCCAAAAAGTGCCCATAACACCATATTAGATAATTTGGGAAAAATCCCATTCCCATTTGAAAAATGGGATCATGGTGAACTTGTCCAAAATTTTGTCAAAACCCCCTCATGTGACATATCATTGGTGGAAAGATCTTTAAATGTAGAATCTAGATCTACAATCTTCGACAAATTTGGAGATGGCATGTTTAAGATATACCCAAAATTAAATGGAGTGATTAATTCCCAAAATATGAATTTTTTTTTCGAATTATCTAATATTGACTTCCATAAACTTGGTATCTCGATCACAAACTATATTGAGTGGCAATCCATGTATCTTGAATACATACTCCATAAATTGCTTGGCAATGTGAGAGGCTCCATATGTAGTCTTGGAAGCAATGAAATGGGCTGATTTGGTGAGTCTATCCACCACCACCACAAAGACTTGATCCCATCCATGCTTCGTCTTTGGTAGACCCATGATGAAGTCCATAGAAATAAGAATCCATTTCCCATCTGGAATAGGCAAAGGATGGAGTAAACCACCTGTCAATTGGCGACTATCCTTATTCCTTTGGCATGACACACATTCCAAAACAAACTTCTTTACATCTCTCCACATGCCTTTCCAAAAGAAGCTTTTGCTCACTTTGTCAAATGTCTTGAGTACGCCAAGATGACCCGAAAGTGGTGAAGAATGCATCTCGTGAAGCACCTTGGGAACGTAAGATGAGCAAATACACCTTATCCTTGTGCCATAAGAGACCATTTCGAAGCTTATAATGAGGAAATTCTTCACCCTCTCCTTGCTTCTGTAATTTTATGTAAATATGGGCAGCATTCTCATTGACAAGATACTCCTCTTGAATCCCTTTGATCCATACACTATACACTTCCATAATTGATGTCATAGTGCAAGCCCACATTATAGACAATGCATCCGCTACTACATTGTCCTTTCCCAGAGTGTAGGATATCTCAAAGTCATGTCCTTGGAGAGTAGCCAACCACCTCTTTTGTTTGGGAGAAAGATTGGGTTAGGAGAGGAAAAATTTCAACACCCTATGATCACTTCTCACCTTGAAATGAGCACCATAAAGATAGTGATGCCATTTCTTGATTGCATGAAGTATAGCCAACATCTCTTGCTCATAAACATACAATTCCATCTCCTTGATATAAAACTGCTCCAAGACCTTTTCCACTTGCATCCTCTCTCACATAGAATGTCTTTATAAAGTCCGGACAAACAAGAATAGGAGCTGATGATGTAAGCAAGGCTTTGAGCTCATTAAAACTCTTGTCAACAATGGCATCTCAAAAGAAATCTTCCCTCTTGAGTAGATCGGTAAGAGGTGCTGCAATAGATCCATAAATCTTCTATAGAAAGAAGATAGCCCCAAAAATCCTCTCAATTGAGTTGCATTGCTAGGAATTGGCCATTCTTTGACACATGCCACCTTCTTTGGGTCCACTCTAATTCCATTCTTTCCCACCAACAAATGTCCAAGGTATTCAACCTCATTCACCCATGAAAGTACATTTAGTCTCCTTTTTTGCAAACAATCTATGCTCACTCATGACTTCAAATACTTGCTTCACATGTGCCAAATGTTCCTCTTTGCTCTTGCTATAGATCAATATGTCGTCGAAGAACACAAGCACAAATTTAAACAAGAAAGGAGCCAACACCCGATTCATAAGTGCTTGGAAAGTGGCCGGGGCATTCGTAAGCCAAAAGGCATGAACATAAAATGAAATAATCCCCTTTCAGTCCTAAATGTCGTCTTCTCATCATCACCCTCCATCCTTATTTGATGATATCCCGATCTCAAATCAATCTTTTTGAATAACTTGGCCCCTTTAAGCTCATCAAGAAGATCATTGATGTGAGGTATGGGGTATCTATTCTTGATGGTGACCTTATTCAAATCACGGTAATCTATGTACATATGAAAGGACCCATCCTTCTTCTTCACCAATAGAACGGGAGATGTAAACATAGATTGTGAAGGTTGAATGAGACCCATAGAGAGCAAATCTTGCACTTGCTTTGCCACTTCCTCCCTTTCCACCTTAGAAAAATGGTAAGGAGGCTTGTTCACAACCCTTGCATTCGGTTCAAGCACAATGGCATGGTCAATCTCCCTCTTGGGTGTGGCAAACTCTTTGGCACTTGGAAAATGTCATCATAATCCTTGAGAAGAGCTGCCATTTCTTTGTCTATGTGCTGTCCATTACCATCCATCCCTCCTTGAGTGACATGCAACACATAAATCGTGCGAAGAGCCTTGATTTCCTTCTTGAGCCGCTTTGGATTGATTATAAAGACAGCCCTTTTGGTGCATTTCTAGCCAATACCACTTGATGTCCATCATGTGAATAGCTCATAACACCTTGTTGGAGGTTCATGTGAAAATTGCCAAGAGAAGCTAACCAATCGCATCCCATAATCACATCATTGGGTCCCATGTCCAAGACCACCAAATCACCTTCCCAAGTGTATGAAGAGGATAAAATCACTCTTGTTGAAGGGCAAACCAAACTAGCTTTCTCATTGTTTCCATTTGTTGCAACTTGCACTTGAAAGGTTATGGGTAGCTCCTTTGGAGATAGTTTGAGAGTGTTGATGGGTTTAGAGTTGATGAAGCTATGAGTACTCTCAGAATCCACCAAAATGTGTACAACTCTCCCATTGATGGTACCCATCAATCTCAAAGTATTTGGACTCTTGCAACCCACCAAAAGCTCTTGTGAAATGGAACATACATGAGCTGCATTTTTTGCATAGTTTGCACTTTTGGGCATATCATCACCCACAATGCATGCATGATTCCTTCCATTGGGGTCAAAAGGAAACTCATCCTCTTCTTTAACAAAAGAATGATCCTCCAAATCCTCCTCCCCATGTGTCTCTTCATTGCAATCTTGAAACTCTTCCATGTCATGAGATGGTTTGGAGTCATCATCCTCATCCATGATAATCATAGTAGCCACCATTTTCTTTGACTTGCAAATATGCCCGGGTGACCACTTCTCTTTGCATTTGAAATAAAGGCCTTTGCTTCTCAATTCCTCAATCTTAGGATCATCCATCCTTTGCGTCTTCTTGAAGGGTTGAGGAGACTTCTTGATGAACCCACTGCTCTTCTTAGCATCATTATGAACTTCATTCATGGTATGCCCACTTCCAAAAGATGATGGAAGTTTGTGAGTATAAGTGGATGTGGTAGAAGACATACTCTTCCCAAAATTAGAAGAAGCATTGAATGGCTTATGAGTAGTTGCATTGGGCTGAAATCTCCTATACTTTGGCTCATATAGCTCCGCCAACTTCATAGCCTCCTTGATAGTGGTAGGTTTTTGTGTCAAAACATCCGCCTTGATGTATGAATCTAGACCATTCACAAACTTCTTCAATCTCATGCCTTCATTGAGCCCATCCAAACGAACATAGAGAGCTTCATAAACTTCTTGATGTACTCTCTAATCGGTATACCCTTTTGTGTGAGTTCATACCATTGCTCATGGTATCGATCAAGAACCAAAGGCGAAACAAATGACCTATTCATTTCCCTCTTCAATTCTTCCCAAGTGTGTGGCATAGTACCTTCCTTAATCATATGTCTCCACCATTGATGTGCATAATCTTCCAAATGTAAGGATGCAAACTGCACTTTATCCCTTTCACTCTTTGGGTAAAGCTGAAAGTATGTATCCAACTTGTTCATCCACTCCAACTCATTTCGGGCTGATCCATCACCCTTGAACTTAGAGAGAGAGATCTTGTCTTTCACATCCTTAGATGCGGCAGATGATGCATTCTCATGATGGTGTGAAGGCTTGTACTTTTGCATTTGCACATATGACTCAAAGAATTGTGCAAAATCCTTGTACTCCCTCTTGAGAAAGTGTGGCATTCCCATCCATCTATCATGAGCTTCTCTTTGCTTCTCTCGCGAGCGATGAACGACATATGTTTCCAATCATGTACATCCACATCATCCACATCATCCACATCATACACCTCTTCTTCAATCATGGAGTATTGATTTGCTTTGGGCTGTAAAGGTACTCTTCTAGGATCCCCAACATTGGACTCCACATGTTTGAATGTAGGTGCATGTTGCCCTTCATTCATTTGAGAAGAACACGCTTGAAATGAAGTAGGCTTTGTCTCCCTTATCATAGAAGGTCTTCGAGCATCCGCCATGAACCCAAAAGAAACATTCTTGGTTGAATGCTCATGTGTCAACTTAGGAGAAGCCTCTTGCATCATTGGTTGTTTGCCTTCCCTTCGGCCTTCAAAAGCTGTCTCAAAATGTTGTTTGTCTTCATGTTGACCACCATGACCACTATCATATGGATGTTGACTCATTGGTCGAATGACATTTCTTCCAAAGCTTCCATCCTTGTAGCCATAAAGTCAAGTTTATCATTGACCTCCACCTTTGTAGCCATAGAATCCATCTTTACATTGATTTCCATTAGCATTTGTAGGAGGGCATCATTGGAGATGGAATGTGAGGATTGCGGGGTATACTTGGGGACACTCCCAACATTCATTTTTTCCTCCACTTCTCTTGAAGCTTGCCCAAGATTTTCCTCCGGCACATCCAAAATGCCATGCTCCATTGCTTCCTCCCCTTCTACTTCCTCGGAGGCCAATGCATTGCACCTCGGTCGTCCCTTGGGTTTCGGTGCCATAAAATCCCTGTTTTTGGAAAAAATGGCGATAGATTGGGGTAGGGTTATCGGATTAAAGAGATCTATAGCTTGAGAGAGAGCTATTGAGATACTCTGAACCCCTATGAAAAGACCCAAAAGAATTGAAGTGTTCTACTACTCTCTGTTTTAGGGTTCTCAGGGATAAGGGCTGAAATAGTATTTTGGCTATATCTTGAGCTAGAAATATCAGAATTCAAAACTTTCTTGCTCAAATCAAAGCCCTTGATGAGTTCTACAAGCCTATGTGATTAGATCTATGAGACCATAAACTCCATGTGATTGAATTAGGGTTTATCATTCTTGGTAAAATCCTAATTTTTACCCTAAAGGAATATCATATTTCAAAGGTTAAGGGCTTGCTAGGTAGGTCTAAGGAAGTAATAAGGGCTTGTGTAATCACCTTTAATTCAGTCCTGAAGGATTTTGACTGAATTAGGGTTTTGACAATTCTATAGAATCTTGCCCAAATGACTTTCTTAGTGACCAATGGCTTCCCGCTTGCCCCAATTCACTTGTTCAAGTATCCAATACTCCATTGACATCCAAAAGCTCATAGTATGTGCTCACCAATGCCCATAACTCTGACCATGCATAAGATTTTTGAAAAAATTTTGGCATGGTCTCCTTTGTGTATTAGGAGCCAAATCTCAATCTCCTAAGCATCAAATTTCAGCATCAACACTCATTGGCATCTTGCATAAACTGCATAACACCTTGCCCCAATGTTTGCCTCAACCAATAGGCATCAAATCCATGCATAACCCAAGTGGATCACTGCAATACATGTACCAATGTCTTTATTGAAACACGTCAAAGAAGCTTACTAATCTCCTAGCCAAGCTCTTCCCACCCTCGTACCTAGTCCGATTCTAGGCACAAGTTGGGGCCATGTCTTTCCCACCAAGTACCTAATCCTCCACCGTATTGCTTTCCCACGGCACTCACGGGACGGTGGATTCAAACCATGCTCCTCTCGGGCCTCTTCTCCAATGCCCGAGGTACCTCACAACATACTAGATGCTAGGAATGAAAAGTTGCGAGAACAATTGTGATGTGGTAGCATGCTTTGCTTGAATGTAAAAGCAAGGAAGATTACTTACAATCACATGGCATGACTCATGCCCTTTTACAACTCATTCATTACAACCAAAGAGCATGGACTCATGCTATTCAATCAAATCCCATGAATCTTCCATCCATCCAACAAAACCACTCAATTCTAATCACCACAACAATTGCATGTGAGGGTAAGTAAAACCAATAGCTCAATCCACAATCTCTTATGCATGCCCATACTCCATGTGACTCCTCATAGCATTGAGATGGCTATAAGTGGCTCAATGGCATCCAATACCCTTTGCAATGCTCAAAGATATGAGAATATGTGTCGTATCAATGCAAAATTGGTGCCAATAGCTCATTCATGGGTTTCATAACCCTTCTAATGCATAGAATCACATCCATCATAACCATCAAAAGCATGTGAGTCAATCTCTACACCATCTCATATGCATGTCCCATAGCATGGATAAGGCCAACGTAGCTCCAATGAACTCAATTAGGCTATAGGTTATGCCAATAGAAGCATAGACATCACCAATGGTATGTAATGTGTCTAAATGCTTCAATCTCTCATTATGTGCATGATTAGGGTTTTAAATGGATGACAATCCTTGATTCTTCAATGAAATTGCTGGGAAACTTGGAAGGCCTCTTACCACTTGATGCACATAAAGCTAGTTGATGAAGAAGTAGTTGATAAAGCATTCCCTTTACATAAATCTTGATGTAGATAGAATCCAAACCATCCAAAATCTCCAATTAGAAGTCCTCATCATTCGATTTTCTCCCAAATTAGCTTGCAAGAAGCTCAAACCCTGATTTCTCCCAAAATGGATGAGTATTAAGCATATGTGTGGGTAGAGGGAAGCAAAAGGAGAAGGATTAACCCCATGGATTTCCAAAAAATGATGGTAGAAACCCTAATTAAAGATGAAGATAAGAAATGCCAAAAAATAGATGCAATACAATAAGCTGATGATTAAGAAGGCTAAATGAACTTGTTAATCAAGAGCTTAAGCTCTAATCTCATGTCATTTTAAGCCGTGAGGCTGTTCGCGAACGCGATGCTGCCGATTGGTTAATTTTCTCCAAATTTTGGTCCTACAATTCAAATTTTGGTTCGAGAAACCCAAAATTTGGTCCCATAGCCCAATTTTTTACCAAAATTGATCAAAATGGGACCTCTAACACCCAAATCTCTCCTAATCCCTCAAGATAAACAGATTTAGAGCATGATTAGGGAGCATTAACCAAGGAAGGACCAAGAAATTCAAGAAAATTTCCAAGAACATCAAGAAAATCAAGAAATACCAATCTCATGCACCAAGAACCTTGAAAGTGGATCAAAATCAAGGCTCTGATACCAAATGGAATGGATCTAGAGTTAAAGATGAAATCAAACACATGAAATAGAATTCTAGCATCCATTACACATGAAATTAGCATTTCCAAGCATCATAGCCAAAGATGAACAAGAGAGAGAATCCATATGTGTATGTAGCAAAGACAAAGATACACAATGGCCTGTGTGTTAACCTCTCACCAAGAGGATGGCTTGAAAGCTAGCTATGAGCCTTGACCATAGATGGCCATCTCCATAGTAGGAGCCAAAGGTACAATGGAATGTCCAAGATTAGTAAAATGACAAAAGGTCCTATCCATGTGCCAAGGCCCTATTTATAGTGTTTTACCCATGGGCCCATTTACATGTATGCTATAGGTTCATGACATTTATCAAGAGCATCTATTAAATACCTTTTCTAAGTCTCATTAGAAAATGTAAAAATTTTGATTATCTATTTGATCACTTTAAACTTTATAATATGTACCCAATTGACCTTCCTAATGTGACTCCTTGAGTGATGATATGCTATAATAAATAAAGATAGGGACATTATTATGTCGTGTTACCCTACTAGGAAACCTTCATGGTGTATAAAATAAAAGGATACACTATTTAGCCATTTACCTCCCAACCCCACCACCCAACCTTCTAGGTTATATACATCTACTTTTTATCGAAATCCTCTTCATATCCCTTTCCCACCACCCTTGAATTATAAACCACAAAGAGAATATATTAAATATATCTACCTAGAGCATGTATTAAATACATTTTCCAAGTCTCATTGGAAAATGTGGAAATTTTGATTATTTATTTGATCACTTCAAACCCTATAAGATGTACCCCCTTGACCTTCCTAATGTGACTCCTTAAGTGATAATATGCCATAATAAATGTAGATAGGGACATGATTATGACATCACCCTAATAGGCAACCGTTATGATATATAGAATATAAGGGACCACTATTTAGCCACTTGTCTCTAAACCCCCAGGCCACCATCCACCCTTCTAAATCATACACTCCTACTTTTTATCCAAATTCCAAATCCTCTTCATTAGCCTTGAACTGTCAACCATAAAGAATCACCATAAGTACATGCATACACGTGCACACACACACACACACATAGAGAGAGAGAGAGAGAGAGAGAGAGAGAGAGAGAGAGAGAGAGAGAGAGAGAGAGAGAGGGCCCATTGTTCACATTTGAGAGGATGGATCTAAAGAATGAAGAGATAATGAAGGGAGAGGGCAATTGTCCAAATGAGGAGGAAAGGGGGTCATCATGTGTACCTATGTCCTCTAATTAGAATTTACTATAAGAAATAAAAGAAAGGGCCCGAAGAGACAAGTAGAATTCCATGTGTACCTATGTCTTTTCCATGTAGGAACTAGTCAAAACATAAGAAAAGTGAAGGACCTTTGTCAACATGGAGAGTGAGAAAGAGCTCCATGTGTACATATGTCATTTTCCTTTTAGACACTAGCTATGAAATCTGCTCATATAAAGCATAGAGGAAACAACCCCACCTCCCCCCCATCCCCAAATTTTGTGTGTGTATCCATGTCTCTGTGCATTCATATATCCCTACAAAACACAAACAAACACAATCTTTCTCTCTCTCTCTCTCTCTCTCTCTCTCTCTCTCTACACACACACACGCACACACACACACACACATGCATGCATTTATGAATGGATGTATGTATGTATGGAAAGAGAGGTAAAGAAACCTACATAGAGATAGGAAAACAAAGGGACAAACATAAAAACACACAAATAAATGCATAAGTAGGTAGGTAGATAGACATACAAATAGATGCTTAGATGGATTGATAAGTAGGTAGGTAAATAAATAGACACATAGACTCAATGATATTATAGGCACAAGAAGACAATGTGTGGTAAAATAATATTTTGAAGCAATTAAGATATTAAAGTTACTATTAGTTACATTCATAATACATAATAAAACAAAATTGATGATAATTACTTTATTATCATTTAGTGAGAGACTCTCAAAGTAGTACACTTATTTTTAGGGGCAATAATATGTGTGATATAATGTTTCAACTTCCAAACAAATTATTTAATTTGCCATCGCTAACTTTCAATTGTTGCCTTATGTATGAACAATTCTTCTTATTTGATTCCATTTCAGATTTTACTACTAATTGGATGTAATACAAGTAACTTATATTTTGTTTCTGCCAACATAAAATGAGCACTTAACACTTATTTCCATGGTGTCATTAATCCATTGCATGCTCTTATAAAAAGAAATGGTATAATTAATAGTATAGTACAAGCCACCTTCACATTGAATCTAAAGAGTCTCATGCCATAAAGTCCACAAAATCCCCAATAAGTGATCGGAAGGGTGTTAGTTCTTAAAGTAAGATTATCATAAGGAGTTCTTATAGGTGCTCACTCAACATCCACATCATCGTCTAATTTTAACAAGGTCTCTTGAGTGTAAGTTAAGCTAGTTTCTAAGATCCACTCTGATGTTGGAGGTAATTGAGTACCCTAGAACCATCCTTGGGGTTGAGACATTTGTGGCTTACTAGCTACATAGATATTAAGTCCATCATTACTAGAAAAGCTTTACTTGTGTAAAATCTAGTAGAGGAGAAGCATTTCTTGAGCATTATTATATACAAACCACTTCAATTAGAATTCTTTAGGATGTAGGTGTGCAAGCACATAAACTTATTTAGATGTCATCTTTCAGAACTATACAATGAGAAGTGCTAAATTCAAAGAGAGAGAGAGAGAGAGAGAGAGAGAGAGAGAGAGAGAGAGTTTTGAATTTTACACTTTAGAGACAATGCCCATCATGTTAGAAATATATTCTTTACAAAATGTTAGATAAGCATTCCTTCATCATTACCCTCTTAAAACCACTTTACGTAATTTTATTTAGGATGTAGGTGTGCATGCACATAAATTTAGTAAAATGCAATCTGTGTGTGTGTGTGTGTGTGTGTGTGTGTGTGTGTGTGTGTGAGAGAGAGAGAGAGAGAGAGAGAGAGAGAGAGAGAGAGAGGGAGGTGTGTGTGTGTGTGTGTGTGAGGGAGAGATAGAGAGAGAGAAAGAGAGAGAGAGAGAGAGAGGGAGGGAGGTGTGTGTGTGTGTGTGTGTGTGTGTGAGAGAGAGAGAGAGAGAGAGAGAGAGAGAGAGAGAGAGAGGGACGGAGGGAGGGAGGGAGGGAAGTTGGAGGTTTGCATTCTTTTTATGACCACATTTATTACTTGTGTAAGTGAAGATATTTATGGGGAAAACCATGATATAAATTGTCAAATTTTAAATAAAGCTACAATCAATGGATTTAGTTTCTGAATATTATATCATGGCTAAATACTTTTAACGTCCCCTAGCTATTATGAATAAATGTATATATTGGCAAGATTTATTTCCGTTCACAATAGAAAATTGTTTATTTTTTCATTTGGGCATGCTTTTGTGCAGCCTCTGTGGAATCACCATGGGTTTGCCACTAGTTTATTTTGTCATGTGGGCATGCTTTTGCGCACCCTCTATGGAATCACCGCACTATTTTATGTAAAGGATATTGAGTTTGATTTTTTCATGTTATGTAATGTTAGGCTTTTAAATAGATTGTGTGTGAGAAAAGGATGGTTGAAATTTGATTGCATCTTAAGCCTTTGTTATGTAATGTTAGGCTTTTAAATAGATTGTGTGCTATAAAAGGATGGTCGAAAGTTGATTGCATCTTAAGCCTTTGTTTTGCTTTTATGATTTCAAAGGTAGGATGTGGTATCTACTTTAAAATATTGAAGTTCATTTTTTTCAAAAAAAAATAAAAATAAAATACAATATCATAATAACTACAATAGATGAATGCTTCTTGATTGCATCACAATTTATAGGTAACTTTGAATCATCATTGAAAGAAACCTTGAAATCGATATCAAAACCCTTAGTGCAAATGCATGGTAAGTGGGGACATCAAGTCGCAAATAATGTAAAAGTGCATGTGCTATAACACAAATATATAAAGAGAATGGTTTAGTACTCTTAAATACACACTAGTTCTCTTGATGACACCTTTTTTCTTGATTCCCATGTGATTACCTCATTGCATAGACTTTTCTTGTATCTCAATAAGATGATATTATAACATGCAAGGACCAAAAAACAACCAAATATGCATGGCTAAGTATCCAATACATAAGCTCACAATAGAATGATATTATATCATGCAAGGACCAAAAAAGTAACCAAATAAGCATGCTTAAGTATCCAATATGTAGGCTCACATGCAGCACATACTAAAGCTAGTAAAAGATCAAATCTATAATTACTTGTGTATCTTGATAGTGGTGAATAGAATTTATTTATACATACAAAAGAAGAAACACACATGTTTGGACTATCTACCATTCTAGATGGAAACAATGTTCTTTTCTTCTTTTCTTCTCTTTTTAATAAGTAAAGTTATCCTTTGACTATAAAAAAATAGTTGTTTACAAAATATCAATTTTGATACATAGGTCTTGTATGAAGAAACCCCTATTTGGGAAAGGATACAGTATTTGGGTTCTCTTTATTAATCATTCAAGAAGTGTTTCAATTTAGGAGACCATGCTAAAGTTCTTTTTATTAATCTTTTAAACAAATTTTAAACTTAGGAGACCATCGTAAATTTCTTAAACATGAAATATTAATGAGATTCTTTCTTTTTTTTAAAGGTGATAATTTTATAGTGCTCAAACTATTGTATTCAAGTTTTCCATATTAGGTGACGATGTCAAAATTCTAATTTAAAATTGCATAGATCACAAGCAATGTATAATTATATACCACATGCTTCAAAAATTTACATTCTACATTAGATGTAAAGTTCAAGTTAGAATCACATATGACCAAGTTTAATAGACATGTGTTTGCCAAACAAAAAATTTTGCACCACTTGCACATCATATATACACAAAGGTTGTGAATCTTAAAGTAAAATAGGTATTGTGTAAAATAGGTACTTAGGCAATGAGCCACCACTTGCATCATCATATATACACAAAGGTTGTAAACCTGAAGTAAAATAGGTATTGTTCTATGGTACTTAGGTAATGAGCCTCTCTATATTAATTCCAATTACAAGGTGACACTTATGCCTTTAGTGGTGAATTACCATGGAAGCTATCCAACTTTATTATCACTGTCAAAAAACCATCCAAAGTATTTTAATGATATAGTATAATATAGTCGTGATGTTTATTAATCTCATGTATTTTAATGATATAGTATAATATAGTCGTGATGTTTATTAATCTCATGCATTTAAATGTGTTATGTTCTCTCTTCTTCCTTTTTAGAGAGAGAAAGCACTAAAAATTAGGTAAGATGATGTTTTTTGGACACTTCTATAGAGTGTCAGGCGAAAACCTTAATGGGATCCAAAATGACTTCGGATGGCAAAAATAATGATAGAATTATCCTTATGGGCCCAAAACAATGCAATGTTGAGCTTTTACTTTACTTAAGGGGGCTCCCCAATATATAACAGTGCCCCCTCCTATGGTCGCTATCCTTGACTTGTAAATACTTGTAGAGATTTACTTCTGAATCAAACGAAAAGAGATGGAGTTACCCTTACCCATGTACCACTTCCTTTGCTTGTGTCTTGCTAGCCTCCTAAGCTCATTATGCAAGCTGACACTCTAATACCATGAGAACAATGTGAAGGAGAGTGGGAGGTTGAGCTCCTTGTATGGAGCAATACCTATTTTACTTTAGGATTTATAACCATTACATACATAAGACGATGCAATTTGGTTTGGAAAACATGTGTTAAACTTGGAACAAGGCCTATGTTACTTAGAAACTATAACTTTTATGTATAGAAGATGATGCAAGTGGTGGCAAATTGTTTGGTTTAGCTAATACATATGTGTTAAACTTGGCCACATGTGATTCCAACTTGAACTTTACACTTGATGTAGAATGTAATTTTTCAAAGCAAGTGTTATCCTTGCTTGTGATCCATGCAATCTAATTTGTAAACTAGCTAGCATAATTAGATAATTTAAATCTAATGGGAAGAAATATAAATAGATTACTAATGGATAATATAGTGGACATTCCAAATATTTTGTTCAAGCATTATAGTAGAATTGCAAATTACATGTGTTTAAGAATTTTGGCGTTGTCACCTAAGGTGAAACATTGCTTAAAAGGTCAATAAAGAAAACCCAAGTACACTAGTTTGAGAACCATAAAATTACAAGGTTTTTTTTTCAAAAATTGTAGTAGAATTGCATTTATTTTCCAAAACAGCATATAGGATGCATGTTTGACATTTAAAAAAACCTACCTACGAACTTTTGTAATTTAGATACATCCCATTTATAGATTTTGTTTTTTTGTTTTTTGAATTAAACAACCCTTTAAATGCATAGTGTGCACCTATGTCATTTTCCTTGTAGACACTTGGTCATAGAAAGTGTAGAGCAAACCCTCCATGTGTACCTATCTTGTTTTCCTTGTAGACACACTAGCTAATACCTTTGCTCATACAAAGTCTAGAGGAAACAAACCCAAGCCACCCCCCCAAAGAGAGAGAGAGAGAGAGAGAGAGAGAGAGAGAGAGAGAGAGAGAGAGAGAGAGAGAGAGAGAGAGAGAGAGAGAGAGAGAGAGAGTGTATCCTCTCACTCACTCACTCAAACACACTCACGTATGTACACACACATGCTTACACACGCGCACACGCACACATGCACATGCATATGCATATACACACCTACACACATGCACAAGCACAAGCACATAACATAAGACAAACATGCACATGTATATGCATGCATAGAAAGAATGAAAGATAGATGGATAGGTAGATAGATAGATTATAGATTAATAGTTGTATACTCTTGCCACCATGCAATTATATTAGTAGTAGGCACGGGGAAATATGTGTGGTACAAGAACATTTTGAATCAATTAAGATATTAAAGCCAATATTAATCGCGATGCACAAAAACAACATTGTTGATAATTACTTTAGTATCCTTAGAAAAAAAAGTGAAATACTCTCAATGTTCATTATTAAAGAGTAGCACAGGGGCCATACTATATATGATATAATGTTTTGACTTCCAAACAAATCATTTTATTAGTCATCATCACTTACTTTCAGTTGTTGTTTCCTTATGTATGAATGATTCTTCTTGTTTGATACTTTGAGATCTTCATATTAATTGGATGTAACACATTAAGCTTACGTTTTGTTATGCCAACATAAAATGAGCACTAACACTTATTTCCATGGTGTGAATAATCCATTACACGCTCCTATAAAAAAACAATGCCATGATTTAACATTAGAAAATAAACACATGAAGCATAGAACAGATTAGAAATGATTGATGTAATGAGATGAATATAAGGCCTTGGTAAAAGTTGGACAATGGTTTACAAACCATGACCACCCATGAAATAAAACATGTACCTTAACATTGAATCTAGACAATCCCATCCCATAAAGTCCACACGATTCCAACCACTGACAGAAGGGAATTGGTAAAAGTTGGACATTACAAGCCATGACCACCCATGAGACAAAACATGTACCTTGATACTAAATCTAGACAATCCCGTGCCATAAAGTCTATATGATTCCAACCATAAGGGATTTGGTTTTTAAAGTAAGATCATCACGAGCTACTTCCTTCTTTATGAGCATAGGTGCTCACTCAACATCCACAATGTCACCTAATATAACAATGGGCTTTATAAGGGTAAGTTAAGCTAGTTTATGAGATCCACTTACTCATGTTGGAGGTAACCGAGTATCCTAGAACCATCCTTGGGATTGAGAGTATTGGCCATATGGATGGCAAGTTAATCGTTTGTTGGCAAATCTATACTTGTGCAAAAGATTGCAAAGGAGAAACATTTCTCGTTGACAAACTCAGACTTCTTTAGGATGTAGGTGTGCAAGCACATAAATTTATTGAGATGCCATCTTTAAGAACTATGTCATGTGAGAGAGAGAGAGAGAGAGAGAGAGAGAGAGAGAGAGAGAGAGAGAGTATCTACTAAAGACCCAATGGACCTATGAGACAAAAGTGATACAATAATGTCCATGGAATATCTCATCATGGAACATAAATAAGAACAAAACAAAACTATCTCACTGTAGTAATTCAAAAATGTCAATGGAAATCTCATCATGGAATATAAGATGAAAGGAGAATCAGCCCAAGTAAATGGTATACCACTCCCCAATATATCAAGCATGGGGCTAAGGAGTATGGCTAAGAGGTCTCCATGAGCTAAGTCACGTGGAAAGGTATCTTGATGGTGTGCTTGGAGAGCATGTCCTGGATATGGAGCATAATGATTGGATCGTGGCTATCATTCGGGGGCCATGGGCATTGGGCATGCTGGAGTGGGCATGCTTGGTCTAAGGTAACTCCTCTTCGATGAGGTGGGTCCATCAACAGCCCAAGGGATCCACTGTGTGGGTGTCCTCCTCTTGGGTCTAGAAGAAGTTGGTGATGGTTGTCGGTGAGGGAGGGGGCATAGTAGTTAGGGCGCCCAAGCTCTCTCAAGAATGTGTCCCTGTGTCTACAGAGCTCAAGCAGGATGGGCCCTAGGCAATATTAGTCTTAGAAGTCGATGATCTTGGAAATTGGGCCAAACCCCTCATGGAATAGACAGTAGTGAATCCTCCGGCAGATCTCATAGTATACTCTGCACAACGACATATGTAATGCTTCTCTATCTTAGTAGCATAATTAGTAGATCCTCAGTCCTTGGATCTCCATATGAGCTTTGTGGATCTAAAGATGCACTTAGCTCTCCCTATCTCCACTCTGTGATGAAACTCATATATTTGGCCAATTGCAATCCGGATGGCATGGGACATGTGAACACTTAGGTAGCCCGGGTTAGATGAATCCATCCTCAGTGAGCCTGAGCAAGCAATCTTTGTAGAAGTGCATCTTCAATGGAAGCTTCGAAGGTGCGATTCATGTGCAGTGGGTGCAGAGGTTGAGAAGATCTAGTTGGATGACCCTTCAGTGGAATATCCAAAGGTTTGATCCATTTGCACAGTGGGTGTAGAGGCTAAGAAGATTTATCTGGATAACTTGATTGGTGTCCTCATGAGAGAGCTAGAGAAAAGGGGAGTCTAAACTATACAAAAGATGTGATCCATGTGCAGTGGGTGTAGAGGCTGAGGAGATCTAATCGGATAACCTGATTGGTGTCCCTATGAGAGAGCTAGAGAAATGGGAGTCTAAATTGTACGGAGGTGTGATCCATGTGCACTGGGTGTAGAAGCTGAGAAGACCTGACTAAATAACCCAATCTATATCCTTATGAGAGAGTTGGAGAAAAGGGAGTCCAAAGTGTATTAAAGGGGTCATGTCCTTGCAAGTAGAGCCCCCGACCATATCGTTGGATGATTGTACCCACCATTGAGCTTCTCATTGAGAGATTTTGGGTTCCTTGCTTTGAATTGGACTTAAGATAAGTCTGATCAAAACCTATGGCTTTGGATAGGACTTAACATGAAGTCCCATCAAAATCTTGAGATGGATAATCAAAGCAAGGGATATAATATATATATATTATAATCGTTTAAAATTAGATTGTTGGTCTCCATTTTTCACTATGCTCCAAAGGTTTAACTATTTTCGACCTTCTTTGGCACGCGCTTTGGGCCCAGAGCCAGGTGGAAAACCGCCATAGCCAGCGACACTTGCTCTCAATTCTCGCAGACAGCGCTCTCTGTCTCTCTCCGTGCTGTAGCAGCAGTGCAACACAAGCTAAGCTGTCCCTACCCTCTATTTTCTAAAGCTTTTTCTTATATTCTTCAGGTTGTGATTGGCCTTCCTTGCTCGATCCTCGGGCTTCTCTCAAGCAGGCTTTTTGACTTCATCGCTAGTGGAATTAGGGTTGAGCAGAGCAAGCGAATCACGTTCTCACAGGGTAAATCTCTCCTTTGCTTCGGATTTCGGTTCCTTTCCTAAGCAAGAGCTTCAGAGCTCTGCATGCGCACAGGAATCATCATCATCAATCTACAGGTGATTAGCAAGTAATGCAGGCTCGCCGAAAAGAGAAGGAGAGGCATCGGGTGGTATCGCGTTAGGCGTTTGGTCCAGGATAGCTTGCTGGGGAAGCCATAGCTTGCTTTTTTTTTTTTTTTTTTGGCATTGTCCGCCGTAGCTTGTACAGGAAGCTCTTTTGGAGCCATAGGTTTCGTCCCGTCATAGTTTGCAAAGGGAGCATAGCTTGGTGACCCTGCTTACCTTTCTTTCTATTGAAAGAACTTTCCGGCTAGAGCAGGGATCCTTTGGATATGGCGTTCCGGGCGGCTTGCCCACAGACATGTGGAATGCGATCGCCATGGCCGAGCTCGAGCTTTTTCAGATGATAGCCGAGTGCAACGGCGGTGTGGCGGGGGTATAACGAAGCGGGATTTGATGGTCAATCTGTGCAGGAAAGCGTTGCTCTTCGTCCTGCCTGCTGCGCCCGGGCCTCCTCTGCAGCTTCCATGGCGTGCTTCCAGCACCATGATGAGCCTCTCTACTCCCTCACCTCTCTCCAAATTGGGTAAGGCATCTTTGGAAACCTTCCTTTCTTGCAACCTTTGAGTTTAATTTTTTTTGTCTTATCCCAACAAATTACCTTTGCTGCCTTTTGATTTCCACTGTTTTTTTTTGAGATATTAGTTGAACTCACCTGCTTTGGTACACAAGAACTCTGAAGAATTAACATCCGGAAATCATTCCAAAACAGGGCTTGCAAATTTTGTTCGAACTGTTGCAACCTTGGGAGACTTGGATGCTTTTCCTTTTCTATATATTTTTTGTGTTGCTGCCAGTGGGTGGGGGCGCGGGGATAGTGTAAAGTCCTTCTCTGAATCCCCCTAAACACACTGAAAACCAAGGTTAGTCCTTAACCAAATCATGAGGTAAGCTAGTTCACCTCCCAACCGCGACCGGCTTCCGCCGATCTCCCCTGAGCCAAGGCTAGGGCGTCTTGCACAATCCCATAGGCCCGTGTCTAACTCCGGAGTCCCTTATCACTGAAGTGCGCCGGCAAGCTTTCGACCTGCCAACCTACATGCTTGCCATGTGCCTGGCACGGGCATGTCTGCCCTGGTTCATCTGTCTCATAATAACCCAAGTTCTCAGTTATATAGTGATAACTGTGCCATAAATAGTTAACTCGCTATAAAAGGCCATTAAGCTTGTTTTATCAACTAGTCAAGTATCAGCCTATTAATCCTTGATCCTTGGGCGCCCCTAATCCTATTGGATTAGTTTTCTAATCCGTAGATTAGTGTCTAGGCATTCTTCCCCTCTTCAAACATTTACTCTTAAATGAAATTAGGAAAGCGCTTACTTAAACTAGCTGTTGATTCCCAAGTCGAGTCCTCCTCCGCTCTATCTTTTCACATAATCTTATATTCAGGGATCAACTTGTTCCTCAATTGCCTTGTCGTGAAATCTATAATCCTCTCAGGTTCGTGTGGAACATATGACAAGTCCTCAACCTCAACAAGTTTTGAGGGTAACAAGGTTATCCTTAGCTTACAACATCTCGTTCAGTCGACTGGCGTAAAAGACAGGTTGAACTTTCACATTCGGAGGTAACTCTAGTCTATAAGCAACCTCACCAATCTTTTTCAAGATCTTGTAAGGTCCATAGTACCTAGGGGATAACTTTCCAATCTTCCTTGTACGTAACGTCTGTAAACTCTTTGGCACTCTCAACCAAACTAGCATTCCCTTGATGAATGTTGCCTACCAGCATAAAATCTTGCACGATCTTGTGCATTTCTAATAGCCTCTCGTGCAATGACTAGCATTTCATGCATATCTACTAAGAAATCTCTATGCGCATCAATATGAGTACCCTTAAGTCCAACTATTACCGGAGATCTAGGCTGGTATCTATACATCAACAATGATGATGTTAGTGGGGATGTCGTAGTATAGTGGAGTTGATAGTTATATAGTCTTGTGGGTTGACTACCATGAGTATATAACATGCACGTTCGTAAAAGGTGAATTTGGGCATGTTACTGGATTCATCTAGGTATATGTATATAAATGGACTATAACCAGTAGCCGCATGCTTAGCATTGTTATAGGCAATCTCGACCATCGGGATGTACTTCTCCCAATCTGATGGTCTCTTGGACATGTATGCATGAAGCATATCCTCCAAAATCTGGTTCACCCTCTTTGTTTGCCCATCAAACAGAGGATTATTAGAGGAACTCATACTTAGTGTAGTCTCCAATCTCTGGAAAACTAGTTGCCATAAATGTTCAGAAAACTTCGAGTCCTTATCATTGACTATATCAAAAGACAATCCATATAACCTGGAAAGCTGCTCAATAAACTGTTGCGCACTAATTCCGTTGTGTTTACTGCTACTTTTGTAAGTAAAAAATCATGCCATCTTTGTAATCTGTCTACCACCATCTAGATAGCATCATGCTCTCTCCTACTCCGTGGCAAACCTACAATGAAGTCCATGGAAATACTCTCCTATTTACCTCTTGGGATCTCTAGAGGATACCTTGAGTCCTAAGGCATTCGACCTTATTCACTTGACATTGACGGACTTTACCACCACGGCCAGTAAAACGTCCGCTTTACTAAATCATAGGTTCGTTGTATCCGTGGATGACCTGCTGCTAAAGGAGTGTCGTGACATTCATACAAGTTCCTCTTTCTAATCTCAATGTTATCCGGTACACAAACCTTCTCATTCCGGGACAACAATCCATTCCGAATAAGAAATTGACCATGTGCTACACTCAAGGATGGCTTGACTCCTGACTCTCGGTCTAAATCTATGGAGCTCCTTGCCAATGTTGCTACGCGTTGAAACAGGTTTCGTACGTTTTGAAATGTTTCCTAAAAGGTAAGAAATGGGTCCATAAAGGTTTCAAACAAAATAGAAAAAATATGTATATTTTTAACTTGGAATATACAAAAAAAGAACAAGTATTTATCTCTATGACATAACTTATAAGAGACGACACTGTATTCATTTCAATAAACAAACAAAATACATGTAAGATATCACAAATCATGATTGATCATTGGGCCACTACGAAAAAGCTTCATACTTCATTAATAAACAGAAATCAAAAGGATCACCACGTGGGTGATGAGTCATGACTCATAATCCATGATCCACGGCATAAATTCCAGCTGCTAGTAGCAAGAAAGTATCGAAAGAGTACATAAATATATGATGTAACATGTCCAAACTAAATAACACAATTGAAATAAAATGACGTTGCTAGCAGCTATCTACTTCATCCTCCTCCTCATGCTCATCCTTATTCTCGTCCTCATCCTCATCCTCATCCTCATCCTCTGTAGCCTCACTCTCACGGTCACTACCGGTAGTTGAGTCCTCAAATGCCTCATCCTCTAGAGGTGCGAATGTGGTACTATACTACTCTCTCGACGAGATCGTGTAGTGTGAACTGGAGCCATGATCTCCTCATAGAGCATGGAATAGATATCTCTCTCCTCTTGAGGAATGTCGAGAATCTCCTTGCACTTCGTGATGTCAATCTTATCAAGATTCACTTAGCGAGGCTCAATGGGATGATCCTTTTGCTTTAGCAATCGAAGATTGCAATGGCAAAAGACAAGCCTCTCCAATTGTCTGTTTCTCTTTTTCGTGTGAAAAAGAGCCCATGTACTCCAGTTCCTCTCACAAGGCCCTGAACTACAATCTTGTGAGAGAATTCTCAATGCAATCTGTCTCTACATTTTACAAAAAAGAATGTAAAGTTAGAGTCAAAGAGAGTAGCATTTGAATATAGATTTAAGAAGAATAAGAGAAAAAGATGCAAGATTTGAGAACCTTACTAAGTTTGGTGTACCAATACCATATTTCTCCCACCAAGACAATGGATCCAACTGTGTCTCCCTGAGCAATGCAGTAGCTCGCCCAAACATATAGCTACCGTTGCGGTAAATGAGAAGCTCATTCTCTAGCTTCCTCATAAGCTATATCACCTCCCAGTCCCACCAACTTGGTAGTGTACTCGGTCCATCTTGACTCTCGCTTCTCATTGAGATATTGCTCCTCATTCCTCCAAAGGGGATGCAAAATGTGAGCAACAGCATGGATTGGCCCATACCAACGCCGATTCCAGATGTCCTTAATATCTTAAACTCTATATGTGACATATGTAAGAGATCCAAGATTTAGGAAGCACCAAGGAAGCTGCAAGTCTAGACTCTATATTTATAAAATAACTTATAGGAAGAGAGAGAGTCAAAGACTAAAGTTATGGCCCAAGGGTGAGCACTTGTTAGGTGACAAGGTAGTGCAAGCATTGAGAGCTTCACCAATTCTATCTATGAACTAATAAAGCAGCCCAATGGTACTCCCCTTCATGTCTGTTAGTTGAAGAATACTATACATGGGGTGAAGTGCCTTCACAAGCCCCTATGCATCCTACCACTAAGTCATAATAACATGGGATAGGGAATGGGAACGGGGAACGGGGACGGGGACAGGGATTCCTGGGAATCGGGACGGGGAACGGGGGACGGCATGGGACGGCATACAAAATATGCAATTTTAAGTAAGCACTCATTCAAGAAACTTAACAATACTAAAACAAAGTCACTTTACACTTCCAAAGCATCAATATTAAGTCATACTAGCAAAAAAATGGGTGTTACAAAAATGGAGATCGGGCACCCAGGACCCAGTCGCCAAAGGCTAAAGCAAAAGACAAGGGCAAAGGCCTAGGCCCTAACCACGTAAGTGGCATACAAAAAAGAGACTATCACTAGAGTAGTACATATGTCCAAAAGCCTCAAGGGGCATGTGAAGTGCTGGCCTCACGATCATGGGTCCCTGCAATGCCTGCAGGCTCCATAGAGATGTCCTTCACTTGCTCCTCCAACTCCTCATCATCTTGAGACATCTCCCACTCGGTAAATGCATCAGCCTTTGCAGCTGCACTCTTGCAAAGCATTCACAAGTTTGCACTCACAAAGACTTGATCATTTGCCCGTTCCACCCCAAGACGGTTCCTCTTCTTCGATGCAATGTGACTGTATCAGCTCCAAAGTTGCTCTAGGCAAGAGGAACTCACTGCCTGGCTGAGAATGCGGATGGCTAGATGCTGAAGCTCAGGTCCATCCGAACCAAAATCTTCCCACCACAAAGCAGCCCCAACTTTGAAGCGATCATCCTGTGCATCCATGTCTCCATGAGAGCCCTGAAAGCTCCTATACCTGGACAACTGGTCACGGATCTTCCGCCTAACATTTGGGTCAGGCACAAGTCGAGTCAAGACAAGTCTCCATAGCTTGCTCACCTCTGCGTCACTTTCTTGCCCTTTACCCTGAAACTCACGGTCCACCACATAGGTTGTTGCATGCAACGGAGAAGAGTAGGAGTTTCACTTACGCACACATAGGGCACGGATCTCCTCGTACCTATCCTCATCTGGCTCCAAATCCCTCAGCTTCTCTATCATGCTCTCCATAGCCTCATATACCTTGCCGATGCATGGCTTCATACCATCCACAAGCCTCATCAAGTGGACAATAGGTTGAACCATAGCATCAATGCACTTCACTTTTTCCCAAAAATCAAGGCTATCTGCTTTTTCCTTGCATAGAGCTCCTGTCTCAGTGGAAGCCAATGGTGAAGAAGTGAACTTGTCACTAATGAACAACTGTCTCAATGCACCACTACACTCTTTCAATCGGTGGAGCATCAAGAAGTTGTAGGCAAACCTCGTATCTGAGTATTTGAGGAGCTGACGGCTAGATTTTTTGGAGAATTCATGAGGTAGGAACAAATGGTTTGTGACAAATGTCACTATTTGGTTGCCCACTTGGATGATAGGCCGGATCCATGGCAAGTCCCCAATATCCTTCAAGAGATTATTTAAGCAATGTGCCATGCAAAATGACATGGTGATGTTGGGGTACATGCTCTCAATGATCGCTTCGGCTGCCCTATTTGAAGCCTCCCCATCAGCAACAAAGCCCACAACTAGGTCTGGGCCAATGATCTCTATGCCACTAGCCCACTCTTCTGCTGCTAGGACATCAGCACTCTTCCCGGTCCCAGAAGCATCATGTGAGGCGATGAAGTACATCTCACTGTGCGTATATGCGACAAGGCCATGGATGGACCTCTTCTGCGTATCACTCTAGCCATCGGCTATCAGGGACACTCCATTCCTTGCCCATTGTCGCTTCGTGTTTTCTGTTGCTTGCTCCACAAGCCTCTTCTCCTTCTCTAGCAATGTGGTGCGCAAGGACTCCGATGATGGGGGCGTATAGTTTGGACCATGCTCCCCTATCTTCTTCACCATGACCTTGAAGTAGTCCAATCTATCCACAAAAAATGAATAATTTAATAACCGATCAACTTCAAAGTTCAAAGTTCAAAGTTCAAGTAACTTGTAAGAGGATCATTGTAAAATGATAGATCTTAAGCTAGACATCTTAATTCTTGATTACCTGGCAGCATGGAAAGCAATGTGGTCATGAAAGAAGAAGCGGGCTATGGCCGTATCCACCTCTTTCTTCTTCTTGGGGTCCCAACTACCCTCAAGAGTACTTTGCCGGCGTGAGTGTGTGGATGCGGTCGGCATGGAGAAGGATGGTGTTGGGGCCCGTTCTTGTGGGGCAGGTGATGCGCCCGCGGGTGCCGATGAAGTGGATGCACATGGGGATGCCGATGTGGATGCCGAACCTTGGGATGGCCTCACTAGTGTTGCGGGATCCACGGCCACATGCGGCACTCTCCTCCTTGAAAGCAAGGCCTCGTGTGCAGCAACACAGGGGTCAGGTCATAGAGAGTCGTAGAAAGGTCATTTAGTCCCTTTTTGGATAGGCCAAAGGCCATAGATTTGTATAGACAAATACATCTTTTTGTATCATATGAATATACTGAATACACAACCATCTCTCTCTCTCTCTCTCTCTCTCTCTCTCTCTCTCTCTTTGGCGACAGGTCTGGACTGCATGTGGTAAGACTTTTTGGTGTGAGAAGGTTGGCAGGCTTGACCTGTGCGTTTGCTCTATGCGCACCCACCTGCATGCCTCTCTGCTGTACTCTGTGCGCAACCAGTTCTTAGTTCTACTCCCTTTTCCCACCCACCCTTGCTCAGGCCCCCAAGGCAGCAACTAGTAGGGGAAAACATGTCTCAACCCCGAGAGGGGGAACAGGATGGTGAGACAACCTTTCAAACCCCCACGAAGGCACCAAATGCCTACCACAGAAGAAGACTGAGGGAAGGAATCATGTCCCCTGGCTCACGAAGGATTACGAAGATGGCCTGAGGAGATGAGGCCCTTTATGAGGAGCTTCAGCTTCACATAAGGACAGAGATGAACACCATGCGACAGGAGCTTGAAAAGGAATGGACCGAGCAGATGCATGCAAAGGAAAGTGATATATGAAACGCTGAAGGAAGAGATATATGTCCAATTGAAGGGAGAAATGCAAGCCCAAGTACGGGTTGAGATGGAATTAGCCCAAGCCTTGATGTACACGGAAATGAAAAAAGAGATGCAGAAATGGAAGGATGACATGCTCCGAGAGATTGGCACAATAGTTGCATCGTACGAAGGCACTTTGAAGACATGTATGGCTGACCACGAAAAAGACATCACAGAAATGCAAAACACTTTGGAATCATGTAAGGCAAAAGTGGCTGCAGGTGAGAAGGAAATGCATTCATGGGCTCAAATTGCCAGTGCCACAAAGAAACAAATTGAGGAAGTCAACCCATGGATTGAAGTAGTAAAAAAACAGAAGGATACACGAGTCAATAAAGTAGAGGTGATGAATGCTACATTGGAAGAGGAAGCCAAGAGACGGGCACGTGCCTTACATGTACGTGTGGTTGGGTGGGAAGATAAGGGCAATCCCCAAGAGGATGCAAAAGCTCTTGCAACAAAAATTGGAGCCACTGATGTACCCATTACCGGAGCATGGCGAGTAGGCAGAGATGAAACCAGGGCGAAGATATTGATCATCAGGTTTGGTGACTTGGAGAAGAAGAAGGCCTTCCTCTCCAAAAGGATGGCCCTTAAGGGGGAAAAGATTTATTTGGATGAGGACCTTACACCGGCACAGATAGCATACCGGAAGGAACACATGCCGCGTGTGCTTGAGGCAAGGAAAGAGGGGAAATGGGCGGTATACAGAGATGGTCGAGTCATCATTACGGAGAGGAGGCCCGCTTGACGGTGCGCGGCCTATGAGACCTTGCGATTCACGGTGTGGAATTGCAACGGAGCCCTTAGAACAGATGCAGGATACTTTGAGGATACTTTCAGACACAGTGATATTGCTATGTATACGGAGACCCATCAGTGCACAAACAGCAGGCTTCCTGACGTCCGGGGTTACAGATGGGAATCAGTTTTCCGCCCTCAGCCACGCACAGTGGGAGGTGCCAGAGGACCTGGAGGAGTGGCAATACTTTACAGGGAGGAGCTTCGTGACAAAATACATGTGGTACATAGAGATGCAGATCATAGTAACATGGGACGAGGAACAGGGACGGAGATGGGGATTCTTGGGAACCGGGACAGGGAACGGGGGACGGCATGGGACGGCATACAAAATATGCAATTTTAAGTAAGCACTCATTTAAGAAACTTAACAATACTAAAACAAAGTCACTTTACACTTCCAAAGCATCAATATTAAGTCATACTAGCAAAAAAATGGGTGTTACAAAAAAGGAGATCGAGCACCCAGGACCCAGTCGCCACAGGCTAAAGCAAAAGACAAGGGCAAAGGCCTAGGCTAACCACGTAAGTGGCATACAAAAAAGAGACCATCACTAGAGTAGTACATATGTCAAAAAGCCTCAAGGGGCATGTGAAGTGCTGGCCTCACGATCATGGGTCCCTGCAATGCCTGCAGGCTCCATAGAGATGTCCTCCACTTGCTCCTCCAACTCCTCATCATCTTGAGACATCTCCCACTCGGTAAATGCATCAGCCTTTGCAGTTGTACTCTTGCAAAGCATTCGCAAGTTTGCACTCACAAAGACTAGATCATTTGCCCGTTCCACCCCAAGACGGTTCCTCTTCTTCGATGCAATGTGATTGTATCAGCTCCAAAGTTGCTCTAGGCAAGAGGAACTCACTGCCTGGCTGAGAATGCGGATGGCTAGATGCTGAAGCTCAGGTCCATCCGAACCAAAATCTTCCCACCACAAAGCAACCCCAACTTTGAAGCGATCATCCTGTGCATCCATGACTCCATAAGAGCCCTGAAAGCTCCTATACCTGGACAACTGGTCACTGATCTTCCGCCTAACATTTGGGTCAGGCACAAGTCGAGTCAAGACAAGTCTCCATAGCTTGCTCACCTCTGCGTCACTTTCTTGCCCTTTACCCTGAAACTCAAGGTCCACCACATAGGCTGCTGCATGCAAAGGAGAGGAGTAGGAGTTCCACCTACGCACACATAGGGCACGGATCTCCTCGTACCTGTCCTCATCTGGCTCCAAATCCCTCAGCTTCTCTATCATGCTCTCCATAGCCTCATATACCTTGCCGATGCATGGCTTCATACCATCCACAAGCCTCATCAAGTGGACAATAGGTTGAACCATAGCATCAATGCACTTCACTTTTTCCCAAAAATCAAGGCTATCTGCTTTTTCCTTGCATAGAGCTCCTGTCTCAGTGGAAGCCAATGGTGAAGAAGTGAACTCGTCACTAATGAACAACTGTCTCAATGCACCACTACACTCTTTCAATCGGTGGAGCATCAAGAAGTTGTAGGCAAACCTCGTATCTGAGTATTTGAGGAGCTGACGGCTAGATTTTTGGAGAATTCATGGCGTAGGAACTGATGGTTTGTGACAAATGTCACTATTTGGTTGCCCACTTGGATGATAGGCCGGATCCATGGCAAGTCCCCAATATCCTTCAAGAGATTGTTTAAGCAATGTGCCATGCAAAATGACACGGTGATGTTGGGGTACATGCTCTCAACGATCGCTCCGGCTGCCCTGTTTGAAGCCTCCCCATCAGCACAAAGCCCACAACTAGGTCTGGGCCAATGATCTCTATGCCACTAGCCCACTCTTCTGCTAGCGCATCAGCACTCTTCCCGGTCCCGGAAGCATCATGTGAGGCGATGAAGTACATCTCACCGCGGGAATATGCGACAAGGCCATGGATGGACCTCTTCCGCGTATCTCTCCACACTCCGTTCCTTGCCCATTGTCGCTTCGTGTTTTTTGTTGCTTGCTCCACAAGCCTCTTCTCCTTCTCTAGCAATGTGGTGTGCAAGGACTCCGATGATAGGGGCGTATAGTTTGGACCATACTCCCCTATCTTCTTCACCATGACCTTGAAGTAGTCCGATCTATCCACAAAAAATGAATAATTTAATAACCGATCAACTTCAAAGTTCAGAGTTCAAGTAACTTGTAAGAGGAACATTGTAAAATGATAGATCTTAAGCTAGACATCTTAATTCTTGATTACCTGGCAGCATGGAAAGCAATGTGGTCATGAAAGAAGAAGCGGGCTATGGCCGTATCCACCTCTTCCTTCTTCTTGGGGTCCCAATTACCCTCAAGAGTACTTTGCCGGCGTGAGTGTGTGGATGCGATCGGCATGGAGAAGGATGGTGTTGGGGCCCGTTCTTGTGGGGCGGGTGATGCGCCCGCGGGTGCCGATGAAGTGGATGCACATGGGGATGCCGAACCTTGGGATGGCCTCACTAGTGTTGCGGGATCCACAACCACATGCGGCACTCTCCTCCTTGAAAGCAAGGCCTCATGTGTGGCAACACGTTCAAGAAGCCTCCTTCTCGTCTCCGGTGTGACCTATCACAAAATCGGACCTCATGACCGGGCTCCGCTGACCGTCCCGTCCACCGTCGTCCCGCCGTCCCACATGAACCGCTGTCCCGCCGTCCCACATGAACCGCCGTCCCGCCGTCCCGCCGTCCCGGAATCGCCTTCCCCTTGTTGCAGCGTGGGCTCACACATCCCTTGGCCGTCCCCTGTCCGGTTCCGTTCCCGCGCGTTATGGGACGACGTTCCCCCATCCTAGGGGTCCATCCCCCAGGTCCCCTGTGACTGATGCAGATGCGAGGTCCATGTGGGTTCGAATATGCAGAGGGGGGCTTCGCGAGCTATATGTGGCGGTATGCTACTTTCCCCCAGTCCACTCCAGGTTTGCACCATCAGGAGAGTCGCCCTATATACCACTATATGATGATATCATGAGGTTTGCTAGCATGGGAGACATATTACTATTGGGAGACTTTAATGCACGTACAGGCACAGAGCAGACAGAGTTGTATGATACTCAAGAGGCTATGTACCGGGAGATCACGGCAGAGGATGTAGGGTTGCAGAGATCAGCACAGGATGAGGGGGAGATTACAGATTATGGCAGGCATTTTCTCACATTCGGGAGTGCACATGGGTTGGTCATATACAATGGCTTATCGAGATGGCAAGGATGAGATGCTCTCACACACTGGAACTCTAAAGGGGGAGCGAGCACAGTGGACTACTTGATGGGATCTCCTTCATTGATACTTGATGTGCGGGGTTTCACGATTTCCAGTAGGTCCATTGGCATGCATAGCAACCGATCATGCATACCTGAGTTTCACACTAGTAGGTAGATCCCCGAGAGATGGGCCAGCCACTCATCTACCTAGGTACCCGAGATATCAGTTTACATGTGAGACAGTTGGGGTTTATCGAGATGCAGGATCTGATGGCTTGTTCGCTGTAGACCCGCATAGCCCTGTGTGGACGAGATCACGAGAGGATTGGCAGGTGTACTACATGCATCCGCCTCATATGCGTTTCCCTGCACCATGATCCCTTCCACCCACCCCCGTAGCATTGTCCCACAGAACAATTGGTATGATGATGAGTGTCGTGAGACACGAGCACAGCTACAGCGTGAGATTGCCATTGGGTCTCACACGCATAGACAAGCCAGGATGATCTTTCGGCGCCTTGTGCGGAGCAAGAAACGAGCCTATCTGGCTAAGCTAGAGGAGGAGATCTACCAACTCTTCCTGGGGAAGGATAGCAAGAGGGCATGGAAGATGTTTCAGGAGAGACAGCCTGGTACTCCGATTACTGCACCTGAGGCATGGCATACTTATGCTAGAGAGCTTTATGATGCACCAGGACAGCCCCCCACCCCCCCTCCACTGGGAGCTAGACCGGCTAGTAGCACCTTTTTTACTGTGTGGATGGTGCTAGATGCGATAGACAGGTTACAGAATGGAAAGGCACAGGATCATGATGGGCTAGTTGGAGAGCACTTCTCATATGCACGAGACACTTTGGCTCCGCTCATCGTACATGTGTTTAATCGTGCCATTTGTGAGGGTTTCCCAACAAGCTGGATAGAGCATATTATTGTACCACTCTTTAAGAGTGGGGACCCCATGGTACCAGGCAACTACAGGTGGATCATGATTGGTTATTACTTGGCCAAATTATATGGCTCTATATTGGAGTCGGAGTTGAGCGGATGGGCAGAGAGGCATGGTCATCGAGCACATGGATAGGCTGGCTTTAGGAGAGGATTTACTACCTTGGATCATATACTGACACTTCAGGCACTTATTGAAGAGGGCAGGGCACAGAAGAGAAGGATATACTGCTGCTTTGTGGACTTCCGCAAAGCCTTTGATACCGTACCACGTGCCAGGCTTATGCACAGATTGCATGACATTGAGGTACTCGAGGATATGCAGTAGGGGATATATGCTTTGTATGAGTCTGTGAATGACAGGTAGAGTCCGAGTTCCAGGCGGAGTATCTGCACGATAGGGGTGAAGCAGGGATGCCCGCTATCGCCCACCCTCTTTGGACTGTACATTGATGCGGTCTTTGATTATGTAGACAGATTGGGATGCCCAGGGGTATGCCTGGCAGGGGTGTTGATACCCATCTTGTTATATGCTGATGATATTGTTCTAACTTGGGAAAACCAAGGTTATGGTGTTTAACACCACACATGCATGGGTGACGAGATCAGAGCCTCAGTTCACTTTCCGAGGGGAGCCGGTAGAGTACGTGAGGTCATATGTCTACTTGGGAGTTACTTTCACAGGACTGCGTTTCTC
The DNA here is from genome assembly GCF_041138505.1 of Cibotium barometz. Classification (NCBI taxonomy): domain Eukaryota; kingdom Viridiplantae; phylum Streptophyta; class Polypodiopsida; order Cyatheales; family Cibotiaceae; genus Cibotium; species Cibotium barometz. The sequence continues at coordinate 19,927,505 of NC_141084.1, forward strand.
CCTGAAGGAGGCAGCAGCAGCTAGATTAGCTGGAGGGCATGCAACCTTGGGGGCACTTGAGAGGCTGTGTGCACACATACAGTTTCAGGAGCCACGCACCAAATTGTGGCTATTTGATACGCTTGTCACACCGACCCTCCTGTATGGAGCTCCAATTTGGGGGCCCAGTATACATCACAGATCTCAGAGAGGGACAGATGAGGGATGGAGGCAAATGGAGAGACCACTGATTATGATGATTGCCCGCATGATTCAGAGCAAATCATCAGTACCACATGAGTTTGTTCGGGCTGAGCTGGGTGCCCCACCAGTAGTAACCGAGGCCCTATTCCAGGCAGTTACCTTTTTACAGCGGCTATGGGAGCTCCCTCAGCAGAGCTACTCCCGATCGGCATTGACCTCATCCATACAGTTGGCAAAGGATGGAGATACTCATTGTTGGTATGCTCAGATGAGATCATGGTTTGACCTACATGGTTTGCGGATAGAGGCACTACCACCCTTTCAGTAGAGTCTGGATTGTCCATTTTTGGATCTCACCCGCTCAGAGCAAAACCGCGTGATCAGGATGGATATCATCAGCGTGGACACAGAGAGGACATGGACTAGCCCCCTTGAGCCCTTGGGCATGAAAATGGCTCATTACAAGAGCCATTTTCTACACCTCTCACCGGATGATTTTATCACCCGCCCGGCGTACATGGATGTACATCTATCACATGGGATATGTTGTGCCATTGGACAGATCCGGACCTCATCACACGAGCTGCGGATTGAGACAGGGCGATATGTGCATCAGATCTTGGATGACCGCGTTTGTTAGCTATGCTACCAGGAGGTAGAGACAGAGGAACACTACATTTGCCCATGTACAGTCTATTATGAGATCCGAGGGAGATATCATTGCGTCTTCCGAGAGGGTTTTGGGCCGTTACGCAGGGTCATGGAGTTTGAGGATCAGAGATGCCTGGGATTGTTTCTACTTGAGCTCAGGAGACACAGAGAGACCCTCTTGGCAGACAGGAGGCCGAGCCATGATGTACCTAGACAGAGGACCCTGACAGATTTCTTCGGCACCAGCACCAGCAACCGAGCCCACACACCTCTTGATACCTCCTCCATTGGGCCATCAGGGCACCGACCACGCTCCCAGGGAGTCACCACTGATAGAGCAGTTATCTTATGTCGTGCTCGTCAGCCACACCCACTAGGATCCCGACCACGGCATCCTCACCATCGCCAGATCAGAGCCATTATTGCTCGGCACACACTTTTTTTTTTTTGTAAATCCTTGATTTATTTACAAGTGGGAAACCTCTAAGCGAGGAAAACCCAGAAAAAGAAGAGTAACTATAGGCTTCGCTACCTAGAAGCAATCAAAGTAAATCCTATAAGCATCAAGAGTGATGTCCCCAGCATCATAAGCAAAATGAAGTGCGTGACCAAGCGAGAACTTGAAGTAATGGAAGGGATCAATGTCATTGGCTTGGAACATGAGGTTGTTCCGAACATGTCATATGGTCCAAAAGACCCAGAATCGGACCCAGCTGAAAAATACAGCAAACTGAGAGTGTGATGCTTGTAACACCCCAAAAAGCCAAAACCGTCTGTGAAAAATGCCCGAAGGGAAACGAAGGCGAAGAGCAGTCGAGACCCGGCGAATGAACGATCTGGAGCATACGCAACCCCATAGTAAATGTGGGACAGTCTCCTCAGTAGCTTTACATCGGACACAACGTGAAGGCGCAATATGACGTGCATGTAACAAGCTACCAACAGGAAGAGCACCAACCAAACAGCGCCACAAGAACAGGCGTTCTTTGAGAGGCAGATGACTTTTCCAAATTCGAAACAATGTATGTTTCCACCACATTGAAGATTTGGAGAGAGACCATAGCTGATTACCATGTCTGACTATCCATGCATCCGATTGCAAGAGGGCATAAACTGTCCCAGCTGAAATACATTTCATAGCAGTGGTTCCAAGATTCCAATCAGATAGACGGGAATCCACATTCAAGCGAGGTAAAGGAGAAATATCAGCAATCATCCGCTGAATTTCTGTCCAAAGATGAGAATAATGGGATCCCAATTGAAAACGATCCGCCGCAACAGAGAAGGAAAGAACCTGACCAGTGTCATCCACCACCTGATGTATCTGACATATTCCTTTTTGAGATAGAAAATATGCCCGACGAGGTGAACGGTCAACCAAAGTGGAAGAAAATACACGACTCCAATGCAAACTCTCTAGCCGCAGGGAATTGCCCATCAAAGATCGGGAACCATGCCATATCATATGTGAAGTAACTTCCTTCCAATCAATAATGAGAGAAGAAGTGAAAGGACATCCCGGAATGTGTCCTTCAAGTTTTCCACATATAAGATCCCAGTATGTGGGTTGCCAATGACCATAGAATGGCGTGAAAATATGCCGACACAAATGGGACACCATGAGAGTCCAGGGTTGCTGCTGGTCCAACAAAACAGGCAAAAGCATAGCTTTCCTAGCCAAGACATGACGTCTCAAATCCAAAATATTCAGCCCTCCAAGGCGCTTAGGAGAGCATAACTTGTCCATGGATAACAATCTGAGGCCCTTTCCACGAGATGAAGTGCGCCAGAAATGCGCCAATATACTTGACATAAGGGACTTCAAGCGGGATTGAGACCAATATAGCAAAGGTAGATAAAACTGCACATAAGCTACAAGAATGCATTGCACAATTCTAAGACGCACATGAAGCGGCCAAGTGGACAACTTCCAATAATGTAACTTGGAGTGCAAGCGCTCGGCTACCCAATCCAATTTCCGTGTAGCCGATACAGTCCAACCCATCGGATAACCCAAATGACGAACTATAATGTTCGGAGGAACAAGTTCGCCTGGCCAAAGCAGCTTATGCCAATCATACTCAGTCAGAGCCAATAGTTTGGATTTACGAAAATTCACTTTGAGGCCTGCTGCCAATCCAAACAAATGAAGAGTGTGCATAATTTGTTCCACATCATCTTGGTGATTGCGAGGCATAAAGAGAGAATCATCTGCATAAGCTTGCCCAATAAAATGTTTCCCAGAGGGTAATTTCAAGCCCTGCAATCTTCCAGATGAAGTCAAAGACTCCAAATACATAAGCAGGGGATGAGTAGCAATCGCATAAAGCAAAGCACTGAGAGGACAACCTTGCCTTACTGAACGTCCCAAATGCCAAGGATCTGTGAGAAAACCATCCAACAAACCGGCAGAGGTACTGTCAGCATACAAGAAATAAACCACAGAGGATAGCTTAGGCCCAAATCCCAGCCGAAGCATGGTATCTGCAATGTAATCCCAAAGAACAGTGTCAAATGCCTTTTCAATGTCAACCTGCATGACCAATACATCTTGTCGAGTGGAGATGGATGCAAACCATCATGCAAAAACCCTTTAAGTCTATTGACAAGCATTTTAGCCAGCAATTTATAAACCACAGGCATGAGCGTAATCGGCCTCCATTGCGAGAACTCTTCACAAAGTGCTTGCTTTGGAATCAACTTGAGCAAGCCTTCTTTCCAAGATGAAGGCAAAACTTGTTGCTCCCATGCCCTGTTTATCATTAACAATAGTGGTTGGTCCAGGTAGTGCCAAAACGACAAGAAAAATTCTACAGTAAGGCCATCCCAACCGGGAGATTTCCAACGGCCCAAATCACACAAACTGGCATACAATTCTGTCTCCGTGAAGGCGGCTTCCAAAAGCTGAGCCTGGTGGGCCGATAAAATCGGAGCAACTTGAGATAAAAACAAGCGACGAGCCTCTCGACCTTCCTGCGTGAGAGAAGAGGCCTCAAAAATCTTGCCATAATGAGATTCCATGGCCCGTGCAAGCCCCACACGAGAGGTAGTCCAATCACCAGTCGGGAGTTTAATCCTCTTAATAGTTTGAGACTGCCTAGAAAGATGTAGATGACGAAAGAATTGTTTAGAAGTGCATCCTTTATCCGCTATAGCCTTTTGGCGAGCTCTAGTCTGCCACTTTGCCAATTTTCTCTCATCATTACGATGCAACAAAGCACGAGCAGAAAGCAACTCTGTCATCTGGATTTCAGTAAGAGATGAAGTGTTAGCCAGATGCATCAAACTTTGACAAGTGCCTTTGGCCTGTTGAACTTGCTCTCTGAAATGCGATAAATAGTGTCTGCCATAATCCTGGATCACACATTGAACCCGCATAACAAAACGAAACCATGCTGTGTCCATATCAACATGCATTTGAGAGATCAATGGCGAAATAATATCCACAATCAGATTGCGAAAAACGTCATGCTTAAGATAAGCATTATTGACATGCAGAAGTCTCTTTCTAGTTAATGAATCATTGGCAGAACATGAATCGAATTGTATTTTCAAGCATATCGGAGCATGATCCGAGAGACACAAGGAGTAATCAATCCACATATCACATACAAAATCATCATACTGCTGCATCTGAAAGAGATACCATCGGTCCAGACGAGCACGATACATTGATCGAGCGTTATGCTGAAATGTGAATCCTGGATCATTGGCTTGCAACAGAGGCCACAAATCCAAGGCATTACATGTGTGCTGAAAGAGATCCCAAGCTTGTCGTTCCACATGAAGCATGTGAGAATGTCCAGTAGTATTATCCACATGATTTGGAGCATTATTAAAATCGCCACAAAGAAATGCATTAGAACGCCAACAATAAGAGGAGATGGCATGCCACAAACGAGCCCTGTCAGTAGAGGCTGTGTATGCATACACACCACCAAACTCAAAAACTTCCCCATTGATAATACATTGAATGACCATCCATCTGCCAGAGCTGGATCATTGAATACCAACATGGGAAATAATTCATGGCGAACAAGCATCAGCACTCCAGAGTATCCAGCGGATCCTGCATAAGCTATCCAATATCCCGCAAAATAGGAAGTTTGTCCGGCAAAATTATGCTGATTATGCTCTTGAAGAACAACAATATCTGCTTTGCAAGTATGTACATAGTGCCAGGTTAGCCTCCATTTATCCTGATTGCATAATCCGCGCACATTATATGAAATGCAATGTATAGAACTATGCATCTTAAATGGTATATACAGTGGGCGAGAAAACAAAGAAAGCTTAAGAACTCGTGCCCATGGGCACATCCGCATCTGTCGCGGAAACATCAGCTGCCAAATCAAAACTCGAATGTGGAGGAAACAAGTGATGGCCATCCGACGTTGAAGCGGTGCCCCCTGTAACTACTTCCTTATAAGATCGAACAACTTTATCCCAGGCCTGAGCCAAGGAAGAGTTATCATTACAAGGCAGTTTTTGCTGAGCAACATTCTTCAAGGGGGGCACATAATTGCGAGAAGATGGTAGAGTACGTGCTTTGACAGTTTTCTTGGGTACTATCCACGCCTGAGTAGCAGGAAGCTTCTCTTTGCCCTTGTCTTTGATGTTCGGGGAAGCAGGAACACTTGGCATTTGAGACTGCTTCCCTTTACCTTTATTTAGTCCAGTTGTTGATGTGGATGCGGAAGCACCTTTAGATTGTGCCTCAGGGGAAGATTTCGCTAGAGGAGGAGTCTGAGGGGTAGGGACAGCCGAAGGAGGGGGTTGTAGATTTGGTTCAGAACATTCAGATTGCATATGACCAAATTTGCCACAGCGAAAACAGGAATTGGCAAATTTCCCCCATTTAAGCTTGAATGGTCGCTTTCCGACCACTGCGTCCCCAGAATCAACGGTAATGCCCGTAGGAGCAGGAAGATCAGTGTCCCATAGAATACAAAAACGATTTGTATTGGCATCCAACTTCGGGGGGCAAATCACTTTGCCCAATTGAGCAGCCAACAAAGGAAGAAAATGATGCCAAGTACGAGGAAAATCCACCACCTCAACCCAAACCGGGCACTTATGTCGAATAAGGCTCTGATAATCTTTAGTAAGAGCCTAGGGAAGAACATGAGTCATTTGCGTATTGAAGAAGAGGGGAGACATTTCCAACAAAGCATCTCTAGCTTCCATGTCTGCTAACAAGACCTCATAGAATCCTCTTGCTCCAAAATAAACACCCCGGACTGCTTGACGCTTAAGCAAGAAATCAACCCATTGTCCCACATCCTGTGCACTAGGCATCTTGCCCGGGAAAAAGAGAATCACTGCATTCAATGCATACTGCGCAACCGGATCCATGAGCTCCTGCACCGGAATACGCACTTCTGTGACTGGAGCAGGTCCTTCCCAAGCACATCTTGCTTCTTCGAAATCCTCATGCAGGCATTCCTTAATCAAAGACATGGCATCCAAATTCGAGGTGTTCATTGCTTTCCGACGCTTATAAATGGCCAGCTCAGGTGATTCCATCATGCACACCTTAAATTTTCTATAATCCCCAGAACTGCTGTAAGCCCTACTGCTGCTGCAGACAAGAATTTGCTGCGGTACCACTGGCCGAATCTGCTGCAAGCTCCAAATGAAGTAGAAACCCTAATGCTGCTGCAGACGAGGAAGTACTGCTGCTGTAGAACGCTGCTGTAGAACAGGAGTCGGGCTGGCTGACACACACACACACACACAAAAACACGCACACATACACAGTACGCACGCACGCGCGCACAGACACAAACAGAGATGTACAACGCAGCACACACAGGGGCGAGTGAACACACTCAGCGGCACAAAGAAGACTCACGCTGTCGCTGGATAGATTCGTTCATGTGGTCGCCGGCTTTATCAGACAGGTAAGTGGCGAGCAGAGTCGAGCAGAGACGCAGGCGAGGACAGTCGCAGGTTGGCAGGCGAACAGAGTCGCAGGCTCACAAGCGAGTAGAGTCGCAGGCGAACAGGGTCGCAGGGTCGCAGGCGAGCAGTCGAACACACACACCACTCCGCACACACACACACACACACCCCGAATTGCTACTCACTGTGTCTTTGAAAGCATAGCCCTGCTGTTTTGTGCGGGCAGTCTTACCACCCACCTAAAGCTACATTTGCAAACAGAAGTTGTGGCGCGTTTTTCCAAGACGGTTTGACTAAAATTGGTTTATTAATCTTGTAGTTCAAATGAGACTAATTATTTTCAAGCTAAAAGGAGAAAAAGAAAACAGAGAGACACCACTACGGAAGAGTCACTTTTCACATTTCTGGTGCCATTGATTGCTCAAAACTTCTCATTTAGGCACAGTTCCAGGTATGTGTAATAGAACCTAGCTTCAATGAGCTGACATTTGATTTCTTAAATGCAGAGATATGCAGTCATACATCTCAAAACTTTATTTACATGCAAATCATGAGAAGTTGGTGTTGTTTGTTGATAATGGACCTTGGACTGCTGAAAGCCATCGCTCGAGGTCTGTGGAATTATGGCAGTTGATGGTCACACAGGTATGCCTTTCTTTGGGCAGTCTCTCTCCATATGATACTTCTTGTGTAGATCACCTCTGAACTTGTTTGCTAGCGCAGTCACGGACATCTCCATTTGCGAATCGAAGCTTGAGGTGTGCGTTAATAGGCAGGATGAACAAAGAGAGTGCTGAAGAGCTAGATGCAAATACTGTTGAAGATTTTACTGTTGAGAAATGGAGCTTGAGGCGTAGGTTGTTCCAGAAGGATCAGAGCCGCTTGGTGAAGTTCTTTTATGAGTCTTTCCAGCATCGACTGAGGTCTGTAGTCAGCATGCAGGAGCTTTCACATCTGCTGTATGGTTGTGTCACGTTCGAACTTGAGTGGAAAAATGTTAGGGGAATAAATTATGTCAATGAGCTACAGGTACCTTCCTTGTCCTTCTTTCTCTCCCTCTCTCATGGGTTACATGTAATACTTTTGATGTTATAGGTCTTTTGTCGACGTTAATATAAATTTCTCTCTCAAACCGCCAACCCCTGGGTGCACCTTGTCCTCTTAGCTCCCCATCACCCCTGCACTTGAACAAAAATCTCTCTCTTATGGATGTATTTAACACTTTTGATCTCATGGACCCTATGGGTCTTTCATAGGTGTTATTATAGCTCTCTCTCTCTCTCTCTCTCTCTCTCTCTCTCTCTCCCCCCCCCTAGAACTCATTTTCAGTAAAATCATCTAAAGCCATGGGAAGGCTTGTTATTTGTGGAGCCTGATTTGTTCCATGATTCTTGCTTGGTCCAGACAGATACCTGCGTTGCTCTGGAGATGAAGCTAATGGTGAAAAAGGACTTTGGTGATTTTAATACGGCCTTAGCTTCTTATGGCATTGAGCCTCTTGGAGCTCTATCATCAAGTTTGGATGTGACTGTTCCACTAAGGCATTCTTTATCCACACAGAGGGTGGAGAATAACCACATCAACTGTGTTGGTGGAGAGTCATCTCCATGTACACCATGCTCTACTGAATTTCCTCCAGATTTCAGTTTTTCGAGACAAGAGCAAGGTTACAGGGATGATTGTTTAAGTTTTCATGTTGACTCTGATTCTGATTGTGAGCTCTTTGATGCGGTTTGCCATATTGATGGAGCAGCAGCTTTGGAGACAGATTTATGTATTTGTGATGTGGTGACAAGCACTACCATGTTTGCGGAGGGAGGGCTTGCTCTGGATGTTAGTTGTGAGTTTTTTGATGCAGTTCAATGTGGCTGCCATTGTGGTGGACAACCAATTTGGGAGACAGGTGCTTGTCCTCATGAGGCCGTGGACTTCACAAGTGTCACGTCTGACTCACTGCATGATTCTGATTTTTCGGATGATGCCAGTTCTTCTTGCAGCTTGCAAGATGTGGATGATGATGCACCCCTTGTTTACAGAGATACCCTGCTTCTTTTCCGATTTTGTGATCCAATGTTACCATTGGAACTGAAGCGAATAATTATGGCAGATCAGAGGCTCCTGAAAATGTTGGAATCAGGGTTACCTTCTTGGGTCATATTTTTGCAGTCTTATCCTGTTGTTAGCAAGTTTTACAGGCCTTGGATGCGGCCCTTGGCGAAGACGATGTATATTTTAGTATCAATTGTTACGGTCATCATTGGGTTTTATGACTTGTACAAGAATGTCCCAGTTCTGAAAGCCACAGCTGCACGCATATGTGGTCCTCTATTTGAATGGATAGAAGCTTGGGAGATGGTTTCGAGAATCAAGTATCTTGGAACTGTGCTTTTCTTACAAAATTGGGAGAAGGCTTTTCGGTGGTTGCTTTTGGTATTCAAGACTACAAGGAAGCTGTCAGCAATTGTAATGAAGCCAATGATCGAACCTTTGGAAGAGTTAGCAGAACTGATATGGCCAGTTTGGAACTTAATTTTTGAATCAATTTGGGGCATCACAAGTCTGGTTTGGATGATGGTTGCTTCAGTATTTGAATACACAAACAATCTAGTACAACTCATAGTCTGGCCATTTGTTGTATTGCTGACTGCCACATGGAAGCTAGGTGATGACCACAATTGCATGCTTTTAGTGTATAGTGGTTTCAGGTTGTGTACGCATGTGTAGACATGTATGCATGTGTTTTTATATGTGTATGCACGTATGATGTACACGCATACACATACCTACTTTCCTACCTACATACATACATGCGTTTTGGATGGAGTGACTGTCCCTCTTATCATACGCCTTGTATCTGGCAGCAAGTATGTAACATGTAGGTCTTTTATCTCTTATAAGAGGGGCTTAGCCCGATCATTTCCTTGTTGACGTTTTGCAGTTAGTTGGCTTCTATACCCGATTATCTGTGCTGTGTGGGGCTTGATTGTTTTACCTCTTCGCTTGACCATGCTGCTGGTAGACCTCATAATAGCTGTGGTGTGCAGCCTTTACAAGGCTATCCAAAATGTTTGGGTCCTGGTGAACAGCTATACTCAGCTGCTTTCTGTGGCTGGGCCACAGGCTGGAAAGACTGCAAAATCGTCAGCGTCTGCATGGCGACTTTTGTGGAATGATATTTTTTCTCAGGTAGTTGTTCTACTTGAAAATTAACAAGACGAAGTATTCATGGTGTGGGCTTCTAATGTAGAAGTATAGCAACTTGATCATGCTTCATTGGATAAACTCTATGCAGGTTTTTCGTGCTGTTCGGAGCATTGTAAATGTTTTAGTAGCATTTTTTACAACTTGTAACCGCCACCGTTTAAGGTACAACCTACCTTTGCTCGAATGTACTTTGATTTACAATTATTTTTCTGGTTTTACATACATAGATTTGCTTCTTTGAGTTATCGAATGAGACAGAGTCAATTGTCACTGTGCTTTCTAGCCCATTTATTATCTTTTTATCCCACCATTATCCAGGAATTATAGAATATTGTCTGAATCTATAAACTTGTAAATAAACGTAGATTTGGTTCCTCTAACTTCACAATTGGAGAAGAAGTCAACAAACATTGTGACATGCATTTTGCATTAGATGCATGTGCCATGTCTACTGGGGCCTTGTACCCAATAGGTACTTGTGACAATGTGACACATATTATTGTCACTACCATGTTGAGTTCCAAATTTTTTATATGTGTTCCTTTCTCTTAGTGGGCATAGAGAGTTGCCTTCCAGTCCTCATTATTTCATCCACTCTCTTTTGTGTGCATGCACGGAGGATTCCCATTACCATATGATGCCTTGTGTGGAGAGAAATTGCACATCATGTGGTTCACTTGCACATCTATAGATGGTAGATCTTGATGCAAGTGACCAAGAGAGTGACATGGTGATGTTATGAGTATGTGACACACTAGCTCCAGAGTGGTGGGCAGTCCAAGAAGTTGAAGCTCGTGGACGTTTACACCACGTTGTCACTTCACAGCCACATTTAGGGAGCAAATCTACCCCTATATACGGCACACTCATTGTGCCAAGTGACAGGATCGTCAGTTCTGAGCATGCCTGGCAAAGTTTCCTATTGGTGTGGTGGTCTCTATGGTTGATTTTGCAGAGAACTACACCTCCACACCTTTTCAGAAGATACAATTTGAGTATTACTTCTTGGAGCAGGTAATGGTTATATTTCATAATATTTGTTTTGTGTTTGAGCTATATTACTTAATTGATTTTTTGTGTCCTAATTGTCTCTCTCCCTTACCTTACCAGGTTCCTATTATGGTTAACATCTTCACGTGCTATTTAGCCTTGCTTCACACAAGCTAGGTGACACTCAAGAGGATGTGACTACTAGTCACATGACTCGCATATCCATAAGGCTAGGAACAACAACTTGCCACAAGTCCAACGCTTGTAGTGCATAGAACATTCATGACCCTTGGTCATAAGTTCCTTATAGCATCTGCCATCTACTATTCTGTGGCTTTCAAAATTCAGCCATAGAGCCCACACGGCTGTCTTGCCATATCTCATGGTACTAATTCATGATACATATCCAACTCCTGTTACAAAATGAGTTCCAAGGCTTGCCCTACCTAGCCATCAACATAGAAGGCTCTTCAAAACCTGTAGAGAATCCACATGGCATACATAGAAGCTCCATGCATATCTTGTGCCTTTTGGAGATGCTATTCATAGCATTTGGATCTTAAGATGTTTTTATGGCTGTCCACCACATCTCAAGGTACTTGCTAGAACACAAAAAAGAAATTCACTGATGCAAGTACTTCGATGGAAATTCCTACAAACATGTTAGAAGTCATCTCCTGTCTTTATCAGACACCAGGGCCTCTGTTGTGGGTGTGCCCGCCCTTTGTAGGTGTTTTATCATTTTTCCTCACTCCCCGTATTTTTTCCCCATTTTTTCCTATTTTTCCAGGGTATGGGAGGCAATGTAGGACCTGTCGGCTGTACCAGATGCTGGCCGACTGGTCACAGGCAGTCCCAGTTGCTCTTTGCTGGTGGCCAACTCCACACGTGTGAGGGCCGACCTTGAGATGCTGGCCGACTGATGGTTTTCACTGGTCGTGGGCATTTTATGTCCTGTCGGCTGTCCTTCTATTGGCCGACTGCACTCATGGGGCCATATAAAATGGCCCCATGGTCCCCCACCTATTGTCTCTTGTTTTCATTGCGGGATCTTGTGTATAGAGAAGAGTTACACGCCTCTCTCTCTCCTTCTCTTGTGCTGTCTATTTTCTGCACTCTACTTGCTCTTGTGATCTCAGATTTTGTTATCTTCTCTGTTGCGTATTTTGACATGGTACTTTCGTTTTGGCCACTTAAATGTGGATGCTCTGCCGGCAAGCTTTCCGGGACCAGATGGTGGTTGGCTTGCTAGATGTTGGTAGCAGGTATGGACGTTGTAGTTCTTGCATACGTGGTAAGCAGCACAGGGAATCCTTTCCGAAGCAGGCTTCCAGGCGGGCTTCAAAACCATTGGAGTTGATTCACATTGACTTGTGTGGACCTCAGCAGATACCATCAATGGGAGGATCTCTCATTTTATGCTGCTTGTTGATGACTGTTCCAGATTCATGTGGGTCTACTTTCTTGCACAGAAGGACCAAGCTTTTGCACGGTTCAAGGATTGGCACGTGATGGTGGAAAAAGAGTCTGGATTGCAGGTAAAGACTCTCAGGGTTGACAAAGGGGGTGAATTCTCCTCGAATGTATTTCTCAGATTTTGTGCAGATCATGGCATCAAAAGGGAACTGGCCAATACAGGACCGCCTTCAGAGAATGGAGTTGTAGAAACAGGACTGTGGTGGAGATGGCGAGGACCATGCTGGAGCATCGTGATCTTCCTCGTCCACTTTGGGGAGAGGCTGTGGCAACGGCTGTCCATACCCTCAATCGGTCTCCAACGACTTCAGTACCTAATATGACTCCGTTTGAGGCATACTTTGGCAGGAAACCTGATGTCTCGCACTTTCGTGTTTTTGGGAGTGATGCGTATGTACATATTCCGAACAAGCAAAGGGGGAAGCTTGACTCCAAATCCCGCAAGCTTATATTTGTGGGGTATAATTCTCTTTCCAAGGGATATAGATTGTATGATCCAGATAGGAATGAGATTGTTGTCAGCCGGGATGTGGTCTTTGATGAGCATGTTCCAGTATCCATTGTCGAGGAGCCGCCACTTCTTGGAGATCCAGAAGAGTCTGATGATGATTCCCCGACCATTGTTCCAGTTGATCCACCTCAGTCAGTACAGGAGGTTGAGCCCGCACCTGGAGTAGAGCTTCCGCAACGGCAGGAGGCTCCACGATCTGTTCGAATACCCAGGTGGTTGTTGGACACCCTTCGGGAGTCAGGTGTCACGGAGTTACCCTCCGAGTGGACCACAGAGAGGACGGCTCTCGAAGATCGCACAGAGTCCGTGACAAAAGCAATACAACGGAGCTTCTTCAGGTAAACTATGCTTTGATGTCTCGTATTATGCGGGACAAGGAGCCCACTTCCATTAAGGAAGCCCTTTCACAGGATACTTGGAGGAAAGCCATGCAGGTGGAACTTGATGCCATCGAGAAGAACAAAACATGGGAGTTGGTACCGAGGCCGTCGAAACGGTCAGTCATTGGTGTCAAATGGGTCTTTAAGACCAAATATGCGTCAGATGGGTCGGTGGACAAACACAAAGCCAGACTTGTGGCTAAAGGTTATGCTCAGCGGCCAGGCATCGACTACGAGGATACCTTTGTACCGACAGCACTGATGACCATGATTCGGACCGTTCTTGCCCTTGATTCTTCTCAGAGGTGGCCAGTGTATCAAATGGATGTAAAATCTACGTTCCTTAATGGTGACATGCAGGAGGAGGTGTATGTTGAGCAGCCTCCAAGCTTTGTTGTTCCAGGATCAGAAGGGATGGTTTATAGGTCACGTAAGGCCTTGTATGGTCTTAAGCAGGCTCCCAGGGCTTGGAATCAAAAGATTGATTCCTTCTTTGTTCGGACTGGTTTTCAGAGATCGGTTGCAGATCCCAACCTGTATCTCTTTCGGGAACGCGGCATGGTTACGATTATCATCCTTTATGTGGATGATCTCATCCTCACCGGCGGTCATGTGGAGCACATCGGCGTGACGAAGGCTGCCTTGTCAAAGGAGTTTGAGATGACCGACCTAGGCTTACTCCACTTCTTTTTGGGATTGGAGATCTGGCAGACCGAGAGGGGGTTTTTTGTCTCTCAGCAACAGTATATTCATGAGTTGCTTGAGGCCTTTGGGATGGAGAACTGCAAGCCTATTACTTCGTTGATGGACCCAAACACAAAGTTAACTATTAATGATCCTTGTGAGCCAGTTGATGCCTCGCAGTATCGGAAGTTGGTTGGTTCATTGATCTGGTTGCTGAACACCAGATTGGATTTGAGCTTCTCCGTGGGACTGTTGAGCTCTTTTATGCAGACGCCATTGAAGTCTCATTGGGACGCAGGATTGCTTATCTTGCGGTATCTGCAGAGTACGAAGGATCTAGGACTCTTTTACATAGGAGGGGATGGAGTCAGACTCCAAGGTTGGAGTGACTCAGATTGGGGAGGAGATTAAGACATGAGGAGATCCACTTCAGGTTACAGTTTTATCCTCGGCTCATGAGCAGTTTCTTGGAGCAGTAAGAGGCAGTCAACTATTGCCCTATCTTCGACAGAGGCAGAGTACCGGATTGCTTGTGGTGCTGCTTGCGAGGTTGTGTGGCTGCGGAGGCTGTTAGGTGAGATTGGGTTTCCACAGAAGGAGCCCACAGTCATCCAGTGTGATAACCAGAGTTGTATAGCTATTGCTCGGAACCCGGTCTTCCATGCCCGGACCAAGCACATAGAGATATAGTATCACTTTGTACGTGAGAAGATCTTGGCTGGTGACATCTTGCTACTTTATTGTTCGACGGAGGACAATGCGGCGGACCTCTTCATGAAGTCTCTACCTCAGGCTACGCTCAGGCGGCACTCCAGCTCCCCAGGGTTGATTTCACAGCCAGGAGCTGAGAGGGGGTGTTAGAAGTCATCTCCTGTCTTTATCAGACACCAGGGCCTCTCTTGTGGGTGTGCCCGCCCTTTGTAGGTGTTTTATCGTTTTTCCTCACTCCCCGTAGTTTTTCCCCATTTTTCCCTATTTTTCCAGGGTATGGGAGGCAGTGTAGGACCTGTCGGCTGTATGAGATGCTGGCTGACTGGTCATAGGCAGTCCCAGTTGCTCTCTGCTGCTGGCCGACTCCACACGTGTGAGGGCCGACCTTGAGATGCTGGCCGACTGATGGTTTTCACTGGTCGTGGGCATTTTATGTCCTGTCGGCTGTCCTTCTACTGGCCGACTGCACTCATGGGGCCATATAAAATGGCCCCATGGCCCCCCACCTATTGTATCTTGTTTTCATTGCGGGATCTTGTGTATAGAGAAGAGTTACACGCCTATCTCTCTCCTTCTCTTGTGCTGTCTATTTTCTGCACTCTACTTGCTCTTGTGATCTCAGATTTTGTTATCTTCTCCGCTGCGTATTTTGACAAAACATTCATGCTGTCCATGTTTTTATGACTAAAGCATCACATGCTTTTGACCGAGGTAGCATTCATGGATGCCCACAATAAAGACAGGCTATCTACTGAGCCTTTCAACCAAAAACGGTTCTTGAAAACAGCCCCAAACATCACATGTTTTATGGCTGCTGTAACTACACCGGCTAGGTGCGAACGTCCTTGGGCATTGTCTCGTGAACAATACGTATGCAACACTTAAAATGTAACAACCACAATGCAGAAAACAATGGAAAGATACATCACTGCATAAGTTAATCTGCAAGAGACAAGCATTGCATAGTACACCACCACTAGGGCCGCAAACGGGCTGCCCCCCCCCCCCCCCCCCCCCCCCCAAAAAAAAAATCCGAAGTATATTATTGGAGTATTTTAATTTGTACAAAGTTCCAAGGACTTGCCAGCTAGATAATCCAATGCAATGCAAATATAAAGACAAGTTAGCCAAACAAAAGTGCGTCGAAGTAGATTGTCGATGCCGGACTCGTTGAATGAGTCAAAGTAGCCTGGCCGCGAGTCTCATTCTCCTAGGGGGAGTGAACGTGGAACTGTCGTTCCGAGACCAGCACAAATAGGTGCTCTCATCCTAGAGCTTGGCTCACACCCTTGCAGAGTCCGTGGTTCAAGCCTCCCTGGTGCAAGTACACAAACAGGTACAGGCACACGAACAAGTACAAGTACACAAACAGGTACTAGTATGCAGTTTCCAATAGCAAGTACTCAAACCGGTACATGCGGAGTCGATTCACAAGTACATCTGGTGCAACAAGTACAATAGGGTTTTCAGCAAGTACTGTAGGTACGGTAGGGTTTCTAGTAGGTACTGGAGGTACAGTAGGGTTTTCCAGCAAGTACTGCAGGTACAGAAGGCTGTACAACAGCTGTTTCATGAAGTGCAAATGCAAGACCAGTGGGTACAGCTGATGATACGGGTGGTACAGCACCTTTGAGAGCAGGTACAGTCGGCAGCAAGTACAGGGCAGACAGGAGAGTTTTCTTTTTAGGTGTCGATTTGGATATAGAGAGACCCAAGAGAGAGCAGTTATGGGAGAGGTTACTGGAAGGGGTCCAACCCTGGGTTGACACATGGCAGTGCCCACCTTTAATGAAGGTGGGCAGCTTTATAAAATGCAACACCCCCCCCCCCCCCATTATAGAGGGACACGTGGGAGGTGCCCACAATTTGGGCTGGCCACACCTTGGTCCTTGGGCCCTAGGCAAGGGCCAAGAGGCGGTGCCTGGCTTTAATGAAGTGTAAATAGTAAAGGTCATAAAACCTTTGCTGGAAGGAGTCCAACCCCGCATTGACACATGGCAGTGGCCACCTTTAATGAAGGTGGGCAGCTTTATAAAATGCCCCCCCCCCCCCCCCCATTATAGAGGGACACGTGGGAGGTGCCCACAATTTGGGCTGGCCACACCGTCGTCCTTGGGCCCTAGGCAAGGGCCAGGAGGCTGGCTTTAATGAAGTGTGAATAGTAAAGGTCATAAAACCTTTACAAGAATAAACAAAGGTTTAAATGAATACTTACCACCTGTTCACATGCCACAAACCATGTCAAACTATGGGACACTTGCACGGTTCACGGGTGGGCGTCCCTGCTCATGAATTGGACACGTCAAAGCAGGTAGTCACGAAATGAGTTTTAAGCAAGGAAAGATGCGTGACATGCATTATGCAATGGATACATCTCCCATTCATGGAACTTGTAGATAGAAGGTATTCTCGAGCACAGAACTGTCAGAATATGCACAGAACTGTCAGAATATGCAGCGGAAATGATAACCAAACTTGGGTAGACAAGAGCAAGTAGAATGCAGAAAATAGACAGCACTTGGGCGGCCAAATGGTGACATTCCCTGGGCTTCTAAATAGTTAACCACAACTTGTAGATAGAAGGTCTTCTCGAGCACAGAACTGTCAGAATATGCACAGAACTGTCAGAATATGCAGCGGAAATGATAACCAAACTTGGGTAGACAAGAGCAAGTAGAATGCAGAAAATAGACAGCACTTGGGCGGCCAAATGGTGACATTCCCTGGGCTTCTAAATAGTTAACCACAACTAAATACGCCTAAAGAAGCTGTGGGTAATCTTTGAAGTAGTTGCGTTGATAGGCAAGTAGTTTTGAACTTCACAAGGTATCACCTTGAAAACTTACCAGCAAGTAGCTTTCTCTCCTTGTGAAACACAATCTGCTCAGGTTGAAGAATTTCCTCTTGCTCATCAATCTTTGGTGGTTCTTTTGTGACAGGCTTTTCTGGCTCTCGCCCCACGTATATCCGCAGTAGACTCACATGAAAAGCATTGTGAATCCTCCAATGCTCAGGCAATGCAAGTCAGAAAGCAGCCTCATTAATCGCTTCATCATCCTAAAAGGTCCATAATACCTAATAGAGAGCTTAGGGCATGCTCCCTCCTTTCTTGGCCTCTTATTGAGTCTTGCTTTCTCAAATTTCAGCAATACCCAATTATTCTCTTTGATGTCCACCTCTCTTCTATGCTTGTAGGCAGTCCTCTTATGCTTAGCCTGTGAACGGGTAACGGCTATTCGCAATTATGCAAAGGCAACATCAAGATTTGACATACTTGTCAGTTGCATCCTTAGTGCGTAAGATGGGTGGCGATATCGCTTTATATACAATCTCAAACAGGGCCTTTTCCATGGAGGCATGCACTGTGTTGTATGCAAACTCTACCAACGGGGTAGATACTTCTCCCAAGTTGTTTTCTAATTTGCAACATAGCATTTGAGGAGATCCAACATAGCTGAATTTTTGCAGCCTCACTTTGCCCAGCTGTTTGGGGGTGAAAAGCTGCACTCCCACTGGAATCAGAATCACTTGTCCCAACAGTGGACCCCCCTCATGCGAGTATTGCCAAGCATTTCTGGAACGGCAGGTATGAAACGGGTTTCATACATTTTGAAACCTTTTCTAAAAGGTAAGAAATGGGTCCAAAAAATGTCTATATTTTTGACTTGGAATATACAAAAGAAAAAGTATTTATCCCTATGACATAACTTATAAGAAACCACACTGAATTCATTTCAATAAACAAACAAAATACATGTAAGATATCACAAATCATGATTGATCATTGGGCCACTACCCACTAGTAAGAAAAAGCTTCATACTTCATTAATAGTGATCACTAAATAGAAATCAAAACGATAACCATGCAGATGATGAGTCATGACTCATAATCCATGATTCGTAGCATAAATTGCAAATGAAGCTAGCTGTTAGCAGCAAGAAAGTATCAAAAAAGTACATAAATATATGATGTAACATGTCCAAACTAAATAACAAAGTTCAAATAAAATGATACTGCGAGCTACTATATACTTTATCCTCCTCCTCATGCTCATCCTCATCTGCATCCTCTGCCTCTGCACCCTCACTCTCACGGGCACTACACGTAGTTGAGTCCTCAAATGCCTCATCCTCTAGAGGTGTGGGTGCGGCACTAGTACTGGCCTCCTGACAAGATCGTGTAGTGCGAGCTAGAGTCATGATCTCCTCATAGAGCATGGAATAGATGTCTCTCTCCTCTTGAGGAATGTCAGGAATCTCCTTGCACTTCGTGATGTCAATCTTATCAGAATTCACTTGGTGAGGCTCAATGGGATGATTCTTTTTCTCTAGCAATCGGAGATTGCAGTAGGAAAAGACAAGCCTCTCCAATTGTGCTATTGAGAGTCTCTCTCTCTTTTTCGTGTGAAAAAGAGCCCATGTCGTCGAGTTTCTCTCATAGTTCCTCATAGAGCACGGAATAGATGTCTCTCTCCTCCTAAGGAATGTCGGGAATCTCCTTACACTTTGTGATGTCAATCTTATCATGATTCACTTGGCGAGGCTTAAAGGATGACCCTTTTGCTCTAGCAATCAGAGATTGCAATGGCGAAAGACAAGCCTCTCCAATTGTGTTGTGGAGAGTTTGTTTCCCTTTTTCGTTTGAAAAAGAGCCCATGTACTCTAGTTCCTCTCACACAAGCGATCAGCTAGGTGGACAGCCAGTTGGGCAGTCAGATGGACGCCAGTGTGGGAAAGCAATGCAGAGGATGGGCACACAGCAATGAATTTGTCTAGGTACTGGTGGTCGTGGAGTAGGTTACTTGCATGTGACAGCCAGGCGGGCGGGTTTTCTTGCATCATGGAGCAGACCGCATCGCGTTGAGGCATCTCCATAGCCAGAGTGGACAGGCTTAGACCAGCATGATGGAAGCGGGTCTATGGGTTTTTGGCACCGTGATTGGATGGTGCATATGTGAATGGTTCTGTATGGAAACAAGACAAAAGTGTCAAAGGGAAACAAGCCTAAGGGTTTCATGTGGAAACAGGTCGTAGGTTTCTCGAGGAAACATGTATTTGGGTTTCTCCAGGAGATAGGTCACATGCAAGCAGAAGGTACAAGAATGGACACATGTTTGGTAAAGCCTTGCTACTGATTGGGCAGGGGACAGGGAATCCATGATAGAGATGGATAGTACCCTTGGAAGGTAGAGAGGGTTGGTACAGGTGTGTCGACTGTATGGTATGCTGTGCTGTGTTGCGAGTTCTCTTTTGAGAGACAGTTTGGGAGTTTGTGTTGTGATGCAGAAGCACTGGATGTGTCAGGGGGTGATGCTGTTCATAGGGTGAGAGGCTATGGATGGTTATGGCAGCCGTGATCATGGGAGAAAGCTTCTGTATGGAGGACTCCATGTGTGAGTCTTTTGATGTGAACAATGGCTAGACTTGGTTGTGGATGCCGAGTGGATATGAAGCCATGATGCAGGGTATTTGCAGGCTTCAGGAGTTCTACTGTGACGGCTGAGTTCCCAGCCGTATTGTAATCAAAGCTCTTATAATCAATTAAAGAAATATCGCAAGGGGTGCCACTGCGTTTTGGGGCCAATCGGTGTGTGTGTACTGTTTGCAGGAGCACTCTAGCTCCCCCTGTTTGTTTTCCTCCTCTAGGTCCTCAATGGTGTTGAAGTGTTTTATGTGCGAGTGTTTGTTTCACCGCCCGTCAGATTTCTGAAGGCCGGTTTCATAATATGAGAGAATGTTATAGACTTGGGCTCGTCCTTGTCCTCCCATGCTGTCCACTCACGACACACAACAGTGCACAATAAGCCATGTCGCACTCACTAGTCTCTCCACCACAATAAACATATATGCGAACCAAGTTTTGGAGGGTTTGAGAAGCTCAAGATTAGTGTTGGTTGCTACATGCACTGAGCTTGACCGTGATAATGCACAACATGGCCTTCTTTATACCTTTAATGTGGTGAGAGGCTTTATTATCCAATTTAGAGAATAGAGAGAGAGAGAGAGATAAGAGAATGAGAATGAGAATGTAGAAGTCGACACAGTATTGGGTCCCAAATACTACACCCCCCCCCCTTCTCTACCTGCAAGCAGGAGTGTTTGTTTATATTATTCTTTGGAGAATGCTGTACAATGCTTGAGTAACAAGCGATATGAATGCCCAATCCAAGGACGAGGAAGATTGTACGTCGGCTCGGCTGAGTATCCACCTAATCCGAGGCTCTACTGAAGACTCTTCTGGCCACTGATGCAAGTCTAGATAGTTGTAGGACTGCACATATGCTGGCTGTGAAGAGGAGCTTCCTTGATGCTTGGAGAGTATGGATGCTGTCTTGCTTCTGCACTTTCTGCTGAATACCTGAGTGACTTGTGTGGGACTGAGGCACGTGCTTATATATGACCTTCTACTGCTGGTCGGCTGCTAGAGAGAGCTGTCGACTTGCTGTAAAAATCCCACGACTGCATTAATTTTTGTCGGCTGCTGCAAATTACACATGACTGCATAATATGCCAGTTGACTACTGCAAATGCTCACGATTGCATTAAATGCCTGAGTCGGCTGCTGTACAATTGTTTCGGCTGTTGTAGGGTTGGTCGGCTGTTGGGCGACTGGTCACCTAAGTCATCAATGGCTGGCCGACTGCATGGCAAGGGCTAAGGCAGCCCAACTTGGGCTAGCCTTGCAAAGGGATATCCAAGGGCTGGCCCCTTCTATGTGCAATGATCCTAAACATGCCTATACATGCATCTAAGGCTATGGCAGACATCTATATGCTCCTGTATGATGATTTCACCAAGTGGGTTAAGAGGACTGACACCTGACTGACCTCTAAGGCTCAGAGAACGACCTAGGTAGCTCGTGCCTGGACTGAGGGCTCACAATGGGGTCACGATGTATGACAAATATTCCTAAAAAAAGGTGCTACTTTTGTACAAATGTTGCACTGATGATCATGCCAGTGTGTCATTGTGTACCCCAGTGCAAGGTGCACGTGACATTGCCTCCTGCTTAACTTGGCCGCAGGTTCAGGGCTTCCAAGTAGTCCGCTAACAACTGGGGGTAGTCCTGAAAGAACACTTCATCTAGCCAAACTGCTTCATGGGTTCCATGGTCTTTAAACTTCGTGTAGAACTATCGTATTCTTCAATTGGATCCATGCTTCCATCTATGGAGGAGAATTTGCTTTGGCTCTATGATTAGCTTCGTCTATCATATCTAGTTGTTGCTCTTTTGATATATCTTGCAATGTTGAACCTACATATGGCTTGAAGCTTCAACCAAGAAACATGAAAGACATTGTGTATAGTCCAACTTTCCGGCAACTTTAACTTTAAGGAGACGTCACTTACTTTTACATCACATGGTGCGAGTAGGCCGAAATTACCATGTGTTTGAAGGCTTATTCTCATAACGCATCCTTGACTTTGAGGGGGGTTTGTTGGGTATTTCAAGCAGCCAACGTACATGGTTGTTAAAAAAGAAAGAAAAAATTGCAAGTTACCTAGGCTCTGACACCAATTGTAGAACACTTGTGTTTATGTGCTAGGGTTTTCCAGAGATAGAAAGAAGAGTGTGGTGGAATCACACATACAACACACTCAAGAGTCCTAAACTACTACTCTGTATTATGTACAAGAAAGAAGTAATACAACTGAATTCAAGTACAAGATGTGGCTGAGAATGTAGATGCTGAATCACAACCATGTGACCAATTGTATACTCGTGGCTAGCACTTCGCTTTAGAGAAACGCTTTGTGAAGTCCAACATCGAGGAAAGCAGGTGAATATGACAATTTGACTACCCATGTATATGTATGCACCAATGCTCCTAGTCAGCCAATAGTATTGTTGTTTGTCACCTGTTCCTGACTGTCACATCATCAGTGCTACATCACCAGTGCCACGTGGCAATATGTGTTAGAATTCGTGGTGCTCATGCTAGATCAACTATGTGGAGGAGAGAGACTCACAAAATACAAGAAAATATCTTGCTTATTAAGTTGCTCAAATACAACTAGGCTTCTTGCTCCATACAAAATGCCTTCTAGCTCCACCTTTAAATAGGTGAGCTAGTGGACCATAAGTCCATTCACACACACACACCCTTCTCTTCCCCTTTTATATAACCTTAGTCTCTTAATACCCCCCTTCGATACCAACTATGAAAGAAATTGGAATAAGTAGTATTGGACATAGGTTGCCTTTTTATAACATTAGGCGTACAAGGTTAGGAATATAGGTGTGGTTACATTGAGATTTAAAACAATTTCTCAGTGGAGTTAGAGGCTGATACAAAGTTAGCCTGTGACTCTTTGTTAGGACATTTAGTAGTGATATGTCCCGTTTGTTTACACTTGTTACATTTCATTTTGTTGGGATATTTGATCCAACAATTATTTGCCAAATAATCCACCTTTTTACAATGGGCATATCTTACTTTGATCACTAGATGTGACAAATCTTGTTCGATATTCGATGAAGTGGTTGCATTTGAAGATTCAGCTCCTCCCTTTAGCCTCTTTTCTTCATCAAGACAAGATTGAATGACTCCTTTAAGGGTGGGATTAGGTATGTTCTTCAGGGTGGTGACTAAGGTGGGGTACACCTTCTTGACTGCTTTTAGCAAAACAGCCATTGCATCATCTTCATCCATTCCCGCATTATTTGGGTGTTGTCCTTTGACATTGGGTATTGAAGGAGGTTACTAGAGAGTAATGGGCTGATTTATGAAGAAGAAAAAACCAGAAATTTATGATATTTTGGCTTAAGTAGAAAGAGAAAGGCTTATGAGAGTGCAACAACCCTTAATCAAGCCAAGGATGTTGCATAAAAAGGAGACTAAGATGGTAAATTTTATGGTTTAGTACTTAGGGTTTGTGCCCAACCACTAATTTTGATGGAGATTAACTTCATTAGTGTCAAGGAACAGTTTGTTTGGCGATTAAGATCACCATTAGTGTTTAAAAACACGATTAGTGCTTAAGAGCACATTTCTAACATCTAATGACACTTGCATTGGTGATTAGATTCACCATTCGTGTTTAAGAACACTCTTAGTATTTAAAAACACTTTGGAATGACTCTTCTCTGTTGGATTAGTAGTCTTATTAGTGTTAATCAACACTATTAGTGCTTATAAGCACACTTTAAAAAGCTTTGTGCACTTGAAGATGATGTTGATGATGGAGCTTGATGAGAATGAGGCTCATGAATACCTCATGGTGTATGGCCACCGCTTCAAGCTCAAAAATAGGATCAGCAACAAGCCCTCTCACAAGAGCACTTAGGTGATTAGAGCAAAGAAGAGGGGATTAGTGAAAGAGAATCACTATTAACAAGCTTGAGCAAGCTTTCATGGAGAAGTGAAACAGTAGGCGCCTGGTTTTTCTCTTATTGTGAGAGCATGGAGCAGCCATTAGGGCTAAAAATGAAGCTGTAGACTCTCGAGGCTATGGGCTTCAAAAGCCCTAAGCCCACGCAGCCTATTATGCGCTGCAGACGTCGAATTCATGTACGACATCGATGGCAGCCAGGAACTGCGCCGGCCTGCACAGCGGCAATGCCGCAACGGAGAGAGGGCGACTCGACTGATGAGCTGTACGAAAATGTCGGCCCGGATATCCTCTTCACTTTCTTAGTTGAGAGCTCCCCAAGATTTTGCCTCCACGAGCTGCTAGAGCTTCTCCACTAGCAGGAGGTTCAGCTCCCATGCTAGATCAACTATGTGGAGGAGAGAGACTCACAAAATACAAGAAAATATCTTGCTTATTAAGTTGCTCAAATACAACTAGGCTTCTTGCTCCATACAAAATGCCTTCTAGCTCCACCTTTAAATAGGTGAGCTAGTGGACCATAAGTCCATTCACACACACACCCTTCTCTTCCCCTTTTACATAACCTTAGTCTCTTAATAATATGGCAATGCCACGTGGCACGTGTGTCGTCCGACCCTACCAGTTGGCTGCTATGTGATATCCGGTTGTTCTCTACATGTGTCACATTGACACTACTTGGGAGATCATCGCCAATATCATAGCTTGGCAAATGCCAGACGCACAGAGGCTATTGGGCATCCAGATATACGACACTTAGTGCATTTGTACTATATAGTTAGATATTATTCACATTTTTATGGCCACATGGGCTTGTATAAAAGGACCATCTAGATTTGTGCAAACAAAGCGCACTGCTTTCATGAGGGAGTGGGATCAAGGGATCTTTTTCTCATCGACGCCCATAGGACGCTCTTGGCACCTTTGTGCTGTGCTCCAAGTTGGTTGAGATCACCCTACATTTTGAGATGAGGTTTTTTTGTTTTGACTTCTAGCTGTGATTTTGTATGGTCTATTCATAAGTGATATAAGTCTCCTTTTTGCACTCCAAAAATAATAAAAATAAATAAATCTGCCTCTTGGATCTTCTTAAATGAATTTCTCCTTGGTCCCTCTCATGCACGTCCAGCTGTTGGGTGTCCTATTATGTTCCTGAGACTAACCTAGGGGTTAAATTGTGAACCTGGGGTCAGGTTGGCTAATTTGGTGGCTAGGAGGACCCAAAGATTAGTAAAAGCAGGCTGATTCTAAGGGCTAATTCTTATAAGTTACAATAAGTGACTTATGAGTTAATAATCTATGGGGTTAGGTTGACTAATTTGGTGGCTAGGACCAAAAGATTAGTAAAAGCAGGCTGATTCTAAGGACTAATGCTTATAAGTGACGATAAATGACTTATGAGTTAATAAATCCATAAGTATCGCTTTTATAGGAAAATGAGAGTTATGTGATGAGTGTATTGTTATATTGTATTGTCATATGACAAGATGGTGTGTGCACCTAGACCTTGGGTGCAATCCACTCTTGATTGTCCATCCTTGATGCACATGGTCCACTGATAAATTGTGAACCTGGGGGGTTAGGTTAGTTGATTTGGTGGCTAGGAGGACCAAAAGATTAGTAAAAGTAGGTTGATTCTAAGGGCTAATGCTTACAAGTGACGATAAGTGACTTATGAGTTAATAATCCCATTAGTATCGCTTTTATTGGAAAACGAGGGTTATGTGATGAGTGGATTGTTATATTGTAT
The DNA here is from genome assembly GCF_041138505.1 of Cibotium barometz. NCBI lineage: Eukaryota > Viridiplantae > Streptophyta > Polypodiopsida > Cyatheales > Cibotiaceae > Cibotium > Cibotium barometz. The sequence continues at coordinate 19,953,282 of NC_141084.1, forward strand.
TGTCATGTGACAAGATGGTGTGTGTGCCTAGACCTTGGGTGCAATCCACTCTTGATTGTCCATCCTTGATGCAGATGGTCCATTGATGGCCTTCTTAGGGCAGCTCTTCAGGGCTGACTAGTGTGGTCTGTATGGGCGGAGCCTTAGCCCCTTAGCTTGGGGTAGACCTATGTTGTATGGGATCTATGGTTGGGTGGTGAGCTAGCTTGCGGAACCTTTGATTCTAGTTCGTGAATCCTTGATGCGTCCCATGCCATTTTCACGCTTGTCCTATATGATCTTGTTGTGAGAACCTTAATTTCGGATTTTCACGCTTGTCCTATATGATCTTGTTGTGAGAACCTTTGATTCTATTGCGTGAATCCTTGATGCGTCCCATGCCATTTTGATGTGATGCGTCCCATGCCATTTTGAATCGAGATTCTTTGCATAACTTGATGTATGTGCGTGTGCGTGTCAACTAACTTGAAATATGGGCATGCATGTGCAGCATATACAACCATACAGCAGCTTTCATATTTCGACTGACATATCTGGTGAAATCTGCTTGTTCGAGGTTATCAAATGCATGTCATCACGTTCTAGACACGTCTTTGCTGAACCAGGGTGGTTTTGAGGATGAGGTATGTGGTATTATTAAATATGACATAGACATAGAGAAAGGCTAAGAGACAAAGATAGCACAAACACATTCATGCACGTGCACGCGTGCACATGGGGAGATTTGCATGAAAGCAAGTTTGCACATCCATGCATGCACATGCCTGTGCACACACAAATATTTATAATGCACCTATTCATTGGTACCTAACTGAAGATTGGACATGCAAGTGTAACGAGTGCACAATGGGAAACAATGAATTACAAGGAACTCATATTAACGAAAATTAAAGAAAAACATAGCTTATACAGCTGAAAAATGTAACTGTAACAGGATTGGAGGTGGCAACTGAAAGTGTCTAGACATAGGGACATTTTTATATATTTGTCATTTGACCAGTCTTAACCTGAAAATGTATTTAAAGTATGGTAGATCCTTGTCTTCATTTTGTATATCTAGTGTGTTGTATTTGCCCTACCAGCAACCCTCTTTTGTAGTTTGCATTCCAAGTAAGCTGATTTGATGGCATCACGTATTTTTGTAATCAGGAAAAATGCGTATAGTCTAAGAGCCTTCATCATAGTTGTGCTTGCCTTAGCTGTAGGTGTTAGCTATGCTCTTGTTTCCTTGCCTTAGGGATGTTTAGTCAATAACCCTTTGAATCCATACTGTACCTTAGGAAGATACACTTTCCTGAGTCTAGAACATGCAGGTAACAATCATATCCAAATGTTACGAAATATGACAGTGAAGGCTTCTTATTGGAATACACTTGTTGAGGAGTCATCCCCTGGACCGTTGGTGTAACTCTAGTTGAGTATGTTCACCACAGTGTTAACTGTCTCGGCCCAAAAGATTTTGTGACATTCATTTCCTCTTTAGCATACTCTTAGCCATCTCCATGACTCTGTAGTCTTTTTGTTCCGCCACTTGGTTTTGTTGAGGTTCATGCCTGGGCTGCACGGGCATTAAAGGCTGACAATTTACAGGTTGTTGCATCTCGTTCCTCTTCTAATGACCATATCAATTCGGACAATAAAGGCTGACAATTCATGCAGGTTGTTGTGTCTCGTTCCTCTTCAAATGGCATTGCCACTGGCATCATGCACCAGCTCGATTAAAGTGTACCCTCAGGTCACGGTCTGTACGCAATGGAGAGCAGATCTCGCTTGATATTTGGTACATAGAGGACATCTTACAACTTTTTAGTATTGCCATTGCTTGAAATAGTACCTTTGCGTTTTGCTAGGCATTTGGCATCATTCCTAATTGCCTTCAGGATGGACTCTCCTATTGGCTGTAGATAAGGTTGACAATTTATACAGGTTGTTGTGTCTCATTCCTCTTCAAATGGCATTGCCACTGGAATCCAAGATGATTGCACCAGCTCGATTAAAGTGTACTCTCAGGTCACGGTCTGTACGCAATGGATAGTAGATTTCGCTTGATATTTGGTACATAGAGGACATCTGACAACTTTTTAGTATTGCCATTGCTTGACACAAAAGAAATAGTGCCGTTGCTTTTTGCTAGGCATTTGGCATCATTCCTAATTGCCTTCAGGATGGACTCTCCTATTGGCTGTAGATAAGGTTGACAATTTATACAGGTTGTTGTGTCTCGTTCCTCTTCAAATGGCATTGCCACTGGCATCCAAGATGATTGCACCAGCTCGATTAAAGTGTACTCTCAGGTCACGGTCTGTATGCAATGGAGAGTAGATTTCGCTTGATATTTGGTACATAGAGGACATCTGACAACTTTTTAGTATCACCATTGCTTGACACAAAAGAAATAGTACCTATGCTTTTTGCTAGGCATTTGGCATCATTCCTAATTGCTTTCAAGATGAACTCTCCTAGTGGTTGTAGAGAAGTATATAAATCCTTCTAATTGGTAATGTGTTAGAACGCTTCACTATTGATGATCCACGAACCATCGAGTGCTTAGGAATGTGTTTTGCGTTTGCACAAATTTCTTCAATTACTTCAAAGATCTTCGATTCCACTTTCACACTGTTACTTAGACTCCTTTGACGGCTTCAGCGTGCCATTCTTCTCAATTGCTTCTCTTTGCACTTAGCTTGTATATGATCTTACCTCGGGATCATCCTCCGGAATCTGCTTCTTGTTTTTTGAACTCTGTCTCTAATGCCACTTCCTCTCTTGAAAGCTGTATGGCACACTCAAACACTCCCTCTTGTTGAGCTTGCTCCATGTGTGGACTCACCATTGTACTTGTCTTCTTTCTTGCTTGAATCTCTTCTTGGCATGCTGCCAAGTGGCTCTCCCAAAATTTCCGACAATAAGCATCCCACTCAATGAACTCCTCTCTTCTCATTATGGAGAACATATTCTTGATGGTCTACTCCATAGTGGTTGCGTACTTTAGGTACGGTGCGGTATGGTATGGTATGCATACGAGTATGTAAAGTACTCATCAGGATAAGTACTTTACGTATGTTCACTTTTTTAAAATAATGTATATGTAATAAAAATATATATATTATAAACCATCCTAATTTAGCAACACTGGTACATAATTGCACAAAAACAATTGAAAGTCAAACATCTATGCTCTATAAATATCAAATGAGCTGTGAGCATATAACATGAAGTCCTGCTAAATGTGAAATCCTAGTACAAACGCCAATAGCCATATGGCCATCACAAAATAATATGACATCATACATGTTTGATCATAAATCATGAAATTACAAGGCTAGCTGCTAGTAGCGACTATAAGCTGAATATATGACTAGTCAACGGTCACTACTGAGGTAAATACTGGTATGCTAACCACTAAGTAGTAAGAGTGACTACAAGGCCACCGACTAATAAATCAAGTCTCATGAGTCACCACTCACATCATCATCCAAGCTTGAAGATAAGGATGATGAGTAGTCTACTTCTGTTAGGAGATTCATATTAAAATTATATAGCAGCTCCCACTCCACCACATCACTTAGTACACCACGTTGTTGGATCATCATCCAAGCGTGAAGATGAGGATGATGAATAGATTTACATCAAAATTATATAGCGGCTCTTGCTTCACCACGACACCTGGTACATGGTACCATTGGCTAATAAATCGAGTCTCATGAGCCACCCTCGGACATGCTCCTCCGTTTCGCCGTTCCCGGGACGTCATTCCCTGGTGACGAGAAATGCTGGAACGTCCTCGCCGTCCCCAACCCGTTTCAAATCGTGATTGCGTCTCGGGACGGTGTTTCCGCATCCCGGCCCACCATCCTCTATGACTATGTAGTGATGTACGAGGTGATCTGGTGGAGGGGGAGCCACTATATGATTTTGATGTAAATCTATTCATAGATGGAGACTGATATACTAGGTGCGGGAGCCGCTATATGATTTTGAATCTTCTCTTTTGGTATACAAACAGAATCTTCTCGAGAGAATAAATCTATCCGAGAAACCTATTGATTTCAATATCAACAAAATCTGGTCTGAATCTCGATCTCTACAAAATATATCTGCTCAGTGCGTATGCTAAGATCCATTAGAGTGAACCTGGAAAAGTTTCACCTCACATTTAGCAAAGCATAACTACTTTACTCCATAGTTGCATTCCGTACTCGTACTTATCCGTTCGGTACTTTCAATACGTACTGTACCGGTACCATGCTTTCCATACCCGTACTTAAAAAAAAGTGGTGGAGCGAGAGCCGCTATGTGATTTTGATAGAAATCTATTCGCAGATGGAGATACTGGGTACTGATGTATCAGTGCGGGAGCCGCTATATGCTTTTGATGTAAATCTATTCACGGATGGAGACTAATATACCAGGTGTGGGAGCCACTATATGATTCTGATGTAAATCTATACACAGATGGAGACTACTCATCATCCTTATCTTTAGGCTTGGATGATGATGAGTGGGTACAGGACGGGACGCTGCAATGGGAAGATTTTTTTGCCGTTTCTTTTCGCCGCTTACGGCTGTTTTCCTTTCGCCGTTTTTTGTCGTTGCTTCTGCTCGTTGTTGGCTATGCCCGTTGGCCTAGGCTATTTATATTGTCGTGGCTTAAGCTTCTTCACTCTCTCTCTCTCTCAACCCACTAGCACCAGCAACCCAACCCACACACCTCCTGATACCTCCTCTATTGGGCCATCAGGGCATTGGCCATGCTCCAAGGGAGTCACCACTGATAGAGCAGTCATCTTATGTCATGCTCATCGGCCACGCCCACTGAGATCCCGACCACGACATCCTCACCATCGCGAGATTAGAGCCATTATTGCTCGGCATCGGAGGCGCCTACTTCGCACCAGCACCAGATTTCTTTGGCACCAGCACCAGCAACCCAACCCACACACCTCCTGATACCTCCTCCATTGGGCCATCAGGGCACCGGCCATGCTCCCAGGGAGTTACCACTGATAGAGCAGTCATCTTATGTCGTGCTCACCACGCCCACCAAGATCCCGACCACGGCATCCTCACCATTGCCAGATCAGAGCCATTATTGCTTGGCATCGGAGGAGCCTACATGGCGGAGATATTTGATCTGAGGAGAGGGCAGCACTTCAATTGATCAGCATACATGGATCTACTTGATAAACATTTTCTAGTATTTTCTACTCAGTATCATCTAGGAGTCTTACTTACAGTTCTTATAATTGTAAGACAATCAGTTTATTGTACTTTTTAGTTTCATTTAGTTGTTCTCTTTGATGAGACACCAACTTCAGATGTACTCTTGGTTTTGGCTCATAGACCATTATGGCCTCTTAGAGACGTTAATATATCATTTCATTTCTCTCTCTCTCTATCAAGCGGCTTGCCGCTTAAGCCTTAGGCTCTCTCTCTCTCTCTGTCTCTCTCAAGCGGCTTGCCGCTTAAGCCTTAAGCTCTCTCTCTCTCTCTGGCCATCGCCTATGTATCACATATTACACCCCCATTATGATACTGGTTGGAGCTAGACAGATCTGCATTGCATTCTTGTATACCTTGCGCATATAGGTTGCATACTGAGCCTCTAGTAGTAGTGCCTTATCCATCACACCCCCCCACTAGCTCAGTACTTTCATAGTTTATTTCATGTTCATTTTGTCCTTTTTTTTTCTGGACATCCAGAAGACATTGACAGTTGTACATTGATTTGTCTCATAGGTCGAGTTCGGCCTCTAGTAGACGTTGATACAGCTTTCTTTCTTTCTTTCTCTCTCTCTCTCAAGAGCCCAAGACCAAATTATGGCTCTTTGATACTTTGGTCTCCCCTACTCTACTATATGGTGCTCCTATCTGGGGACCGAGCCTTGATCATCGTTAGCGCTGCACCGGGGGGGGGCTACGATGGATGGGGGTTCTATGGAGAGACCTCTTGTTATGATAATTGCTAGGATGATACGCAATAAGCCATCAGTCCCACATGAGATCATTCGAGTAGAGATGGTTGTTGCACCACTTGTAGTAGAGGATCTTACCAGGTCAGTATCTTTCCTCCGCAGTTTATGGGAGCTCCCTCGACACAGATATGCTAGGCTCGCTTTGGAGTCATCACGACAGCTTGCAGAACGGGGAGATGAGACATGCTGGTATGCATAGATGACTACATGGTTGGGTCGACATGGGATCTCGATGGATAGATTGCCACCTTTTCAGTACTCTTTAGATGCCCCTTCTCTGCCTTTGCACCACTTAGAGGTGAATAGAATCATCAAGCAGGATATTATCAGATTAGACACTCAGAGGACATGGGTATGACCAATGGCCCCTTTAAGGACGAAGATGAGTTTTTACAGAGATCATCTGCTTTGCCTCACAAAGGATGGTTTCATCACTCGTTCGAGATACATGGACACACATTTGTCACATGGCATCAGCAGATCCGCACTTCCTGTCATCAGCTGAGGATTGAGACATGTAGATATAGACCACAGAGAGTACTGACAGAGCAGCGTATATGTCAACTAGAGCCAGAGACGGAGGAGCACTACATCTATTGATGCCCCATGCGGCGTGTACTATGAGATTATAGGGAGGTTCCATTGTCTTTTGAGAGAGGGGTTCGGCTCCCTTGCCAGAGTGATGGACTACAGTGACCGGAGATGCCCAGGACTTTTTCTACTAGAGATACGCCGGCATAGAGAGACTCTCATACGTGGAGGAGTAGAGCAAACAGGTCCTGTGTAGAGACAGCTTACTGACTTCTTTGGGAGCACCACTTTAGCACAGTAGACTCGTAGAGGCAGGGTCAGGACACAACTGCATCCACATCCAGAGGGGTCACTCTTCAGCGTGCCTCTCAACTATGTCGGGACAGATGCCCTAAACCTCGGGGTATCCGTAGCAAATCCAAACGGCATGGGAGGATTAGAGAGATCATCGCAAATCACCAGCAGATACCCTCCAGGCAGTTTACCCCAAAGGAGCTTGTCTTCATGCTTCAGCGACCTATGAGGGATTTCATCCACTGAGGGCCTGTCTATACCCTCACACATTCATGAGCCTCACGTGCCCAGAGATGTCTCTATGTGGACACTTTCCTCCCCCCTTAGTAGCTTCCCAGGTTTCCCATGTTTCCCATTTTCCCATGTTACTCTTGATCTCTAGATCTATAGATCTTTACTCACTTTTTTCTGTTGAGGCTCCTTTATGATGCCCACACCCGCACGGCAGAGTACATTTAGGGGAGTTGGGATCCTAAGAAGAAGGAAGAGGTTGATACAGTTTTGGCTCACTTTTTCTTCCATGACCATATTGCTTTCCATACTACCAAGTCAGCCTCGACTCTTCCCTCTTGTCCAATGCATGACTCACATGATTTTTCTAAGTTTCATTCTTGAAAGTTGACACTTGTTTCTTTTGTGATCGGATCCGAGTACTTTAAGGCTATGGTGAAGGGGATTGGGGAAACCCCCCCCCCCCCCAATCGAAGTCTTTGTGCACCACATTGCTCGACAAGGAGAAGCGCCTTGTCGAGCAAGCTACAGAGAACACAAAGTGGCTATGGGCAAAGAATGGAGTGTCACTCATTGTGAATGGATGAAGTGACACACGAAAGTGGTCCATCCATGGCCTTGTTGCATATTCCCGTGGCGACATGTACTTTGTTGCTTCACATGGACAAGGAAGAGTGCGGACGTGCTTGCAGCGGAGTGTGCAAGTCGCATTGAGCTCGTTGGCCCGGAATGTGTGGTGGGTTTTGTTGCAAATGGTGAGGCTGCAAATAGGGCAGCTGGAGCTATCATTGAGGGCATGTATGTGCACATGACTGTGTCATATTGTATGGCACATTGTTTGAACAATCTATTAAAGGATATTGGAAAGATGTCATGGATTGAGCTTATCATTTAGGAGGCTAATCAAACGGTAACTTTTGTCTTGAACCATCAGTTCCTCCACCCCGAGTTCTCCAAGAAATCAAGGCTCATACTTCTCAAATACTCAAGACACTTGATTTGCCTTCAACTTCTTGATGCTGGGCCGCTTGAGGGAGTGCAGTGGTGCATTGAGGCAACTCTTCATCAACGACGAGTTCACCACTTCCACATTGGCTTCGACAGCCATAGGTAGATTATGCAGAGGGCACTTCCTTTTGGGAGGATGTGAAATACATTGATGCTATGGTAAAGCCTATCGTCCACTTGTTGAGACCTGTAGATGCTATGCAGCCATGCATCTGAAAGGTGTATGAGGCGATGGATAGAATGATAGAGAAGTTGCAAGAGTTAGAGCCCGATGAGGACATATACGATGAGATTTGTTCCCTATGTCTGACGAGGTGGAACTCCTATGCCTCTTCTATGCATGCAGCCGCATATATGGTGGACCCTGAGTTTCAGGAAAATGGATAGGAGAGTGATTGAGAGGTCAATGATGGCTGGAGGCGCATCTTGGATTGTCTAGTGCCGGATGGAGGCATTAGGTACAAAATTAGAGACCAGCTTGCTGCACACAGATCCTTTCGTGGTGCTTTTGGTTGTGCAGATGCACAAGGTTGGGGTTGCTTTGTGGTGGGAGGACTATGGTTCAGATGGGCTTGAGTATGTGACTATGCATCAGTACCCGTTATCTTTATCTGTGAATAGATTTATATCAAAATCATATAGCGGCTCTCGCTCCACCACTTTTTTTTAAGTACAGGTACGGAAAGCATGGTACCGGTACGGTACGTATTGAAAGTACTGAATGGATGAGTACAAGTACAGAATGCAACTATGGTCTACTCCCAAATCTTCAACTTGGTGTAAGTCTTTAGTTGGAGAATAATCTATGTCTGCTATGAAGAGTTGCTTGCTGTTTTTCTATAGTAATCAACACACAAACCCCAACCCTGGACTTCTACTTGCTTTCTAGACTGCCTAGAACCATGCTAGGCTAAAATCTAGACTTGCTAGCATTGTATACTGTGAAAATGAGCAAAAAGTAGATGTAAAAACGTTGATCCAATGCAAAAACGGAAACTCTAATTTTCTATGTAAGGGTTGAAATAATGCAAAAGAGGGAAACCCTAATTTTGGTGTGCAAACCCTACCCTAATTCACAACCATACCTAGGATTATCTTGGGCTCTAATACCACTGTAACATGAGTTCCTAACTTAACGGAGATTAACACAAAGATGGAGATTAATGCAAATCTTCCTATGCAAAAGCATGAATGAAAGCATGCAATAGACAAGATAGACGTAGACCTAACCTACTTTCTATCACTAACACGAATGAATATTCACAATGATCGTTTATGATGAGAACTTGGTGATGCTCACGTTATGTCGGGTGTGGCCTTATCTTGCTTGCCCACCACTGTCTCCAAGCACATGAATGACCCTTAGTCCTAGTCCTCTACTGAGTTGCAAGTCCTTGGGTTTTACTCTGACGAATAGGTGGAGCAGGTCATGACCTCTTTGTTGCTTACGTTAATGGTTAAGGATTGCTTCCAATTGTTTTATCTACCATGTGTGTGTGCAAGACTGAGATGTGAGATGCCTAAAATGAACTCTAAACTATCCTTTTATGATCGTGTTCAAGTTGGCCAACCCTTCACCCAAAAAATGTGTCCAAAAAATCATTTCTCATGTTCATATTGTGCCCAACTTGTGTCTCAACTATTGGTGCATTTCTTGGGCACCTTCGAGCAGCTATTGGGCTGCCAAAACAGCCCTAAATTGGCCATATTCTACCATGTACCTTGGGTAGAAGGCAGCTGCAAGTAGGAAGCATGTCCACGTGGCACTTACATGCGTGATGCACGTGACATCCCCTCTTGCTAAAACTGGAGCACCATGGAAAATCATGCACCTTAGCTCCACTTCTCTTCCATTCCAACTATAGGCTCAGCTCCATGTCCACCATCTCGATCTCCAAGCTCTCTTGACTCAGTTATTGGATCTTGTAGAAGAGATGTAGCCTCATCCTCCTTCGTATTGGACTTGGAGAGATTCTTTGGAAGCTCCTCGAAAACCGGTAGGCTAATCTCATCCTTCTCCTATTGGGATTTGCCTGCCCGAGAATCTACTAGCTCTCGAGTTTTGCTCTGAGACAACTACATCTTAAGCAACGATATCTCCTTCTAGGATCACATCTCCCAGTAGCTCCTTATGTCTTGGAAGCTCTCCCTTACTTGGACCAATGCTCTCAGTCTTGGGCTACTCTTCAACCCTAGGCAATTCCATCATGACCTTTACTTTATTTGCTATGAACTCCAGAACCACCTCGCTTGCAATCTCCCTTGCAATTTTCCATGCGTGTTCTGCATCCTATTGGTGTCATGCTTGTCATGCTTCTTCCTCTTGCCGCTATCTGAATTCGGTTGCAATCTCCTCAAGTCGCTATTGATGGTGGACATTTATCTCTCTGCATCCATGTTTGTACCTCTACATCAAGGTGAGGTTCTTGTTGAGGGAGTTTCCAAAAGAAGCCATTTCCTACCTAGGTTAGACCTAGGCTAAGACTTTTGTTGATCCTAGTCTACATGCAACCTATGCTACATGCAAAAATGGGTTGAAAACACAAAAATGCAAACCTTAATTTTGGTTTTGGACTTTGCACATTGAAGGGCTGAAAACACCGCACATTGAAGCTAGGGCTGAAAACACCGTTGCAAGGGCTGGTTTGATGCAAAACAAGGAAACCCTAATTTTGGCTACAAACCGTTAAATACAAAACCTAATTTCACAACCTTATTTGAGCAAGCACAAACTCTACCTAAGATGATTCTATGCTTTGATTCCAATGTCACATGAGTGACACAATGGAAAGACTAAAACATAGACGAACGCTAAGCATACGAGAGACTAACACTAATCAAACTTATCTTGCAAGCACTTAGAAGACAAGACCTAATCTCTCGTATATTGCAAACCGTGAGTGTTTACAAAGATGAACTTGGATCTTGGATGAGATCTTGCTAATCTGCTGATGCATATAAGATTACTTGTTGATTCACAGCTTCTGTGATGATGATGGTCCCCAAATGCTTGCGTTGATGGTTGAAGACTGCATCCAACAATTGTATCCACCATGTATGTGCAAAAGCAAAAATGCCTCATATACGGGGCGGGAATCACATGATCACAAGGGGAAGAGACCATTCTTCTCTTTCTTTGCCAACAACCAAAGAAAGAGGGTGATCTTTCTAGGCCTGAAACTGTCCCATAGCCTCTTCCAGAAATCTGAAAGAAAATGTGGTGAGAGGCCCTGTTACTGCCAATGTGCTGTTGCTACTGGGGTGCCATCAATCTCTGGCATTTGGATCATGTGGCCTGGTCATGCAGTATATGCAAAGAAGGGGGCATCCAAAGTCTCCTCCCGATGAGCAGGTTCATGCCAAGTCCACTCCCCTGAGTCCCACTGTAGGCTCGTGAGAGGTTGGCACTCTCACATCCATAGTCGCCAGAATCTCTCCCTAGCCACCTTGGTCGGCGGTGGGTCTATGTGCCACTCGTGCTTGAAAGCCAATCACCCTCACTCTCTGCAAGGTGCAACCCCTCAAGTCCTCTATGGGAAGCTCAGATCTCTCAAGTCTGCCATGGGATCCAATAGAAAAAGTGAGCAAACCATTGTCCTCATCTACTCTGTGGACCGCCACGTGAATATCATGTCTGGTAAACACACCTAGCCACACTAGGGGGGGTCGGGTTTGAGTCAGCCACTCCTGAGGGATAGTTGAGTTGATGTCGATGCTGAGCCCATCTCTACCCCGGACCCGTGTCAAGCCTCTCTCCTGCACCTTGCTGTGTGCAATCCAATCTCCAAGAGACCTGGCTAATCCCATGCTCAAGATGCCCCATTATACATGCGGTCGGGCCCCCAACATGTGGCCACTAGGTAAACAGATCAGGGGGTTCCGGACCAAAGGTTGTCAAAGCCGCTCCTTTGAGTTTGCCAGAGTGATCTATCTAAGAACCGGCCTAAGATGATCCCAAGCTTGAAGTTAGCTGGTTGCAAATCTGTCCTCAAAAGGTGGACTAAAATCATGGGCTTGCATCTTTGTGAAAATCCATCTGGAACAGGCCCCCAAGACTCGGGGTACGGGCTGAAATCCGGGCCAATAAGAAATCCTTCCAGGACTCACCACCAGGGAGGAGTCCTCTAACAATCAGCTTGCCTAGTAGGGCACGGCTCTAAATAGCAGGGTTAACAAGGCCTAGTCCCCCCCTCTACGACGTGGCTAAATGATCACTCTCCATGTCACCTTGGTCTTGGCTGGCCTCTCGTCCACTGCTTGCCCATAAGAAGTTCCGGATCAATCATTGTACATGGCCAATACATGCCCTAGAGAAGGCCGAGCACGAACCACGAGACTATCCTCTAAGGACGCCTTGTCTGTGAAAGCATTGAGGCCCCCCTAAACGAGACTATCCGCATATCAATCTTTGTGTGTGGCCAAACTAGTGGAACTGCCCTCCACTCGAAGAGTCTTGGGCGAGGGTTTAGATGGGGAATAATCACAATCCGTCTTGGGGTGAAGGCGCGCCAAGTGGGCACGGATCTTGTCCTCCCACTCCTTCCGAGCACGAGAGTATGCGTATTCTGGACTCCATCGATCACAATGGAGGTACTTGTAGGAGGAGGGGAGAGGTACTGCAACATAAGTATGCATGACCACAAAGAGCATTACCTCCAGGCTGGAGGTCACCATCTCTTTGTCCTGGTCTTTGTGGGCTGAGCCTCCAAGCTCCATCCTAGCCAATGGCCATAGATGGGTGAGTATGTCGGTATTGTAAAGATCGTGAAGATGATGAGATAGCGCTACTACCTGACCCTGGATGGCGGGCAGGCGACTCTGGTGGGAGAGCCCTCACCGGGGAGGCAATGATGGTCATCTCAACTAGCTCAGAGAAACAATGAATCAATCAGCGAACGGAACTCGTCGGCCACCTCTACTCCGGGTGGGGGGGCTGCTGCGGGGTGACACGAGTGCTTTGGAGAGACGGAGGGAGGGGGGTGGGTGGGCTTTGATGTAGAGGACGGGTTGAAGAAAATATTGTGGGCAAAGACAGGGGCACAGAAGGAGGAGGAGGGGGACGAGGGACGGGGGTGCCGCTAGGTAAGATCCATTGGAGACGAAGGTTGTTGGGAGAGGCTCACCGGGGCTTAGTGGGGTCTATTGGCCTCACTGGACACTGTGAGAGTCGGGGGAGAGCTCACGATGGAGAATCGGTCGCCAAATGAGAGAGGTTGAAGGGGCCCGCTTAGTGACAGGAGGGGGCCCGTCGCCAACTAGTGGGTGCTGTGATAAATGCTCATAACGGTTCTCTGACAAAACCGAATCCTCCTATGCTCTGCTAGCCTTGCGCGCACGCCGATGGCGCTCAGCCCTGGTGGTCGGGTAACGGCCTAGGCGCCGGTTGACCCGCGCCACTTTCCGGCAGTTGTCATCCACGGCCGGAACCTGATGCCCCGTTTCCCGAGAATTTGCTGCTCTCTCTACCCCCTCGTGAGGTTTTGCATGGGATTTTTGGGGGGGGGGCTGCTGGTGGTGGTCTCCTAGATTGACGTCGAGGGCAAGCTCTAGCTAGATGGCCCATCTGCCTGCAAATGAAACATTGGCTTGGAAGGCTTGAATACTCCACTGGCTGAAGGATGGGGTCTCCCCGGAGGCATGGGATAGATATAACGTGGGGCACTGAATCCGGCAAGCAACATAGATGCGGAGGGATGGAATCCCGGCTGCCCGTGCAAGGGTTGAGGCAGGGGGGGTGGCATCAATCTCTCGATGGCATCACCAATCACCGGGAGAAGCGGAAGGTATGCCTAATGCCTAATGCCTAATGCTTGGGAAGCCCGACATGCCAGCAAGTGGGTCAGACGTAGGGTCGAAGGCTGTGTTGCCACCGCGCAAAGAAGGTCTACGCTGTACGTAATGCAAGGGGGCTCAACTGCATGACTCGGTCCGACGCCTCTGACAAGTCGAACTCCATCTAGTAGTAGCCATGCCCCAAAGGGTGAATGTCTGTGATCTTTGTAGGCGCGCCAATGAGGCTCGCTTGTAAAAGATCCCTGAGTTGTCCACGCGTGGGGCAGCTACCAACAAATTTGTAAACCGGGGTGGAGGCTTCTAATGTTGCAACAGTCATGGCGAGGATCTGAAGGTTCGGAAGAAGATAAACAAGCAATGGCGGCCTCAGTCGGGGTTGATGGAGCAGCTGCCATGAAGTCCTCCTGAGGGATAAGACCAGAAAATGCCGAGGCTTGTCGAAAAAAGAAAAAACACCCCAAAGAAACTGAAGAGACTTCTTGTGGGAAGAGGGCGGGGAAAGCAAGCACTGGGAGGGGGGTGAGGAAACGGGAAGAAAGAGGAAGGGGGGGGGGGGGTGAAGGCGCTGAGATAAGAGGGGAATGCGGGGCAGCAATGGGCAAGGAGGGGGAGGGGGCAGGCGGCAAGGGGCACAGTGGGGCTGGGCAGGAGGCACAGGGGGGGCGGGCGCAGGAGGGGGGGAGGGTGTGCAAGATTGAGATGCGAGATGTATAAAATGAACTCTAAACTCCCTTTTACAGGGTGTAATGATGCTGGTTGGTTTCAGGTTGGCCAATCCTTTTATGATTCCAAAAAAGACCAGATCTGTACATGCCCTTCAAAACAGTCACATGCATCACACATAGTGAACATGCTTCCTCGCCTTCTAGGCAAGATACATGGCAGAATATGGCCTGTTTGGGCTTGTCAATATGTGCTCAAAGTACCTAGCTCATGCACCAATAGTTGGGTCAAGTTGGGCACAATATAACATAAGAAATGAGGTACATTGGAGAAGTAGAAGGCACGGCTCGTGGCGAAGGTGGAGGACCTTCGCACAGCTTGTGGCGATGTCGAGGGATTCGACTTTCACCAGACATTTGCCCCCATAGCTAGATTGATCACCATTGGCACAGTACTAGCTTTGGTTGCTAATGTATGTAGATGGACATGAAGTCAAGCTTTATGAATATATATCTCAAGGAGGTGTATGTTGAGTAACCACTAGGTTTTGTGATGTTCAGGCAAGGTATGCAGACTTCGAGAAAGGCATTGTATGGGGTGAAACATGCGACTCGAGCTTAGTATGAGTGGATTGACACGCATTGATCTTTTCAAAGCCTTCCAGATGCAAATTTGTATACTTTCTCTGAGTAGGGTAGGTACATAATCATAGTCGTATGTGTGTGTGGACTACCTTATTGTGATGGGGACCCCTATGGAGGTTGATGCAAAGTTGTCTAGGGAAGACACTTCTCCATTGGTGGATGTGAAGGAGCACTTGAAGCTTGAGGGGAGTTTGATTTTCTTGTGTAATACACACCAGGACATCAGCTTTTGCTGTTGGTGTATTGAGCTGGTACTCGAATCAGTCCCAGGAGAATCACTGGATGGTAGGGATGCGGGTATTAAAGTACAACATCACCTACACCTTTGGGCAAGACCTTGATTGGATATTGTAACGCAGACTGGACAAGAGATAGTGATAGCAGAAAGTCAGTTTTTGGATATTGTTTTTTACTTGGGTTTGGAGTTACCTCTTGGATCAGGTAAGAAACAGCCTATCGTGGCTCTTTTTCTACAAAGGCCGAGTACAAGAAGGCAAGGTGCTTTGCTTCATGTGAAGCAATCTGGTTGAGGAGAAAATTGGGGAACACGAGGGCTGCACAAGAGCAACCAATAGAGTTGTGTGACAATCAAAGTTGTGTGGCAATTGAAAAGAACTTGGTGTTCCACGCTCATACGAAGCACATTGAGATACAGTATCACTTTGTGCATGAGCTGATTATGGATGGAGAGGTCAAGATGGTCTACTACCTAACAACAAAATATCTTTACGAAGGCTCTTGGGAGAGATCTAGTGGAGCCTTCATCGACTCGGCATCGGGCCGAAGAGGTAGTTCGCCTACGGGTGGACATTGAGGGGGGGTGTTGGAAATCAATGTCCCACCCTTGTCATTGTGACTGCGAGGGGCTTCTCTATTTTGTAAGGGCCCCTTTATGAGGAGAAGCCTTTGTGTGTTGAGTATGCTCAGATGCCTAATAGTGCCCAGTTCAGACACTCTAGATTTGTAATCTTGGATTGAGCTAGAAGCTTTTCCTGGCAAATACATCGAAAGGACTAGTGGTTGTTCCTTACATTTATGGTATGTTTCCTCTTGGTTGTGCACTTAAGAATGCTTGCTTAAGTGTGGTTTTTTCATACTATGCATAATGGAGTTGATAGTTATATAGTCTTGCGGGTTGACTACCATGAGTAGATAACATGCACATTCCTAAAAGGTGAATTTGGGCATGTTCCTGGATTCATCTAGGTGTATATATATATATGTCTAGATGCTCCCTTTCTCATGTGAAAAGGGGATGATGACTGGGCAAACAGGAATAGCTTAAGTGGGGAAATGTAGGTGGCTTCAGCTTTATAAGTCACATATTCCATCCACACAAAAACAATGCTGGAAATGATCTCTTGTGACACGAAAGTCTTAAATGGCAACTTAAAATGTTAAGCAATAAGCTAACACATTTTCAAACAATATATGAAAACATAATTTCAGATTAAGATTTTGGTTGCAACCCAACACGCTACTGAAGAAGATTGAAACAAGAACTACTTGTACCACAAATATATTTCTTAGTTGTTGACTGCCTTTATTATCCCTTTCCATAGGGGATCTTTCTCCCTGTTCATTATGAATCATTAGTTTGGAGCATGGAAATTGGAGATGAGGAAGATGCTCACAGTGGCAGTGGATCCCCCCTCCCAACGTATTGCGAGTTGTTAATCTTACCTTTTCAAAGTGGAACATTTGCAGAGGAGGTTCAAGAAGACGAGCCAAGCATCTAAAATGTTTGATTATATAAGTTTAATAGGTACACTGATCTACATAATTATAACTTATGAGTTAAATAGGTACAATTTTAACATATTTTCTCTGACTCTGAAACAAAGATTATTTTGCCTTTGTCTGTGTTTATTTCTTAGCTCACTAAGTGTGTATCATTTTAATCTTCCTCCATAAGAGTCTGTCATTAGGTTTGTTAGCTGTTTTGTGATCTGACTTCTTAGGGCGTCTACACACCGGTACACAAAACACAGATGGGCTGTGGGCTATAACGATGATTGTCCATCCATGATCCCCTGCCCTCTGCCTGTCATCAGATGCTCTGACAGGGAGGATGGGTGGGTGATGTCTGTAAGGGGCATTAGTTTCTTGAAGTGGACAATGTTCTCTCAATAGTCCTTTGTTTCAGGTTGGGCACAAGAGGAGCTCAAGAGGCTCAAATGTGGGGCTTATGTCAAGGTATTCCCATATCCTGTTTGTGACAGCTGAGGAAAGATTAAACAAACTTATCGTTGGTACATTTTGCTAAGTTTGCTTTGCTTCACCTATGCAGGAGAAAAGGCTCTCTGGCAGGTACAGTAAAACAGTGTCATGACTTCATGCACAAAAAATCACAAGAAACTCCAATGTAACTAGGATGTTTTGGTGGATGATAATGCTTGCATTTAGTCACACACAGATGATAGACCTTTAATGAGCCATGTTTTGACCGACCTTTTGCTGCAGATACTTAAATCTTGCAGACTGTGCACAGGTGAAATCAATATTAAACCATCGGTTCGTCCTCAGGAAGTTGCACTTGGGTGGTTGCATACACATTTCTTGAGCAATGCAGTCTGTATATTGTACCATACCTCATTTTTTGGATGCCTAGAGTGCATGAGGATAGGACTTGTCAAACCTGAACACTCTATTCGTCAGTGCATGCCATCAACAAGTGCCCCTGTAAAAAGAAATAAGCGTCAACAAGATTATTGTGGTAGTGCATGTAGCAAACAGCATTTTCATAGCATTCTCTCATTCCCTTGTAATTCATTCAAAATTATTTGCATATTTTTTGGTATGGTCAACTGCTCATCTGAACAATTAATTACAAGTATTGAATATTTGGCTACAAGTAATTGATATTTGAATGGCTACAAGTAATTGATATTTGAATGAGACCTAGTTGTAATTATATATCAAATCAAAGGTCTCCAGCTCCACTGACATTGTATTCACGCAAATAGCATATTGTACAGTTTAAGGCGAGCACCACTAAAAAATGCACTGCACTTCTTTAAAGCTAGCTCTTAGCCATAATGCATTAAGAAGGTGTAACACTGGACAGTAGCATTCATATCTCTACAACAATGCATGATGCTCAGCAGTTATATTGCTCAAAAGGCCTCTTTTGCAAGTTTCCTGTTACTTGGTACAAGCAATCTAGTCTCTGGTGGAGCCCACTTGGATTTGTTGTATAAGAAATGTTTATGGTTTATGTCTTTCAATTAAGTATACACAGTTCTTATTTGCAAATTTGATGAGCACAATAGAACAACAATCAAAGAAATGTCTTTTAAAGAGAATTGTACAATGTACAATACTTGTAATAACATATTACCAAAATATCCTTGTGTAAATATAATGCATGAAGAAGAATGTTCCTTTATACATTATTCAACTGATATCAATACATTTTTTTTTCAACGGCACTTGGGGGACAACCATGGCTGAAGCTTGCATACTCAAACATCAATCTCCATATGGAGATTCTAATGGTTGTGGACATTATCCCTTTCTCCAAATGCATTTCTAGCAATTCATCACATATTCTTGAACTCCTTGAACATAGGCCTCGCAAATTTGCAGGTATGTAACACTTGAGGATACCATGACTAAGTATACACAGTTCTTGTTTGCAAATTTGATGAGCATGATAGAACAACAATCAAAGAAATGTCTTTTAAAGAGAATTGTACAATGTACAATACTTGTAATAACATATTACTAGAATATCCTTGTGTAAATATGGACATTCTCCCTTTCTCCAAATGCATTTCTAGCAATTCATCACATATTCTTGAACTCCTTGCACATAGGCCTCGCGAATTCATGGGTATGTAATACTTGAGGCTACCATGACTAAGTATTATGAGTTCTTATTTGCAAATTTGATGAGCATGATAGAACAACAATCAAAGAAATGTCTTTTAAAGCGAATTGTACAATGTACAATACTTGCAATAACATATTACCAAAATATCCTTTGTGTAAATATAATGCATGAAAAAGAATGTTCCTTTATACCTGGCAGAGATGTGCACACAAAAGCCCTCCATCTCAAAAGACTCACATCATCCAGCAACTCTTGAGGTAGGCATTTGAGGATCTCCACATCACATGCAGACAGCCTATCAACACCATTCATCGAACTTAAATCCACAAAATCTGTTCTGTGGCATTGATCTGTACCAGGAACCAGGTGTACGGATTTCTGCTGTGTCTCCACATCACATGCAGACAGCCTATCAACACCATTCATTGAACTTAAATGCACACAATCTGTTCTGTGGCATTGATCTGTACCAGGAACCAGGTGTACAGATTTCTGCTGTGAAGACACATTCCCTGCATTTGTAGATTCATGTTTTATGATTTGTGGCGCAAGCTCCAATGATTGCCCAAAAGACAAGCTTTGTATGCTTGGGTGTGTGAAGTCCATCTGCATGGGAAATGGCCTGTGGGACCTCAGTGCTTTGCAGACAGGCTGGAGTGTTAAATGAAAGCACTCTACTCACACTGCTGATGGCTTTCTTTGGGGTGACAAAGGAGGTAGCATTGGCTGGAAATCTTATGGGAGACAGGATGGATGCCAACCTCAGGTTTTTGAATTGAGATGGAGTTGCTTCCTTGATTTACACTACCATTAACTGCAGAGAATTCCCGTCCGACAGCTTGCCATGGCCACACTCTAAAGCTCTACCCTGCTTTTGCCTCTCTTTCTGCCTGAAGAAGCGCAATAGCCGTAGTCAGTGGTGAAAACCATCCAATATCAGACAAGCCCCCCAAGCCAAAACAAAAGTCGATCACTAGTCATACCTGGGAAACCTCAAGATGTGAGTCAGACAATGTGAAAGAGGGCTTCAGTGGCTCTGCATTATTCTCACCATAGCCAGAAGCTGAGACTTGATGAAGAATGGATGCCTGAGGCACATCAGTGTCATCCTGACAACAAGCGAACATCAGAGATTGAGAGACTATCTTCATATCTAGTGTGCCAAAGACAACAATGGCACTGTCATACCAATCACAGAGCTGTACCAGTAGGTTTTCACCAGTAGGGCTAATTTGAGCAGGCTGTGATGGAACTCTCGTCTCGCCTGGCCACCATCTCTGTGGTTTTTCCTGGAGATTTACACCTCTGCACAGAGTCATCTCTTTCTCTTGAGATAGGAAGCAGAGTGATGCGGAGATCTTTGTGAGAACACTGGGACTCAGCATCCCATGAAATGTGCTCTTCCACCTGAAGAGCTTCTGGAAGAATATGCTTCATCTGTGTGAGATGGTTTTGAAGGAATCAGCTGAGGGGGAGCAAAGGAAAACTCAGTTCAGTTCATTGAAGCAGAGGAATGAAGATTTAACTCTGGTGAAAAAGGCCACTATTTACCGATGTGTGCAGAGCTTGACGTTTAGCCATGGAAAGTAGGTTGAGAGATGATGCCATGCCAGGAGAAAAATGGGGGGGGAAAAAACAGCTTTCAAAAGGGAAGAATGCAGGCCTTCGCATCTTTACCTCTCAGGAGCACCTCATTCTTCGAGGGTTTGCAGCTGTGCCCAGAAGCCCATAGATGGTGGTCCTTGTTCTGAAACCCGGCATGGAAACATGCAACAGGATGCTATGAAATCATGCCGGGAGATGGTGGGAGATGGATAAAAACCCATCATCAGGGGATAGAAGGATATAACATCATGACAATCCTCTCTCTCTCTCTCTCTCTCAACACCCCCCCCCCTCCCCCCCAACACACACACACACAGAAAGAGAAAGACCTTCTTTACTGTGCAGATAGCAGTTGCTTCTTGCCCCACACAAACACACACACATACACAGAGAAAAGAGAGCTTATTTACTGTGCAGATATGGTTGGAACTCTAATTCTTTCAAAGACTTTTTGGCACAAAAAAGCATTAAGCATCAATGCATAGCTCCTTATACACCATAGCAAAATGGTTTTGCTAAGAGAGAGAGAGAGATGATTATTATGATGTTATATCCTTCTATTCTTCTCCCTCTCCCACCATGGCTTTCTGTTCTCCTGGCATAATTTCATATCATCTGTGTGTGTGTGTGTGTACACCCCCCCAAGAGAGAGCTTCTTTACTGTTCAGATAGCGGTTGCAACAGGATGAAATGAAATCATGCCAAGAGAACAGAAAGGCATGGTGGGAGAGGGGTCTCTCTCTCTCTCTCTCTCTCTCTCACACACACACACACACACACACACTCACTCACAGAGAAAGAAAGAGAGCTTCTTTACTGTGCAGATAGCGGTTTCTTCTTGCCATCACCAGATCTCGGTAGCTGCTACTTGGTACAAAGAAACCCTAGAATCCCCTTGGCCTGCTTCTCTTTGTCTAGACTGCCTATTCTTGTCCGAGCCTCCATTGGGCTCCCTGCTGCTGAGCGGAACGCGAAATTAGCCTAGCCTCCACACAGTCGGTGGTGCAGCTAGATCAGACTTCAAGAAAGACGCTGTGTTAATAACTTCGGCCTTCCTAATTCCAATGGCGGGAAATCCTACGTGTACATCATATGCCTTCGTGGAAAGGATACCTGTACGGCCTTGCCACGTGTTATGCATTCATTCCATGAGTTTTTTTCCTAGAGGTCTAGGATCAATCAGAGCCGTTGGATCATAAAGTTTAGATCGACAATTGGATATCTCTGTTTTAAGGTTTTCCCTTTGTAAAAGACAAGTAGAAAAGCCCACTTCCTTGGAAGCTCAACAAAAAAATATACCTAGGTTGAGGGCAGCGAATGGGATGATAAATCTCTATAGGCTCCATTGGGTGCTCTGTCAACATTAGTTCTTCTTTTGGATACACTGCAACATCAACAAAAAATTATACCCAGGTTGAAGGCAGTGAATGGGATGATAAATCTCCATAGGCTCCATTGGATGCTCTATCAGCATTAGTTCTTCTTTTGGATACATGCAATGAACTGGGGTTGGCCACTCAAAGCATGTAATGCCAACATGGGTGTAGGAGCACCATCCATAGGCAAAGAGAAGGGCAAGGTTGCCATAAAAGCTTGATAGCTTGTAATCTTGATTAGTATGAGTTAATTGTGATTAGTAATTCTCATTGGCCTATGTACCACTTTTCACACACACTTATTAATGTCCACTCTCCTTGGCCTTTGGCCCATAAGCCTATGTCCCCCACTTACTCTTGGCCCCTTGGCCTATTCCAACTTATGCTTGGCCCTTAGCCTACTATATACACTTTGTCTCCACATTCATGTGTCCACTGCTTCATTACAAACCATCCCCACCCAAATATGTTTCGTCCTCAAAACATGCACAAAGTAAAACCATAGTATGGATGGTTTGCATAAGCATCAAAATGAACCACTTCACACTTCTTTGCCAAAGCTCTCTAAGAGAGCATGATTTGAGCCTTTGATACATCCAAAACTCCATGTAATGCTCCCCAACTCATTGTCAATCATTGCTAAGAAGTGTATATGCCAATTGCATCCGTTTGAGCCTCTCTTATGCCTCTTAACAATAAATTACAACAAGCTGCACTGTTTTGACTCAAAAATCCACCTTGAATGCATCTAAAAGGTGTTCCATCCCCTCCAACATAGAGGTGGACTACCATGTTGCTTCATCTTCAGGTAAACCTTTCCACTTGATAAGATATTCATGCAAAGTACGGTTGTGTAACACCTTCTCTCTTTCTCCCAACACCTTCTCGGGAATGTACTCCACCATGCCATCTTCACTCATGGATGGAAGCTCATCTAATACTTGCACCTCCAGCCCAACATATGCCTTCAAATGTGATATGTAAAAGACATCATGTATCCTTGTAGTAGATGGACGTAGCAGTTGATAAGCCACTTCACCAACCCTTCTCAATACTTTGTATGGCCCATAATAACGGTGTGCAAGCTTTGTGTTGGTGCTACCTTTGAGATTGTGTAATGCATATTATCCCTATTTGCCACTTCAACTTTTCTCTTCATGTTAATGCATCCGGGTACAACTTGAGATTTCCCAATGATTTGTGGTTCACAAAACTATGTGTGCTACCGTTGTCCACCAACACAAATGCATCTCTTTCCTTGACCTTAGCCTCGAATATAAATGTATGTGTCCCTTTGCAAACCAGCATAGGATTCATTGGATATGGAACAAAGAGTACCATTGTGTTCATATGCCTTGTAGCACCCAAAGTATGAGGTAAGCCATCATTGTAATCATAAAGATCACCAAGAGAACCGCTGAGGTCAAAAGGAAACTCCCCTTCTGGTTTTAAAGAACGGTTGGCATCCACAAACTCATATGGCTCATCAAGTGGCTCCATTTCTTTGTCTCATTAGTCTCGTCCACTACTTCTGAATAAACGATATTAATTTTGACGTTGCGGGCTTCGCACTCCTTCCAATGCTCTTTGTGATACTTCCCACCACATTCGTAGCATAGGTTTTGTCCCTCATCTCATTATGCGGTCTTCCCTCGCAAATTTAGTCTTGTTAACCCCATCATTAATTGGCTTTGCACCCACTTGTGAAGGCTTTTGGGAAGTATTCCCACGTTTGAAACCTCCCGCATTGTATGGTTTGCCACCACTACCATATACGGTAGAAAATTTAAGTACATTGGAGTGGTAAAAGGTGACTTTGTGAAAGTATTTGACCCGTAATCCAACCAACTATTCACCCATGTATTTGTATACTTTTCCTCATATACCTCGGCCAAGATCATTGCATCCTTGAGAGTTTTTGGTCTTTGTGCTTTGACATCCGTTCCAATTGCATTCTTCAAACCCTTTATATACTTCACTATTTTAAACATTAAACCCTTCTACATGAAGCATAAGTTTAAGAAACTTATGTGTATACTCTTTCACACTTGAGTATCTTTGTTGTAGATTGTCCCATTCACAAACCATTTTATCTTTGTGCATCTTGGAAGTGAATGCTTCTCTCATATCTGCCTTGAATGCATCCCAACTTGTGATCTCATAATCTTGTGATTGGAAACCATGCATGAGCATACCCTTCCAAGTGTAAGGTAGCATAGTAAACCTTAGCTTTCTCACTTTGACGGTTCATCTCCAAATAGAGATCCACTCCTCAAAGATGTCATTGTTAGTGCCTTCACTACTAAACTTTGAAAGGACAATGTTATCTTTCATACCCTTGAATTCATCTCTATCCCCATGATGATCACCATGCCTACGCATAGGCCCATCCATATGATCATTGTTATCCTCAAACTCATCATCAAGATCTTCCTCAACATGAGGTCTTGAAGCACTGCCTTGATGAGTATTCCCCTTAATTGCAATATGACCATCACTCCTTAGGAATATTGAGCCTTTATTCCTGGGGTTTGGAAATGTGTGACCCTTGCCTTTGGCTTCATTAGGTGTGTATGGAAACATTGGATTGCGCATAGCACCATAAGTAGAATGAAAACTTGGGTGATGATTCTCTTTCTCTTCAACATGAGCTTGTCAAATGAGATGGTCCCCCTTTATTTTCATCCTTGCTCTTTATGTCAGCACGAATGCCCCTAATCTCTTGCACAATTGGTTGCATCATTCTTTCCACAAGTGGTTGCATCACGATTTCCATCATGCTTCTCATCATCATCATCATTCGTGACATGTCATTTGTCATAGCGGGCATCGCTTATGCATTTGATGCATTGGCCACATTTACCCAATTTGCACATGATTTGTCCTATGTGTCATATTTGCATTGTTGTTGTCCCCTTGTAAATTTATGTCCTCTTCACCAATCACCTCTACATGATCCTGATTCACCATTTTCGCGTCTTCTCTTAGCTTTTGAAGTCCTAACCCTTGCTTGGATGGAGTTTAACTTTAAAGCGAGCATGCACGAACCGAGCAGAGATAAAAACCGAGCATGCAAAGACGGAGCGGAGCGGTAAAAAAGAGCAACATTGAGAGAAGTGATAGAATTCAACCACTGTAGGATTAAATTCACACCTCCTATCTATTGTGATTGTCTATTGAAAACTCTACAACACTACAACAAACCTTACAACACTACAACTTGATGCGACAAAAAAACACTCAACCGTAGAAGGAATCTCTATATCCATGTCATGAAAAATTTGATAACTAAACCATACAATAGAAAATTTAATTGCACACATTTTATCTACTCCATATAAACAAATTCATGAAAGAGATTAGAAGACCTGAGGTTATCAAATTTTTCCAAACCAAACCATACAATAGTCATAGTCTTAGCACAATAGTCATAGTCTTAACACAACACCCAAAACTCAATACACTTTACACCTTCTCTTCTCTACTCTCATTGTCTATAAACTGACATCCTACTCTTATCCCTTTGTTAGTTTTGGTATTGATTGTATCATAGTATGCATCCATGCTCATCTTCCTTGCAACTTCCTCCACATAACATGGTAGTACACTACAATAAGAATTTCATAAACCGCATTTCATTAAAATTTCAAAGCGCACTACAAAAACTCACACACAATGGCATATCATCCCAAAGTGCATATAATGTCCTAAACAAGTCAATAGTAGTAACCATGACCAACCATGACTAAAAAACAACTCAATAGCAGTAACCATACTAATCAAAAGGACAACCATATGCATAATCCACCAACTCACTCTCTGAAATCTCCTCATTGGAGCTATGGACGGATCTCTAGTACTTGCAAGAGGTCCCTCTGTAGGTCATGGGGGCAACAACCTCCCAAGAGGTCACCCATCTATGTGCGTGCATACGTGCTTAACAAACTTTCCACAAATTGGTCTACCCATCTAGACCCAGAACCTTAAGGTGTTAGGGACCTCCAGTCTAGCCAATTTGTGCAAGCCTCATATCTAGGGACCACTTTGTCACCACAAGTTGAGCTTATCCCACTACCCTCCACCAAAGGTCGTAGAATGCAGCCAACAATGTTAGGGTCATTATCAAATGAATAGCACACGCGGCCATATGCAATACATGCACGCATCAAAGGGGCTCTACCACTACCCGTCTCCAAAGCCAATCCTCGGGGAGGACAAAGAGCCTCTAGAAAGCATCGCACAAAACCCACACTCAATTGCACACCTAATGTCAAATGTGCCTCCTTGTTAGCCTCCAATGCCCTCGCAGTATCTGGCAAATAGTGATGAATGATGTGCTGCAAGAACTACACACCATGAGCATGTTGCAATGTGGCACTCTCTTGAAGGCACAAAGAGGCCATGTAGCCTTGATGTAGCAGCATGTAGTAAAGGTAGAAGGCATCCTTCTATCACATAATAAATACAAAAAATCAAGACATCTCACAAAATTTTCAAGAACAACACGGTACTTAGTGTACAATAACCATGTCAAATACCTCTATGGCAATGCCATCAACCATAACCTCACCCATGAAGGCTACATCCTCAACGATGAATCTACGCACAATCTCCATGTCACACCACGGGACATATTTCTCCACCCATGAGGGAGAATCCCCTGAAAGTAGAGGCAAGACAAACAACCCACCATCTTGAGTCGGCCAAACAAGCTATCGCCACTCCAAGTCCATGCCAAATATGATCCTCCGACACCTTGTTCCACAATGGAACACCCTCCCCTCCATGCATAGATTGCATATGAAGATCCAAAAGCACAAAGTCAAAAGCCCATGCTATCATCTTTTTCTTTTTCTTATACTCCACCCCCAATTTATCCATGTCGGGAAAAAATGTATGGATCATTGAATAATCTTCATTTCTAATAGAGGATGCAAAATCCTTACCCATAGAAGTATAATCTCCACATCCAAATAAAAAGATGGAGCGATCCAAAGAAATCCCCCCTTGTGTGGACAAGGGTGACACATAGAGTTTTTGGGACAGTGGTCTAGGGCGGGAGGATGGACCTAAACAATCATGACAAGTATAATGAACGAATAACAATCACAACAAACAAAGCAATCTACTTGTGTAAATGCATAAATAGAAGCATACCACTATGAAAGCTACCATGCATACCAACATCGAGGGGAGGTGAACTATCATAAACAAGGATATTACAAATTAATACAAAACAAACAAAGAAACAAAAATTTTAATTTTACAAGGAAGGACTACAAATTTTCCAACATAGAGAGTTAACATTCTCAAAGAAGCATGAGACTGCTAGGGCACTTTTTCCCTCACTAGGAGGGTTTTCTCCCGTGCATTGTATATATTCCCATCACTTCTAGGGGTTGTTATCTTTTGCACATTTGCACTCATAATACACCACTATGTTAAGCTCCAAAATTCTTCTTCTTCTCCAAGATATGTTTGCATTTCCACAAACCTAACAAAATCTAGGAGCCTTCTGTAACTCTTTTTGAGCTGATTTAGACAACAAAGATTCATCTGGGTTATTGTTAATCTCTTTAAGGGTCACGAGGTCTTCTTTAGTACCTACAAGTTTTTTCCCTTTCTTTTTCTTGAGGCATTTTTTCATTTGACTGGTCGTCTCGCTAGAAACCTTAGCCTCAATTAGGGGTGTAGATTGAGCTTGTTGCCGAGTGATTACATCAAGACTTGGAAATTGCTTGGATTTGTTACAAGCTACTTGATGTGAGCTAAGAATGTTACAGGGATTGAGATCGGGAGTCTAGTTTGTCTATAACACATCTATCACTCATGGCTAGGGGCTTGCTAGAGCTTTCAAAGATTGATTGGATAGTGAGTGAACAAATAAGTTATGCCAAATTGTTCACAACTAGCTAGGAACTTTCAACGATTGATTGGAAAGTGAATGATTAAATGAGCTATGCACATTCTACTAGGGGCATGCTAAGATATAGAGGGTGTAGTAAACCACTACATGTAGAAGAATAATCGGCCATATTGTGTGGTTGATATTGTTCGCAGCCTACAAGAGTGCATTTAATAGAGGACTCTGCTATTTGATTTGCCCTTTGGTTTTTGTAGTTTGCTACTAGTCACCAATGCTTAGGAGCTTGGGATCTCCCCCTTCCTATAGCCATCACACAAAAAATAAGCATTAACTCTATAGAATCATGTAGGTAATAGGACGTGAATATCTGATCACCTTGCTTGTCATCACATTATAATAAAAAGGGAGGGACCGGAGAGAGAGAGAGAGAGAGTAGCGAGCAGGGGAGGAGACATAACATTCTCATTCTTTATTTGAATTAAATCTCTTACACCAATGTGCATGCATACACCAATCAAGGAGCACTCACCTATGCACATACATGTATACACTAATCAAAGCGCATGCACACTCACATACTTGGAATGCACTGATTGCACACAACCACCCAAAGGTTGGTCACTCCTTGTATGGACTTGAATGGAAAGTATGGGGCTCTCTCTCTCTCTCTCTCTCTCTCTCTCTCTCTCTCTCTCTGTGCAAAAGCAAAATCATTACTTGCAATGCTTAAGAGTAAAGATTTAGTCTCTTGGGTTGCACTAATTAATATATCAACATCAAACAATAGCATATGGAGGCCCATGGTGGGCATGAGAGAGAGGGCATATGACAGAGACATTGGTCTTTGTCATATGCTCGGCGTATGGGCTTGGAGGCCCATGTGGGCATGAGAGAGAGGGCATATTATATATGACATTGCCCTTTGTCATATGCCCTCATGCCCACCATGGTGGCCACGAGATAGAGGGCATATGACAGAGTCATATCCCCTCTCTCAAGGCCACCACGGGCCTCCAAGCCCATACGCCGGCGTATGGGCTTGGAGGCCCATGGTGGGCATGCTCTCTAACATGGCCACCATGGGCCTCCAAGCCCATATCGCTGTAATGGCTTCTCATCAGCACTACACTCTCAACGCATGAGTATCCTGACCCAAATATCATCTCCGCGCTGAAGACAGTAATCGTGCACTTATTAGACATCTAGAAGACGCTTTTCTCTCAAGGCCACCAAGGGCCTCCAAGCCCATACGCCGGCCTTGAGAGAGAAGCATCTTCTAGATGTCTAATAAGTGCACGATTACTGTCTTCGGTGCGGAGATGATATCTGGGTCAGGATACTCATGCGTTGAGAGTGTAGTGCTGATGAGAAGCTGTTACAGCAACTGTTGTTGAGTCAACTTCTTTTGTTACCGCAAGGCTGATTCTTGCGTGCTTGCCACATTGAGGGTTATTGTTCGCTTCAGAGACCCAGCCTAGATTGAGCTCCACTACATGCAGAACATCAAACTCATCCGCAGCACAGACGAGCCCGTGTGCGCTTTTGCCGCACGAGTCGTAGCTGGGGACTTGCCGAACACCGTATGCGAGCCACGAATGGCTGCAAGCATACAACCAGGAAAGCAAGCTTAAACAGAATGCAAGGGTGTGTCACTCACCGCTCAAACCACCGCCGTGGTGAAGGATTCCCGCATCGCAGTGAAGGAGGAGCCGCCGTCGTCGCTCTACCGCCTCGCCGCCGCGCCGTGCTGCTACACAGTGCTTGATCGCTCTCTCACTCTCTATCTCTCTCTCTCACACACGCAGGAGAAGGAAACCAAGAAGACAAGGCAAGAGCACTCTTGTATTCAACACCTTGAAAATAAGAGTTTTAGGGTTACATTTGACTCTTATAGGTGACTTGGCCGTTCACACATGGGCGTCCATACATGGCCGTTCACACGGGCGTCCATACAGACCGATCCTAACCCTTACCCTGCTGATATTCAAGGTGCGCCTCTCATCGGCGATCACCCAATCCCTTTATCCTTAACATATGGTGCCGACAAGCCTGACCCATGACTCAGAATATTTAAATTAATGATGTAAAACATAGTACGTCTCAATGTCCATCATAGGTTAACATGCCCCCCTTCTTGATGTAGATTCCATCCTCGGAAGCTATGGTACGGTAAGCTCGATAGGGTTGTTGTGGTAGACCGTCTGCAAAACAGGAAAGTAGAGTGAAAGTATGCTGGAATTCAAAAGATATAAAGTGTATAAATTCAAGCATGTTAGACCACAATGGATGTTGCTATGAGAACTTAGTTTAAGGGGTCACATGAATGAGCTACTGTAGCAAATTAACAGGAGTTTAAAATTATTGAAAGTAAATCAAGAGTTAGCAAGGTGTCAAAGGTTAATCAAGGTTTATAACTGGCCTAAGTCAAGGAAAATAACCAAGCTTAATAAATAAACAGATGACCACACTGTGTCTACTCTAAGAACAAGTTAATACCACGAGCCTAGGGACACAAGAAACATCAGAGTTACAGGAGCCTTTTGCCTTTATTTCTTTATGCACGTGATAATTTTTACACACAATGGCGACCTTCCTAAGGCAAAACTAACATCGATCCTGGTACCATGTTTAACACAAGGCATTATCCAGGAATCTATTAGTTCTACCCCCTACCAACCAAGGCATCGGTCTGGAGTAGAATACTCCTCGCCTACCAAGTATCAATAAGACGATAGGCCAACATTAGAGCACATGGTAGACTTATATTGCCATTTATTGTAGGCTTTTTTTTTTAAATTTATTTCTTTTGATCTTCGCTCCTGAACTATAATTTATCTTGCATCCTTTTGACAAAGGGGTAAAAGCTATGGCCTAGAGGTCAACACACACATAGCCAGGTTGTTTAAACATTACGATGGTTTTAACCCTAGACTTAAGACAATCGTATTCCAAGGTTAACTAAAGATTGCATGCATTCTCAAGAATATATTCAATAAGGTTAAACTCATTAATGATTCACACTAGCACGTCAGGCAACTTCAAAATCTAAGTAGTCTTTGACAAGTTCCATGTGGTCATGCCTTCAGTTCATGCAATTAATTACACCTGAAAAATGAAAGAGAGTGGGCATGGAAGAATTACACCTGTATTTTGGAGATCTCCTTGATTCGATGAGAAAAATGCTCGCAATTTGATGAGATATTTATGTATGAGCGTTGCGGCTATCTCAAGACTTGAAAGCGAACCCACCTCAAACTTTTCCACCTGTACAACCAACTAACAAGCACTATACCTCGAGAGGCACATCAGTGTGAAAAATTAAAGACTCGTTTAAGGAATCCAAACTAGAAAAAACTTGAAAACACTAACCTACCTACCAATCACCACACTACTACTGAGGATACGGTAAGAGGATGTTGTAGAGTCCTGGCTCTAGCCCTAAGGCTAAGCCTCTATCCGCATCATCATTGTGTTAGATATTTCCTTTTCGTTTTCCCATCCACATAAACTCATCAAGAATGTAACCATGTGAGGATAGTCATCTTGT
Source organism: Cibotium barometz (assembly GCF_041138505.1). Lineage (NCBI taxonomy): Eukaryota > Viridiplantae > Streptophyta > Polypodiopsida > Cyatheales > Cibotiaceae > Cibotium > Cibotium barometz. Next base: position 19,984,650 of record NC_141084.1, read on the forward strand.
GGAAAAGGAAAGCATTGGGCTATCGGGGATATGTCCTCTCTACGGAGTAGGGGTCAGTCATGGTCAATAGGCGAATTAGCCATTCTAATTCCTCAACATTTTCCTCTCTGGCTAGTACATCTATATGATCCCATTCAGTTTCAATTACAGGATAGCACATGTGAAATATCTGAGAAAGGTATAGATGATACCTCTCACCAAAGGTGGGAGTGGATGAAGTGTATGATGATCGTGCATCTGCCATATCTGCAAACACAGATATAGCATCAGTTGGTTTATGACAGGTCAATCTAGTTCTTGATTGTATATACGGATATTTCTGCTCTTAATGTGCTCTTGCTCTTTTTACTATTTTTTGCTTTTCTTTTCTTTTCTTTTATGTGTATGAAGCTATATATATACATTCCCTTGAATTTGGCAATTACATGGTCAGGGGAGAAGGTTAGGGAGGAAGCATTAGAATGTCGAGCGTGAGTACATGCTCCCCCTTACCTTGGGTAGATCATATTTTCTGCAATGATGTTGCAGCCTCTTGGAACCAATTTGTCCAGCGGGTCATAGGTTGTGATTTGGGCAGATAGCTTTTTATGACCCTTATGGCCACATCCAATTGCAGAGATGGTAGTGTACGCTCCCATTGACGAATGGAGGAAATGGTTTTCGACGATACTTTTACAAAGGGAGACATAGACTCATTAGTCTCTTGTTGGGTGTCGACAAGAGTAGGTGTAGAGCATGAAGACACTTCTATATCAACGTGTGCCTGGCAGGCATGAGGAACTAGAAGCTTCATGTGGCTCCCCCCTTCCTAAGCTAGGTGGTATTGATCGATATCGTTTGGGAATCCAAAATAACTCTGGAAGAAGTGGTGCGGAGCACTCTCTTACCTTTTCTTTACCACGGTCTTGAATTGTCGTTGGGGTGGCAACATTTGGTTTGAAAGGTTTTACATGTGATGTAGAGGGATTCAGCTTATGCTTAGGGACCCAAATCTGGTTATTCCCTTCGTAATACCCTTGGGCTACTAATAATTTTTTAGGGATCCATCGTGATGTTACATTGCCCTTCCTCGGGTGGGTAGCTGCTTTCCTTCTACGAGGCTTCTTGTCTGAACAAGATTGAGCAGGGGAAGTAGCTGTTAACGGAGCTTTTGGGACCCATTTATATGTACTCTTTGGCATAGTAAGCGGAACCTTGGAGACCACACTGCCTGTTTCCACTCTTGGCATTGAAGCGGTAGAGGGGTGGCAAACAATCAAAGATGGTTTTGCCACTGGACTTTGTGATTTTTCATTATCTAGCATTTTGTTCAGAGTCGATGGCTTAGGAGCGGGATTTTGAGCGGTCAAACTGAGTGTTGGTTCTTGCGTTGTGACTCGTCTGGTTGCCCAATCGATATTGCACTTGGTGGCCAACATCCATTTACGCCCTAAGTTTACAGTCCCTTCCATGGTACCAGCAGGCATAACCAAAAAGCTTTGAATTATGTTCCCCTTGTCATAGGCAACCGGAGTGTGCAGAACTCCTGAGACAGGGGTTTTTTTCTTGTTGATTCCTTTAACTTGGATAGCACTCCTGGATAAAGGTGGTTTTCCAAGTTGACACCACACACCATATGATAGCAAATTGTGTCCTGTATCCAATAATGCATTATACAGCACCTCCCCGTAATAAGGACTCTGTAACTCAATTGGGTATCTTAGAGGTGGGTCAGATTATTCCAGTGAATCCTCCTCTGTCTCCTCGAAAAATACTTGCGTAATTCCCAAGTTGGCTTCTCGTTGGCGCCTAGCACGCTGTTGACGTTCTTTGGCTTCAATTCTTGCTTGTATCTTCTTAAGCTCAGCTTGTTCTTTAGCTGCCTTCTTCTAATGGATTGCATGTAACTCCTCTTAGCTCAGGGGGTCATAGTATCTTTTAATTTTTTCCCCTTAAGGAATCCAATGGTTTCAACTCCGTCGAGAGTCTCCACTCGGATGGTACCTTGCGGGGTAATTTCACATACTCTATACGGTCCCTTACCAGCATATTTGAGCTTCTTCTTTTCGTTACGCACTCCATACATCAGGACTTTATCCCCAACCTTGATGTCCTTGTCTTTCAGGTGGCGATCAGACCATTTTTTCCTTCTATCCTTCTCCACAAGGGCATTGTACACAGCCAATTGTCTTTCTTCGTTTAGCCGCTCAAGGATATATAGTCGCTCTACTAAGGGGTTACCATTCCAACCCTCTTGAGTAGCAACACGAAGACTAGGAATGACAAATTCCCACGGCATGACTGCCTCTTGGTCATATACCATTTTGAATGGTGTGCAATCAATAGCCACTTTGTACGCAGTACGATAGGCCCATAAAGCTGTCGTAAGCTTTAGATCCCAATCCGTGCGATGAGCTTCAACAGTCTTTGTCAGAACAGAGATTAATGTCTTGTTTGTACTCTCGGCTTGGCCATTCGCTTTGCGGATAATAAGGAGTAGATTCATGATGGGATATCATGAAATTTGTTGTGAGCTCCTTAATCACTTCATTTATAAAATGCGTACCATTGTCGCTCACAAGTTCAAAAGGACAACCGAAGTGTGTGATTATATTTTCAAAGAGGAACTTGGCTATTGTCCTCGCATCTGCTTTACGTGTCGCTTTCGCTTCAGCCCATTTGGTCATATAGTCAGTGGCCACAATAATATAGCGAGATTGTGTGTTGCGGGCCGCTGGGCTAATTGGACCTACAAAGTCTAAACCCCACTAATACCCCGATTATAAGATCTTTCACGCAGTTAAGTCTCCTGAGAAGTGACCACCGGCTACGCCCATATGTGCCTCTTGCAAAATGTATAGATACTCATCCTCTCGGGCACAACGCCTAAGAACGTCATCCTTTCCTCTTTTATAAAGAGTCCCGGCTATCAGGCAATAGGGTTCACATTCTTTGATCAGCTTTCAAGCTAGATCTTTACGAAGCTCCTTGGGTGGAAAGCCATTAACCAAAAAGTTATCACTCCATTCAGGCATTGTCTCCACCATGAACAAGGAAGTGTCATCAACCCCCGTAGGAGCCTCACCATTAGGTATGCGAGACAAATGATCAGCCATAACATGTTTTTTGCCAGGTCTCACAACAACAGTGAAATCAAACTCAAGAAGAATCAATAGCCATCGTGTGATTCTTCCTGTGGAGCATGGTTTGTTTACCAGATACAACAATGCTTGATGATCCACATAGAAAATAAACTTGTTGGCAACAAGGAGGTAATAATGAAATTTCCTTACTGCATATATCATTGCCAACCCTTCTCGCTCCGTAGTGGTGTAGTTCATCTCAACATCGTTCAAGTGGCGACTGGCAAAGCTAATGGGGTAGTCTAATTTGTGTTCTCCAGGTTGAGTTAACACACACCCAATAGCAAAGTTTGATGCATCAATATGCACATGGAAGATTAAATCCCAGTTAGGCATTCTCAAGATTGGAGCACTCCGCCAAGGCCTTCTTTAATAGCTCATTGGCACGGTCACACTCTTCGGTCCAAATAAACTCGATGAGAAGCTTATACAATGATCGAGCTATCTCAACGAAGAATAGAATAAACCTTCGATAATAACCAACGTGGCCCATAAAGCGTTGGACTCCCTTATAGTTGGTGGGTGGGGGCAATTCCAGAATGACCTTGATTTTACTCTCGTCGGTGGAAATCCCATTTTTGGACACTATATGCCCTAAGATAACTCCGTATTTAACCCAGAATTGGCATTTGAAAGGATTCAATGAGATGTGATATAATCTACACCTTTCAAATATTTTTCGTAAACACATCAAGTGCTCGTCCCAAGAGGAATGAACACAAAGATCATCTAAGAAAGCTTCACAGAAGTCCCTTAGATATTCCTTAAAGGCCGTGTTTATCAATCGTTGGAATGTTGCAGGTGCATTGGTCAAGCCAAAAGCCATGACACGAAAGGCAAACACTCCAAACTTCATGATAAATGCTGTTTTAGCTTGGTCCTCTACTGTAATTGTGATTTTATTATAACCAGAGTACCCATCTAAAAAGCTATATGCCTCCTTACCTGCAACTCTTTCAAGCACATGTTCAGAATACGGTAAGGGGTAATGATCCCTTCTGGTGGCTGCATTAACCTTTTTGAGATCAACGCACACTCTGAGTTTCCCATTCTTCTTCGGTACGATGACTATCGGAGAAACCCATTCTGAGTGCTCAATTGGGTATATGAATCCACATTTTATAAGCTTTTCAATTTCCTCCTGTACAATCTTTGCATACTTAGGATTCATTGGTAGGGACGTTGCTGGACTGGTTTAGTAGTGCTAACCATTGGAATCGTGTGTTGCACCACAGAGGGTGGAACACCCTTCAAATCATGATATGTCCAAGCAAATATGTCCTTGAATTCTTTAAGAAGCTTCTTGAGTGTAGCTTCCTCTGACTGGGTGAGGTCTTGAGCAATAAAAACTGGTTTAGACTCCTCACCCGGATCTGCTAAGTCTATCTCCTTAACTACCGCAGGGCCATTGTAGACACTGCTACTCCCATTGGTGTTCGTTGGGCTTTTGTGTAGACCACTTTACGTTCCCCTGTGGTAAATGATTTGAAATGCTCGGGTGCGGGGTGTAAGTCTACTGGTTCTTGTTGTGCAAGGTTTTTTTCTTTAAATTCCGCCTTCTTTTGTTGCTGAGCTAACTCTTGGTTTTGCCGCCTTTTGGCAATACGACTTAATTTTGGCTTCTCTTCAATTTCTAATTGGGCGACATCATGAGGTTGCGGAATACACCACATGACACTTTAGAGGTATTGTCCCCAATTATCCGCTAACTTCCGATGAGCGTCAATGGCTCCTACATAACTAAGCCGTTCTGTGGTGGATCTCTCTTTGTTTATTGCAGTTCGTACATTAGCTCGATAGCGTTGGCGCTTATGTCTCGTTTTCTTCTTACCAAGTTTTTGATTTTTGTTTCTGTCAGATTCAAACTCACTTGGTCGATCTTCACTTGTGTCCCCCTCACTTTCAGATGAACTGCAAGAGGTCACTGTCCTAGGCCTTGAGCACCTTGCTTCCACATTTGGGCGAATATTTGATTCATCCCCCCCATCAGGCTCAAAGTCAGTTTGTTCTTGAGATTCATACTCAGAGTTACATTGGTCAGAGTCTTCGCTATTGTCAGTTGAGTTTACCACCACTTTCTTGCCATCAGGAGTCAAGTGCATAACACCTATCATGTTTATTGGCACTAACGGTGGCATATCTTCCCCCTCAGGTGTTACCCAACTTGTGCCTCTATTTCCCCATGTGTCTATGGTTGTCGCCAGGTGTACCCAATCCACGTTATCCGACTCAGTCATACCCGGTGTAGGACATCCATATAATCATCAGTCTCTTTTTTGCATGTATAGCAATACCTTAATGGGGCGGAGTGAGTAGTGGTATCCGATCGATTATCGATGATAACTTTACTTCCTAAAGGATGCGCACGACCATTCTCAAGATCAACTCGAATGACAGAGTCCTGGAATTGTAGGTAGACATGGTTTTTCGACTAGTCATGCACCATTTGTGCTTCCCTCATGAAAGGACGTCCTAAGATCATTTGATATGACATAGGATGCTTGGAGAAATCCATTACAATGAAGGTGTGTCTTACCTTATATCCCAGAACCTTGATCTTAAGGTATGTCTTACCTTAAGATCCCAGAACCTTGATCTTAAGGTCCCTTAACATTCCAATAGGTTTAGCAATAATTCCATTTGCCATCTTAACGACTATATTTGTGACTTCGAGGTGAGGTCTTTCCATAGATTCCCAACAGTTTTTAGTCACAATGCTCACTCCAGTACCACCATCAAGGATTCCCTTTAGAGTTAATCCCTTGGTAGTAATGGGGAGGGTTGCATTAGATTCGTCACCTTCAAAGTACTGTCCCAACTTGTTAACAGGTATTTCAACGACTGAGTCTTCATCTAGGTTGGGTCGTAGATCCCAATGTTCCCCTTCATCTTGAAGCGTGTCGGGTCTATCCATATTTGCAAATTGTGGTAGCCCCGCCTTTAGTTCTCCATTGAGAAACGCTCGAAGAGCTAAGAATAGCTCGGGATCTCCGTAGAACTTGGATATGATTGTGGTTCTGATTTCAGAGGACATGAAATCCATTAGCTTGGACACATTCAATGGTACTTTTCGAGATATCGCCCCTTGACTAGTGACTGGTGAAGATGGAATCAGTTCCTCTTCGATGGGGTCAGGCATTCCCTCACTAAACATTCTTTCCAGCAAGACGGGTGGTTGCCCACTTCCTGATGTCCTATCCTCACTTTCTTCTCGAATGATACTAGGTATAGCTAACGGTTTATGGCTCATGTGAGGCTGAACTTGTGTAGGAAACACTGTGTCTGGAATTTTGATTCTTCTAGGGTCTGCTGGCTCCAGTTCTCTTTGTGTTTCTTCCACTAAACCCCTTAAGTGTTGCACTTGTTCAATCTCCTCAATTGGATTTGGGTAAGTTCCAATCTTTTTCTTGAGGGTCTTTGGCCCACGTGGCTTGTCTTTGGGAGTCTCAGTCAGTTTGGGTGGCCGAAAGGGCATTAGCTGACTTGGTTGTGGGGCCGAGGAAGTTTCCTTCTGTTTCCCCTGATTTATGTATTCACTTGATTCTCCTTCGTTGAGCTCCCGAATGGGGTCCTCCCTTAAGGTAGTGGCTTTGGTCCCCATGGTTTCTATTGAATCAGAATCATCTTCAGGATCATTCATATACACGGGGTCATCTCCTGTTCCTATGTTAGTCTTTGAACTAGGCTTGGAGCTCGTGGCATTAAGCGATCTCTTCCGTCGCGTTTTCTTTTTCTTTGCTCGAGCAATTGATGCAGTATCCCTCTCTTCGAGAATGTAGTTTTGATTTTGAAGCATTGATCGTGTAACTACATTCACGGGTACAACAGGTGTGGTTCCTCGTGCCTGGTTGGTGACCTCAACCAAATTCAATGGCGTAATCTTGGGTGCATTAGGATTATGTGGACATTGAGCAATCAAATGATCTATGCCACAACGATTACATGTAAGTACTGGCATTTCTGATGTGCTCCCTTGATTTGGTTGCATCTGAGTAGCGATCTTCTGTAGCCTATTAGGGCACTCCGCTACACGATGCGGTCCACCACAATCGTAGCATTGAAGAGGTGGTCTCCTCGCCAAGGTATTAAGGTTTTGCCCTCTTGTGGCGAGAGCAGCCGCTTGATATACAGGCTTGACTTGCCCAAAATGATCCTCCATGTAATACTGGGGAATCAGTTCAAACGTATCAATCCCATATGTAACAGTGGGGTCTATCTCCTCTTCATAATCCCCACACGCACTATGTGACTCACCATCTGGTTTACAGGGGTAATCCTTGGATGTGGGGATGTGGAGGTTGTGGTCCTAGCACTGGCGGTGGTAACGGCACAGACTGGACTACATTCGGGTTCCTTGGAACTATGTGCTGTGACGGTTGCTCGACCAGTTGAGCAAGCATCAGCGCGGGTACTTGTGAGGTGTGTTTGACCAGGCTAGTGGTGCCTGATTTGCCAACATATGCTTAAGTACTAGGCAATCTTTAGATTGATGGCCATACTTACCACATGCATTGCAATTCCCATTGAATTTGACTCTGAATGTGGGACATTCACTCGTGCTATGTGGTCCTAAGCAAACCAAACACCATTGTTGCTCTCTTCTTGGGTACATATGGCTATTTTGAGGAGCTCGATTACCCCTAAAGTATTCTTGGAGAGCCTTAATAAGGTCGGTCACAGACATTTTGGATATCTTGGGCTCCTTGGCAATAGGTTTTACCGTCATTGGCTCGTGCCCAGATACTTGCGAACTAACAGATTTTGTCTCTGAAGACACCTTTTTACCTGCAATCATCAAGTTGTCTTCTAACTAGATTGCATTGGTAGTGACTGCTTCCCACGTTGTAAGACCTCTAATGACTAGGCCATTGTATATGTCCTCGTGGCGCAATCCTTGGATGAATCTATCGAGCAGTTGGTTATTATTGAAGCACTTCGGGAGTGCAGCGAGAATTTAGATGCTTCAATCGACTTATGAAGTCTCTCACTGACTCCCCTTCCTCGCGTTCAGCTTTTTGGAGTTGAGATGCTACTCCCCAAAGCACACCCTCACGTATGTATTCTTTCAAGAACAATCTCTTGAGAGTGGGGTAGTGAGTACGCTCTTCAACCCTTAAGGTTCGATACCAATCTCCGGTCTTCCCACTCAAGGTTAAGCCTAAAGCTTTACACTTATGCAGCTCATTGTGCTCTTCCAAGGAATCGCACACGTGTTCAAAGACTTCAATGTGCTTCCTCACATCTTCGTTACCACTGAAGTTCTGAGTGAGCTTAGCCACTTGTACCGCCTTGCTTCTGGGTTCTCCCTCAGGCATGCCCCGCATGTTTTCCGCAATACATCATCCGATCGTCTGAGCAAACGCTGCGAGATCACCTAGGTGAGCAGGTATAGCTGGTGGAGGCACTTCTGGGATAGCCTGGTTGATAGGAGTTGGCGTTGGTGGGTATGTGATGTAGGATATGATATGTGACTAGGCCTAGCTCCTCTTGGATAAGGGTTGTGATAAGGCGGTCATGGAGTATACGCCATTGGCATACTAAGAGGCGTAGGAGCTACATGAGCATGAGTAGCGATAGGTACATATGGTCGATAGGCATTGGCACGCACTGTTGTATGTACTGTTCCACTAGGTAGCGGTGTCGTACTAACTACAGCGGTAACAGGTGCACTTTCCGTTGTGCTCATCATTGGGGTAGGCATTGTGGATTCCTTAATGGAAAGTTGAGCCAAGGTTGGAAAGCTAAAGTTACTGCTCGTGGGCTCAACCTGCATTGAGACTCCAGGCGAAACAACATACGAAGGGTCTATGGGACTCACCGAGGGAGTCTCCAATTGTGATAGGGTTGGTTGTTTGGCCTTGCCCGTATCCAAAAATCTCATTGGGCCAGTGGAAACTAAGTTCACTCTCCTATTTTGCCTCTCAATTTGGATAATTCTATGAATAACCTCACATATCATTTGTTGTTGCTCCTCTAGATTAGTGGCGCTAGATGTAGATCATATGACTTCTAACCAACCTACATGGTATGTGTAACCCGTGTATAGGCCAGTTAGAGTCTCTGTGTGTAGATCATATTCCCAATTTTCATTGAGAAATATCCCATCTAGACTTGGAGTGCCAAACGGTTCTCTTGAAGTGGACGCAATGTCACTTCTTATGGATTGGCTTCTAGGGACCTCTACTTTAGGAAGAGCATCGGAAGGTGGTAGCGCAGTAGGGCCCTCATTAAAGGAAGTGGGTAGAATATCCACATGGACACTCTTTGGGAGGGTAGGGTCCACATGAGATGTGAATGGCGAATCCACTATCCCTCCTTCTTCATTTACTTCGCTTGTCGCATGTTCAGAGCGTGTAGCTCTACTAAAGGTCTCTATTAGACGACTAAACATGCTATAGATACAGGTTGTGGGGCCCAAACTGGCATGTTTTGGCTTGTCTCCTCAGGGTTCTTGGTAGGGTGCCCTTCCATGGCTTTTGAGTCAGAGGACGAGTCACTATCCACTATTCATGGATCTTGGGTTACACTCCCTTGGGTTCCAGCCGAAGGCCAAGATGCTAACATGGAGGGATGGTGTGAGTCTGCGTAGACTGAAACGCTTTCTAGTGGCTCAGGCTCTAGCACCCGACCAGAGCGTAGATGCATATGACATGGGTACCCTACGGGCGTTGGTGACTACCCTTGAAGCCCACCCAAGTGGTTTCTCGGGTGTTTCGCACCTCGTTTTTACTTGTTTTTGTATTGTTTTTAACCCGTTTCTAACCCCCTTACTTATGGTCGAACCTGAACTAGGGCGTGTGATAGCTCGAAACGAGCGTATCGTTTAAAGGGTCCTAGCGTGCTTTTTACAGCACCGTGTTCGCCTATCCAACCAGAGCTCCTGTGGTCCTCAAAACAGTCTGTTTCCTTGTGGGGGAAAGGGTGAAGGCCTATTTGCTTGTGGAGGAAAGGGTGAAGGCTTTATCCCACATGCTCACTTCACTCCTTGGGGAGTGGGCTACATATAGAGCTCAACGTCCCATAAGCTCTCACTTGAAAGAAAGCTATGGAGGCTCACTCTCCTATATATATATATCAAAAGATCGAGGCGGGGTCGGGGTCAATTGGGGGTTTTTCTTTTCAAAAAAATTTTCTCCAAATAAAAAATCTTTCCTCTCCACACATTTGGTTTTTTTCTTTTAAAAAATAATTTTTTATTTATTTTTTCTCCAAAATTTTTATTTATTTATTTTTATTTTCTAGGGTTCAGACTTTGCCGTGGCATAGTTCGCACGCAGCCGGCAGGCCTGGGGATTCAGAAATCCCCCCTCACACGCAGAGAACCAGAGAACAGAACGCACGCCCACACGCGGAGTGGAAAAATCACAAAAGAAATAGAATTGCAGAAACAGATTGCAAAACACGGAAACACCTCAACAACAAACACACAGTCGCCTTTCCTACAGTGTAAATTCCGCTTCACGCAGCAGCCCGAGCTGCAAACTGGAGCTTGGTGCAGGGCATCTCCTCGGCAGCGGTGCCAAAAATGTGCACTTTTGCCACACGAGTCGTAGCTGGGGACTTGCCGAACACCGTATGCGAGCCACGAATGGCTGCAAGCATACAACCAGGAAAAAGCAAGCTCAAACAGAATGCAAGGGTGTGTCAGTCACCGCTCAAACCACCGCCGTAAAGGAGGAGCCGCCATCGCCGCTCTACCGCCGTGCCGCTACACAGTGCTCAATCGCTCTCTCACTCTCTATCTCTCTCTCTCACACACGTAGGAGAAGGAAACCAAGAAGACAAGGCAAGAGCACTCTTGTATTCAACACCTTGAGAATAAGAGTTTTAGGGTTACATTTGACTCTTATAGGTGACTTGGCCGTTCACACATGGGCGTCCATACATGGCCGGCTGATCCTAACCCTTACCCTGTTGATATTCAAGGTGCGCCTCTCATCGGCGATCACCCAATCCCTTTATCCTTAACATATGGTGCCGACAAGCCCGGCCCATGACTCAGAATATTTAAATTAATGACGTAAAACATAGTACGTCTCAATGTCCATCATAGGTTAACAGCCCATGTATTCTCCAAGCTTTGTCACCATCGATAGCCTCAAGCACTTGATAAGCAGCTTCTTCTTCAGCTGGAAGCAGAATCTGGTCGTCTGGCGCACTGCATGGAGGTGAACCCTTTGGAGAGAGAGAGAGGCGCTGCAAGAACATGAAGGTGAGAGAAGGAGCATGCATGCATTAACAACGAAAATGAAGTGAAGGAGGAGGGCGTGGTGCTGTACTACTAGTACATGCAAAGAGTCGACCATGTTGCTCGCAGTACACAAGCTGCGAGCTGAGGTGTATCTCAGGGAATCTAGCTATTTTGAGCAGCAGATCAGAATTAGCTGGAGCAACAAAAGAGCAGCAGGGTAAGCCAAGAGATAGAAACGCTCACCACAGAGGGCAAGAGATAGAAATGCTCACCACCACAGAGCTACCATGGCACAGTCAGACTTGATGAAGCCAAGAGATAGATTAGAATTAGTTGATTGCCTAAGGTGCATTTGAGGGCAAGGAAAGAAACGCTCACCACAGAGCTAGGTCGATGCAAGGACCCGAGCAAATTGTGTACAGCTGTAGCTAAGTTATAGAATAAGCCCAATAGCAAGATAAGCAACTTTATGAAAATTTGTGCAGCATGGCTATGAAACTTATATGATTATGAGCAACTACCGGATTCTTAAGCAATCTAGTTATGGCTATGAAACTTATATGATTATGAGCAACTACCGGATTCTTAAGCAATCTAGTTATGGGGTTCACAAAACCTCTGTCCAAAGCTGCTAAAGCCCTAGCAAAGCTTATGAGGAGGAAGAGTGCTGCTAGTGTTGAGGAAGAAGGATCTAATACTAAGTTGCAGCTGTGGAGGTGTGAAAGGGAGGTTCTGTCGGACATTGGCTGAAGAAGCAGCCCAAAAGAGAGAGAGAGAGAGAGAGAGAGAGAGAGAGAGAGAGAGAGAGAGAGAGAGAGAGAGAGAGGAGCCTGTGTTTTTGTTTTGTGTTTTCCTCATTCATCTAATGTTTGTGAGAGCTGGGAGAGTGAGAGAGAGAGAGAGTGAAAGAGAGGGGCCGCTAGGAGAGTGTGAGCCTAAGCTAGAGAGAGAGAGAGAGAGAGAATGGTAGAGAGTGAGATATGAGAGAGAGGTTAGAGACCAAGTAGAGAGAGAGAGAGAGAGAGAGAGAGAGAGAGAGAGAGAGAGAGAGAGAGAGATTAAGAGAGGGAGATGGATAATGGTAGGTAGAGAGTCAGAGATATGATATGGGGTACAGAGAAATATGAGGGAGAGGTATTGTTAAAGAGAGGGATTAAGATAGGGATGTCTAAGAGAGATAAAGCGATAACGGTCAGAGAGATGGAGAGAGATATTGCTGGCTAAGAGAGATAGATGGATGGATAGAGATAGAGTCCAAGATAGAGAGAGGGGTCACTGGGAGAGTTAGAGAGAGAGAGAGAGAGAAAGAGAGAGAGAGAGAGAGCTAGAGTTAAATAGGTATATTTATGTGTATGTATATATATATATATATATATATATATATATATACATACATACATATACATATGTCTGATTATTTCTATATATATATATTATGCATTAAATTGTTTTTAATTAGTGATACTAGCATATATTAGTGGTGAATATATTCAATAAATGAATTATACTCATTAGTCACTATTTGAAAAGGATAATACATTCTACTCAGTACTACTCAATATTTGAAAAGGAAGGGCTATGCTTTTGAATTTGGCCTCCTGGATATATTTCCCAAAGTTTATCTCAATAACTGCATTTGGCAAGCAAAAATGGTCACTAATATTCTATGCTTTGGCTTTGTGAAGACTTTATCCCTTTGTTTTGATTTAGAAGAGGTTTTTTTGACAGGGAGAGAGCTTCAAACTTACTGCATCTATGCCAAGGGAATGCACTATTTCTAGTTCATCTCTAAATTGTAGTCAATTAGTGGAGGATATTGTACATGGTGGAGAGGATGGTGGGCATTTATTTTCATCAGTAAAAAAGCCTTGTCTTTCTAGTTTGGGAACTCCATCAATGAAAAAGCTCTATATTCTCTCTAGTTTGGGAATAGCACAGGAAATAAATTTGTTAGTATCTTATCTCCGATTAGACATTTGCCTATGATAAGAAGGAAGGGCCACTCAAGGGTGTTCCTGCACCTTGCTTCAAAGGACGTCAATAGTATAAAGATAAGGAGAGCTTGCAGATGTTTTACTTTTGTCCATTGGGTGTCATTCATTCAACTAGAGTGGATGAGAAGATTTAAAGGACTTGTGGGCCAGCTCCTCTTCTTTGGAAGGTTGCTAGAGCCACATGTTTGCCTGTAGAAGAGATAGCCAAACGCATAGCTGCGAGATTTATTTTGGAGGGTGTCAAACAAAGTGTCTCCACTATTCACACTACACCACGTAATGTTTGCCGAACGAGCAAAGGTGATGGCCGCATTGTTAGATGGAAGGAGAAGATAAGCAAGGCAAGCCAAGATTGCATAAATAGAGCACTTATTATGGAAGGAGAGGTAGTGCGTGAGATAGTTGTCAGTCAAGCAGTCACTCATTTTTGGGATTACAACAATTGATTCAAAGAAATCTGGAATCTCCTATGCAGTTATTATATGTGAATTTCCAAGATGCTCTTGTGTCCAGAGTTTGCTTTGAGGGATCTGAAAAAAGAGTCATATGTACCAAAATACAAATTTGGAGATCAATCAAGCACTCTCGGGACACCGCAATATTCCTTCTACTAGTGTTATATAGAAGGAATGTATTAGGGATTTTTGGCTTTTGGTTTTTGTCCATTGCAGATATGCAAAGCCTTCTAGATTTATGTCCATTGCAGATTATGTAATGCAGGAAATTATGTTTGCACTTTCTCGAGACAATATAATTTTCTTTTGCTAATGTCTTTAAGATGCTGCTATTTTGTCTGTGAATGAGAATTCCTTTGCAACTACAATCAGAGTTTTTGTAGGCTTATGTATGCACTTTCTTTATAAATTTAAAACTTCAAGTTATGACTATGAGTTCTAATGAAAACACATGTTTACCATGGAACAAATGACAATGTCAAAACAATTTGCTTCATCTCATGTTACTCGGTTTTGGTCCTCGCTCGGTTCTTGCGCGCTCGGTTTCTAGTAATCCTCCTTGGATGGATGCCCCCTTGGCATAATGGCTGAAAATGGAAAATGGCTCGTAAGGCTCAAATAGTGTTGAAAATTGGTGATCTAAGGCTCTATGGATAGCTCTTGTTGTGTAGCATCTAAATATGCAAGAATATAGCTCTTGTTGTGTAGTATCCAAATATGCAAGAATATAATTTTTTTTTGGATATTCTTTGTTTTGGGGTTTGTACAACACTGTTGAAAATAGTAATTTGGCTCCAAAACCCTTAAACGAGGTTGAAATTTTGTCCGCAATAGCTTGTGGAAAGCTCTTGAGTGGTGCTAAACCTAAACCAAATCCCATTGCTTGAGTCAAAGTGGAAATACTCTCTGTTTTGGCTTTTGTGAAAAAGTCAACCGTGTGTTGACCAAGTATGCGGTACCCAATTCCAAATTTTTTTGTGCCATTTGGTAGGAGTAATATAAGCATATGTAATCACTTTTTTGAACCTCCGAAACCCCTCGGATTGAATTAGGGTTTTATGAATCCAATGAAACCCTAAATTAAGCCCACTTTCGCTATCTCATTTGTGCAACCAATAGCTTGTTTCAAAGCTCTAGAGAAGCACTTTGCAATGATGTAGAGAACTTGTCACTTGCCAAAAACCCTAATGACTAAATTAGGGTTTTTTATCATAGCCACACATGAATTTTTGAGCAAAATTGGGCATCATCTCCTTTGGGGCAAAATCTCAATGTAATTAAGTGTCACAACACTCTTGCATTCATTGCCAAATTGCCCTAGTGTCCAATTAAATCCAATTGCATGTGCATTTGACCATTACAAGTCACTTTTTGCATGCCAAAATTACAACATAAGTGTCCCAATACCTCACCCATGCATCATTTTGCCACAAGATTTGTCTTGATGTTACCTTGAGAATGTATGTTAATGAAGCACGTTGAAGCTGAAAAGATGCAGGGGAGAAGAGAGCTTGAGCTCTTGCAAGCATATACACACTCACAAAACCCTAAAAGAGAACACACAAGGTGAGAGGCTGAAAATCTTCTTCTTCTTCACACAACACTCAACACACCATATACAAAGATAAAGAGTACACACAATATGAAAAGGTACTCAACCAAATACATACTAGGGTTCTCTATAGTGTGAACCCAACTAAATGAGCTGGCGCTATAACTATGCCAGTCTCTAGAAGGGCTGTCACACAGCCTATCATCCCACTGGCCGCATATCACCCATGATCTCACCAACCATTCCAATGGTGTAAGTGTGGGGCCTATCCCCTAGGCGGGTCATCAATGTCCACCGCCTCACTAGATGAGCTCAATATCTCAACACTCCCCCTCGAGCTCAACTCCATCTCATGTATACTAAGCGAAGCCCTGAATCTGCGGAGCTTCTCTGTACCCAATGCTTTGGTGAAGATGTCAACGACCTGATCCTGTGTGGTGACATAAACAAGGTCAACGTCTCTTGCCAAAACCTTCTCTCTGACAAAATGGTAGTGGACCTCTATATGCTTCGTGCGAGCATGAAAAATTACGCTTGGAGTTGAATAATAGCACCACATCACCTTCTTCAAATATCTTGAACTTAGAGTTTTTGTCCATTTGAAGCTTCCTTCTCCATTGAAACACTTCTATTGTCCATGCATTAAACAAGCTCTTTTCATCCAACATTAGGAGGTTGTTTAATTACGTGCTTTTTAGATTCTTTCAAAGTCAGCCCCTCTGCTTTTTAGATTCTTCCAAAGTCATCCCCTCTGTTTACATCAATCTTAAGACTTGTGGCACTAGGAATTCCATGGACACCATTGCCTCCAACCCATACACCATACTAAAGGATGTCAGCCCTATGGTGTTCTTGTAAGTTGTTCTTAATTAACTTTATGTTCCAATCTGTGTAGTTTTTTCTCATGGTCTTGATAAGAATTCCTTTAGGATCCGATTAGTACTCTTCTTGACCATTGGCATGTGCTACGGGCAGTGCTAGTACATTGTTGACTTCTTGTGCTAGTGGCCTATGCTAGTACATTGTTTTCTTGTGTATTACCATGTGCTACTTTTTAGCTTCTTGATCACCTCATTTAAAAAAATGAGTTTCTTTGTCACAAGTTTGATCGGACATCCAAATCTTGTTATGATTACTTCATGGAGAAACTTCTTGTGCTAGTGGCCTATGCTAGTACATTGTTTTCTTGTGTATTACCATGTGCTACTTTTTAGCTTCTTGATCACCTCATTTAAAAAAATGAGTTTCTTTGTCACAAGTTTGATCGGACATCCAAATCTTGTTATGATTACTTCATGGAGAAATTTGGCTACAAAAGATGTCCTGCAATATTTCATTACCTTTGCTTCCACCCAATTAGTGCAATAGTCCATTGCCACCAAGATATACTTATTGCCTATACTATCCTTTGGGCTACTAGTTCGAACCGACCTAAATCTAGTCCTTATTTCTAGAATGGTTCAAGAGGCAATACCAGATTGTGTGGCATTCTATCTAAAGCATCTAGTTGTCATGTTCTTTGGCATGTCACATTCTTTTGCAAACTTGTGAGAATCCTTAATTGTTGTTGGCCACTATATTCCTATCTAGAACACTTTCTTGCTCATCGTTTCTCTTTAAAAATGCCCTCCCATTAACTCCTTTGGTGCACTTTAACACCCGCATCATGTCTGCCTCCTAGTGATTCTCTTGGGGTTGATTTAAGAACCTACTAAGGAGTTGTGTGACCAAATATCACCATGAACGAAGGATTAGATTATTCAAAAAATGAGTCTCTTAGTCACGAGTTACTAAACATCCAAATTTTATCATGATTCCTTCATATAAGAATTTACCTACAAATGATGCCTTTTAATCTTTCATTGCCTTTACTTCTACCAAATTAGTGCAATAGTCCATTATCACCAAGATATACTTGTTACCTATCCTTTAGGTTACTTGGTTTAAAAATGGACCTATAAAGTCTAGTCCTTGTTTCTAGAATGGTTCAAGAGAAATAGCTAGAGAAGTATACGGCACGAAAAAAGTTGCATATAGTTGTTCCTAATAAGAGCAATGGAGGAAAGACTCAATTGGTTGGTAAAGGCAAACATATGGACTGCACACTTGACCAGTTAGTAATTTTATTGCAAAAAATGACATTTACACTCGAGAACGTTGTTAGAAACTTTTACAAATCAATGGTAGATTGAGATCATAGTAGTATCACCCATTTTTTCCAAATATTTGCATAGAAAATATATCTAAAATTACTTTTGTTTTTCTTAAAGTATTAAAGAACTTCGATATGGACCTTACTTTGTAGCACATTTTGGAGGCTCATGGACCTTACTTTGTGAAAGAGAGAAGCTTAGACCTTACTTTGGGAAAGAGAAAAGCTTAGACATATGGACATAGAACAATCTCATTGGCAAGCTTGATGTGGTTTTTAAAAAGAAACATCACATGGAGATAGAATACAAGATGTTAATCCAATGAGGCAACTTATTTAGTGGTAGTAAAGAAGAATAGAAATTAGGTATAAACAAAAGGTGTTAAATCTACTCTTGATAAATCACATGCAGATCCAAGATATGTTGTTAATAATCACCATTTATAAATCAAGAGATAAATTTAGAGCTCAAGTATCATCACATGCAAATCTAAGAAATGTTATGAATAATCACCATTTATAAATCAAGTTCTAAATTTGGAGCTCAAGTAGCATCATAAAATCTTAGCTTTATGAAACTTATTCATCTAGGTAATTACATAAAGTTTAAACACTAATGGTATGTTGGTAAAAAACTTATATATCTAAAGGCAACTACATAAAGTTGAAGTGCCAAGATAATGATGAAGTTCTCTAAGGTCTTTCATCTCATATTCCATTGCTAATTGTTTCTTAATAGTATCTAAACTTTCCAAGTTGCTACAAATGAGTAAGAGATCATGAACATACAAAATGATGAGTACTTATCTTCATGCTTTATGTAGAGTAGAATATGCAGCCATGTTGTGAAAACCATGAGTTGTGAGAAACTTTTAAATTTCATTGTATCATGCCCTTGTTGGAGACCATGTTGTGACTTTTTAAACTTACATACATTGTTTAGAAAGGTGGTACCAACATAGCCATGGGACTATTGCATACACTTCCTCTGGTAATTCTCCATTCAAAAAAATAACTATTATTTAAACCTATTGTCCTCAAGCACTTTGCTTCATCTCTCAACATCGATCCACCGATCTTTGAGCAAAGCATTAATTGACTAGCCTCAATCTATTTGATCCTTGCCAATTTGTTAGCAAACTAATTAGGGTTCTGGCACTCTCACCACCTTAAGAAGATTCATCATCCTCAAGTATGTTGCCTCTTGCAACTATAGTACTTCTCCACAAACAAAAGGAAGATCCATCCATCTTGGCCTAGCATTACTACCACTATCAATAATAATCGTGACCTCTCTAAATCATTTGTTTTAATACACCCACACTAGGAATAAAAACTTCAATAGGTCTTCTTAACCTTCTAAATGGTATCTTCAATCTACCTGACCTTTCAAAGCTTGATCCTTAGCAACATTTTAAACTCAATAATAAATTTTAATGTACCAAATGATAGTTGTGATTGATTGCATTCTTCAACCCTTTAAACAAAGGTCTTTAAATGATAGTTGTGATTGATTGAATTCTCTGACCCCTTAAACAAGGGTTAGTAATACAAAATCCATGCCCTTAAATCATTTTCAATTTACATGTCTAGTTTGTCATCTGGCAAATAAACATATTCATACCAAATGTCCACTTGACAAAGGACCAATCCATTACCAATTGCTAATCTTTCAATTCTGGTAAAAATTAAGTTTCTTGGTCTTTATAGATCCACAAACTAACCATTTTGGCTACTATATCCTCTTGTTGTTGGGTCTCCACTCTCAAGCAACTTTCTCATACACAAAAACACCAATTTCTCACACAATCTCACTCTATGACAAGAGTTCTTGACTTTCCAAACTTTCACAAAGTTGTACATGGTAAACATACCTATAAAAATTATTATTTTTTTATGCATATGCGAGTTCACAACCATTAACTATTAAGGAATCCTATTGGCAGTTGCTTGCTAGCGTGTCAAAGGTCCAACCAACACACACACATATTTGGGCGTCTAATACACCTCAGCTGCCTAAAGTGCTTGTAGACGTTTTGGGCGGTCAGATAGATTAGGCTTCACTAATCCCTTTGTTCTGATCTACACATCGTCTCTGCTCTGTAGAGAAATGAGGACGCGCTTGTTGTAAAGCAACCACTGGAGGACACTTGGGCGCTGCTCGTTTGCCACCGCCTTCTTCCTAGCACATAGCATCCACTACCACTCGGTGGGCTGCGCTTGCTGGAACCAGATCTCCATGGACTCTGTGTGACTGCTTGCTACTGCAACCCCACTCCCTTGCAGTGAGATAGCCACCTGCAAGGTTGGCTACTGCGACAGAAGAAAATGTCCATGCACTCACCATTGGGCTCTTTCACCCAACTTGGCTCAAACCCACAAACCTAGCATTCCGAAGTGCCTTAGACTGGCACTCACTCAAAAAGTGACATTGTGTATCCTCGTGTTGCCAGCATACATTTTGCTTCATCATTAGGGCAGCTGTAACGGTGGTAGAGGCTAGTGTGCAGCAAGAGAGCCTCCCCAAATGAAGAGGGAGGGCTCCAATTTGTAGATTTGGGACTCCCATTAGTGAAAATGGAAAGAGCAGGCTATGATGACAAGTGGAGAGCCACACAATAGCTAAAGTGACGAGTGTGAGGCCACTTGTCTCACTTTGGTCCACTTTTTGTCACATGTCCCTATCTAAGAGATGGGTCCTTCCATAAACTTAATCTCTAAAAATATCCCAACTAGTAGCCCATTTGTCATAGGTACTTTGGCAACTCTTGGTATTTGCTCGATTCCAGACGTAATGACACGAACAGAATTTCCATTCGAGTCACGCCAAAAATAGCAACTCTCCTAAATTTTAGGAGTGTAATCCTTTGTATTTGAGGACAATGCCCCATTCTCAAAGCATGTACTTTCCAAATATTAAGATGCCATGGAGTCCACTAGACCCCTTTTATACTTGGAAATGTCCAGACTGATGATATAAAGTGGACCCCTCTCCAAAGAGAATACCAAAATCCTTGGTAGCTTGCAAGTACCGCAACACGCGGAGTGCTGCCTTCCAGTGAACGTCCAAAGGTGGCTACAAGAAAGCACTAAGAGTTCCCACCACAAATGCACAATCAGGCCATGTGTTGAGCAACCATATCAAGGAACCAACCAATTTCATGTACTCTGCCATTGGATCGGATCCAGAAGAGGAGATGCTAGGATCCATGGAGGAAGTGATGGGCTTACAATCTATCATCCTGAAAGCCTCTAATAACTTTGTAACATACCACTACTGAGAAATGAATATGCCATCTAAGCGCTGAAAATTCTCCAATGCAAGAAAGAAGTGAAGCAACACGAGATACGTCATCTCAAATTCCTTACCAAGGACAACCTTTGTCTAAGCAATGTGCGTTGTATTGTGATGATCAAGTCGTCCACATAGAGAATAACAAGGGTATATAACCCTTTCTCGAAAAGATGTAGAGATTTGTATCAGTCGCCGACCGCTTGAAACCCTTATGTTGAAAGAATGCATCAATCTTCTCATACCAAGCCCTAAGAGCTTGTTTTAAACCATACAAGGCTTCCTTTTTCAGCCTATAGACCATACCTTTGGAGCCAGGAGCCTAAAATCTCGGAGGCTATTCCACATAAACTTCCTCCTTTAGCTCCCCGTTGAGAAATGCCAACTTGACATCCATCTGAAAGATGGGCCAATGAGAGTGTGCAACAAGAGCAAGAACTGTCCATATGGTCGCCATTCGAGCAGTCGCTGCAAAAGTATCATCAAAATCCACACCAGTTTTCTGAGAATAGCCTTTGGCCACAAACCTGGCCTTGTGCTTATCCAGAGTCCAATCCGATCTGTACTTGGTCTTCTAGACACATTTGACACCAATCACCTTCCGCTTTGCCAGTCTAGGAACCAGCTCCCAAGTCTGATTCCGTTCAATAGAGTCAAACTATGGTTCCATGGCCTACTTCCAAGTCAGTTTGGAGAGCACCTTCCTAATATGAGTAGGTTCCTAGTCCTTCTGGATACGTGACATCAATGCATAATTGACACACACGTTCTCCAGAGGTGATGTCGTGGTATGCAGCCGCTCCGATCGACAAGGACTCCCTCCTGTAGGTGAAGACAACCGTGTTACCTCTGAGTCCTACAATGTTTGGTACAAGCAAGCAATTGGGAATACAAGATCTTCCCTCAGAAGTCGAACCCTGCTCCTGAGATGTAGCTTGCGCTGGAGCATCCACCGAAATCTCCTCCTCATCATTGTTGGATGATTCCTCCAGCCTGAGATGTTGGAGGATGTGCCGGTTCAATTCGAGGAAGAGGAACAAGAGGATCCAACGAGGAACCAAGGAGAGGCTGAGTCAAATCAGCCCCTGATGATGAAGAAACCCCCTCTGCACTGAAAGATGAAGTCTCATCAACCACCACATCTCTTCTAACGGTGATCTTCGAAATTGCACGATTGTAGAGCCGATAACCTTTGGATTCTAAGCTGTAACCAACCAAAATATGATGCTTGACTTAGCGTCCAGCTTCCCCCTATCACCATCGGGTACATGAACGAATGTATATGACCCAAAAACCCGAAAGTGTGAAACCAAGGGTTTTCTTCCTAGGTAGGCTTGAAAGGGGGTCTGTCTTGGAACAATAGGAGTAGGCGATTGAGAGAATGTGAACAGCAGTACCAATTGTCTCCGCCCAAAGCTTTTGAGGAAGACTCCGATGTTCCAACGTTGTCCGAGCCATCTCAATCACTGTTTGGTCCACCACGCTATTCTCTAAAGGAGTGCCTATGTTGGCAAACTCCCGTTGAATACCATGGAGGTCACAATACTGGTTAAACTAGGGAGAAGTAAACTCGCCTCCTTTGTTGGCTCGTAATGTCAAGACAGAGTGTCTCAATTGTTTCTCCACCAAGGTTCCACATGTTTCTCGAAAGTTTCATCTTGGATTTGGGAAAATAGGCCAGGTATACATGCTAAAATCATCAACCAAGAGAAAAACATAATTGGCAGAACCAAGAGACGGAGTGCACATCGTGCTGCACAAAAATAAACCACTCGCCATGCAGCCTTCTTTGGAAGTGTACTCGATGTTGTTTCCCTTTAAGACGAGTGACAAGGACCCTCACGTGTGCTAACATCTCACAACCCATCCACCGACTGCTCCCGAAAAGCCTTCCGCAAGGCCTACAAATGAAGATGTCTAAATCTAGCATGCCAAAGATCGCCTATGCGGGTACCTATGTGAGAGTACAGAGCTGTGAGTTTGTAGAGGCCATGGTCCTCTATGCCTTGCCATAGGATCCTGTCAATAAGAGGGTCACGAATGACCATAGAGTCCTCCATAAATTCCACCTTAGTGCCTGATTTGCAAATCTCATGTACAGAAAGGAGATGGAATCCTAAATCTGACACATATAGCACTCTCGAGGTGTACTTCCTCCATTGCTATCCGGAATGAGGGGCATTGTCCCTTCACCAAGAATGGGGACAGTAGAGGTATCTCCAATGGTAACTCCGCCGCGACGTTGCTGCAATGCATCAAGCCAATCCTTATGATAAGTCATGTGTTGTGTGGCACCGCTATCCAAAATCCACTACGGTGAGTGGGAACAAGAAGGAAAAGCCTATTCCACCACTGGATGGGGAGTATCGGACTCGAGATCAATCAGGGTGACGAAAGCTAACTCCTCCACAACTATGGCAGATGAGCTTGCCCCTTTGTCCTTTGACTTCCCTTCCATTCCGCATGCGACTCCGGCATTGTGGCCATAAGTGCCCCTGTTTGGAACAATAATCACAAACCTTCTGGTTGCCATAAGAATTAGGAGCTAAAAATCCCTTCGGTTTAGCATCCTTGGAGTCCTTAGAGGGAGGTGCCCCACCTTTGCCTTTGTAAGGCAGCCCCCCTCTCTATCCAATGAAAGCCTAGTTACCTTTCTTTGAAGAAGAATCCTTGAATCTGCTGTCCTGATCAAGGACCATAGGCACCAGCTCATCCCAAGTAATGGTTTTTATCCGTCCTAAGGTAAGAAGTGAAGAATAGAAGCTCTCATATTTTGGGGGCACCTGAGCAAGTAGCCAGATGGCCGTATCCTCACTGGAAATCTCCTTCCCGCACCCAAAAATCTCATATTACAGTGACTCCAGTTTATTGATGTGATCCCGCAGGGAAGTAGAATCAATGGGCAAAAGCTTCAACATTTGAAGCTCCAGGGAAACTCTCTTCATGGGTGTCTTCCGGTCATAGATGTCGGAGAGTTTCTTCCAAGCAACATGTGCATGGGTATCCCGTTTGATGTGAGCAATGACCGAGGCTTGAGAGTTCAGAAGGATGAATGACCGAGCATGGACTTTAAGCCAATCCAATAGAGCAACTTCGTGCGTAAGGGTATCCCTCGTGTCCTCGTCCTCTACAGCGTCCGGGTTAGGTTGGAGGACCGGGCAAGTGATGAACTCCAAAAGATCGTATGTCTCCAAGACTGCTTCCACCATGACTTTCCAGATGTCATAGTTTGTGCCATCCAACTTTGCATCTGAAGGAAAAGTCAGAAGAGTGGGTATCTAAACCGCCCGAGGTTGAATGAGTGCCATGATATACCCCCTTTGAAAAACACAGACACCAAAACAGCCCAAGAGCTGCTCTCTACACTCATATGGAGGGTGGGCAGGATAGGAAACGAGTGGAGAGGAGAAAAAAATGCAAAGAATGCAGATCTGCCCCTCCGAGATGAAAACGCAAGTGTGAAACACTGCAGGCAGCCGTCAGGTTTCACGTGAAAACGCAAAAAAAATCAGCACCAATCAGCCTCCAATCAGTGATCCCAAGTCTAGATGCCTCTGCTCTAATGCCATGTCAAAGGGTAGCGGAAAGATGTAGATGAATGACAAAACGCTGAAGCACCGAGTGAGATGAGAGAAAACAGCAAAACACTGATGCACTAATCCTCAAAAAAAAGATGGATACAACCAGCCCATAGGCGAGGAGTGGACTCCGTAGGCAGAGGGCTGAAGGGTGCTCACCAGATGACCAAAAAGCAATGATGAAAGTGATGGGGGAGGGCAGCAAATACATACTCTCCATATGAGCTGGCCAACTCCCTCGTAAACTCCTACACGACCTGAAAAATGGTGAAAGTAAGGCATAAATGCCAAAAAGGGTGGGCAGCCCACATCAGAGGCCCAAGAAAAAATAGGGGAAAATAGGGGGGGTGCTTGAGAAGGAGAAGGGCTCCCGTAGACACCAAAATAGTCACCAACAACAGGAGATGATATATGCTAACACTCATATGCTTGAAGAAGTAATATTACCTTAACTGACTCCCCTTGCTAGCCTCAACTAAAACAAAAGCACTTCATCATACAACACAAGATTCACAAACAAAAACCAAGACCAACAAAAAGTAGCTATACCCGGAAGGGTCAGACCTTGCTAACCCTTTTTCTTTGCATGGGAGAAAATCACTTGAATGAAGCTGAACCCAAGGTTGGCGTATCACCTATGACATTTAAGCACTTCCTTTCCGCCTGGTGCTTGGAGGTAATCTCTTCACAAGCAAGTAGCAATCTGGGGGTTCAATATCAATGTAATAATTCTTTATTTTTTCAGTCATTTCAAATCCAAACTTCTGGTAGAAAGCAATGGCTTCCTCATTGTTCGTTTGGACGTGTAAGTAAATATCTTCAATGGACATATCCAGCTGGCAAAGGTCCAAGATGTGCTTCATCAGCTTTGATCCTGCAGTCATCATAGGATAGGGTCAAGAACCAAATTATAGACATTATGTATTCATATAAGGAGAAAGGTGGGAAACGAATTGCAGTATCAAAACTTGAATTCTTACTGTATGTACTTTCTCTCTCCCTCATTGTATCATAGTAGCATTGTACACTAGCACTTATATGCCTGTTTTTTCTTTCAGCTCAAGTAGGTTTTTTTTTCCCCATGATTCAGGACTAGCATATAGGGACCTATATAAGGCGCTCTTTAGTCCCTTGAATAAATCATTTCATTCTTTCATCATTCAACAATGAAACAATGTAGTCTCCATGTGTGCTTGGGTCCTAGGACTTACACATCTTTAGCAAGAGCACTTCATTGTGCTACAGTCCAACAACAGAAGAAGTCATCTTCAGCCATCAGTCCCACAT
This sequence comes from Cibotium barometz, assembly GCF_041138505.1. NCBI lineage: Eukaryota > Viridiplantae > Streptophyta > Polypodiopsida > Cyatheales > Cibotiaceae > Cibotium > Cibotium barometz. Next base: position 20,010,273 of record NC_141084.1, read on the forward strand.
CCTCTCAGCAGATCTAGGTGTGCATATTGCTCCCAAAGTGGCTTCTATGTTCTCCTCAAACCGTATAAGGGTTCAGCTGACGTTTGGTCTAATTCGTCCTTGCATTTGGTATTCCACACTCAATCATCGTCAAGTAAGTTTCTTGTAAAGTTCTCCAAAGTAATAAAGCAAATACTCTTGCTTGTGGGAGGGGGCCCTTAAGTGGGTAGTTGGGACCCAATCTGGTGTCAACACTCTTATATCTACAGCCCTATCTCCTATGTGTAAAGATAAAAGTGGATTGCTTAAGCTCACTAAAAGAAAAGGTATAAAGAAGGCCTAGCTTCATGTTACACAATCATACCGGTTGCATGCTACAAACTAGACATGTACCATGAGGAGGCACCACAAGACATGGGAGACGGACATGTGGACTTTATGGAGGCAGCCATAGTGTAGTAGATGGCAGGTGGCCATCAAAAAACTTATGACTAATAGTCATGGATATTTTTGTGGCCTTTATGACCGGCAACAATAGAGTATTCTGTCATAGGCACTTGCCATGTGTCATTGCCCCAGTGTGTATTATGTCTAAAGATAAGGCTCTAAAGCCTATAAAAGGCACTATACACTTTGAAGCTAATGACATCAATCAATAGAAGATATTATTGAGTCATGCAATAACTCTCTCTTGCTTGAGTAGTCTGTGCACGCCTCTGCTGTATGCCCACCCACCTGCACGCCTCTGCCCGCCTCTGTGTGCACACCTGTAGGCTGCCTCGCTGCCCTGTGCGCAGGCCACCTCGCTGCTCTGCTCTGCCCGCCTCTCTGCTCCACCCACCTGCACGCCTCTGCCCGCCTCTGTGCGCACCTCTGTAGGCTGCCTCGCTGCCCTGTGCGCAGGCCACCTCGCTGCTCTGCTCTGCCCGCCGCTGTAGGCTGCCTCGCTGCCCCATGCGCAGGCCCTTGCTCCCTTTTTCCCACCCACCCTTGCTCATGGATATTTTTGTGGCCTTTATGACCGGCAACAATAGAGTAGCTGGTAAGTAGACATCATGAGCCTATAGCAGTAGCTACATTTACAGTGCAATATGGAAGATTGCCATATGTGAGTGGCCATGGACATGGACTCTTGGGTGATAGTCCATGGGTTGCGTGCTAAGCTCTTCGACCATAGACCACCAATTGTGGCAGGCCGAGGGATGTGTTGGTCATGGACCACCAATTGAGTTAGACCAAAATATGGCTTGATTGTATTGGATATTCAAAGCTTCGTATGTGTGACCCAACTCTTGTATGAGTTTATGTATCTAGTGTCCACATATGTGTGAAAGAGTCCTTAGATGGCTTAGTGTGCTTATGTGTGTGAACGACCTCTTCTAGTTGTTTTATGTGTGGATATGGCAAGCAATGATGTCATAGGCACTTGCCATGTGTCATTGTGTCATGTGCACAGTGTGTATCTACCGTGTGCTATACGCATGCAAGACTAGTTTCGAGGCTTGGGGAAGCTTGGAACTAGGCAGGCTGATTGACGAGCTGAGTTAGGGAAATACTAACGGGCGGGCACCCAAGTATGGACGGGCGGGCGTCCAAGTATGGACGCCCGATGACCAGCTAAGAGCCTATAAAAGGGTGGCCAAGGTTAGTTATTGGGATATAGAGAATCTCGCGAGTTTGTGAGAGCTCTATGGTCTTGGAGCCTGGATCTAGTGCAGACGTGCACCTGCTTTATGCACCCGAGGCCGGCAACAATCTGGAGGCCTGCGAGGGCAGCTTCGTGGCGGTATGGGACGTCGCGAGGAGGAGAGTCTATGATGTGGATGATTTGAGAGGAAGGAAAGCTCATTGGACAGAGTTAATGCAAGATTTTGATTTTGAGATCCGTTATCGGAAAGGGTCCATGAATAGTATTGCAGATGCGCTTAGTCGGATTAGAGAGGTGAATACTTTGTCGTTCATCGAGATTTCTACTGACTTATTTCAGCCATTGAGAGGGCTTTGCAGGACTGATAGTTATTTTGGTCCATTTTGGCAGAAGATCCAGGACGGGAGCTTATTGATTGACCAAGACTCGATGACTGAGCAGTCTACCATTCAGGCTGCAGGAGGCCAGTGGATGATTCGGAATGGTTTACTGTTCCGTAATGGCAAAATTTGTGTACCACAGATCTCGGACATTAGGTCCAAGATTCTGAAGGAGTGTCACGACGCCCCTTCTGCTGGACACCCTGGGGTACACAGGACACTATTGTTAGTGAAACACACTTTTTATTGACCGAAGATGAAAGGATATGTAGAAGATTATGTTCTCAAGTGTCAGATTTGTCAAGCAAATAAAGCTGAACGCTTTAGACAGGCTGGGTTGTTGCATCCTTTGCAAATCCCAGGTAATAAATGGGAAAGTATTTCCATGGATTTTATTACCGGATTGCCAAGAACACATCAAGGCCACGATTCTATTTGGGTTGTGGTAGATCGCTTGACAAAAATGGCTAGATTTTTACCGACCCGGAAGACTATTACAGCTACGCAATTAGCACGGCAGTTTATCGAGCAATTGTTTAGACTGTACGGGATACCGCAGGACATAGTCAGTGATAGGGACTCTAAGTTTACGAGTGATTTTTGGAAACTTGTTTTTGAGAAGTTAGAAACAACTTTGAATTTGAGTTCCTCTGATCATCCTCAATCTGATGGCCAGACTGAAAGAGTGAATCAAATTTTGGAGGATATGCTTCGAGCATATGTATCCAAAAGACAGAGTTCATGGGAGGATTATCTTCCTATGTTAGAATTTGCATATAACAATACTAAGCATACGAGTACAGGGTTTAGTCCTTTCATGCTTATGTATGGTTTTCAACCAAGATCACCTGTTACCGTAGGATTCTCAGGACTTCAGCATGATGCAGCACGTGATTTTTTGCAAGATATGCAGGAAATGTTACAAGTTGCGAAGGAATCTATTAGAAGTGCTCAAGACCGAGACAGGTTTTATTCTAATAGACATCGTTCACCGAGAGAGTTCTCTGAAGGAACGATGGTGTATTTGCGAGTTCCAAAAGATTCCGAGACTTTACGGACAGGTAGATCTCCGAAATTATCCCCTAGATACTGTGGACCATTTCATGTTACACGACGGATTGGTTCAGTTGCATATGAATTGGATTTGCCTTCTCATGTGAAAGTTCATCCTGTATTTCATGTCAGTAGACTTAAGGAAGTACTGGGTGGAGCAGATCAGTTAGTTACTCCTCAAGAAATTATAGATGTCGAGGACATGACATTTGTTCCGCACGAACCTGACAAGATTCTTGGATTTCGTGAACGCAGATTGCGTAATACGCTTATCACAGAATACAAGATCAAGTGGAAGCATTGTGTTGAGGAGGACGCTACATGGGAGACATTGACTACTCTTCAGAGAGATTACCTTGGCTTTTTAGTGAGCTCAAGAGTGAGCTCTTAGAGGAAGGGGAGTATGTCATGTGCACAGTGTGTATCTACCGTGTGCTATACGCATGCAAGACTAGTTTCGAGGCTTGGGGAAGCTTGGAACTAGGCAGGCTGATTGACGAGCTGAGTTAGGGAAATACTAACGGGCGGGCACCCAAGTATGGACGAGCGAGCGGCCAAGTGTGGACGCCCGATGACCGGCCAAGAGCCTATAAAAGGGTGGCCAAGGTTAGTTATTGGGATATAGAGAATCTCGCGAGTTTATGAGAGCTCTATGGTCTTGGAGCCTAGATCTAGTGCAGACGTGCACCTGCTTTATGCAGCCGAGGCCGGCAGCAATCTCGAGGCCCGCGAGGGCAGCTTCGTGGCGGTATGGGACGTCGCGAGGAGGAGATTGGTCGGTACGTCATCCTAGTTAGCTCAGCTCGTGGCTCGGTGGGGACAGCCAAGACTGTGGGCTTGCCCACGGCTGTCATGTTTGGGAGGTGAGTCAGGCCTGCACCCCCTTGCTTGTTTGTTCGTTCGTTTGTTTGCAAGATTCGAGTGTCGAACCATGATCGATCACGAGGGGATCCGTGGGGATTTGACACATTGCCCCAGTGTGTATTATGTCTAAAGATAAGGCTCTAAAGCCTATAAAAGGCACTATACACTTTAAAGCTAATGACATCAATCAATAGAAGATATTATTGAGTCATGCAATAACTCTCTCTCGCTTGAGTACTCTCTCTCTCTCTCTCTCTCTATATATATATAGTGTACCCCGTACTCCACTCACCTCCATAGCGTACCCCCCCCCCACCCCCCCTCACTATATTCACACCCTATAAGGGTTTCTGTTTACCTTCCAGTTCCAGTTTCATTTTCTAGGTGCCAGTAGTATCATCTTTATTTTTCATTTTCTGGTTTTTTATCCAGACATTGTATCAGATCCACCATGATGTAACTTTTTGGTCTCATAGGTCATTATGGCCTTTTGAAGACGTTAATATAACATTTCATTTCATTTCATCATCTCTCTCTCTCTCTCTCTCTCTCTCTCTCTCTCTCTCTATCTATCTATCTATCTATCTATCTATCTATCTATGCACGCCTCTGCTCTATGCCCACCCACCTGCACACCTCTGCAAGCTGCCTCGCTGCCCTGTGCGCGGGCCACCTCTCTGCTCTGCCCGCCTCTGTGCGCACCTCTGTAGGCTGCCTCGCTGCCCTGTGCGCAGGCCACCTCGCTGCTCTGCTCTGCCCGCCGTTGTAGGCTGCCTCGCTGCCCCGTGCGCGGGCCCTTGCTCCTTTTTTCCCACCCCACCCTTGCTCAGGCCCCCAAGGCAGCAACTAGTAGGGGAAAACATGTCGCAACCCCTGGAGGGGAAACAGGATGGTGAGACAACCTTTCACACCCCCACAAAGGCACCAAATGCCTACCGCAGAAGACTGAGGGAAGGAATCATGTCCCCTGACTCACGAAGGATTACGAAGATGGCCCGACAAGATGAGGCCCTTTATGAGGAGATACAGCTTCACATAAGGACAGAGATGAACACCATGCGACAGGAGCTTGAAAAGGAATGGACCGAGCATATGCATGCCCAAAGGAAAGTGATATACGAAACACTGAAGGAAGAGATATATGTCCAATTGACGGGAGAAATGCAAGCCCAAGTACGGGTTGAGATGGAATTAGCCCAAGCCTTGATGGACACGGAAATGAAAAAAGTGATGTAGAAATGGAAGGATGACATGCTCCGAGAGATTGGCACAACAGTTGCATCGTACGAAGGCACTTTGAAGACATGTATGGCTGACTGCGAAAAAGACATCACACACTTTGGAATCATGTAAGGCAAAAGTGGCTATAGGTGAGAAGGAAATGCATTCATGGGCTGAAATTGCCAGTGCCACAAAGAAACAAATTGAGGAAGTCAACCCGTGGATTGAAGTAGTAAAAAAACAGAAGGATACACCAATCAATAAAGTAGAGGTGATGAATGCTACATTGGAAGAGGAAGCCAAGAGACGGGCACGTGCCTTACATGTACGTGTAGTTGGGTGGGAAGATTTAGGGAAATCCCCAAGAGGATGCAAAAGCTCTTGCAACAAAAATTGGAGCCACTGATGTACCCATTACCGGAGCATGGCGAGTAGGCAGAGATGAAACCAAGGCGAAGATATTGATCATCAGGTTTGGTGACTTGGAGAAGAAGAAGGCCTTCCTCTCCAAAAGGATGGCCCTTAAGGGGGAAAAGATTTATTTGGATGAGGACCTTACACCGGCACAGATAGCACACCGGAAGGAACACATGCCGCGTGTGCTTGAGGCAAGAAAAGAGGGGAAATGGACGGTATACAGAGATGGCCGAGTCATCATTACGGAGAGGAGGCCCGCTTGACGGTGCGCCGCCTATGAGACCATGCGATTCACAGTGTGGAATTGCAACGGAGCCCTTAGAACAGATGCAGGATACTTTGAGGATACTTTCAGACACAGTGATATTGCTATGTATACGGATGTTATGAAAAATGGGGAAGAGACAAGGATAAAACTGAAACTGAAATGAGAGCATAACTAGAAGGAAACACAAACCATAGACATACCTTGAGATGAGTGTAGACAAGACACAAGATTGATACTTTCATTGATGTGACACCCACAATATATAGGTGAGAAGTACAAGATAGAGTAGACTGACTTATGGGACAATTATAGAGATGCCACATGGCACACACTTAAGACTAGACAAATGTAGACTAGAGAAATAGTACACCTAGTGTGCACTTATTTCCAACAACGGAGACCCATCAGTGCACAAACAAAGAGGATTCCTGACATACGGGGTTATAGATGGGAACACTGGAACTCTAAAGGGGGAGCGAGCACAATGGACTACTTGATGGGATCTCCTTCATTGATACCTGATGTGCAGGGTTTCACAATTTCCAGTAGGCCCATTGGCATAGCAGCCGATCATGCATACCCGAGTTTCACACTAGTAGGTAGATCCCTGAGAGATGGGCCAGCCACTCATCTACCTAGGTACCCGAGATATCAGTTTACACGTGAGACAATTGGGGTTTACCAAGATGCAGTATCCGATGGCTTGTTCGCTTTAGACCCGCATAGCCCTCTGGACGAGATCACAAGAGGATTGGCAGGTGTACTACATGCATCCGCCTCATATGCGTTTCCCTGCACTATGATCCCTTCCACCCACCCCCGCAGCACTGCCCCACAGAACAGTTGGTATGATGATGAGTGTCGTGAGACACGAGCACAGCTACAGCGTGAGATTGCCATTGGGTCTCACACGCATACACAAGCCACGATGATCTTTCGGCACCTTGTGCAGAGGAAGAAACGAGCCTATCTGGCTAAGCTAGAGGAGGAGATCTACCAACTCTTCCTGGGGAAGGACAGCAAGAGGGCATGGAAGATGTTTCAGGAGAGACAGCCTGGTACTCCGATTACTGCACCTGAGGCATGGCATACTTATGCTAGAGAGCTATATGATGCACCAGGACAGCCCCCCACCCCCCCTCCAGCTAGCATTACCTTTTTTACTATGCGGATGGTGCTAGATGTGATAGACAGGTTATAGAATGGAAAGCCACAGGATCATGATGGGCTAGTTGGAGAGCACTTCTCATATGCACGAGACACTTTGGCTCCGCTCATCGTACATGTGTTTAATCGTGCCATTTGTGAGGGTTTCCCGACAAGCTGGACAGAGCATATCATTGTACCACTCTTTAAGAGTGGGGACCCCATGGTACCAGGCAACTACAGGACGATCATGACTGGTCATTACTTGGCCAAACTATATGGCTCTATATTGGAGTCAAAGCTGAGCCGATGGGCAAAGAGGCATGGTCATCGAGCACATGGGCAGGCTGGCTTCAGGAGAGGATTTACTACCTTGGATCACATACTGACACTTCGGGCACTTATTGAAGAGGGCAGGGCACAGAAGAGAAGGATATACTGCTGCTTTGTGGACTTCCGCAAAGCCTTCGATACCGTACCATGTGCCAGGCTTATGCACAGATTGCATGACATTGAGGTAGCCGAGGATATGCAGTGGGGGATATATGCTTTGTATGAGTCTGTGATAGGCAGAGTCCGAGCTCCTGGGTGGCAGACTATCTGATAGGGTGACCAGCACGATAGGGGTGAAGCAAGGATGCCTGCTTCGCCCACCCTCTTTGGACTGTACATAGAATGCGGTCTCTGATTATGTAGACAGATTGGGAGGCCCAGGAACATGCTTGGCAAGGGTGTTGATACCCATCTTGTTATATGCTGATGATATTGTTCTAATCTCAGACTCTCCAGAGGGATTACAGAAACACCTAGATGCATTACAGGCTTTCTGTGCGGATAGAGATCTGACAGTGAACCTTGGGAAAACCAAGGTTATGGTGTTTAACACCACACAAGCATGGGTGACGAGATCAGAGCCTCAGTTCACTTTCCGAGGGGAGCCGGTACAGTACGTCAAGTCATATGTCTACTTGGGAGTTACTTTCACAGGACCACGTTTCTCCCTGAAGGAGGCAGCAGCAGCTAGATTACTCGAGGGCATGCAGCCTTGGGGGCACTTGAGAGGCAATGTGCACACATACAATTTCAGGAGCCACGCACCAAATTGTGGCTATTTGATACACTTGTCACACCGACCCTCCTGTACGGAGCTCCAATTTGGGGGCCAAGTATACATCACAGATCTCAGAGAGGGACAGATGAGGGATGGAGGCAAATGGAGAGACCACTGATTATGATGATTGCCCGCATGATTCGGAGCAAATCAATAGTACCACATCAGATTGTTCGGGATGAGCTGGGTGCCCCACCAGTAGTAGCCGAGGCCCTATTCCAGGCAGTTACCTTTTTACAGTGGCTATGGGAGCTCCCTCAACAGAGGTGCTCCCGATTGGCATTGACCTCATCCATACAATTGGCAAAGGATGGAGATACTCATTGTTGGTACGCTCATATGAGATGATGGTTTGACCTACATGGTTTGCGGATAGAGGCACTACCACCCTTTCAGTACAGTTTGGATTGTCCATTTTTGGATCTCACCCGCTCAGAGCAAAACCGCGTGATCAAGATGGATATCATCGATTCATCAGAGTGGACACAGAGAGGACATGGACTAGCCCCCTTGAGCCCTTAGGCACAAAAATGGCTCATTACAAGAGCCATTTTCTACACCTCTCACCAGATGATTTTACCACCCGCCCGGCGTACATGGATGTACACCTATCACATGGGATACGTTGTGCCATTGGACAAATCCGGACCTCTTCACACCAGCTGCGGATAGAGACAGAGCGATATGTGCATCAGATCCTGGATGACTGCATTTGTCAGCTATGCTACCAGGAGGTAGAGACAAATGAACACTACATTTGCCGATGTACAGTCTATTATGAGATCTGAGGGAGATATCACTGCCTGTTCCGAGAGGCTTTGGGACCATTACGCAAGATCATAAAGTTTGAGAATCAGAGATGCCTGGGATTGTTTCTACTTGAGCTCAGGAGACACAGAGAGACCCTCTTAAACCAATCCCGAATTACCCATTGTAGGGCTATCACAAAATTCCTTACAGCTTCTATTTTTCTATTGTTCATGTGTGGCATGTGGAGCCTGACATGACATACATGTATGGCTAGTGTAGCCTGACATGGTGTGTTTGTGTGGCATATGGAGCCTGACATGACAGTACATGTATGGCTGGTGTAGCCTGACATAATAGTACATGTGTGGCTAGTGGGGCCTGACATGGTGTACATGTATGGCCATGGAGCCTGACATGATGAAAGTCTCTGGGACTAGCTATCTTGGAGATCTTGTGTATTTATGTTCTGGGAAGGTTCCGGAAGGATCATGAGCCCTGGACATTTTATCGGATACAACTGAGCAGATGGGTGTTTCTTCCAATATAATTGCACTCGTGTGTGCATGACTTTTATTTTATCTTTGGATGACTTGTCTTGTTTGCCTGGACAATGCCTGAGATTTCTGCCTGTGCTGTCCATGGGGCCGGGAATGCCTAAAAACTCTGTGGACGTGTATGTGCACACCTGTTTGGGACTAACAAGTGGTCTATATGTGTTTTGCACAGGTGGTAAGTATTCCCAAAAACTCAATTTGCAGCTCTATGAGTTCACATGTTAACAATTATGGGTGTGGGTTCACACTCACTTATAAGTGACCGGACAACTTCATGCGCCTGCAGCCGCCTAATGGTACAGCCGCCTCCTCAAGTGCAGCCGGTACAACCGACAACAAATCTGCAGCCGACTGTCATGGTCCTGCCTTGAATCCAACGCAACTGTCAGTGCCACCTATCTCTTGACGAACGCCCCAGCTACATTTAACCGCATGATGATGCGTATTTTCCGGGATTTGATTGGAAAGTGTGTGTTCATATTTCTGGACGACATACTCATATTTTCAGCTACAGTTGAGCAGCATGACATTGATGTGGAGAAAGTCCTTAAGTTGCTGGAAAGCAACGAGCTCTACGTCAATGAAAAGAAGTCAAAATTTTATTACTTGGGATATATAATTAGTGCTGAAGGCATTCGACTTGATCCGGCTAAAGTGGCCGAGATTGTTAACAGGGAAGTACCTCAGACAACCTATGACATTAGATCATTTGTGGGTATATGCCAGGCATATTCCACCCACATCGACAAGTTTTCTGACCTCTTGGCAAATCTCACCGATCTGCTAAAGGGAGTGAAAACAAGAAGGCAAAAGATTCGAATGACTCCACGAGCGTTGGAGGCATTCCAGAACCTCAAGGTGGCTTTGTCAGAAGCGCCTTGTTTAGCACTTGCCTCGTGGGACGAACCATTTCAAGTGATCACCGATGTGAGTAACATCGCAATCGGAGGTGTATTGCAACAGAATGGTCATCTAGTAGCTTACATGTCTCGTAAGTTACTGCCCGTCGAGAAGAACTACTCAGTCTATGATCGTGAACTCCTAGCTGTAATACAGGCCTTGAAACATTGGAAACATTTCTTGTATGGCTGTGACTTCAAGGTTCGCACTGACCATCAGGCATTGCGCTGGATTCAGACGATGCCAAGTGCACAATGGAGTGATCGACAACACCGCTGGAGTTAGATATTCCAACAGTTCGGTGGTATGATTGAGTACCTTCCAGGAAAGGCCAATCCAGTGGCCGATGCTTTGAGCAGGAAGGGACAAGTGTCTATGGTTTAGACCACTAGACTTGACCTTGTTGGTACAGGACTAGAGGACATGAAGCACACGTACTCGTTTAGCAAATTTGTTATGCTTATTCCTTGCAGGGCCAATGTGACTGCCGAGGATGTTGCCCAGTTATTCATTCGGCATTGGTACCCGATTGCCGGGATTCCTAGAACCATAGTGTCAGACCGAGATGCCAAGTTTACCAGTCATTTTTGGAGGGCATTGTTTGATAATTTTGGTACTAAGCTGAATTTTTCCAGTGCATTCCACCCACAGACAGATGGCCAGACAGAGATATACAACCAGTTGACCTTTGATGTGCTGAAGTGTTATGTCCACGATCAGCAAGGTAAGTGGGAATCATATTTGCCTTTAGTTCAAGCTATTTTGAATGACTCTTTTTCTTCAGCTATTGACAGGACTCCATATGAGGCAGCGTTTGGAAGACCTTTCCAATCGTTGTTAACCAGGACTTCGTCTTCAGTACCGGAGACGAACAGAGTGACGGAGTCTTACCAAGAGATCCTAGAGTCAGTAAAAGACAAATTGGCTAAAGCGCAAGAGGCCTACACTCGACAGGCCAATAAAGACAGAAGGGATATGAAGTTTTCGGAAGGAGATTGGGTTTATCTTCGGATAATGAAGCAAAGATTGAAACAGGTGGGCAAGCGATGCCCAAAGTTGTCTTTCAGGAGCTTCGGACCTTTTCCCATCCGGAAAAAGATTAATGAGGTGTCTATGCAGTTAAAGCTACCTCCGAGTTGGACTATGCACGATGTATTTCATGTCAGTTGGTTAAAGCCATATGCAGGTCCACCCCCTTCAGAGGTCAAAGACGAAGCGGAACCAGACATTGTGGATGAAGCAGAAATTACGGTTCCAGAACAGATCCTTCTACACCGTTTCAAGCAAGTCTCAGGCCGAAGACTACGACAGGACCGAGGAACCCATGAAGCGGTATGGCTCAACAAAGAGTTTTTCGAAGACTATCCGGCGTTATTGACAGATTATTTGGAGGCTATGCAGCTTCCGTCAAGTTAAGCAGAAGGGGATGTCACGTGCATCCCGCACTTGGATGCCACGTAGACATTTCTGTACAGAAGGTGAAGGACATGGGATGGTGAACTGGTCCCATGTGAGCCCAGTCCGGGACGAGTCAGCCAGGGATCCATCTCAGTCATCCGAGGTCAGGTGTGCATTGTCCTGCACATGAGTCCAAGGTCAGGTGTGCACTGTCCTGCACATGAAACAGTGCCAGTCCGCGCTGTGAGCCTCCCTCTGGAATGATGTTAGTTGTTTTGTATGTTTGGTCTGCCACCAGATATAAGACAACTGTGTAGATGTAGGTAGGCAGCAGATCTGGACACAGGGAAGGCTTTGGGCCACCCAAAAATGGGGCTAAGCAGCCCCAGGACATGTCCACCAGCCCAAGGAAGGGCTGGGCAAGCTGTCGGCCAGCCCAAGGAGCGGCTGGGCAGGCTGTCGGCCAGCCCAAGAGGGCTTGGCCAAGCAGCCGACTGCCTCTTGGGCCAGCCCAGCAAGTTGGCTAGCCCTTAGGGCAGCCTGGACTGCAGGCGGCCAGTGCCCAGGCACTGCCCAGCAGCGTGCGCTGGACTGGACAGCAGCCCACAGGGGCAGCCAGGGCAGTCCAGTGTGAAACGTGGCACTTTTAGCATTTAATAGTCTTAAAACCAGTCGTGGAGGTACAATAAACCATCCGACTGCCCCTGATGAGAAGTATAAATAGTGGAGGCCATAATCCCAATGATTCATCTCATTATTCACCAAGAGCTCAAGCAAATCAAGGGCTAGACAAGCCAAGGGAATTGCTAAGCAAAGGGGTGGAGAACTAAAGGTCAAGGGCAGGATTTTCCAGCCAAGAAAAGGTCCAAGGTTGCTGTATTTTCTTTCAGATTTCTCATCATTCTAATAAAGCAAATACACCATCCGTGGTGGGGGCCCTAAAGAGGGTAATTGGGACCCAATACTGTGTCCTCTCCATCTCTCCCTCTCTCTCTCTATTTTCTGCACATCTCCTTTCAGTTTGTGCGTTAATTTCCGTTGCGAAAAGAGTGCTGAATTCTGAGTTTTGAAGTTACCGATTCTTCTCCGAAGCTTCCGCATATTACAGGAAATCAGCCCTAGATCTAGGCATCGTCGCCAACGTAGGTATGACGAGGAGGAGGATGTATTAGAACGTCGGGATGCCCGTCATGGCAAGAAGGCCAAAGAGTTCAAATCAGGGGACAAGGACATTAAATTTGAGAGCTATAATGGAAAGTTGGATACTACCAAGGCACTTGCTTTTATAAGTGTCAAATCCCCATAGGATCTCCTCGTAGAACGCTCCTAGTACGAGACTTGAAACCTGCAAACAAATCAAACAAACAAGAAGGGGGTGCAGGCCTGACTCACCTCCCAACCATGACAGCCGTGGGCAAGCCCACCAGACTGGGTTGTCCCCACCGAGCCACAAGCTGAGCTAACTAGATGGACGTACCGACCAATCTCTACCTCGTGACGTCCCATACCGCCACGAAGCTACCCTCGCGGGCCTTGAGACTGCTGCCAGCCTTGGCTACATGAAGCAGGTGCACGTCTGCACTAGATCCAAGCTCCAGACCATAGAGCTCTCACAAAACATGCGAGACTCTATATGACTAATGACTAACCTTGGCCACCCTTTTATAGGCTCTTGGCCGGTCATCGAACATCCACACTTGGGCGCCTGCCCGTCCATACTTGGGTGCCCGCCCGTTAGTCTATCCCTAACTCAGCTCGCCAATCAGCCTGCCTAGCTACAAGCTTCCCCAAACCTCGAAGCTAGTCTTATGTGTGTGTAGCACACGACGGTAGACACACACTGAGCACATGACATACTCCCCTTTCTCTAAGAGTTCACTCCTGAGCTCACTAAAAAGCCAGGGTAATCTCTCTCAAGAGTAGTCAATGTCTCCCATGTAGCATCCTCCTCAACACGATCCTTCCACTTGATCTTGTATTCCGTGTGATAAGCGTATTACGTAATCTTCTTTCACGAAATCCAAGAATCTTTTCAGGTTCATGTGGAACAAATGTCATGTCTTCGACATCTATGATTTCTTGAGGAGTAACTAACTTGTCTGTTCCACCCAGTACTTCCTTAAGTCTACTGACATGAAATACAGGATGAACTTTCACATGAGAAGACAAAACCAATTCATATGCAACTAAACCAATCCGTCGTGTAATACGAAATGGTCCACAGTATCTAGGGGATAATTTCGGAGATCGACCTGTTCGTAGAGTCTCGCAATCTTTCGGAACTCGCAAATACACCATCGTTCCTTCAGAGAACTCTCTGGGTGAACGATGTCTATTAGAATAAAATTTGTCTCGGTCTTGAACACTTCTAATAGATTCCTTCACAACTTGTAACATTTCTTGCATATCTTGCAAAAAATTACGTACTGCATCATGCTGAAGTCTTGAGAATCCCACTTTAACATGTGATCTAGGTTGAAAACCATACATAAGCATGAAAGGACTAAAACCTGTACTCGTATGCTTTGTACTGTTATATGCAAATTCTAACATAGGAAGATAATCTTCCCATGAATTTTGTCTTTTGGATACATATGCTCGAAGCATATCCTCCAAAATCTGATTCACTCTTTCAGTCTGGCCATCAGATTGAGGATGATCTGAAGAACTCAAATTCAAAGTTGTTTCCAACTTCTCAAAAATAAGTTTCCAAAAATCACTCGTAAACTTAGTCCCTATCACTGACTATGTGCTGCGGTAACCCGTACAGTCTAAACAATTGCTCGATAAACTGCCGTGCTAATTGCGTAGTTATAATAGTCTTCCGGGTCGGTAAAAATCTAGCCATTTTTGTCAAGCGATCTACAACAACCCAAATAGAATCATGGCCTTGATGTGTTCTTGGCAATCCAATAATAAAATCCATAGAAATACTTTCCTATTTATTACCTGGGATTTGCAAAGGATGCAACAACCCAACCTGTCTAAAGCGTTTACCATAATTTACTTGATAAACTTGACACTTGAGAACATAATCTTCTGCATACCCTTTCATCTTTGGCCAATAAAAAGTATATTTCACTAACGATAGTGTCCTGTGTACCCCAGGGTGTCCAGCAGAAGGGGCGTCGTGACACTCCTTAAGAATCTTGGACCTAATGTCCGAGATCTGTGGTACACAAATTTTGTCATTACGGAATAGTAAACCATTTCGAATCATCCACTGGCCTCCTGCAGCCTGAATGGTAGACTGCTCAGTCATTGAGTCTTGGTCAATCAATGAGCTCCTGTCCTGGATCTTCTGCCAAAATGAACCAAAATAACTATCAGTCCTGGATCTTCTGCCAAAATGGACCAAAATAACTATCAATCCTGCAAAGCTCTCTCAATAACTAAAATAAGTCAGTAGAAATCTCGGTGAACGACAAAGTATTCACCTCTCTAATTCGACTAAGCGCATCTGCATTAACTCAGCCCAACGAGCTTTCCTTCCTCTCAAATCATTCGCATCACACACATACTTGATTGACTGATGATCAGTCAATACCACAAACTTGGGGCCATATAAATAATGTCTCCAAACCTTGAGAGCGTGAATCACAGCATAAAGCTCTTTCTCAATGGTTGACCAACGAGATTGAGTGTCGTCTAGCTTTTTACTTTCAAAAGCAACAAGTCTACCATCGTGAAATAAAACAGCCCCGATGGCATAGTCACTGGCATTAGTTTCAAGAACATAAGGCCGACTAGGATCGGGTAATGCTAAGATAGGTACTTCCTTGACTTTATCTTTCAAAAGTTTGAAGGCCATATCCAAATCGTTATTCCAAGTGATAGGCTGATTTGACTTACGTCGGTATCGGTAGTGTGAGCTGAGAGTACTCCCGCACAGATTTCCGCCGAAGAAAAACAACAAAACCGAGAAAAGAACGAAGTTGTTTCATTGTTCGTGGTATAGGCCAGTCCAGAACCTTCTGAACTCGGTCATAGTCAATGCTCAATCCATCTCTAGTGATCTTGTATCCCAAGTAAATGATGTCTGTCATAAAAACTCACATTTACTTAACTTAGCATATAGTCGATTCTGTCTTAAAATAGATAAGACAATCATGGGAATCGCTCTTCAACAGGGCAATATTAATTGAAATCGCTCGCTGAAGCTTTCGCTCCCCCCTGCTCGCGCTGCCGCCTGCACGCACACCCCGCTCCCCGCCCTCGCGTCTGCTCCCCCCGCCTCTGCCCCTTCTCTTTAGCGCACGCCGCCCCCCTGCCCATCTCCTTCGCGCCCCCCTGCTCCCTCCCCTTCCTCCGCGACCAGCCCTCTCCGCCTGCCTCCGCCTTCTCCTCTCCCCCTTTTCGCGGGTTTTCCTCCGCCCCCCCTGCCCCTTCGCCTGCCTCCGCCCTCTCCCCTCAGCCTTTTCGGTTTTTCCTTCGCCCTCTCCCCTTCCTCCGCGACCCGCCCCCTCCACCTGCCTCCGCCCTCTCCCCCCCCTCCCTTTCGCATTTCCTCCGCCCCCCCTGCCCTTTCGCCGCCTCTGCCTTCCGCCCCTCCCCGCTCCGTCTTTTGTGCAGCTCAGTTCTTGCAAGACACTCCGTTTTCGCTTCACCTTCGACTAAGCTTCAGACACTGATGGAGACTCCTCCCGCCCCACCTCAGAGGGACTCTTCCACAGCCCCCTCGCCCGCCCCTGAGGATACCCCCATCAAGCTTTCTTTTTCGCCAGAAGAGGAAGCAAGTCTCGCCGCAGAGGTGTAACACCTCCAGGCACATTCCACCATCTGCCGTATAGTCGGCACTCGCCCCAGCAGAGGGGAGATCCAGGATCTTCTCCAGGCCCGCCTTCTTGCAGATGTGGGCAAGATCCTGGACATTCAGCTACTGGGCCGCGGACACTACCAGATTGAGTTCGAGACAGCCCAGAGCGTGGCCCAGGTCCTAGCCATGAGTCCCCTTGACATCAAGGGCGCTCGGGCCTTCTTCAGACCTTGGCAGCATGGCTTTGACCTAGCAGCGGCTAAGCAGGGAGAGCGCCTATTCCATATCACAGTTTGCTTCCGTGGACTCCGCCGCCGCGAGTACCTTCCGCTCCTTTCTAGGATAGGAGCATTGGTGGGCTCGGTGCTTGAGACTGGCCCCACAGCAGCTTCAGTGGTGGCTAGAGCAGCTGGCCTGCCTTCGGTCAGAGTTTTGGTTCCTAACATCTCCTCCCTTCCGAAGGTCATTCAGCGACCTAGAATAGGGGGGGATGGATCGATCAGAGAGTGGAGTTCTCGGGGCTCCCGAACCAGTGTTTTATATACAGGCAGGTCGGCCACCTGGCCAAGGCCTGACCTCGCAGGAGACCCCGACCTTCACCGCAGCAGCAGGCCCCCGATGGCCCGCCCACAGATGCGGCTCGGCAGGCAGCCTCCGGGACGCCTGCTCAACCCACAGAGACCTCGGATTGGCAGCCTGGACAGGGGCGCCGTAGAGGGAGACAGCCACAGCAGCATGCCCAGAGACCGATGCAGCAGCAGTCACAGTCTCAGCATCACTGGGTTCTAGTGAGGAACAGCTTTGCTCCCCTCCAGGAGGAGACCCCAACGCAGACTAAGGATCAGGAGATGCCAGCACCCCCTCCTTCGCCCCCACCCCCCCCTCCCCCGTCCCCCCCTCCCGCCTCGCTTCCACCTTCGCCTCCTCCCGTTCCCGCTCCCGTTTTATCAGCGGCTCCTTCCCCACCCCCTTCTCCCTCCCCCCCCCTCCCCCCCTCCCCCTCCGCTCGCCTCAGCTCCTCGGGAGGCCCTGGCAGTACCCTGGCGCTCACCTGCTGTCCGGCGGGCACTGAGCACCGACCTTGCTCGAGCACCGCAGAGGAGACCTACCATGCCGATTCGGGCTTCACGGATATCCTCTATCCGCAGTCGGCTAAGTAGTCTCGACACTAGACAATGCTCAGAGGCTTTTGACTACTCCTTCACACGGCTTTTTGGAGCGGAGTGCCCCCATGAGCCAACACCCATCAGAGTTCATGTGGTGATACCTCCGGCCCGAGGGGAGGAGGCACTTGATTCAGTGGTGGCCTTCTCCTTCCCTCTCTATGGCACTAGCGACCGGGATTGGACTCTGGATCTCGCTCTTAGCATTCTGAAGACTCAGGCAGTTGAGTTTTCTCACCATGTGAGCGATCTGGAGGTGACAGACGTGATAGGCCGACTCTGGGAGCTGGCTCATTTCTTTGATTCCGGGAATGCGGATGCCTCCAGGGTTCACCACTTGGTGGTTCGCATAGTGGCAGACCTAGCACGCGACCCTGGATATGTATGTATACACGAGGTTGCTCTCTTTGAGCGGGAGGCAGTCGCCATGGGACACAGCCACTGGCGCCTGATCCGAGATTCTTGCAGCACACAGATTCGTAGCCGTTCGGATGGGGACTATTCTCCATCCAAGCCGCTTGCGAAGGCCCGCCGTATTGCTGAGACAGCCTCCACCTCAGCAGGTCATCCATGAGGATCATCTCATGGAATGTACAGGGCCTTGGCGGCGCACACTATGTACGTTATCGTGGTTGCTTGAGGCACGAGCTTCACAGATGCCTGGTTGGGGGCAGTATTGATATTCTGATGATGCAGGAGCACCATTTGAGTGAGAGCAGGATTCGGAGATATGGTTCCGTGATGCCTGGCAGATGGGACACATTTTGGTCTGCAGGGTTTGGCCCCTTGGGTGGGCAGGGAGGAGTATGTATGGTCATTGCGGATGTATGGCGGTAGGCCATTGTGGATCGCGGGGTCATTGTGCCTGGTAGAGCACAGTATGTTATTCTGAGGATGCACGATGAGCTCTTTGGCGTGCTCAATGTCTATGCGCCCAACCATGCTAGTGCCAGAGCAGAGTTATGGACCCTTGTTATAGATGCCTTGCCCGAGGCCGCACATTGGTGTGTCGGAGGAGACTTCAACATGCTTGAGGACCCAGCTCATAGGGTGGGAGGCAGTCATGTTACAGTGCACGGCACGAAGCTTGCAGCTTGGGAGCGATTTTGCATGACACTGCGGATCACTGATGCATGGCAGCATGAGGCTTTCTCCCGCTCTCAGGACAGTCTTAGTTTTCTCGGTCGGATCGCCGGCAGGGAGGGACTAATGTATCACGGATTGATCGCTTCTAT
Organism: Cibotium barometz; assembly: GCF_041138505.1. Classification (NCBI taxonomy): domain Eukaryota; kingdom Viridiplantae; phylum Streptophyta; class Polypodiopsida; order Cyatheales; family Cibotiaceae; genus Cibotium; species Cibotium barometz. Next base: position 20,029,116 of record NC_141084.1, read on the forward strand.
GTGGGCGACGCGTTCGGGGAGCGTGGGGGCTCCGTTGGCATTCTCGCTGGCACTTCTTTTTAAGACCATGCGCCAGTTATTTTGACACTTGAGGAGAGGGCATGGGAGACCAGCTTGCAGTTGAGGATCCCAAAGAGGATACTTACAGATTCCAGTCTTTCTGAGGACATTGAGAGGATATGGCATGATAGCCAGAGCTCTGACCTGGATGCAGCAGGCCAGTGTGCCCAGGGACTCATCGAGCTCAGCTCTTTTTTGCACGTTGTAGCCTTGACACGGCTGGGAGAGACACGAGAGCGCGAACGTCGCTTGAGACGTAGCCTTGCTTCGCTCCAACGCCTTCAGGAGCAGCAGCCTACATGTGAGTGGGTGGCGTCCCAGCTCAGCCAGGCACGCCAGGAGGTTAGAGAGGCAGAGGAGCAGAGACATGAGTTCTACTATCATCACCAGGCCTCACAGTGGACGCAGCTTGGTGATAGAGTGACTCGGGAGTTCTTTGAGATTACCGGACACCGCCATGCTCAAGCACGTGTACGCTAGCTCAGGAGACAGGACGGCTCGTTAGCCACTGAGCCCGGGGAGATTAGAGCCATTGCCACTGAGTTCTATAGAGATCTGCTTTCAGCGGAGCCAACCACGGAGGCACGTCATGCTTGCAGACACACTGTGTGGGCCCATGTGCAGAGGAGGGTCACAGATCGTATGCGCACAGTTCTGGGTGAGCCTCTTTAAGAGGATGAGCTTGTTGGGGCTTTGAGGGTCCTTCCGCGCCATAGTTGCCCTGGGGAGGACGGATTGACGCCTGCCTTTTTTATGCACTATTGGGACATTTTGGGGCAAGGCCTCCGCAGGGGCTTTCAGTATGTTTTGGACACTGGGGTGATGCCACAGAGCTTTTCAGAGGGCTTGATCTTTCTTATCCCCAAGGGGGAGGGAGTGTCTGATGATATTCGGCAGTGGAGACCTATTACGATCGTCAATACTGTCTACAAGGTTCTGGCCAAGGCCTTGAGTTTGAGGATCCAGCCCTTCCTTGGGGATTTGATTCATGCTACCCAGACAAGATTCGTCAAGGAGCGCAGTATCCTTGACAACGTTTTCACCTTCTGGGAGGCGACGGCCCGAGCTGAATTTCTCGACGAGGACCTGGTCGTGATGCTTCTCGATTTTGAGAAGGCATACGATAGAGTCGATTGGGGTTTCCTAGAGGGCACTATGCTTCGCCTGGGTTTTGAGCCAGTCTGGATTCGAGGAGTGGCGGCTCTATATTCCACAGCTCGTAGCCAGGTGCTGATGGCAGGAGGACGGGGGCCGAGTTTTGAGTTGACCAGATCAGTCCGTCAAGGGTGCCCTCTCGCCCCGTTTCTTTTTCTCTTCTTTGTTGAGGCTATGAGCATGTATCTGACAGCAGAGGAGGTTGGTTTGAGAGGACTCCAGCTCCCAGTCCGGGGTGAGGACCTGCTCGATTCGGAGTTTGCTGATGCCACGGGATTATTTTTGCATGGCCAGGAGGCCAATCTTCAGAGGGCAGAGCAATCGCTACAGGTTTTTGGTGCAGCTTCGGGAGCTTTGATCAATTGGCGCAAGACAGTGGCCTTTTGGATCAGTAGCACTCCCACTCCGGCATGGAGCCCAGACCCGGGTTTTAGATGGATTTCTCCCGGCACAGCAGTGCGGTATTTGGGATGCCAGATTGGACTTGATTTGTCTCCTGAGCAGCAGATCACCTCGCTTCTTCTGAGCATTCGGAAGAAGCTTTTGTATTGGAGTACAGCTCAGCTATCCTTGGCTGGGAGGGTGGTGGTGACAAATCAGGTGCTTTTAGCGACCATGTGGTACATCATGTCTTGCTGGATCTTCTCGAGCTCTTGCATCAGCCAGGTACAGAGGCTGATCATGAACTTTCTTTGGTCTGGGCCGGACGGTCAGCCAGCCCGGGCTAAGGTTGCTTGGGCACTTATTACTCTTCCGCTGGCCCAGGGGGGCTTGGGCATTATAGATACAGTTGATCAGAGTAGAGCCTTATTGGGGAAGCTTATTGTTCGGGGGCTGCTTCCAAGCGCTGAGCCTCGGAAGGAGCTGCTTTTTCAGCGACTGCAGGCTAGGGCTCCTCCAGCAGGGGGCACTTGGGCACCAAAGATGCGATGGATCTTCATAGAGATGAGGAGGACAGGCCTCAGTAGAGGATGGGAGGACAGATTTGCCTTGAGCATCCTGCGAGCTTAGGAGCTGCTGAGACTGGGGCTTTCTCAGAGACCTACTTGTGATGAGGAGCGGGCCAGACAGCCGCTCATCTGGAGCCCCGCGGTACGCACTGAGCAGGGTCATATGCTAGGTTCTCGGCCTCGTCTAGCCTGGGGACCATTGTCGGCAAGCCCAGCACGCAGTTTTGGAGACTAGCAGGCCTTCTGCAGTCTCCCAGAGGAGGTCTAGGTGGAGAGGCTAAGTCACTTCAGAGGGGGGCTGATTATGAGGGATGACATTCAGGAGGCACTCACTGAGGAGTGGTTCACGCCTTTCGAGCCAACGGCCCCACGGTGGATGGGAGCCTTTACACAGTTGGAGATCCTGATTGTTGTCAGAGCTTGCACTGAGGATGGTAGATGCCTCTACTATGAGATCCAGGATGAGGGCAGACTTCAGAGAGTGGAGGCGGAGTCGCCTTTGGTTGCAGAGTGCATCTTTCAGAGGATACGGGTAGTGGCCGCCGCTTCCCGGAAGTGGCATATTGATCCAGACCCTGCAGATGTGGACTCTGATTGGCGCATTTGGGCATATGCTGCACGCCCGGCTCCAGTGGGACCCTGGCGAGTACGAGTGGCATGATCCTTATGCGTCCCCCGAGGCCACAGAGATTACCTTTTTCCAGTACACTGTTCGGTTGGGGAGGCATATTTTGAATGTGAGGAGGATGGTCTCTCGAGCCACATCGGAGCATTGGCGGCTACAGGGACTCTCACAGGAGTTCCTGGAGGATTTTTGGGCCAGGCTCTGGGCTAGTCGACAGGCACGCAGGATCTCAACTTTCCAGTGGCTGGTTGCCCACAGGGGCTCTGCAGTTGGCACCTGGCTTATCTACAGTGGTCTTCCGACGGCCTGCGTCCGATGCGGCCACCCATTGGAGACACAGAGACACTACCTATGGGACTGTCCACAGGCGCAGCAGATTTGGCTGAGGATGCTGCGCATTTTGGTCCCCCCCTCTCCAGAGGGCATGTATACGTGGGGTGCCGCTGCTTGGTCGACTTCGTCAGGGCCTGCTCTGGGATACGAGACGGAGCAGGACAGCCAAGCCATCAGATTCATTAGGGGCCAGCCTCGCCTTGTTCCTTCACCAGATTTCTCGTCCGCCAACTGGACACAAGAGAGAGATCTACGATGGGAGCTCCTCGGCAGCCTCACCATCTGGTTCACCTGGAGAGCCTGGTGTTTCAGGGCCTTTGAGGGGAGACTGGAGCCACCAGCAGAGACTCTTCGGGGGATTTGGCAGGAGCTGATCCACACCCTGCGAGGACAATATGACCGCATCCGGGGCGACTCGGGGATGCAGCGATCTTGTGGCGCCAGGCCTTCCACACCACTTGGCGCAGCGGCCCCTTCTACACCACTACACGCGGGTACCCCCCGCTGGCATTACCGGCCACCTGTTTGGCTTTTCCCTCGTACTATTGTATGATATAGCTCTCAGTTATTTGTACTGATATTTGTACCTTTTTGCACCTAGGGAGAGTCTCCCTAGCTGCCTTGATTGGATCTCTGCTCTGCCTTCTTATGAGCAGGAGAGTTTTTTTGTAGCCCAGCGGGCGTTTCTTTAACTAATGAAAGGATCTTTTCTCAGAAAAAAAAAAAAAAGATAAGACAATCATGAGGTGTCTTACATGATCCTCAAGACTACAACTATATATCAAAATATCATCCAGGAACACAACCACAAATTTTCCCAAATGTTCACGAAAAAGATTGTTCATCATTTGCTGGAAAGTGACTGGAGCATTGGTTAATCCAAAAGGTAATACGAGAAACTCGTAATGGCCATACCTAGTCCGAAAGGTGGTTCTTTCGACATGCATGTCATGAATACGTATCTAGTGATAGCCAGTACGTAAATCTATCTTCGTGAAATATTTCGCTCCTGCTAACCGGTCAATCAAGTTATCTAATCTAGGGAGAGGATAACGGTTCTTAATTGTCAGCGTGTTCAATCTCTTGTAATCTATACACATTCTCCAGGTGTTGTTGTCATGGCCCTGTGAAATAGGAGCAGGACAAGTGTGGGCATGGTGGTTGCAGAGTCAGAATATTTTATGATTCACATGGGGGGGTGCCCGGACAGTGTTTAAGATGTGTGGATATCCCTAGGTGTGAAGGGGGGAACTAAAAACATTAAGTTTTAATGTTTATTGGAGTTTGCCCCTAGGCCTTAGTGGCCCTAGGAACTTATTAAAGTTGGGGCTCTAGGGATTAATTTGGGGAGGAGTTTTCTCTCTCTTCTCTCTCTCTCTTCCCTTTTTGGGGAATCGTGTAGCAAAAGTGGGAGTTCCTTCATGCGCATGAGGAGAAGCGTGGAAAAGCTCAAGAGGAGGAAGGCTGCTGTTTTGCTGTGTGCTGTTGCTGTTTTTCTGAGTGGAATCAGCCGTACAGCACTGTACGGCCAGAACTGGGCAAACATTCTCTCTCTTTCTCCTCTGTTGCTGGCTGCGCACAGAAACTGCTGCTGGAAACTCTGCGCACAGGCCAGTACAGGCTGTACCAGCAAGTACACAGGCCGTACAGCCCTGTACGACAGCCGTACAGTGTACGTACAGGGCTGACGCATGCTTTTCTGAATTCTGTAGCTTCAGGCGGCGCTTGTCAGGTGGCTGGACAGACCTGAATACACAGGTTCAGGTTGGTACAGGAGTGGACAGCAGGCTGTTTGTGCAAGTACAACGCTTGGCACGTATCCCGAGGCGGTACAGACGGGTACAGTGCTGATTTTCAGATCTGTATTTTCAAGGACAGCATAGGAGTGAGCATCAGGAGGAGGATACAGGCAAGTGCAAGCACACGTGTGAAGCAGGGTTGTGGATTCAAGTGCCTGCAAGCACAGATTGGTGCTGTTGATCAGAATGCTTTGATCTTCTTTGACACAGGTGCTAGAGCCAACTTCATTTCACCAGATTTGGCTGGCCGATTGGGGATTCGCGCAGAGGAGATGGGGCCGTTACATGAGGCTAATATGGCTTGTCCAGGGTATGCAGAACCTGTTACTCCTATTATTGGGAAGCTTCGGCTTCATTTGCAGGGTTATGTGGACAGCGAGGAGTTCTTCATCATGCCTTTGGATGGCTGTGATGTTTTGTTGGGGATGCCATGGTGCCACAGGGTACATGCGGTGGTGGATACTTACAATAGGAAAATTACTCTAACTCATAGAGGAAAAGAGCATGTATTGGATGTAAAACTCAAAGGGGAATCTGTTCCTATTGTATCCGCTTCGGCGATTTCATCAGTAATGAAAAAGCATCTTTCCGCGTACTTGATTTATGTAAAGGATGCACAGGATGATGAGTCTAAGTCTAATTTGTCAATGTTAGATAAGGACAGGGCTGATTTCTTAAGTGGGTTTCAAGACTGTTTTTCCGAGTCATTGCCAGGAGAATTACCTCCTGAGAGGCCAGAAGATCATGCCATAGATCTGATTCCTGGTAGTACTCCACCGAATAGACCGCCGTACCGTGTTAGTGCAGCCCAACAAGAAGAGATTATGAGTCAGGTGCAGGAGCTTCTAAATAAGGGGTTGATTCAGCCTAGCTCATCACCCTTTTGCTCACCTGTGCTCTTAGTGCAGAAGAAGGATGGTTCTTGGCGCATGTGTATTGATTACAGGGCGCTGAACAAGAATACCATCAAGAATCGATTCCCCATACCGAGGATCGATGACATCTTGGACCGCTTACAGGGCTCCACAGTTTTTAGTCGTATTGACTTGAAAAGCGGGTATCATCAGATACGCATTAGACCCGAGGATGTGCATAAGACAGCATTCCAAACCACATTTGGGTTGTATGAGTTCTTGGTTATGCCCTTTGGTTTGACAAATGCGCCTGCCACATTTAACAGAATGATGGACAGGATTTTCAGGCCTCATAGAGAGTTTGTGGGCACATTCTTTGATGATATGATTGTGCATTCACGAACTGAGGAAGAGCATAGAAGGCATTTGGCCATTGTGTTTGCAGAACTCAGAAACCATAGATTGGTGGTTAATGGCAAGAAGAGTGAGTTTTTCTTGCAGGAGATACATTTCTTGGGGCATATTGTGTCTGGTCATGGAGTCCGTATGGATCCAGCAAAGGTTGAAGCAATACTTAACTGGCCAGCTTTGAGGACCGTGCATGATGTACGCAGCTTTCTAGGATTGTGTTCCTATTACAGGCGTTACATACGGCACTTCGCTGAAATTGCTTCGCCTCTTCATGCTTTGACGAAGAAAGCAACTCCGTTTAGATGGGCTGATCGGGAAATTACAGCATTCAAAAAGCTCAAAGAAAAGCTTACTTCGGACCCAGTATTGGTGTTACCGGACCTCCGAAAGGCTTTTGTTGTCCAGTGTGATGCATGTGGAAGTAGCATTGGTGCAGTTCTCATGCAAGAGGGACATGTTATAGCCTATGAGAGTAGAGTTTTGCAAGATGCTGAGAAGCATTTACAGGTGTATGAGAAAGAGATGTTGGCTGTAATTCACGCTCTTTCTACATGGAAACACTACTTGCTTGGGGCTGATTTCACTGTGCAGACAGATCATTAGACCTTGCGTTACTTCCTCACGCAGACTAAGCTTTCAGAGAAGCATATGCGTTGGGCGAACTTTTTGTCAATGTTTCACTTCCAGATTGTACATGTGGAAGGCAAAAAGAATGTAGTGGCAGATGCTTTGTCACGCAAGCCACAGGTCTCTGCAGTTTCACTTGCTTATCATCATGAGCTTGATGAAATGAAAGAGCAGTATGCCCATGATGAGGACTTTGAAAGGTTGTATGATCAAATGTCTGAGGGTCAGCGGCATGAGCATTACACTCTCAGAGATGGGTTTTTATTGATGCATGGCAGACTGTGTGTTACCAGGCCATTGCGACTCAAGGTTATGATTGAAAGTCATGCTCCACCGTATGCAGGTCATAGAGGTATTGACGCCACGGTCAAAGCAGTGGAGACTTTCTTTTATTGGCCAACCTTGAGAAGAGATGTTGATGCCTTTGTGAGGCAATGCATCGTATGTCAGAAGGTAAAGTTTGACCGTCAGAAGACACCTGGGTTATTACAGCCTTTACCTATTACGGATAGACCTTGGGAGAGCATTGCCATGGATTTTGTATTTGATCTTCCACGGACACAAACGGGAAATGATGGCATCTGGACTATCATATGCAGGTTCAGTAAGCAGGCTCATTTCATTCCCGTGAGGAAGACAATTAAAGTGGATCATATGGTGAAGTTGTTCATGGCGAACATCTTCGCTTGCCTACGTCTATCATTAGTGACCGTGATCCACGGATGACGAGTTTGTTTTGGAGAGGGTTGTTTGACAACATGGGTACAACTCTCAAGTTTTCATCGTTATTTCATCCACAGACAGATGGTCAGTCAGAAGAGGCTAACTCGACAGTGTTGGATCTTCTCAAGTGTTATGTGTCAGAGCACAAGCAACAATGGGAAAAGTATCTTCCTTGGGTGGAGTTTGCATATAACAACACTGTACATAGCTCGACAGGCAAGGCGCCTTTTGAGATTGTAGAAGGAGGGAAGAAGGTACCACCCATTTTGCATACAAAGGATAAGATCTTTGAGGCTGATCAGTATGTGGAGAGCTTGGATGAAGCTTATCGGAGAGTTAAGTTGGCCCTCCAGAAAACTCAGCAGAAGCAAAAGAAAGCCACAGACCGTCACAGACGTGACTTACAGTTTGCATTGGGTGATTGGGTTCTTTTGCGCTTTGAAAAGGCTAGACTCAAGAAGATGAAGGGTAAAGAGCGCTTATTCCCTAAGTTGAGTATGCGATATTATGGGCCTTTTCAGGTTTTGGAAAAGATTGGTGAGGTAACCTATCGTTTGAAGTTACCAGATCACTGGAGGATTCACAATGCTTTTCACGTGAGTCTTCTTAGACCTTTCTGTGGGGATGTGCCTGAGGATGTATCAGATGAGGCTCAGCCGAAAGTTGAGGAACTTGATGAGGTTCTGATTCCAGAGCAGATACTGGCACATAAAGAAAGGAAGGTACGAGGTAAAGTTTCCCGTCGCTATCTTGTGAAGTTCAAGAACTATTCACCGATGGATGCGAAGTGGATGGAGGAAGGTGACTTAACAGATTCACCTCAGGTTTTGCAGCTTTATCTCGATGCCTTTGAGTTAGAGCCGACTCTTATTGTGGCTCATTCAGGTTCAGCAGAGCATGGGTCTGGAGCATTACCTGATGCTCAAGAGGGGGGTAGCACCTCCACTCCCTTGATACAGACAGGCTCAGATGACATCTAGAGGTCGCTTGGTGCAGTTTTTATCTCACCCGAAGGTACTGAGGCTGACAGTACATCTGTTTATGGGACTTCTATGATATATGTGTACTAGTCACATGGAGATTTTTGTGGATATGTATGGTTCACAGTGGTATACAACTTGGACTACTACTATGCCATTGGTTTGCAGTGAATATTGATACATGTGTATGGCTCAGAGAGATTGGGACGCTGATCTTGCCATATTGTATATTTCACTTTGGATATTTTGATGCATCACCAGAATGCAATCGAGGACGCTTGCCATTTTTCAAGAGGGGGGTATGTCATGGCCCTGTGAAAATGGAGCAAGACCAGTGTGGGCATGGTGGTTGCAGAGTCAGAATATTTTATGATTCACATGGGGGGGTGCCCGGACAGTGTTTAAGATGTGTGGATATCCCTAGGTGTGAAGGGGGGAACTAAAAACATTAAGTTTTAATGTTTATTGGAGTTTGCCCCTAGGCCTTAGTGGCCCTAGGAACTTATTAAAGTTGGGGCTCTAGGGATTAATTTGGGGAGGAGTTTTCTCTCTCTTCTCTCTCTCTCTTCCCTTTTTGGGGAATCGTGTAGCAAAAGTGGGAGTTCCTTCATGCGCATGAGGAGAAGCGTGGAAAAGCTCAAGAGGAGGAAGGCTGCTGTTTTGCTGTGTGCTGTTGCTGTTTTTCTGAGTGGAATCAACCGTACAGCACTTTACGGCTAGAACTGGGCAAACATTCTCTCTCTTTCTCCTCTGTTGCTGGCTGTGCACAGAAACTGCTGCTGGAAACTCTGCACACAGGCCAGTACAGGCTGTACCAGCAAGTACACAGGCCGTACAGCCCTGTACGACAGCCGTACAGTGTACGGACAGGGCTGACGCATGCTTTTCTGAATTCTGTAGCTTCAGGCGGCGCTTGTCAGGTGGCTGGACAGACCTGAATACACAGGTTCAGGTTGGTACAGGAGTGGACAGCAGGCTGTTTGTGCAAGTACAACGCCTGGCACGTATCCCGAGGCGGTACAGACGGGTACAGTGCTGATTTTCAGATCTGTATTTTCAAGAACAGCATAGGAGTGAGCATCAGGAGGAGGATACAGGCAAGTGCAAGCACACGTGTGAAGCGGGGTTGTGGATTCAAGTGCCTGCAAGCACAGATTGGTGCTGTTGCTTCCTCCAGTGTTGTTTCACGAGCTGAACTTGGTAAGTTCTGTTTCTGTTCATCTATCTCTCTTTCTACTGCTTGATGTCTGTCGCAGATATGTGTTATCTGGCCCCTTGTGAGAGGAGGGGTATGGCAGATTGACAAGGGATTAAGACAGAGATTGGACAGCACATGTATGTTTGAGCTGAGAAGATGTATCATGCACTTGAGTTATGCCAGATGTATGCCCATGGCTGGCCTGCTTAGTGATCTTGGCTGATCAGAGGGAGGCACAGTGTGTTGTTTGAAGACACAGATCTGTGTGCATAGATCCTCTGTGCTTAGAAGGATTTGTGGGCCGTCAGATTGGACTTACAGGTGTAATCTCTTGGCTGGTCTTTGTGTTGTACTCAGCCATCCATATTATTTTAATTGAATAAAGAAATACCGCAAGGGGCGCCAAGCTTTGGGGCCAACAGGTGTCGTTGTGTTTTCAGATTTGGGCACTCTAGCTCCAATCTGTGTTTTGTTTCTCATCTAGACTACAAGTGGACGGGTGATTGCTCCTACCGCACTCTGGTTTTTCTATCAGAGGCCGGTTTCAGTTGTCCTTCTTTCTCCTAAGCAACACAGGTGCACTCCAAGGTGATTTACTTGGACGGATCTGGCCTATCCTCAAATAATCTTCGAGTTGTTTAGCCAACTCATCTTCCTCAACTTGGCTCATCCTGTAAGGTGGAATACTGACAGGATGAGCACCAGGGATCAAATCAATACGATGATCTACTGCCCTTTCAAGAGGTAAACCCGATGGCAGTTCCTTAGGAAATACATCTTGAAACAAATCAAGTATCTTCTGTAATTCTTTGCTTTCAAATACACTTAATTCATTGACATCCATAGAAGGTATAAGAAATGAAGAAAGTGGAATCAATACACAATGGAAAGCAATATACAAAGAAGAATCCATTATATTTCCAAAACCAACAGTATTTACAAGAGGTCCCTAAGAGGGATGTATACAATCACCTAAAATACTATACTGGGTGTTCCTATGTTGAAAAGAAAAAATATGACTAGACCAATCTATCTGGACTTGAAGAGTCTTAAACCACTCAATCCGTAATAACAAGTCTACATGTTCTAGGTGCATAACATAGCATTCCAGAGTATCTTTGTAGTCCTGAATCTGGATTGGTAGCATCTCCACCTTCCGATCCCATACTTGCCGACCCGTAGGTAGGCGTACCTCATAGGTATGATCGTTGGGTGATGTATCAAGACTCTATTTCTGCACAAGTTTGTAGTTAACAAAGTTGTGTGAGCTACCAGGGTCTAGAAGAATGTGGATTCTATGGCCGTTCACTTTTCCATAAACTCGGAGAAGATCATGCAAGCCAAAAACTTTAGAGTTGAACAGACAATCAGAACATGTACTAGGACGAGAAAGTACAATAACTGACGTACCTGTCAAAGATAACTGGTTAGCTGTCTTTGGCTTGGGTCCTGCGTTGGTCTTTGCACCCTTTTGCTTCGGGCACTCATTATGCATGTGTCCTTTTTCTTCGCAGATGAAACAACGTCCCTCCTTCTTGAGCTTCAAAGCCTTAAGGAGTCGTTTCTTCTTTGCTGGTGTCGAACTTGAATTCTTCGAAGGTTGGTCCGAAGACTTTCCTTCAGTCGTGTTAGCCATTGGTGCAGAGAACTTTCTTTTATGCTTATTCCCCTCCTCAGTAACGGGTTTAGACTTGGAAGAGACCATTGTATCATCATAGATACGAGCTGAATGAATGGCCTCGTCCAAAGTTTTGCATTTGTTATTTTTAACCTGTAAACGGTATGAGTCGGGTAAACCGGCTACAAAGAACCCCAAAAGAGTTGTGGGATCCATCTTCGTAGCTTTCCTCTGCAAGTCCCGAAACTTCTGGAGGTAGACCTCCTAAGTGAGGTGCTGCGAGGTCATGGTCAAAGCGGTAAACCGGGCAACAACATCATAATCATCCTCTTTCTTGAGGAATTCCTTCTTGAAGATGTCTTCGAATTGTGTCCAAGTCGTTGGCTTAGGGTTGAGTTCCTTCCACCAAAGCAAAGCTTTGCTTGAGAGGAAACCTGCTGCTAACTGGATCTTTTGTCCATCATCATATGGATGAAACTGAAAATGGACTTGCCACTTATGTAGCCAAGTGTCCACGATCTCCTTGGTATGCTGCTTTTGCTCGCCCCCGAACTGTTCCGGAGTAATGTTGGGGCCTAAAGCAAAGGCCAAGATATCCATACCCGAAAGAGTAGATAGGGTAGTGGTCAAAAGAGAGATGGAGTTCTGCAAAGCTTGCATCTGGACGGCGATTTGTGACTGACGTTCCGAAGAAGAAGCTTCGAGAGCAACTTTGAACTCTTGGAAATCTAATTTTGACACATAATCGTCAAAAAGATCGGCATCAGTATCTTCTGGCCGGCAAGCCTTCGCGTTCAATAAGGGGCTCCAACTCGGATTCTTGGGTCGACATCTTGAAGAGAGCAAGCGGAGAGAAAATTCGATCTTGCACAAGAAAAGTGCGAGAGAACTTGAGAGCTTGAGAGCTTGAAAACTTAAGAGATGTGTGGCAAGAAGCCCACTTAAGGGGTTTATATAATCTTCCCCAAAAGCAACTTCAGCTTTTGCTTTTGTGTGTGTGTGTGTGTGTGTGTGTGTGTGTGTGTGTGTTATATATATTATATATATATATATATATATATATATATATATATATATATATTGTTTTCTTTTAAAAAAACATCTTTAAGCCTTAGGGGGGATCTTTAAACTCTTTAAAAAAAAGTTTAATCCAAAAAAAAAAACGAAAGCAGCCCAAATCGGCGTGAATGCTTTTACTGTTTTTTTTTTCTTCTCCCCTCGTGGATTTAGCGCTGCGGCCTTGCCTTGCTGCCGTCACCTACCGTGCTGCCGGTGCCTGCGCTTCTGCCAGCGCCGCCTTCGCTCAGGTGACCGTGGGCTGCCTGCGCCAGCCTACGCCTGGGCTTGGCCGGCTACCAACCTTGCCTGGGCGCCTGCCTGCGTAGGCCTGGGCGCCTGCCTGCGTAGGCCTGGGCGCCTGCCTACGTAGACCTGGGCACCTTTACGCCTGGCCGTCTGTACACTTGCGCCAGCAACAGCCGGTAGCCCGCGACCAGCACCACCAACGATCACTTCTCGCGCTCTCTCTCTCTCATTCAAACAAAAGCGAACATGCTTTTTTTCTCTCTCTCTCACAACTGTTCATGCGACTGCACAAACACATCCAGCCTTCTTCTTGCAAAGCAAAACAACCCTGCTAAACCACCTACATTCTCATCATGGGTTTCTTTGATGAAAAAAACAACATACTATCTAAAAAAACAGCAGCATGCATAAACAAAACAGCAAGCTTCTTGAACACATACCTTTCTTCGACCTCATCTTCTCTACCTACCGACTTGCTTGTTCACGAGGCACGCTCTGATACCACTGTCAAATCCCCATAGGATCTCCTCGTAGAACGCTCCTAGTACGAGACTCGAAACCTGCAAACAAATCAAACAAACAAGAAGGGAGTGCAGGCCTGACTCACCTCCCAACCATGACAGCCGTGGGCAAGCCCACCAGACTTGGTTGTCCCCACTGAGCCACGAGCTGAGCTAACTAGATGGACGTACCGACCAATCTCTACCTCGTGACGTCCCATACCGCCACGAAGCTACCCTCGCGAACCTTGAGACTGCTGCCGGCCTCAGCTGCATGAAGCAGGTGCACGTCTGCACTAGATCTAGGCTCCAGACCATAGAGCTCTCACAAAACATGCGAGACTCTATATGACTAATGACTAACCTTAGCCACCCTTTTATAGGCTCTTGGCCGGTCATCGGGCGTTCACACTTGGGCGCCCGCCCGTCCATACTTGGGTGTCCGCCCGTTAGTCTATCCCTAACTCAGCTCGCCAATCAGCCTGCCTAGATCCAAGCTTCCCCAAACCTCGAAGCTAGTCTTGTGTGCATGTAGCACACGGTAGACACACACTGAGCACATGACAATAAGACAGTTTGAAATAGCCTTTTGCAATGAGGAATTTACCGAGAAATCTATGCTCAGGCATGTGGATATGCATCTTAAAGAGACTGCAAGTGATTGGTGGATGGCAAAGCTTTTGGATAGGACAGCTGCCCGTACATGGAATGCTTTCAAAGAGCAATTTTATGATCAGTTCCTTCCTCACTTTGAGAAGGATGTACGAAAGGAATGGGATTGGCTAACATAGGATGAAGGCGAATCCGTTTCTTCTTATGTTTCAAAGTTTTGGCGGATTCTTCTCAAGGTCACACCTTTCATGACGATTAGTGAGGACGAGAAGAAAAGAAAGTTTGAGTCATTCAAAAGAGTCTTGCAGTGTACCCCCACAACACTTTACAGGAGCTCATATACTCCGCAATTATTTCTGAGGAGTTGCATGGCAAGGGAGCATCAAAAAGACAAGAATTCAGCTCATACAAAGGAAAATTCAAAGCTAGAAATGAGGAGAAAAAGGGTGAACAGCCACCTAAGTTTATGTCTCATGAGTCCAAGGATGCAAAAGGAGGCTCAGAAAAGAAGCCGTGGGGTAAAAAGGATGATCCTATGCTGTCCAGACAATATATCTTTGATTGCATGAGAGAGGGGAAGTGAGCAAAGATCACATGAAAGCTCAATGCCCCCAAAATCTCAAAAAGAATAATGTGCAGGATGCCAAACCAAGTGTGAATGTTATACCCGATGTTCAGGCCGATGTTCAGGGTAACACTGCACATGAACCAAAGAGCAGGATTTTATGCAAGGTGTGTGGTTAGCACGGAGTATGTGGTAAGAGTTATGGTATACAAGGATTATGGTATACAGGTCTATGGATTCCTGGACTTCTTTTCTAGGGATTTGGATCTATCCTCAGGTTTATGGATTATTCTTTTTGGCTCCCTTTATTTGGGATGCATTGGACTTATGAAACTCATGGTTCACATACCCTGTGTAGTGTTCTCTTGTCCTAAGTGCTCTCTTGAAGATTGTTTCTACCATGTGTGGGTGGAACAATAGAGAGCAGATGGAAGGGAACATGGGCACTTCAAAGGGTAGTGACAAGCACAACATACCCTATGTAGTGTTCTCTTGTCCTACGTGCTCTCTTGAAGATTGTTTCTACCATGTGTGGGTGGAACAATAGAGAGCAGAATCCAGATGGAAGGGAACATGGGCACTTGAGAGGGTAGTGTGAGTTGGTGGCCGAAATGCCTATAAACTATGTGTAGCAGAAATGCTTATGGAACACCAGGCTATCTATGCTTGCGAGTGATTGTTTTATCTTGTTGCTTGAGCCCATCTCTCATCCAAGGTGTGTGGTCAGAGTACCAACACGGAGTGCAAGTGGTAAAGTGGACATGACGCCTAGTTGGCACAAAGCTTATGTCTATGCCCAAGGTCATGTGGACTAATGCCTTGTTGACAGGAGACTTATTTTGTCTCGCCCATTTACTTGGGACATGATTATGATATCTGGACTTATGGAACTGTTTTGTCTCACCCATTTCTTTGGGACATGGATTCTTCAGTTATATTGGATTTTTGAGACTGTTTCATCTCGCCCACTTGATGGGACATGATTATATCTTGAATATATAGCTTGAAGCTTAAAGTTGTGGACAACTTTTAAGAAGCTAGGGAGGATGTCACCAGCCTGGATATTTCCCAATATGAAAGGGGTCTGGTGGACTCCAGGATGTCTAAATATTTGGAAAGTACAAGCTTTGGGAATGGGGGATTATCCTAGAATACAAAGGACCATACTCCTAAAATTTAGGAGAGTTGCTATTTTTGGCCCCCGACTCCAATGGAAATTCTGTTCGCGTCATTACATCTGGAATTGAGCAAATACCAAGAGTTGGCAAAGTGTCTATGACAGAATGTCTACCAGTTGGGATATTTTTAGAGATAAAGTTTATGGAAGGACCCATCTCTTAGATTGGGACATGTGACAACCAAAGTGAGACAAGTGGCCTGACACTTGTTAGAAAGTGGATCAAAGTGAGACAAGTGGCCTCACACTTGTCACTTCAGCTATTGTGTGGCTCTCCACTTGTCATTGTAGCCTTCTCTTGCCATTTTAGCTCATGGGAGGCCCAAATCTATAAAGTGGAGCCCTCTCTCTTCATTAATAGAGGCTCTCTTGCTGCACACTGGCCTCTACCACCGTTACAGGCTACCCTAATGATGGCTACTCTCTCTCTCTTGAAGGCTGCCCATGAAGAATACCGGCTATTGGGGACTGTTTTGGAGGCTTCCATTGCGAAGAAATACTATTTAATCATTTATTATGATTTCCAGCAATTGTACTGGCTATACCAGTCCTTGTACTTGTTGTACTTGCTGTGCCACCCATTGTACCAACTGTACCAGCTTCTGTACTTGTTGTATCAGCCACTGTACCTGTTGTACTAGTCACTGTACATGCTATACCAGCATTTATACTTGTTGTACTTGCTGTACCAGCCACCGTACCGACTATACCAACCACTATACCTGTTGTACCAACCATTGTATCGGCTGTACCAGCCATTGTACCGGCTGAATGGAGAGTTGTACTTGCTGTACCAACTCTATTGCATGAAGACCTGTGGATTTTGGGGAAGAATCAGTAACCACACGGAGGTATATGGATTATGTTGTTGGCTCGACATTTCTACAGCCTATGTTCTGGCTCAGTTGCCTTGTGTTGGGCTATGTTATGGCATTTGTATATGGATAATCCGGCATCTCCCGTGGGGAGAGTAAGGCCCTCAAAGCTTGTACATGATATTATTCTCCTTGGGTAATAAAATACTCCAAGGGGGGGGGGGGGGGGGTCGGCCCATTCCGGCCTCTATGTGGTGTCACATGTGCAAGATCCATTTTCAACATTTGTGGATGTTTTGTCCAGCTTTTATGTTTTATGCAAAGTGATAATGGATATGTGTTAAGGCTGTGGCCATGTTTAAGTGTTTTAATATACATTGACGGTATCAACAAGTGTGTCAAAGGCCCTAGTCCCCCGGGCACCACCGCGAGTTACAACTCCCATCATTGGGAAGCTTCGGATGCAGATTTAGGGATATTTGGATCATGAAGACTTCCTCGTGGCACCACTTATAGGATGTGATGTGTTACTTGGGATGCCTGGGCATTACCGTTTGGATCCCAAGATTTTGCGACATTCAGGATGTGTGTTGATTATAGGGCCCTTAACAAGATTACTATCAAGAACAGGTTTCCGATTCCCCGAATCGATGATATTCTTGATAAATTGAGAGAGCTGCTTGTTTCAGTCGCATTGATCTTAAGAATGGTTACCATCAAATTCGAGTGGTACCTCAAGATGTGCACAAAACGGCTTTTCGAATATCATTTGGATTATATGAGTATTTGGCTGTGCCATTTGGACTTACGAATGCTCCCGCCACTTTCAATAGAATGATCGACAGAATTTTTAGACCTCACTGCAAGTTCATAGAAACTTTCTTTGATGATATTATCATTTCCTCAAAGAGTGAGGCTGAACATAAAGAACATCTTGCCATTGTTTTTGAAGAGCTAAAGAAACATAAGCTTTTCATCAATGGGAAGAAGAGTGAATTCTTCTTGTCAGAAATTCACTATTTAGGACATATTGTTTCCAAGGATGGAGTACGCATGGATCCTGCAAAGATTCAAGCAATCAAGGATTGGCCAGAACTGCAGAACGTGCATCAAGTTAGGAGCTTTATTGGTTTATGCTCGTACTATCGTCAATTCATTCGACACTTTGCTTTCTTAGCTTCACCGTTACATAATCTAACGAAGAAGAAAGTAGCATTCCGTTGGTTAGAACCCGAAAAAACAGCTTTTCAGAAGTTAAAGGATGCCATCATATCAGGGCCAGTTCTTATTATTCCAGATTTGATAGGACTTTTGTGGTCAAGTGCGATGCATGTGGATATTGCTTGGGGACTGTTTTGAACCAAGAGGGACATGCAGTGGTTTTTGAAAGCCGCCGCTTGCAACATGCGAAATTGTATTTGCAGGTTTATGAGAAGTGTTCTTAGCCGTTATTCATGCCCTTCAAACATGGAAGCATTATCTTTTGGGGGGCTGAATTTATGGTAAAAACAGACCACCAGAGTTTACAGCACTTTCTTACACAGCCTAAACTCTCAAAAAAGCATCTAAGGTGGGCGAACTTCTTGTCCATGTTTCATTTTTAGATTTTGCATACCCCGAGCAAGAAGAATTTGGTGGCGGATGCTTTGTCACGCAGGCCACAAGTGCATGCTGTAACTACCGCCTACCACCAGGGCTTATCAGGGATGCCAGAAATGTATGCTTTGGACACAAATTTTCAGCTTATTTGGGCTGATTTGAATCATGGTACTGCTGTCCCATCTTATTCGATTAGAGATGGGTTTTATATGATGCAGAATCGTATTTGTGTAGTGCGTGAATTACGCCAAAAGGTTATGGAAGAGAGTCATGCTCCGCCATTGCTGGTCATCATGGTATTCTGGCTACTACACAGGCTTTGGAAAGATATTTCTTTTGGCCCTCTACGCAGGGATATTGAAGCTTATGTGCGAAAGTGCATAGTGTGTCAGAAAGTCAAGTTTGATAGACACAAGACACATGGTTTGCTTCAGCCTTTACCCATTCCACAGGAACCATGGGAAAGCATTCCTATGGATTTCATTATGGATCTTCCGAAATCGGCACATGGAAATGATGCTATATGGACTATTATAGATCGTTTTAGCAAACAGGAACACTTTATTCTTGTGCGGAAAACAATCAAGCCTGAGCACATGGCAAAGTTGTTCTTAGCTCAGATTTTCAAACATCATGGCATGCCCAAGTCTATTGTGGGGGATAGAGATCCTCGGACTACCAGTTTATTTTGGCGGGCATTGTTTGATAATATGGGCACAAAGTTGAGTTTTTCATCAGCCTATCATCCTCAGACGGATGGTCAGAGTGAAATAGCAAATTCAGTTGTGCTTGATTTGCTCAAATGTTATGTATCTGAGCAGAAGTCAGATTGGGAAAAGTATTTGCCATTGGTTGAATTTGCATACAATAACACAGTGCATTCTTCAACTAATAAGGCTCCATTTGAGATAGTCTATGGCAAGGTGGTGCTTCCACCTATCTTACGAACAAAAGCACATGAGTATGTCCGTGATTTGGATGCTATGGATGCAAAATGGATGGACAAGGATTATTTTGCAGATTATCCGGAACTTCTGAAGGCCTACTTGGAAGCTTTTCAGTTGCGGTCAACTGCTTAAAAGCTGGGGGGGAATGTCAACTACTTGGAAGCTTTTCAGTTGCGGTCAACTGCTTAGAAGCTGGGGGGAATGTCACAAAATTCCTTACAACTTCTATTTTTCTACTGTTCATGTGTGGCAGGTGGAGCCTGACATGACATACATGTATGGCTGGTGTAGCCTGACATGGTGTGTCTATGTGGCACATGGAGCCTAACATGACAGTACATGTATGGCTGGTGTAGCCTGACATGATAGTACATGTGTGGCTTGTGGAGCCTGACATGGTGTACATGTATGGCCATGGAGCCTGACATGATGAAAGTCTCTGGGACTAGCTATCTTGGAGATCTTGTGTATTTATGTTCTGGGAAGGTTCCGGAAGGATCATGAGCCCTGGACATTTTATCGGATACAACTGAGCAGATGGGTGTTTCTTCCTATATAATTGCACTCGTGTGTGCATGACTTTTATTTTATCTTTGGATGACTTGTCTTGTTTACTTGGACAATGCCTGAGATTTCTACCTGTGTTGTACATGGGGCCGGGGACGCTTGGACACCCTGTGGACGTGTATGTGCACACCTGTTTGGGACTGACAGGTGGTCTATATGTGTTTTGCAGGTGGTAAGTATTCCCAAAAACTCAATTTACAGCTTTATGAGTTCACATGTTAATAATTATGGGTGCAAGTTCACACTCACTTATAAGTTCTCCGAACACTATAAGTGACCGGAGAACTTATAAGTGAGTACACATTGAGCAAGACTTATTTAATACACGTGGCGGCCAAAGACCGGGCACTAGACATTATTTGGACCCCCTTCATGTAGGCGCCCCTTTCTAGACCAGAAAAGCACACGTATGGGCTATTTTCAGCAGGGGAGCCTCCATTATTGACAAAAACTCCAGATTGAGGGGTGCTTTTCAGGAGTGCATGAGGGCTGGTCGGCTGGTTTTCAGCCTGTTGGCAAGTTTCTACAGCCATCCATCGCAACTAAAGTTCACCGGATGCATGGGAGAAGCTGGCCGACTCTTGCTGCATGTTCTCCACTGCTGGGCGGCTGATCTACAGCTTGAATAGAGGCTGGACAGAGGTTAAAAACAGGGAGGAAGAGCTGGTCATGGGCTTCTAGACAGTTTTCCTTCCGACCAGAGGTTTGCAGGCTTGTGCACAACTGCTGGTCGCTTTCTTCTGTGGCTATTGAGGGCTGGTTGACTGCTGAAAACAGCCTCTGAGGGCTGGTAGATTTACCCTATGAGCCAGACAGAAAGAAGATGAAGATGTTGAGTTGTCCCGGGCTGATGTGGGAGTGCTATGGGCTGTCCATAGTTGTCCTGCATGTGCTTGAAGCCGGGAATGCTCACTTGTGCTGAGAATTGTCAGCAAATTCTGATTATGTGATGTATTCTTGTTTTCATATTGTATTGGAAGAAACAAGTGCAGCCAGTGGTGAACCTTGGGCACCTGCATAAGTTGTATTGGAAGCAAACTCCTTTTTGGTAATCTAACCATAAAGAGGGAGGGGGGGGGGTCAGCCCATCTTCTGGACCCTAGTGCGGTGTAATGTGCAAAGTTGTCATCTTATTTTATCTGCCATGCATATGTGTATTTTCAGATTTCATGATTGATTAGATTTTTCCATGTTCAGTTGCCCCTTCCGTTTACAAGGGCCCCCTCTTGCAAGCAAGAGTATTTGCTTTATTTCTTCTTCTGGAGAACTATAAACAAGCTGAATTGAGTCCACAAGACTGAGCGGACAAACTAACTGACTGACCGCCAAACGCAAGGACGAAGCGACCAAACGTTGGGCAGAATTGTGCATAGGCTTTAGGCATCTGTGAAGGTATCTTCGAGGGTAAAACACTGGCCCGAGGACTAAGGGAAGGTGTGCTACAAACTCCTGAGGAGACTGAACTTCTATGCCTTGGGCTACAAGTATGCACAGGCACATGCCTAAGCATACATGCTTGACTGCTGATGCTGAACTCTGATTTTTTGTGAATGAATATATGGGACTGAACTGATCTGGCCTTTATATACGCTTCCGGGGAGCAAGTCAGCTGCCCCTACAGCCTGTCGGCTGGCATGAAATGCTCACGACTAGCACTAAATGCCAGTCAACTGTAGCAACTGAAACCCGACTAGTCGGTTGAGATACATGCGTCGGCTGCTGCATCTCCTGGCCGACTGAGCC
Source organism: Cibotium barometz (assembly GCF_041138505.1). NCBI lineage: Eukaryota > Viridiplantae > Streptophyta > Polypodiopsida > Cyatheales > Cibotiaceae > Cibotium > Cibotium barometz. Next base: position 20,050,279 of record NC_141084.1, read on the forward strand.
TTAAGACCCCGAAGGGTCTAGCCGACTGGTCTAATAAGCAAACCAAGGGATCTTGACTACACCTTGCAAGGTTAGCCACCACATGGGCTGCCTTGGGGCTGGCCGTAGGGCTGGCCCCCTTCTAGATGATATGCAACTACATGCTCATAATGCAATCTACTACTATGGCTGACCTCTACATGATCTTGAATGATGAATGCTTGCTGAATTCTCCACAGTGGGTTAAGAGGATTGACCTAACACTCTAAGGCTGGGAAATTGACCTACGAAGCTCGTGCCTGACATGTCCTGGACTAGGCTCACAAAGGGGGTCACGGAATACGACAAATAAACCCTAAAAGGTACTACTTCTGTACATGAATCTTGCACTGTTGATGAACCAGTTTGTCACCGTGTACCACAGTGCATGGGTGCACGTGACAGTTGATGGCCACAACAATGAAAACTTTGATGACCCTCCTGCAAACAGGCTCTAAGAGTTTATATCTAGAGCCAACGATTTTGAAGATGAAGATGAAGACTTTGACCTGGTACACGCCTAGAAGCTAGGCTTTTGTTGTAAGAGGTCTCTACCTTGACACATGCCTTGAAGCTTTCGCCTTAGAGTTTTCCGAAAGTGAAGACAATGCAAGGTCTAGATCCTTGCCTGCATCCAGAGCTATCGTGTGAGTGTCATGGGTTCTTTGCCTAGGGAGTCCTCCCAAAATCTGAGTTAAATAATACCTATGTTTTTCCTTTATATGTTTGTACTGCCTTCACTTATAAAGGGCTCCGTGTTTTTATCCATGTTAGGAGCTGGGGAGGGGGGGGGGGACGAAGTTGGCCTTGCTACTTCCGTCACTTGCTGATTGGAGGATTAGCATGGCACAGGAGGTGCGCATGGCTAGATCGCTCCCTTGCAGCATGTGATGAAGATTAGAAGGGAGCTACTTCCTTTGCGTGTTGGGTCTCAACACCTTCGCTCCGAAGGGAGGTTTGTTGGGTATTCAGAGCTTCATATGTGTAAACCAACCCTTGTATGTGTTTATGTGTCCATGTATGTGAAACAACCCTTGAATGGCTTAGTGTGTTTATGTGTGTGAACAACCTCTTATAGCCGTTTTATGTGTGAATGTGAGTATAGTCTCTCTCTCTCTCTCTCTCTCTCTCTCTCTCTCTCCACCACACAGCATGGATATCTTTCATCCTCCATGGCTGCTTGTTGGCCTGTGCTAACCCTAATCTCCCACATACTGTGGTTTGTGGTAGTACACAACAACCAAGTCAAGATTTGGACTCCTTGATTATAAAGTCGTCAGTGGTGACTAGATCAAGCGATGGCTTCATCATGGTTTTGCCAGCTGCAACACAATCAAGAGTGGCTTGTCCTTTTGCGGGATATGCATTTCTCGAGGCAACTAATTAGAAGCTGGCCGGGGGGGGGGGGGGGGGATGTTACAAACCTCCTTGATTATGGCATGTTTACATTGGAAATATGGATTAGGGTTTATTGGACAGCTTTAGCGTGGTCATATGTATGAATTCTTGTCTACTTACCGTACAGACTGTACAGACAGCCGTACTGTTTGGGCAACACGTGCTTCACACGCATGGACTGAATTGCTGAATTCTTTTCTTTACCTGCTGTTTGGAGACATTGCAAGTGTACAAAAGCTGGTCTAAGCTGTGTTTACAGCCCGAGACTGGTTTGTGTGGACCTGGTCGAGACTGGTCTAGGCTGTTGTTTACAGCCCGAGAGTGGAAGGGGTTCCTGCCTGGACAAAGAAAGGTCGTGCTACCTGTAAAGACTCTGGAAGCATTGGAGGGTTGTGGCAGGCAATCATGATGTTACATGCGGAAGCTTACAGACAGGATTATTCTTCGGATAACGAATATTCAGCACCTTGGTTCCTAACATAGCGGAAGTAAGAATGCAAGAGAGAGAGAGAGAGAGAGAGAGAGAGAGAGAGAGAGAGAATAAGGCACAGTACACACGATTGGGTCCCAAATACCCTCTACAAGGCCCCCACCAAGGATGGTGTTTGCTTTATTGAATGATGAGAAAAAGACCAAATCTGTAGATCTTGTCTTGGCTGTAGACTTTCAGCCTGTAGATGATCTGGTTCTTAACCTTCAATCTTCACCTTTGCTTGAGGCTCCCTTTGGCTGTCCTGGACCTTGGAGTTCTTCAACGCTTAGTCATTTGAGCATCTCATAATTCACGTTCTAGCCTATGCTTTTATAGCACTTTCAGATGCTGGTCGGTGGACTCTTACAGGGGTCAGCCTGTTTTAATAATCCCCAGTGCCCATGACCTGTTTTACTGCCATTAACTAGGCGCCTTGTTGCCCATAATGCTGGCTGCCTTGGAGATGCTGTCCAAGCTGCTGTCTGGCAGCCATTGTGCCCTGGCCACACTGTCTAGACTGCCTACGAGCTGGCCGACAGGCTGTCCAGGCCCTTCTAGGCCTGGCTTACAGCATGCCCAGCCATGGGTTGGCTGTAGGGCCTGGCCATGGGCCTCCTTGGCCCTTAGGGTGGCCTACAAGGCCTACCCCCTTTGTATGCAAGCATCTTAACCCTTTTTCTAGGGTGGCCCACCAGGCTGCCCCTTCCATCTACATGCTCTACTGCTCACATGCCTAGTGTCTAGCTACAAGCCGAACACCCAAAACACCTATCATCATTCCAGAGGGTGATCACAGTACGGACTGACTGTGCTTCATGTGCGGGACCTGCACACCTAACAAAGACCACACCTAACAAAGACCATGTCCAGGACTTGTACACCTACATCAAAATAACATGTTAGAACCTTCTCCCTCACAAAGTGATAATGCACCTCAATGTGCTTTGTTCTAGCATGGTTGGATGCTTCGAGTGGAACACTGACTGACTCATCCCGGACTGGGGCTCACAAGGGACCAATTTCCACCCCAGGTCCTTCACCTGCTTGCACAGATATGTCCACGTGGCATGCAAGTGCGGGATGCCCATGACACATGAACATAAGTGAGTATGCAAACTGTGTGACCCGTTGTCACATTTTCAGGACTACTCCTTGGTTCCATGAACGGCTGTCACAGGAACTTGGCAAAGTCATGACCAGCTGTCATGGCTATGTGAGTATGCCAACCATGTTATCGGCTCTCACAAGCATGTGAATACTCTTTGAATTCAAGGCTGGCTGCCATCAGAATCATCACCTTGTTTTGTTACCATAGATTGGATGTACTTGAAAAATCTGGTGCACACGGGTTGAGGCTTCTCTAGGGCACCCGCATCTTGTACAAGGACATACTCCTTTCGGTAATACAAATATCTTGGGGGGGGAGGGGGGGAGAGGGGGCGCTCATCTGGTGTGATCGTGCAAAGCTGAAATTCTGATTTTGTCTCTTAATTGTGCCACGTTTCATTGTACATGTAGGGCCCACATAATATGTGGGCCTATTTGCTTTAGGCACTTATCTATTTCCACATTTATAATTTCCAGTTTACACGCGAGACATATGGTATATTTTTTGGTATCATAGACCCATTGGGCCATTGTGTATATAGAAGACATTAGTAACTGTTGGGTCTTTGTAAGACGTTAAGTAAAATCCTCTCTCTCTCTCTCTCTCTCTCTCTCTCTCTCTCTCTCTCTCTCTCTCATATACATCCATCCCGATTCCCTACACACAGCCACCCACTCACATACACACGCGTGCGCGCACAATGAATGCGTGTATGACACATGTTACACAAGTGCAGCTCCGTAATAGGAAATGTCTAAAAACGTCTTCTGAAAAAAACATTTATTGTGTTGCAGACTTACTCTATGGCACCAGTATGAGACATACCAATACCCAACCTTCTATAGGGAGCCAAAACACCCAGCGTCATGATGTACAATCGCACCAAATTAGCATCCTTTCGTTCAATGCGGCAAGCAATAGACCCAACACAAATGTCTCCATAGTATGCTGTTATTGTGTCAAACAGGTAGAACCATCAAATGTTAGCATCTCATGCCATTTGAACAAGTATCAAACCGTGATTTAAATCAGAGATCAACTTGCATAAAGCACAACATATCCTTCCCTGGGTGCAGGCTGCCATAGCAAGCCATGCCTATCTATGACATTAAGTGGGGATTAAGATCTGCCCCCCTTGCTGCCAGGATAGGCTGCACCAAGTGGAGATTCAGATGCCCATGGCCATCTAAGCCCGAGAACTGGATGGAAAAGCCTGCTCCACAATAAGCTCAGCCAGCATTATGACGCTGAAAGCTCACCCTTCGGAGCTAGTAAAATCTGTAGTTGCGCTAAGGTGAAAGCTTATGTGTAAGGACATAACCAGCTTGGATTCAGCCATTTTACCAAAGAATGTCAAAATGCTTGCATTGGACAAGAACTGCAGGAGGCCGGGTCTGAAGATTTAAGATAACAACAAAACCCCTACTGCTCCAACTCCACCTCTGAATCCTTTGTGGCAGGTGTGGAAGGCACATTGGTTCTCCATTGTAGGAGACACGGTCTAAAGACTGAGAGAGCATATCGGCTCTCCAACTCCACCTATCATTTGAGCTGTGTGTGTGTGAATTTACCTAGTGCTTGCTGACACCAAAATCTCTTTGTCCTTTGGCAAGCGATTGTCGACTAATCCATCATCATCGGGGCCAAGGTGATGATGTTGGCAAGTATTTGGGAAAGAGGCAGTCCCTTGTATGGTACTAAGATGTGTGTGTGGGGCAAAAAACAGGGAGAAAGAGGTCATATACAGAAGACATGGCAAGGGGCATACCCAGTTTAGTGAAGTCGCCGGAGGAGAGGACGTCGCGGTAGTATCTGCCGTCGTACCTGACCGGGAAGATGGCCAGGTTGAGCTTGGTGAGCTGCATCAGGTTCTTGTCTCTCACATTGTCGAATGAGACAGGCACGTCATGCGCCCGCCCCATTCTATCGATCAGGCCGTGGCCTCGCTAACCTTGCAAATCGCAATCCGCACCAACTTCGGTTTTGCTTTGTACATATCCCGTGTGCTTTGCTTTCTACTCAAAAGTCTTGACTCGTGAGTAGAGTAGTTTTTTTTGGCTTTTTGCCTCGACTCTTCACTTCCTCTTCTATAGTTTTTTAATCGCTCTATTATAATAGTTTGATAATTTCCAAATAAGATAATCTAACCACTAAATATATATTATGTCCCTGTTATACTATACTAGTACTCAACTTGCGTGTTGTTGTGGTATGTAAAAGACATTAAGAAGCAAAACACAAGAATGGAAGCTGGAATATAAAGGGTCAAATCAGGAATGGAAGCCAGAATACAAAGGGTCAAATCGATGAGATTTTTTTTTCTTATTTTTTAGAAATCCAAGATTTCTTTTTTCTCTCCTCTCCTTGTGCCTTGGTTGTCCATGGTTAATATGTAATAGACGGCATTAGTTGATAAGTTATACTTGCAAAGGTCTGGTGAGCATATCCTATGGTTGAAAAGTCTAATGAAATCTACTTCAATTCGCAACTCTATCTTCCAAATTTGCATGGTACACGTGTAGCTCTCTCTCTCTCTCTCTTCTCTCTCTCTCTCTCTCTCTCTCTCTCTCTCTCTCTCTCTCTCTCTCTCTCTCTCGACGTGTTCCAGTCTCTCCCAAAAACACATTGACAAGAGAAAGCAAGACAAGCAAAACATGTCATGAAAGCTTACCTATATGCCGCAATAGATGTGACCCTCTCTTCTTTCAGATAGCTCTACGTTGGCGTACTTCTCCCGATCCCTTGTCACACCGGCTCAGTTTTAGTCCCTTGGGCAGCCAAAACATGACGTGGGAGCTTACCAATATGTTGCATGGATGCAACCTTCTCTTCTTTCAAGAGCTCTATGCTGACATACTTCTCTCGATCCATTGTCACACTGGCTCGATTGTAGTCCCTTGGGTAGCATGGATGCAACCTTCTCTTCTTTCAAGAGCTCTATGCTGACATACTTCTCTCGATCCATTGTCACACCAGCTCGATTGTTGTCCCTTGGGTAGCCAATACTCCTCTCTCTCTCACTTATGATAGCTACACAAGCATAGAGATAGAGTAGAGAAGCAAGAGCAAGACTCAATTATACAATGGGAGATTGCTGTGTTGGATTATGAGGGAAAATTGGCTTATATACAAGGCCATAAGTATTCACACACACTTAAATTGTGGTCAGTCGGGCATCCAAGGCTCATAAGTGGCCTATTTCTTATACAATGCTTAATCTCATAATAATACATGCATGAAGTACATTCATATGAAATTCATCCCAGCTTTCTACCACATGCTCTTAGAGCAAAAATCACCATAAGTATTATGTTAAACCATTACGGGTGCCCGTAGATCTGGACAATAATGTTGCTCATAGCTTGATTGTATATCCTTTTGGTGTGTCCATCAATCGACTTGCAAGGCTAATGGAGAACTTCTTCATTGCTCAGAGAGTGGAATGTAGGGCTCTATGGTGAAGATATTTTATTTAGGGGCCCCCATTTTATTGGCTAGGTTTTGGGTTATCAAATAGAGTAGGAACTTGTAACATGAAAGACAACTTATTGTGCTTGCACCCTACACGATGAGGTAAGGGTTTGGTAGGGCAAGGAAGCACAATATACCCCAAATACTTTAAGTGCAATGAAGATACATGCAATGGGTTATATCACATAGACCATGATTTCCCACACCATGCCTTCCTCCCCCCCAAAAAATAATCTAGAGATGTACGGAAGGATGTCGATGGGAGGTCGATGCTGAGGCTATGGTGCTTATGAGCTTTGTAGTTCTTCCACCAGTGGGTGACTTTAATTGTGATATCATGTGGTCAAATATTGATCTTTTCACCTTGGCCATGACTTGTGGATGTGCCTTGATGATGTTAGCACTCCCCTTGGTCAATATGTTACATTTTTACAAGACCCTTTTGTGGCATGAAAAATTAGTTGAGTTTTTTTTTGGATTCTTGGCACGCATGAAGAAGTTAGAAAGCCATGTCAATGCACTTTTAAGCTACATGTGTACCACCTTATGGCATGAAAAACTAGAGTTTAGTTTTCATGGCATGAAAAATATGAGTTTTTCACAATGAACCAACTCCCTTCTTTTGGTGATATTTGCATAATCCCGTGTTAGTACAACACATTAGTGATGATTTATTAATGTTTGGATGCTAAACATTAGGTGTCAATATGATGAACCAAGGTGCTATAAAACTTCTTCCCCTTTTGATTTAATTTTGACATCAAGTACGTAATATAAAAGTGGTTAATCAGTGTTAGGATGTAAACATCAAGCTCAAGTGTGGAGTGAAAAACTAGGGTAGTTTTTCACAATGCTAAGGCTTCCTCCTTTTTAATTGTTGATCTTGACATTAAGTAAAAAGTCATAGATCTTTATTTTTTGTGTTTCTTCCTTGGTTAATGTTGATGTCAAAAACCATGGTAGTTTTTCACGGTGGTGTAAAAAAACCAAAGTTTTTAATGGTATTAAATTCTTAAGAAAATGGTTAATTGATATTGTGAATTATTCACCTAGCACATTTTTATGTTTTCTTATTGGCATAAAAGATTGATTTAGTTTTTCACGGCCTTGAAAACACGTGATTTTTTCATGGCATAAAAATTTCACGAAGGTCACTTTGGGTGGATCCAAGTTGATGATGAGGTAGGGAGAGGTGAGTATGGTTTGCACCTGACCATCATCTTCATCTTGCTTTTTATGATGATTTTCATGCTAGTAGTTTTTCATGTCATGAAAAACTCTAAATTTTAACGGTCGTTGGTAAAAAATGTTGCTGTTGATGATTTTCTTGGTGGTGGTAAAAATGTTGTTGTTGGTGTAGATTTTCCCATTCAATGGTACAATTTAAGTTATTATCCATCCCATGTATCAAAGCACCATAAAGACTTTGATAGGTTCTTATGTGCACACCTGAGTTATATACTTGTGGATAGCTTCTACAATTGGCTCAAAAAGAGGGTTGATGTACACAATGTGAGTAGTCAACTCCATTATGGATGGGATAAGTAATGATGTTGAAGCATGAAGCTGCCCCTCATCAAGTGGTGTGAGGAAGTAGGCAAGTTTACATGTTGGTTTCCCTCATCAAATGGTGAGGCAATAGGTAAGTTTACCTGTTGGTTGACCTTGTTGAGTTGAGTGCAAGCAGGTTCTTATGGTTCCTTTCATTTTTGGGAGAGAATTCTTGTCGACTACTTGCTGCTACTTTGGCCCTATGCACCACTTAAGACTTATGTGTTATTAACACTAAGATTGGTGGTGAGGCTTTGTTTATGTTGATTTCTTTAGGCAGCCATATATGAAGGAATTCCCTTCATGATATCCTTGAACATGTAGGGGGCACCCATCTTTTTTAAACCGTGGTTCTTGTGGATTGCATGTTGGTGCTTTGGCCTCCACACCATATGATAATTTTGTGTTCTTTAGGAGGAGGAGGATGAGCCATGCCACATTGATTCCTCTCTTTCCATACCCAAGACAAAGGGACAATCGAAACTGCCCCCCATGTACAAGCTGGGACACTACTTCCAATGAGATGAAATGAATGTCATGTTACTTGTTGTGTACAAAGGAACAACAATCTTTGCAATCTTGGATGATAGTGCTAGCGTTAACAGAATCACCAAAGGGTTGTTGGGAGGCTTAGGGAAGTCCACTACTTGTAGGCTCGTGTGTGGTGGTCAAGTTTGTGGGAACACCACTAAACCATTAGGTATCCTCCAAGATACAAAGATTAAGACATTTGGTATAAGCTTCCACCATCATACATTCATGGTGAGGGATTTCTAGAGAAGAGGGTCATACACCATGATCCCCGAAAGACCTTACATGAGAGATGCAAAGATGGTTCACAATTGGGAAACCAATCACAACTATATACACAAAGGCAAGCATCCCTCGAAAATAGGCCTAAAAAAAGAAAGACTCGTCCCATGGCTTGAGGCATTCTCGCCAACACAACTACTCGGACCACTTTATTCAATATTTGTAGAGCATGCAACATATAATCTCATGCCATGTCGATTAATATCTATAAATCTTATAGTAAGATAATTGATGGTGAAGACAAGGACTCAAAATATGAGCCCCTTCTGGAGCCTTACCACTCCAAGGATTGGGTTCACCTTCTGGAAACCATGGACACTCTTCTACACAAAAGATTGGGACAAGATTTTGCACGATTGGAAAATACATAAATTATATCCATGTTCATGCTAAACGCATTTGGAATGGAACTAGCAGTGGAACCTACTCGGCTTGAGAAATTCCCCACTTAACTATGTGGCCATCTTGGTTTTGACAATGGGGCTAGTCATAATTTTTTTCCTTAGGAGACAGGACCACATTAGACCACCCACCCCTCAGACCAACGCAACTATACCCACACAACAGTAAAACAATTCCCAATCCTTAATTGTTGGTTGTTTTGAAGCTAAATTTTATATTAGAACTAAACCTATATCTTGTAAGTTTTATGACCCCTGCCATGTGCAATAAAAGAGAGCATCATCCTCAAAAGGGGATGGATTGCTAACAGTGATATGTAGTTAGTTGGTGAAAAAGAACTACAACACTCGAGCTGTTAGCAATCCATCCTCAAAAGGGGATGGATTGCTAACAGTGATATGTAGTTAGTTGGTGAAAAAGAACTACAACACTCGAGCTTCCCCATGGGATTTCCCATGAGATGAGTATTGTACACTTGGTGGATGAGGACACCCTAAACCTATCAACATCCTAAGCCTTGTCTTTCCAAACTCAGGCAACCTCTAACACCGCAAACAGTTTTGAAGTGATCAGTCTGGGGGACATATTATCTTGCAAACCATTTTGAAGTGATCAGTCTGGGGGACATATTATCTTGCGGACCATTCTGAAGTGATCAGAATGGGAATGTATTATCTTGCGGACCATTATGAAGTGATTAGAATGGGGACGTATTATCTTGTGGACCATTCTGAAGTGATCAGAATGGGGACGTATTATCTTGTGGACCATTCTGAAGTGATCAGAATGGGGACGTATTATCTTATGGACCATTCTGAAGTGATCAGAATGGGGACGTATTATCTTGTGGACCATTCTGAAGTGATTAGAATGGGGACGTATTATCTTGTGGACCATTCTGAAGTGATCAGTCTGGGGGGATGTATTATGTTGTGGATAACCATTCTAAAGTGATTAGAATGGGGACGTATTATCTTGCAGATAACCAGTCTGAAGTGATTAGCATGGGGACGTATTATCTTGTGGATAACCATTCTGAAGTGATCAGTCTTGGGGATGTATTATCTTGTGAATAACCATTCTGAAGTGATCAGTCTTGGGGATGTATTATCTTGTGGATAACCATTCTAAAGTGATCAAAATGGGGGCGTAATATCTTGCGGCTAACCATTTTGAAGTGATCAAAATGGGGACGTATTATCTTGCAGATAACCATTCTGAAGTGTGGGGATGTATTATCTTGCAGATTACCATTCTGAAGTGATCAGTCTGGGGACGTATTATCTTGTAGATAACCATCCATTCTAAAGTGTGGGGATGCATTATCTTGCAGATTACCATTCTAAAGTGATCAGTCTGGGGACGTATTATCTTGCGAATAACCATTCTAAAGTGATCAGTCTGGGGACGTATTATCTTGCGAATAACCATTCTAAAGTGATCAGAATGGGGACGTATTATCTTGCGGATAACCATTGCAAATTGATCAGTCTGGGGACGTATTATCTTGCGGATAACCATTCTAAAGTGATCAGAATGGGGACGTATTATCTTGCGGATAACCATTGCAAATTGATCAGTCTGGGGACATATTATCATGCAGATTACCATTCCAAATTGATAAGTTCAAGGACGTATTATCATGTGAATAACCATTCCAAATTGATCAGTCTGGGGATGTATTATATTGTGGATAACCATTCCAAATTGATTAGTCTGGGGACGTATTATCTTGTGGATAACCATTCCGAAGTGATCTTAGGACGTATTATCTTGTGGATAACCATTTCGAAGTGATCAAGGGAACCTCTTATCTTGCAGGTAACCATTCCACGTATTATCTTGTGGATAACCATTCCGAAATCTGGGACGTATTATCTTGTGGTGGATAACCATTTCAAAGTGATCTGGGGATGTATTATCTTATGGAAAACCATTCCGAAGTGGTCTGGGGATGTATTATCTTAGAGTGATCAATCTGGACACGTATTATCTAGGGACGTATTATCTTGAAGTGATTAGTTTGGGGATGTATTATCTAGACACGTATTATTTGGGGACGTATTATCTTGAAGTGATTAGTCTAGGGATGTATTATCTTGTGGATAACCATTCCCAAGTGATCAGTCTAGGAACGTATTATCTTATGGTAAGAGATATTCAAATTGCATGGTTTACCTAAAAGGATTATCACATGGATATAAAGTTTACTTCTCAGCTTTGGACTACTCTTTTTGAGGGGATTGGAACTCAATTAAACTTTAGCATAGCCTATCATCCAGAAACAGATGGCTAGACAGAAAGAGTAAATCAAGCCATTCAAGACATAGCAAATGTTGGATGACATGGATCGACCAATGAAAGTTTTCCAGAAGGAGATCAAAGCTCTCCAAGATAGACAAAAGCATTACAGGAATGCTAGAAGAACTCAATGATTATTCAAAGAAGGAGATATGGTCTTTTTAAGGGTGCATCTAAAAAGAAGCTATATATTTTTAGGAAAGTACAAAAAGCTAAGCCCTCTCGCTCGGTGGACCTTACGTCATTACCAAAAGAATCAATGATCAAGCCTATGAGCTATAATTGCTACCCCCTCATTTAAAAACCCATAATGTTTTCCATGTAAGCCTTTTGAAAGCCTATGTACCTAGTCTTGACCATATTCTAGATGATGAGCAAATTGTTATGCCATCCCAAAGCACTCTGGAAGTTCAACGAGATGTGTGTGAGGGGGGTGTGTATATGTGTGTGTACACACACACACACACACACACACACATACACATACACATATATATGTATACATATATGTATGTATACATACGTACACACACACACACACACAAACACCCTCCCCTCACACACACGCACACGTATGTATGTATGATACCTCACGTACCCTTTCTTCTTTCAAGGTCATAAGCTATCTATGAAGATCTCCCAATCGAGAGCCAATCCTTGACTATCCGATTATACGAATACATTCATGGATTTGGGGGTCTTACCTATATTTTGCTTGGAAAGTGCATGATTAATCGGGTCTACCCTACTGCCCACTTTCTAGATTTAGAATACGGGTCATCTATGAGGTTTTTTAATTACTCTTAACGTTGTTAATATAGATGCATCACATAACAATGTTCATTAATTTAATTTCCTTCACTGGTTCCTTGATCCCTTAATGCCACCAAATCATTTAAAAATAATACATTTATAATCATGAACTTGAATTATGGCAAGAGAATTATAACACAATCTAGAAAACATCCCTTGGCACACTGAGTTACATACAATCTAGGCATTGCGACCATCGTGGTGATAAAAAATCACATATTAGTAAGGTGAAATGTCCCCTCACTCACCTGCACTAACATGAAACCTATCAAGCTCGAGTTTACAATCCCAGAAGGAACCCTCACACCTTGCCCTGTGTGGTGGTGGGTTAACCATCATAGGTAGTTTCCCCAACTTTGTAGATGCTCAAGAGTTGGTTGCACTAGGTGGGGAAATCCCCACTTGCCCCAGACTGATCACTTTAGAATTGTTATTTGCATCAAATGCCAATTTTGGGTTTAGCATGGAGTTAATCTAGAAGGAAGACTTGTGAAAAAGTCCATGCTGATATGTTCCAAATTCATTTGAGGAATATCTAGAGGGTGTAGCTTGCATGGAATCTTTACCCTTTTAGCCTTGTTCCTCTGACAAGCTAAGCATTATGTGACATACTTGAGTACATCCTTCTTCAATCCTATCCAAAAGAAACTCCTTTGGAAAATATTAAGCATCTTCACATATCCTGGATGTTCGGCTAATGTGCAACATGAGCTTCATGTAGGATTCCATACTTTAACTCTTTAATGTTTGGTATGCACATCCTTAGTTGATAGAATAAGCATCCATCACTAAGAGTATAATCTTTGATTATCTTCCTCTCTTTCTCAGAGTGAGTTGTTTAAAGGATTTGATCCTTTGACTCTTTAATGTTTGGTATGCACATACTTAGTTGATAGAATAAGAATCCATCACTAAGAGAATAATATCCTCCTCTCTTTCTCATAGTAAGTTGTTTGGGTCATGAGTGGTAAAATATGCCCATATTACTCATCTAAGGCTATTTTGTCCTTCATTTCCGTAATGCTAAGTAAAGGGTTACTTAGCATAGAGATATCGGTATCCGACATTATTGGCATACAAAGTTGTATTCTCTAATTTCACCATTCCAAGAATGTTGTAATGCAATGTGACTAAAAAAATAACATATAGCTCATGTGTCTTTTATCTAAAAAGTTATTCCTTGGAGGTTATCAATTTTTCCCACATAGTAGTGGCGAGTTCCAATGGCCCTTTACCTTTCTTTATAGAAGGTGTTTTTGATTTTTGTTTTCAAGACTCTTAAAAATGTTTTTCTATGCTACTTATCTTTGGGCCGTATGCTACCACAAGAGTCTTACACACACACACACACACACTCACTCACTCATGTATGTATACATACATATACATATATATATATATATATATATATATATATATATATATATATATATATATATATATGTATATACATATACATATAGGTATGTATGCACTATTAGTACACATACTAAATGAAGATACACAAAAGAAAAATTGTATAAAACCTACAGTTTCATACCTCACCCATGGTTGTTATGGATGTGTGTGAATGTATGTGTCTATATCAATAAACATATGAGTGTGTCTATGTTAACAAAGATCTGTGTATGCATGTGCACGCACACATGTGGGGTGTGTGTGTGTGTGTATTTAATTGTGTTTGTGCATGTGTCTATATTAACAAAGATATGATTGTATCTATGTTAACAAAGATGTGTGTGTGTGTATGTATATGTTTCCTTGTATTTATCTATGTGTGTATATTAACAAAAGTATGAGTGCGTCTATGTTAACAAATATTTGTGTGTGTGTGTGTGTGTGTGTGTGTGCGTTTTCTTATATTTGTCTATGTGTTGCACACCCATGTGTGTGTGTGTGTGTTAATAAAGATGTGTGCTCATGTGTGTGTCTCTCTATGACATTAAAGATTCAAAGAAATCTTAATAAAATTTATATATTAAAATTAAAAAATTAAATTAAAAAAATGAATGAGACAAGGATGACACCTGGAAACTTGAAAGGCAGTGTGAGGAGCGAACGATAGAGGCACAAGGGTAGGCATTACTACGGATAGATGAGTTCATTCCATAGGTTCCACCAACTTTGAATAACTCGACAATAGCTTTAAATGGGCGCCTAGGAGCACCAGGAGAGACTCGATTAGAGTAGCTTTGAATGGGTGTCACGGGACCAGTCCAGGGAGTACACCAACATACTCAAGAGAAAACAAAACTAGAGTCCATGAGAGCCATGTGTCTATGACAATAGAGAAAGTGGCAATGGGAGTACAAGGCCATGGGGTTTCATAAAAAAGTGTCTCCACATATGCAAACAACCTATTCTAATGATAAAGGATCTCAAATCCCTAAGCTAATAGATTCCATAAAAAGAGTCTTCACATATGGAAACAACCTATTCCAAAGCAATAAAATTATAAATTTTACATGAATTTAAAATAATACATTTTAATAAACATTGGACAAATTGAGTCACAGCCTACTTAATGTAATTGTTGAGACTTGGCTATCAAATATGTTCCCATCAAAGCTCCTAAAAGAATAGGAGGTCCTACATAAAAACATAACATATTATGAATGCTTAGAAAATACAAACATTGATAAGAGTAACCCAAATTATATTTAATAAACTTACCAATGGTTACTCTTTAATCCTTTTTCTACCATAATTCAACAATGGAAATACCTGCATAGAGTGGTAGATGTGGAAGCAACAAGGATCAACACATAGGTGCTTGTTACGTTTTGGACATTCTTGTTGGCTTTGATCCTTGCACTTCCTTTCCCCCCTCAAAAAGCAATCGCCTTACAATTTGCAGCACATATGACACAATACTTACTAGCTTCATCATACATCCCCATAAGCATGTGTCCTCCCATAAAGATCCCATAAAGACGTCACTTTGGCCAATGCCTTCTAGTTACGTAGGAGTGTTGCAAATGCATTATCTACAAGTTGCTCGTGTAGCCTCAACATGAATTAGAAAATGGCTCACCTTCTGGACATTCTTGTTGGCTTTGATCCTTGCACTTCTTTTCCCTCAAAAAGCAATCTCTTACAATTTGCAGCACATATGACACAATACTTACTAGCTTCATCATGCATCCTCATAAGCATATGTCCTCCCCCATAAAGACATCACTTTGGCCAATGCCTTCTAGTTACATAGAAGTGTTACAAATGCATTATCTACAAGCTGCTCATGTAGCCTCAACATGAATTAGAAAATGGCTCAACTTCTGCTTACCATGAAAGTTGGTAAAGGATATAATGTACTATTAGGCTCCATCTCTATAGCATTTTTGCTCTCCCACTTTGGTGATGAAACATTGCTTCGTCCACACCATCAACATAATCTAAGACTGGTCCCTCTACTTCCAAAAGCTTATCATTCTCAAGATCCATACCTTCCTCTACACTTGCATGCTCATCTTTAAGTTTGTTGCCAAGGGGGGGAAGTTCAAGAAATTGATGCACCAACTTCTAATCAGCTAGAAGACATAATAAATTAGCAATCAATGAATCTAAGCTTATGCCTAAATGGGTTAGCAGCACTTGCAAGATAGCAAATTGTCTACTCCTTTTTGCAGAGTAGAACCATATTCATGCTAAAACCATCTCTTCAGGAGATATTGTTGAGTTTTCATTTCTTAGTTCTCTACATGATATGTAGATGAACCTGAGTCTTTTGAAGATGTTAGATATATGGTAGTATTGTATTGTGAGGCCATGTACTTATGCCATGGGCACTTCTTTCTAGACCTTCAAGTGGTGATGGGAAGCAAGTTGATGCTAAAGGTACCAACAAGAGTAAGGTCATAGGTGAAGATTGCATCAATGACTTGAAGAGCAAAGGGTTGTGCTTCAAGTGTGGTGATAAATGGAACAAGGATCATTGGATGGTTTACCAAGATAAGAAAATGACAGTAATGATCCTCACACCGAATATTACAATGAAGGCACAAAAGAGGATGTGGATGAATATGAGGAATGTTTTGAGGATGCCAATGATGTGGAGGATGTAGAGAATGAGGGTGAATTTGTTAGTATACACACTCAATGCTTGCCTGTCAACATGTAGCTCACATCTATGTTTGGTGCACATTTGTAAAGCCCCCCCATTACGAGGAGAAGCAATTGGTGCACATGTCTTAGTGGGAACCTCAACTTAAATGTTGATAGGGTCATTATTGTGACCATTGATGGTTAGGGGTTCGAGCGTTAGTTGGGGCTCGAGGCAGCACCTCGGCACAGCTGGGGGGTCCGAGGGGGGCCAACAGCCCCTTTGGTAGGGGTTTGGGGGTGGGAGCCCCTAGCCCAACGGTATGGGATTATTATTAGTGGGCAATGGTTGGTTGGCTGCGTTTTGAGGCAGTGACTATGTCTATGCCACATAGGCACCTATGTTGTATACGTGTCTACAACACCACCTGCAACACCATATAATATAGACATAGTTATCACACAAGCTAAGGCATTTAATGCTTGTGAGTATCCACACCCTCCTCTACACTTATTATATCCTCCATCCAGAGTTTGTCTAGATCACCATCTAAGTGCACAAGTGGACAACACCATCACATTGTACCTATCTCTCAATTTTAAATTCTCTCCATTTTCGATTTACTGCACTTTGTTTTGTTAACTATGTCTCCACTGTGTGCTATATTTTTATAGAATTTCCTTTTGATCTGGGTGGATCAAAGAAGAGGCAATATGACTATGATGATGGGCTACCATTACCTATGTGTGCTCGTGATGACAAGATGGCCACTTTGTGCAATATTTCTAGTGATGCCTATGCAGGTTATAAGGGAGTAAGTACATCTAGATGAAGATTGGCGTGCCCCAAGTCCTGACTCTTGATGTTTGTAGAGCTTTTGGTTCATTGCTGTGGATGAGGAAGCTATGCCTGGCTCATGGCCCTAGGGGTGGAGGCTAATGGAAGACTATTATTCACATTCAAGTATAAGAAATGGAGCTACATTGAGCACACTTCTCTAGGTATTATGGTTAAAGCTAGTAAGGACGGGTGTGACCATCCTCAACACTATTTATCATGGGGTCTTAAAGACCCTTGTCAGGGGATACCAATGGATGGCATTGATCTAAATCACGATGCCTTTTTTGGGCCATCGGGTAAAGTAAACTCGTACAAGTAAACTACGTTGTACAAGTAAACTACATCATGGGATGAGAATGAATTTGGGTTTAGGACTTAGAAAAATTTGGAACAAGATGTTATGTGCAAAAGAGGATTTGAACTTAAGACCCTTGGGTCTCCAATGGGATCATCTTACCACGACACTATACCTTCAATCAATGGAAGCATGTGGTGTCAAGCCATTATATTACTTCGTGATGTGCCTACATAGTTTACTTGGCCGAGTTTACTTTGAAGATGGATGGTCAAGATTCTTGCGTGCAATCTTCAATGCTCACGGTAGCCGTGGATCTCACCTGACACAAGGGTCTTTAAGACCCCATGGTCAATAGTGACATGGTGTGACCATGGACTGGGCTTCTTCTTCTTTGGGAGACAATATTTCATCCAATGAAGACTAGTCTGTTGTGCTGAAAGCCTAACTATGTTGTATGGTATGTGGTAATGTATAAGGAATGAGGTGTCCTTCATGTGTACGTGGATAAGTGTGAAGTCTGTTTTTAGTCCTATCTATTACATATTAACCATGGACAACCAAGGTGCAAGGAGAGGAGAGAAAAAAGAAATCCTCGATTTTTAAAGAATAAGAGGAAAAAATCCATTCGATTGACCCTTTGTATTCTGGCTTCCATTCCTACGTTTCGCTTCTTAATGTCTTTTACATGCCGCAACAACACGCGGGTTAAGTACTAGTGAAGTCTTAAGAGCGCCCCACTTGCATACACACCATATGGCTACACAAAGGGGTTGCTTAGCAGGTTTGGAAGTGTGTGAGGCTACATCTTAGGGCCATTTTTCCATTATGTTGTAAACTTGTGCACGTGAAAGCAAAGTTAATTGGGTCAAGGGAAAGCCCACTAAGAGAGTTGTTTAAGTAAGGGAAATCCCAATAAGAGAGTTGTTTAAGTAAGGGAAAGCCCAATAAGAGAGTTGTTCACGTAAGGGATAGACAAGCACATTGTTGAGATTGCGCGAGCATTGATGGAAGAGAAGAATATGCCGCATAGCTATTGGGCTGAGGCTGTTTCTACACTAGTTTATATCATGAACATGACTCCAACTGCAGCCATACATGATGTAACTCCAGAGGAGAGGTTTACTAGGCAGAAAACCTGATTTGTCTCATCTGGATGCATTGCATATGTGCATGTGCCAGATGAGCTGAGAATTAAGCTGGATCCAAAAGCTAAAACATGTGTGTTTATTGGGTATTCCCTTGAGCAAAAGGGATACAAGTGTTATAACCCTGCTACACGTGAGTTGAGGGTAAGCAGGGATGTTGTTTTTGATGAGATGATCAGCTGGTATGCTGCTGTGAAAAAGAAGTTGTTGGGGTTGATGTGAGTGGAAATGTGGTTGCACAGAATGCAAGTCAGCAATCATAGTCTTTAGTGGACCAGGAGAGTCCTCATCTAGTGGTTCAGTTGATAGACCATGGAGTGGCAGGCTGTGTCATAATACCAGTCCTACTGCAAATGTGATTAGTACATCACATAAAGGCAAAGAGAAAGTGGTTGAGCCCCTTAGTATACTTAACATTTTTGTAGGGCATTCTCATGTTAATGGAGAGTCTAGTGGCTCAGAGATGAGCTTTGATGAGGATCTCGGGATACCAACTATGAGAACAATGGTGTAAAGAAGACTATGGAAGCCATGACTGCAAAGTTGCGAAGATCTAGGAGAGTGAAGAATCGTGTGTAGAGGTTTACCTATGATGGTTATGTGGCACATCACTATGCATACATGGCAAAAGTTGTACAGGTTGTAGAGCCCACATGCATTGATGAGGCTGTTGGAAATGTGTGTTGGGAGAAAGCTATGGATGAGGCGATGGATGCACTATATGAAAATGAGACTTGGGATTTAGTGCAATTGCCTGAAGGCAAGAAAGCCATTGTATGCAAGTGGGTGTACAAAGTAAAACATAACAGTGATTGATGGAAGCATAAGCAGGTACACGGCTAGATTGGTAGCCAAAGGATATGCGCAGACATATGGCATTGATTATGAGGAAACTTTCAGCCCGGTTGCCAAGATGGCAACAGTGAGAGTTGTGATAGCAGTGGCTATGTCAAAGCAATGGTCTTTACATCAGATGGATGTAAAGAATGCATTCTTGCATCAGATGGATGTAAAGAATGCATTCTTGCATGGGGATTTGCAAGAAGAGGTGTATATGTTGTAGCCACCTGGTTATGAGGATGTGAGTCACCCCGAGCATGTTTGTAAGTTGAAGAAAGCCTTGTATGGCTTAAAACAAGCACCAAGAGCATGGTCTGACAAGATTTCTGAATATCTTGTCACTATTGGCTTTCATGTAGCCAATGTAGATTTCTCGCTGTATGTGAGACACAGTGATAGAGGGGTTGTGCTTGTTGTCGTCTATGTAGATGACCTGATCATTACGAGGGACCATGATGCAGAGATCTTTGATGTAAAGATCTTGCTTAGACAGAAGTTTGAGATGAAGGATCTGGGGGAGCTCAGATATTTATTGGGCATTGAGGTGATTAGGTCACCACATGGTATTGGATTACTGCAGAGACAGTATGGCTTGGACATGTTGTCCAAGTATGGTATGATAGGCTCTAAGCCTATCTCAGTGCCATTGGATCAGAATGGCAAGTTGAGTGCAGATTCAGGAGAGATTTTGGGTGGAGGATCCTACTATGTATAGGCGCATAGTAGGAAGCTTGATCTACATGACGATCACCAGGCCAGATTTGAGCTATGCTGCTGGGTTGTGTTGGAATTAGGGTTGCAGGAAAGCACACAAAGCTTGGAGAAGAAGAAGCAAGAATGCACACAACACAAAGTGTGTTAGATTGTATCAATGTACAAAAGATAAGATAGCCCTAGAAGGATGGGCGTATATACAAGCCGGGGGAAAAAACCTCCTAAAGAGGGAAAAAGTGCCCCGACGGTCCTAAGTGTGTTCACACACATCACTGCCTATGTATATGGCAACAAAAGATAAGATAGCCCTAGAGGGATGGGCGTATATACAAGCCGGGGGAAAAAACCTCCTAAAGAGGGAAAAAGTGCCCCAACGGTCCTAAGTGTGTTCACACACATCACTGCCTATGTATATGGCAACAAATCCCCCCTGGGAGTGATGGTGTGAACGAGAGCTGGCACTCATGTATAGGGGAGTGCCATGCCCGAAGTAGATCAATCCACAAAGGGGAGCAAGCCCAAAGCTTTACGGAAAGCTTCGAACTTCTCATGAGGAAGTGCCTTTGTGAAAAGATCGGCGAGGTTGTCCTGTGTTGGCACATAGGCCAAGCTGATCTCTCCTACTGAGAGTCTCTCCCTGACATAGTGATAATGCACCTCAATGTGCTTTGTGCGAGCATGAAAAACTGGGTTTCTCGCAACTGCCAATGCGCTCTGACTGTGTCAGTGTAGATAGAGGTGGCAGACTCCTGTCCCCAACACCCAAATCAGCCATAAGCCGTCTGAGCCACACACACTCAACCGTAACTGTGAAAGCTGCCCTGTACTCAGCTTCACAACTCGAAGTGGCCACAGTAGGTTGTTTCTTGCTCAACCAAGATATGCATGAGCTACCGAGCATGAAACAAAAACCACTTGTGGACACTCTTGTGTCAACCAGCCCAATCTGAGTCCGAAAAAGCATGTAAATCTGGCGGCAACGATCCCCCCTTGGGATAAAACAACCCAAGATGTATGGTGCCACTCAAGTAGCGAAAGATGCGTTTAACTGCCTTCCAATGCTGAGACCCTGGGCTATGCATAAACCTGCTCACCTGTGAGACTACAAACTGAATGTCCGGCCTCGTAATGCATACATAAATGAGACAACCAACAGCTGTCTGATAGAGTGTGACATCAAAGTGATCTCCAGCATCATGAAGACTCAACTTCAAACCTGTCTCCATTGGAGTAGCAATAGGCTTGCAGTCTTCAAGGCCAAATCTCCGCAACAATGTCTCAATATACTTTGTTTGACACAAAGCAATACCTCCATCACACTGCTTAAATTGTATCCCCAAATAATGATGCAAATGCCCCAAATCTGATATCTCAAAAGAGGCATTCAAATCAGCCTTAAAATCAGCAATATGACTCTCATTTGGTCCTGTGAGCAGCATGTCATCGACATAGAGAGCAATGATTAGATGTACACCATCCACACGTTTAACGTATAAAGTGCTTTCTGTTGGACTATTCTCAAACCCATGTGCAATCAAATATGCATGTGCTTTCTGTTGGACTATTCTGAAACCCATGTGCTTTCTGTTGGACTATTCTGAAACCCATGTGCAGTCAAATATGCATGTATCTTTTCATACCAAGCTCGTGGAGCTTGCTTTAAACCATATAAAGCCTTTTTCAACCTGCACACTTTGTTTTCGTGCCCTCTTTGAACAAAACCACGAGGCTGCGATACATACACCTCCTCATGCAAATCTCCATTCAAGAACGCAGTCTTTATGTCCAGCTGATGTACATTCCAACCATTATGAGCTGCCAATGTACAAATGCTACGAATGGTAGTCATACGACAAGTGGGAGCAAAGGTCTCATCAAAATCAATGCCCTTTTCTTGAGCATAACCCTTTGTAACAAGTCTAGCCTTATAGCGATCAACACTGCCATTTGGCTTTCGTTTCAACTTAAAAACCCACTTACATCCAATGGCCTTTTTACCAATAGGCAAATCACACAAAGACCATGTACCATTCTTCATTATAGCATCATATTCACTTTGCATTGCAGCCAACCAATTTTTTGAATTTTGTGCCTCATCAAATGAAAGAGGTTCTTCCTCTTCACACATACTAGACACAGCCAAAGCATAACAATCTGCTGATGTATAAGAGGCATGCTGAAAACCTGAACGAGTACGACTAGTCATAGGTGCATCAATCTTACTATCACGCAAGGTTTGCACCAGCCATTTAGGCATACCTCTAGCCTGCTCATTTTCAGCCCTATCCTCATGAATTACATCCTGTAAATCTGCATCAGAAATAGGCTGATCTATGATGTCGTTTGAAATCTGCATAGGCTGAATATTTGCCTCATTAGGACTTACATTTGAATTCCCACCTATAAACAGAGGCAACAATGTATCAAATACATCCCGTGAGCTCACACTTGTCTCTTTGGTACATGATAACAAAGGCTGCACAACATCTTCTACAAAAACAACATCTCGACTAATCAAGATACGCTTTGACTGCGGATGATATAATCTGTAACCCTTGCTCTCAGCACTATAACCAACAAAAATGCATTTGACAGCCTTATCATCCAATTTTTTGCGTTGTTGCACAGGCACTAAAGCATAGGCCAAGCAACCAAAGACACGCAAGTGACCAATAGAAGGCTTCCTGCCATGCCAAGCTTCGTATGGAGTAATAGACTGCAAGGCCTTAGTGGGACACCTGTTGAGTACATATGTAGCACACATGATAGCCTCAAGCCAAAACGCATGTGGCAAAGCTTGGCTCTTGACCATACATCGTGCCATCTCCATAAGTGACCTATTCTTCCTCTCAGCAACACCATTTTGCTGAGGGGTATACGGCACTGTACATTGGTGTTTTATCCCACGACTAGCCAGAAATGCATCAAACTCTTTAGACATGTACTCCCCCCCTCGATCAAAACGGAGGGTGCCCACAGTATAATTGGATACATTTTCAACCATAAGAAAAAACTGTTTGAAGCACAAAAACACTTCGGACTTTGCCTTCAGTGGATATACCCATGCATGCCTTAAGTAATCATCAATGAAAGTCACGAAGTACAAGTGTTTACCAAATGACGCAGTTTGCATAGGCCCACATACATCCCTATGTACAAGTTGCAATTTGCGAGTGGCCCGCACAGAACCATCCTTTGGAAACGCAGAACGCTGCATTTTGCCCAAAATACAGCCTTCACAAACATGTTTCAATGGTGCCTCAAGAGGGGGCAATGAAGCAACCATATCAAATTTCTGTAAACGCAGCAAACTAGCAAAGTTCAGATGACCAAAACGAGCATGCCATAGTTTTGCATCTGAAACTGCCTTTTCATCAGAAACTGCATTTGCTGAATCTTCCACACACTTGTTATAAGAATTGAGCCTATACAGCCCACGAAACAAGGTGCCAGATATAATAATCGTATCACCAGAAGTCAAATCATGAGCAGTACATCTGTCATCCACAAATTTGACTACAAGTCCAAGTCTAGCAAGCGCAAAGACAGACAATAGATTCTTCTTTATCCCTGGCACATACAAAGCATCTGAAAGTGTGAAAGCGCTGCCACCATTTGCAGCCGCCGTAAGCATAATTTTACCAACGCCCTTCACTGGGTAAGAAGCATTATTGGCACATGTGACAGTATTCCCATTAGGGACAGCCTAAAGAGAAGTGAACATATCACGATGCGAGGTAATGTGCTTTGTAGCACCACTGTCAAAATACCAAACATGAGAGTCAACAGAAACTGCCAAACATGCATCATGTACAGATGGGTCATACTGGCAATACACGCTAAACGCCCATTCTGTATCCTGCACAACATTTACAGAATCTGCATTTGTAGAAGCATCCGCTATTGTGGCTGCATTTGACTCTTTCTTCTTTGCCTCTTTATCCTTTAGCTTAGGGAAATTCTTAATGACATGATTATTTGCCTTACAATAGTTGCACCTGGTCTTTTTCTTGCCTTTATCAAGAGCCTTCTCAGACTTATTGTTGCTACCTGTGGAAGGAGAAGAAGTTGCAGACCTATTAATAGGAGAAGAAACAGTGGAAGGGGCTGCCTTACCACTTCTTCTCTGCGGCTGGGCAACAATAAATGCTTGATCAACTGCACGATGCCTGGCCCTGTTTTGCCTGGACTGCGCTTCTTGCAAGAGCTTGTTGACTAAAGTATCATACTTGACAGCATCAGGTCTGTCCTCATTAAGAAGTCTCCAAGTGGAAGCAAAAGTCTGATATGTCTCAGGTAAAGCATCAAGAACAGTCAGCACAAGAGAATGATCAGGAATAATCTCACCTGCAGAAATCAATTGTTCTTTGAGATCTTTAATCTCAGCAAGAAAAACATTCATGTCATCATCTTCTTGCATAATCTTCAATTCTAGCTCTTTACGCAGGTAAGCGATTTTTGCCTCGTTATTACGACCTGCATACAAACCAGCTAGAATATCCCAAGCCTGTTTTGCTATTTTAGCTGAACGAATATGTGGGGTGATGTTACGTTTGACAGAAAGTGCAATCAAGGCATGAGCCTGCGCATCTTTACCATCCCAACGAGCTTGTTCAGCAGTGGGTAAAATAGCAGCAACAGTAGAGCTGCTAGAACCTGCAACATCCTCAATAGATCCTACATCCACAGAACCTGGACGTACATCCGTACCCTGCACAATGTTCCACACTCCTTTTGCAACCAAAACATGCTGCATCATGTATGCCCAAAGTGGGTAGTTGCTGTCTCAGTTTGTCTTCAGCAGACAACATGCGAAATACATCATTGCTGTTATCAGCCATGGCCACTGACTGAAACTGATGCAAAAGCTACCTGTAATGAAGTAAAGACTGAACAGAAGACAACTTGTGCTATGTAGCATGGTCCACAATAGAACACGTATGCCTGTTTTGCAGAAAACCGCACTGTCGAAATTTCTGCAGAAAATGACAAAAACACCTGTGCAGAACTTGAAATGCAAAAACGGAGCCCGAAACGACCTCAGATGCAAACGACCTCAGAGTATAGGGACCTGCAAGCGCTCGTGAAAACTCACCTCAATCGGAGAACGTGAGTCAGAGGGTACTGGCGGCGTAGCCCTGGGAGCCGATGCCTGCTCTGATACCAATTGTTGGAATTAGGGTTGCAGGAAAGCACACAAAGCTTGGAGAAGAAGAAGCAAGAATGCACACAACACAAAGTGTGTTAGATTGTATCAATGTACAAAAGATAAGATAGCCCTAGAAGGATGGGCGTATATACAAGCCGGGGAAAAAACCTCCTAAAGAGGGAAAAAGTGCCCCGGCGGTCCTAAGTGTGTTCACACACATCACTGCCTATGTATATGGCAACAGGTTGGTGAGTGAGTTTATGGAGGTTCCTCGGAAGCCGCATTTAGATGCATTGAGACGCATGCTGAGGTATGTGAGGTCTACTTTGCATTGTGGACTATTTTATGAAACTGGGACAGAGATATGTGTACATGGGTACACAGATGCTGATTGGGCTGGTAGTATCTCAGATAGAAGATCTACTAGTTGCTTCATGTTTTCTTTGGGGAGTGCTGCTATGACTTGGAGTAGCAAGAAGCAGCCTACGGTTGCTCTATCCAGTACAGAGGCAGAGTACAGAGGTGCTGCTATGGCAGCATGTGAGGTAGCTTGGTTGAGAAAGCTACTTGCAGATTTAGGTCTATTAGTGGATAGACAAGTTGTCATTTTCTGTGACAACATTAGCAGTATACAGGAAGATTCAGATAAGATGGGTAGGTCCTTATGAAATTTTTAGGAAGCTGAAAACATGAACATTTTAGTCAACAAGTCTTGATTGTGAAAGACTACCAAACCAATGATGAATGGCTATACGATGACCCGTATTATTGCAGGATTGTAGATTCGATGCAAAATAACCAAAAGGAGGAACTAGATTAAAAGAATTATAAAGAAAAAGTGGATCCATAAGGAAATGAAGTATACATGTGCATGGAGTTGGCATGCAGGGTGGAAGAAAAGACAGTTGACAATTGAACCATTGTACCGATAAAACCAAAAATAGCATCTCTAGCTAGGCAATATGGGGGAAAAGGGAAGAGGGTTTTCTATCTTTTCACACCCCTACCCCATCATTATATCTCTCATGGTATGTGCATTTGATTCTAAGGAGCTAAAACAACAAAGGATTTTGAGAAATCATGAAGAAATTCATGGCCATACCATCAAGACTTGGGCATCGCACACCAATTATCCATTACATGCCTAAAACTTGAATGGTTTGGGTGGAGTTACAATTTCAAGTTTGTGAAATGCTAAGTTTCCTTTTCATCTGCTACAACATTGAGCTTTCTTGCATCCTACCTCTAGTTTTGTTATATTAAGAAGGATGGTGGGAGTTTAAATAGCAAACAACAAGAACACATAATGGCTCAACAAAGTTAGGCTCAAGAGTTTTGTGGAACTCCCACCGGATGAACTCTAGCAAAACTTTAAAAATGAGAAGCAATTAAAGCATTTTGAAGAGCTCCAACATCATTGCCCTTCTGTCTCGTCAAGACAGAAGAAGAAATTCATACCATAGTATGTGGCAGCGGTATTCAGGCTACCCATAGAAGGAAAGGTAGAGATCAAAGTAGCACGGATAAAGTAGACCTCATCACACAATTTAGTCTTTGGAGAGCAAAGAAAAGGAGCATAAAGTAATAGGAAACCCTGACAAAAATAGACAGAAAAGAAAGTAAAGTTTTTGGTTGAGATGATAAATATGGTCCACAAACCTTATTGTATGTCAAGAAAAACAATGGCATGGTCAAGGTTGTAGATGGCACGAACCAAGGTAGCATGGGAGAAATCCTATACAACAACCTCAAGGAAACTACCGAACAACAAGACTATGATTGGTGGGTTATCTAAAAGACATATTTCAAGGAGGAGCAAAGGGAGTAGGCCAGTATGAGACATAAGTTATGAAAATGAAGAAACTAGAAGAGCTAAGATGTCTAAGAAGACAGTGGCCATACCACCCTTTCCCCCTCAACCCAAGAAGACTCTAGAACATGCATCAATGACTCCTAGATCTAGACGAAAGTGAGCATGAAGCACTTAGTAACAACTAACAGGCAACACAAGACTTAATGGCATTAGTCTACTTAAAACAAGAAGCATAGAGTCAAGTATAGGCATGGAGAGACATCATGAATCCTAAATGACAATTATAGATGCCGATGCCAACCCAAACCATCTACACTTGTCCCAAACCTAACAATTTAAATCACCCTAAGGTTTTTGGAAACAATTAATATGGATTGGGCCCAAGGAGCCATAAACTACTTTATAGAAGTACATGGACTGAGCCTGATACACTACTTTACAAAAGTGCATGATGGAAGGGCCAAGAGAGATTCAAAGACTAGAAATAAATCTCAAAGAGAAGGAAAGTGCATATGTCCAGACTCTGGGAAAGAGGACCAAAATCTAGATGGTGAGAAAGAAGAACAAGGGAGGAGTGTTGAAACAAGACCGAAATCCAAAAGTACGATAGGAGGAGGGCAAGAAAGAAACAAGGCTAGACTAGAAAGCATCATCGAGAGTGGATAGCAAGGAGGTAGAGGAACTCCAAAAATAAAACAAATACTTGATGCATTTGGAAAAAGAAGTTTGAAAATCTGAAAGCAAAAGGGAGAAGGCGATGATACAGTAGAAACCAACAAAGAGCGAAAAAGAAATAGTGATGTGGACCAACACAACCATGGACAATATATCACTAAACGAGGCCTAGGAGAATGTGTTGGCTTGAAGAAAAAGTAAATGATAAATCCACAATAAATCCACACTTAAGGTGTAGGTAGAGAAGCTAGATTTCAAATAGTATCAAAACATGATTTAAAAAATAATACAAGCACTAAAGAAGGAGCTGCAAGCAAGCACAACTTCGAGAAAGACACAAAAGGACTCTCAATGACAATGGAAGAGTTGAACAGGGAGTTAATCACTACCTAAGTGGAGCTAATAAACAAAAATGAAGCCTTTCAAACATCAAGAAAATGCATAGAGAAGAGTTTCAAAACTGGTCCAACTAGGAGTAAAAAGCGAAGGAAGCACTATAAGCGAAGGAAGCACTATAAGCACAAAAGAAGCAGATGTTAGTAGAGTTAGGAAAGATCATCAAAACTACCCCAGTCTCGAGAAGCCCACAAAATCAAAAGAGAGGAGTTACATAGTGCATCAAGAAAAAGCCTTGCAAAGGCAAGCATGCCAATGTTGAGATATTGAGCTCAACTAGTGTTGCCGATATTGATAACTCTCTTGTGATAGCTTTTGCACTTAGGCAAGCATACCAATGTTGAGATATTGAGCTCAACTAGTGCTACAGATATTGATGACCCACCTGGGTGATAGCTTCTACAGTTCGGCCACACTGGTTGGGTTGGTGAGATGATGGGTTTATAGACTGCTATGTTATAGCCACTTTGGTGTACTAGAGTTATGGTATAGTAGTTATAACTTTAACTCATGTAGTTGGGTTCACACTATGGACTAACCTTTGTATATCATAGTAGGAGAGTACTTCCCTTATAGTATTTCCTCTTATCTCTTTATGCTATGGTTGTAAAGAAGAGAAGAGAAGAAAATTCAGCCATCTCTCTTGTGCTCTTGTCTAGTCTTATGTGTGTGTTTGCTTGCAAGACCTCAATCTCATCCTCTCCCCCACCTTCTTCTCATGGTATTAGAACACTAGTTTATGTGAAGAGCTTAGGAGGAAAACAAAGGATGCAGTACAAGACCTCAATCTCATCCTCTCCCCCACCTTCTTCTCATGGTATTAGAACACTAGTTTATGTGAAGAGCTTAGGAGGAAAACAAAGGATGCAGTACATGGGTAAGTGTAACTTCATCTCTTTCCCTTTGATTTGGAAGTAAATATATATAGGTATGCAAGAGTAGCATGTAGGCATAATAGTAAGGTGCACTTTCACATCTTGAGACACTTTACGTTGAAGAAAAGAAACATTATATTGTTTGGAAGTAGTCTACAAGACCTCAATGATTTAAAAATTTGGATTTAAGGCC
Source organism: Cibotium barometz (assembly GCF_041138505.1). Taxonomy (NCBI): domain Eukaryota; kingdom Viridiplantae; phylum Streptophyta; class Polypodiopsida; order Cyatheales; family Cibotiaceae; genus Cibotium; species Cibotium barometz. The sequence continues at coordinate 20,079,606 of NC_141084.1, forward strand.
ATTTCGATGGTGGTGGTAATTTGGAAATCAAAACAAAAATAATAACAACAACAAGAAAATCACTCTTATATAGGTGGAAGAGACCACTCAAAAGGTAGGGGAAGTCAGAGGTGGTCGAGGTGGTTGGCAAAGTAATCAAAATACAAAAGACATGGAGTGCTATTACTCTATAGCAAACTAGGGCACATTATAAAGAACTACTATAGTAAACTAGGGCACATTATAAAGAACTACTATAAAAGTAGAATGATATCAAAAGTGAAAAGTTACAGTTAGTTCCATGACATGAGATGTGTCAAGATCAAAATTATTTGGTATGTGGATTCTAGTACCTCTAACCACATTGCCAATCATGGGTGGTGAGTGGTTTGGAGATATGTAAAAAATATAAAAACCAGGGTACATCATATCATGTTCCTAATATTATAAACAACCTAGTTTCTATTGGATATATTGTTGAGCAGGGTCTGTATAAGTAAGGTTTTAATCCTTAAGGGTGCTTTGTGAAAGACTTCAAAAATCAGTGCCTCTTGGTTGCAAAGGGTAACATAAATGATACGATGCTTACTTTGGATCTTAACATGCTTGAGGTGAAGGCAACCATGTTTGCACATGAGACATGTGTCATCACTAGATTGCTTGACATGCTTGAGGTGAAGGAAACCATGTTTGCACATGAGACATGTGTCATCGCTAGATTGACATATGGAACAAGTGCATTGGTTATGTGAATATGCAATGTAGGTCCAAAATATTGTTTTAGGATTACCAAAGTTTAAGGTTGATGGTATGCACAAAGTATATATAGTATGCCAGTTTGATAAACAAGACAAACATGCTTTCCCATATGAAAAGCATGTTAATGTAAGGCCATTGGCTGTCATACATTCTAATATATGGGGATAGACTAAGACTACAACAACAATTGTAGGTTGTTGCAAGTGCTGCGTTACATTCATTAATGATCACATTAGGAAAAAGTGTGGGTTTACTGCATGAGAAGGAGAAAAGTGAGGTGTTTGATCACTGTTAGAGATTTAAAGCCTTGGTTGAGAAGGAAAAAGATATGCAGATCAAATTCCTAAGATTAGATAGTGGGGAAGAATATTTCTCCAATGAATTCAATGATTTCTCGAGAAAGCAAGAAATCAACAGGCAGATTGGGGGAAATATTTCTCTAATGAGTTCAATGATTTCTTGAGAAAGCAAGCCTGAATCAAGAGGTAATTCACATGCGTATTCACTCCACAATAGAATGGTGTTATAGAAAGGAAAAGAAGGCACATTGCGGATCATAATGTTAGTCATTTATATAGATGACTTGATTATCATTGGTGATAGTAATACTGACATACATGATGGTGTCAAGATGCTTTTGAAGTCCAATTTTGAGATGAAAGATTTAGGTGAGCTATGATATTTTCTTGGTATAGAGGTAGCGAAAGCACATGATGACATTTTGTTGTTATAGAGGTATTACAATTTGGACATGTTATATCCAACTATGGTATGATAGGCTATGTGTGTTTCAATGGCATTGGAGTAGAACACTAAGCCTATTTTAATGGCATTGGAGTAGAACACTACAATTTCTATAGATACAAGGTGAGCTTTTGGAGGACCCCATTATGCACAAGTGCATAGTGGAGGTAGCTTAATCTACATGACCATCACTAGGCCAGATTTGAGCTATGATGTCACACTTGTGAGTTAGTTTATGCCACCCCCCTCTAGAAGCCACACTTGGATGTGGCTAGACGGATTCTTAGATACATAAAGTTCACTGTTGATTATGGACTTTTCTATGAGATTGTAAAGAGATAACACCTACATGAATATTCAAATGCTGATTGGGCTAGCAGAGTCTCAGATAGGAGATCTACTAGGCGACTTTATGTTTTCTTTTAGGAATGCTATTATGAGTTGAAGCAGCACGAAACAGTAGACAATTGCCTTGTCGAGTATAGAGGCAGAGTATAGGGGCTCGCTTATAGCAGCTTATGAGGTAGATTGATTTTGGAAACTACTTGTGGTGATATGAATAAGCCTGTGAGTTTGGCTAGAAACTCAATCTGTTATGCTAGGATGAAGTACAATGAGATGCATTATCATTTTGTGAGGGAGGGTGTTCTAGCACGTGATCTGGATTTGATATTTGTCAGCATAGAGGAACACGGGGCTAACATCTTCATGAAGGTATTAGCTACAAAGAAGCTCTACAAGTTTAGGAGCTTACTTGGAGTGTAGTGTATGGAGTTGAGCTGGAGGGAGAGTGTTAAGATATCAAGCTGGAGGGAGAGTGTAGTGTATGGAGTTGAGCTGGAGGGAGAGTTTTAAGATATCAAGCTCAACTAGTGTTGTGGACATTAATATAAAAGTTTCCACACTTATGCCAATGGTTGCAGACATTGATATAATAGTTTCCACACTTATGCCATTGGTTGGGTTGGTGAGATTATAGGCAATATGCTACCAGTGGTTTATAAGCTATATTGGTGACATTGGTGAGATTATGGGCGATATGCTACCAGTGGTTTATAGGCTTTGTGACGACCACTTTAATGTACTAGAATTTTGGTATACTTATAGTGCTAACTCATGTATTGTGGGGTTCACATTATGGACCAACTTTATATGTTATAGTAGAAGGTATGTACTCTTATCTCTTTATGTTATGGTTGTAGAGAAGATAAAATTATAGATGAAAATTCAACCATCCATCTCTCTTGTATGCCTATCTACTCTTGTGTGTTTGTGTGTTTGCTTGCAAGGTACTCAAGCTCATCCTCTCCTTTGTCCTCTTCTCAGCCAATAACTAGCTACTCATGCAATGTGTATTGGATGCTTGCAATCGTTGAGCTAGGTGGATATAAACAGGTTTTATGAAAGAACATGTAGAGGAGACAATCCCCTAGATCTAGGAGTAGGAAGTGGTCAAAACAAGATGAATGGAGTCCTTGGTGGACCTCATAGAAGCCAGTTAATTGGCCTCACCCGCATCCCTCTAGTGAAGGTCATGTCACTCGATCCAAAATTGTGTACAAGGGAGCGGCAAGATATAATGACTCGCAGCAGTTGAGTGTGAGGAAGTAGAAGCTCATGCAAAGGGAGATAATGTTGATGCCCCTCACCATCAGACTAGGCTGGTAGAAAGGAATTATAGAGAGTTACTAGGACACTGCCCTCAGAGTAGGAGAGATCCAAAGGGAGATAATGTTGATGCCCCTTACCATCAGACTAGGCTGGTAGAAAGGAATTATAGAGAGTTACTAGGACACTGCCCTCAGAGCAGGAGAGATCCAATGCGATTCACTTTAACACCATTGAGCCTTCATGTTGTGCTATTGTAAGCATGCAAGTGAGTATCATAGTTTTCATAAATGAATCTTTCTTGCACAATCGACATTAGTAGGCACTCCTTGATCCTACTTGGACACATTTTGGATAATACTCTGATTGATCTAGACCAATCTCTAGAACATCCATTGCCTACTCATGCAGACCAGTTGTTGTGGGCATGTTTTTCCCACTTATGGTATTGTGAACAATCATACATCTTAGCTCATGAGGGCTAGCTAAGTGGTCTATGAACTATCGAATCTTGACCAGACATTGACAGTCTTCTTCCTAAGGATTTCTCCTAAACATAGTCAATGGAAGCAATGAAAAATAAGAAACATAAGAATTTGTGATCAACAATGATTGGCAATTTGCAAGAGGACTGTGTGATTTCCATGAAAGTGTGTCTAACACATATATACTTTTAAAACTTGCGAGGGTGTGCTTTCCATGAAAGTGTGTCTATAATACATATAAAATTGATTGCATAATGATTTGTGGATTGATGATTTTTTAAACATCATTCATTAATTGTACATAGATGTGCTTTTGTTCTTTCAACAAGGAAATCCCTTTATAATGGATTTTGTACATAGATGTGCTTTTGTTCTTTCAACAAGGAAATCCCTTTATAATGGATGCAAGCTAGATAATTAGGAGTGCTTGTGATATAAATTACTAAGCTTACTACAAAATTCAAGAGATAGCACTAGAGAAATAAATCTTATAACAAACAACTCAATTAGATTACTTTTAAAAACTATAGGATAGTGAGTTTCAGATAGCAACAATTAAACTTTTTAAAAAAAACTATAGGATATTATTGAGATGAGTTTCAGATAGCAACAACTTAATTAGACTCATAACAATAACTAAATTAGAGTATTTTTAAAAACTATAGGATATCATTGAGACAAGTTTCAGATACCAACAACAACTCAATTAATCTCATAACAACAACTCAATTAATCTCATAACAACAATTAAATTAGACTATTTTTAAAAACTATAGGATATCATTGACATGAGTTTTAGATAGTCTATGGTCTTCTTTTTCAATTCATCCAATTAAAATATATGAGATAGATGTTATAAGAAATTTTAAATATCATAACGAGGTCTATAATAGTATAACTAATTAAGCTAGCATGCTAGTGTTGAGATATCAAGCTTAACTAGTGTTGCGGATATTGATGACTCGCTTGGGTGATGGCTTTTGCACCTTGGCCCACTGGTTGGGTTGGTTAGATTATGGGCGAATGCTTCCAGTAGTGGTTTACAACAATTGTTGTACTAGAGTTATGGTATAGTCATAGAACCATCTCATGTAGTCGAGGGTTCACACTATGGACTGACCTTTGTATATTATAGTAGGAGATTACTTTCCCTTATAGTATATACTCTTATCGTTGTATGTTATAGTTGTAGAGAAGAGAAAATTCAGCCATCTATCTCTTTGTAGTTGGGTTCACACTATGGACCTTTGTATGTTATAGAAGAAGAGGACTTTACCTTATAGTATGTACTTTTATCTCTTTATGATTATAGAGAAGAGAAGAGAAGAGAGGAAAATTCAGCCATCTATCTCTCTTGTGCATTTGTCTAATCTTGTGTGTGTGTGTTTGCTTAAAAGGAAATTAAGTTCATCCTCTCCCCCCCTTCTTCTCGTGCTTATCTACTCTTGTGTGTGTGTGTTTGCTTATAAGGAAATCAAGCTCATCCTCTCCCCCACCTTCTTCTCATTTAGAATGCCAGTTTGTGTGAAGAGCTCAAGAGGCAAACAAAGAAAGCAATACATGGGTAAGGGTAACTTCATCTCTTTCCCTTTGTTTGGAAGTAAGTCTATGTAGGTAGCTACTAGGCAATAGCAACATATAGGCACAATATTAAGGTGCACTATCACATCTTGAGGCACACTTCGGTGAAGTAAAGGGGCATTATATTGTGTGGGAGGTCCTCAATGATTTCAAAATTTGGATTCGAAGCCATTTGGGCCTTGTTTTAGCTCTGTAAGTTTTCCATTTCTGTAAGCACTCTATAAAAGTATCAATTTTGTGTATGCCCAATTTTTGGTTTGGTGTAAAGTTGCAATAAAAAATTGGTTTGTAGGATAGTCTATGTAAAATAATGTGAGATTTGTAAGTTTTGGTGGATGTATGTTTGTGTGATTGTTCCACATACAGTTATAGTATTGTGTTAGAGATTGTAGGCTATAAGTGTAGAAGCATTTACAAGCACTATTTGGTAAGTTGTTTTACAGGCAAAGATGTCTGAAAACTTGTAAACAAATTGTGAGGGAGAAGCTAGATAAGAATAATTTCCAGGCGTATAAATTTAGGATGACCAATTTCATAATGGAAAAAGGATATTGGGAGTTCAGGTGATGAAAGGAGCTAGAGATTGTTGAAGCAAATCCCACCCCATGGCAAGTGCATGCATATACAACATAGCATAAAAAGGCTAGAAAGGTGATGTTATTTTTCAGTGTGAAATTCTTTATGATTTTTGCATATACAAGATGCATAAATGCCTAGTAAGGAGGCTTGGGAAACCTTGGTGAAGATGTACATTATAAACACTTAAGCTCAAAAGATGTACAATACAAACACTCAAGCTCAGAATATGTATAATACAAAAACTCATGCTCAGAAGATGCAACTAAAGAAGAAGCTACATAATGTGATCATCAACGAGAAGCTAAGTATAAATGATTACTCAATGAAGGTTAAAGGGCTCATAAAATATGCAATATAAACATTCAAGCTTAGAAGATATACAAACACTCAAGCTCAGAAGAGGCAACTAAGGTAAAAGCTGCATAATGTGACCAAAGAGAAGTTGAGCCTTGTAACTGATTACTTGGGAAAGGTTAAAGGTCTTACAAATGCTCTTGCTTCTATTGGATCAGTTTTAGTAGATGATGATTATATGGTATCAATGACCTTGAATGGCCTTGCCAAGGAATATAGTCAATGTAGCACCTTCATTGGAGTTCTAAGGACTTTCCTGATTTTCAAGAACTAATTGCTCTCCTCATTCTTGAGGATATGAATATTGGGGGAGATTCATCCTCCAAAATTTCACATGAGTAGGCCTTATACTTAGATATCTACAAAGGTGGGTGGATGCATGGTAAGGTGGTACACTTTGGACCAGTGGAAATAGTGGTTTTTGGGTTGTGGTTTGCAACTTGGAAATGAACTTTGAATTGGGAAAAAAAATGAAAATATTTTGAAAACTAAAAAAAGAAAATGTACATAACTGAAAAGATAGTAGGGGATAACTGAAAGTGGTGGGGTAATTATTGAAAAGATGCAGGGGAGAAGAGAGCTTGAGCTCTTGCAAGCACACACACACTCACAAAACCCTAAAAGAGAACACACAAGGTGAGAGGCTGAAAATCTTCTTCTTCTTTACACAACACTCAACACACCATATACAAAGATAAGAGTACACACTATAAAAAGGTGCTCAACCAAATACATACTACTAGGGTTCTCTATAGTGTGAACCCAACTAAATGAGCTGGCGCTATAACTATGCCAGAATGGCTATCACACAGCCTGTCATCTCACAGGCTGCATATCACCCATGATCTCACCAACCATGCCAGTGGTGGTGCAAGTGTGGGGCCTATCCCCCAGGCGGGTCATCAGTGTCCACCGCCTCACTAGATGAGCTCGATATCTCAACACTCCCCCTCGAGCTTAACTCCATCTCATGTACACCAAGCAAAGCCCTGAATCTGCGGAGCTTCTCTGTACCCAATGCTTTGGTGAAGATGTCAGTGACCTGATCCTGTGTTGTGCTGACATAAATAAGGTCAACATCTCCTGCCAAAACCTTCTCTCTGACAAAATGGTAGTGGACCTCCATATGCTTCATGCGAGCATAAAAAACTGGGTTCCTGGCCAACTGTATACTGCTAATGTTGTCACAAAAAATGATAACTTGTCTATCCCACTGATAGACCCAAATCTGCAAGTAGCTTTTTCAACCAAGCTATCTCACATGGTGCCATAGTAGCATCTCTGTACTAGGCCTCTGTACTCGATAGAGCAGCCGTAGGCTGCTTCTTGCTGCTCCAAGTTCCAGTAGCACTCCCCAAAGAAAACATGAAGCCACTAGTAGATCTTCTATCTGAGATACTACCAGCCCAATCAGCATCTGTGTACCCATATACACATATCTCTGTACTTGAATCAACGTACCATACATCATCTTTATGTGCTGCTTCAACATTTTCAGACATAGCATTAATGACATGCTGCATAACGAACAACCTTTCATTATCCTCATTGTTTCTGCTGCTCGAGGATGCATAGTTTTTTTGTTGCAATTTTCCATTTTACATGTCAGCCTGCTTCTTATAACAATCTGCCTACACATGTCCAGGCTTACCACAATAAAAGCATCCACGTGTATCATTATACTGCCTTTGCCAATTTTCACGACCTCTTTGACTCCCCCTACCTCTGAATTGGCCTCTTCCACCTACGTGTTGTTGTTGTTGTGAATTCTGGGGCTGTTTTTGTTGCTGCTGCTGTTGGCCACAATTCTGATTACCTGTTCGGCCACCTCCTTGGCCGCATCCATGGCCTCCTCTACCTCATCCTCTTCCTGAACTTGTGTAGAAGGCCTGTTGCTCTGAACTATTTTTGTTTTGTGAAGGCTGTTGGTCTTCACCCAAGCTCTTCTCTTCTATAAGCAACATAGACACCAAATCTGTGAAATTGGGAATGTTTTCTTGAGTCTGAATAGACGTCTTGAATGCCTTGTATTGTGGCCCGAGACCACGTAGACAGACTTCCACCTCATCATCATCATCTACTGAAACGCCAATAGATGCAAGGGATTCCACAATACCCTTGATCTTCAATGCATAGTCATTCATCAGACATACTCTTTTTCTCCACAGTATGAAGTTCATTCTTCAACTGTATCTTTCATGCCTTGGTATACGTTTCATAGAGTTTTACCAAGTTGTCCCACGCCTCCTTGGGGGACTTGGCATCCTATATGTGCCCAATCATGGTGTCTTGTATACTAATAGAGAGCCAATACATAACTTTTTTGGCTCCTTGGTTCCAATCCTTGAACTCTTTCACATCTGCACAGCAGTCGGATTGATCTCCGGTATCTCCAGTGCCTCTTCATGCTCACCTTCTATGTAGTCCCAGTAACCCTTTCCCATCAGGAAATTTGTCAACCTGAACCTTCTCATCAATTTTGATTTTATGCATAGAAAGATGCATAAAGAATTTATTTTTATTCCAAAAGTGTTATTCTCATCAAATTTTGATTTTATGCACAGAAAGATACATAAAGAAATTTATTTTTATTTCAAAAGAGTTATTCTCATTAATTTTGATTTTATGCATAGAAAGATTCATAAAGAATTTTTTTTAATTCCAAAAGTGTTATTCTCATCAAATTTTGATTTTATGCATAGAAAGATGCATAAAGAAATTTATTTTTATTCCAAAAGACTTATTCTCATCAATTTTGATTTTATGCATAGAAAGATGCATAAAGAAATTTATTTTTATTCCAAAAGAGTTATTCTCATCAATTTTGATTTTTTTGCATAGAAAGATGCATAAAGAAATTTATTTTTATTTCAAAAGAGTTACTCTCATTAATTTTGATGTTATGCATAGAAAGATGCATAAAGATATTTATTTTTATTTCAAAAGGGTTATTCTCATTAATTTTGATTTTATGCATAGAAAGATGCATAAAGAATTTATTTTTATTCCAAAAGTGTTATTCTCATCAAATTTTGATTTTATGCATAGAAAGATGCATAAAGAAATTTATTTTTATTTCAAAAGAGTTGTTCATATTAATTTTTATTTTATGCATAGAAAGATGCATAAAGAATTTATTTTTATTCCAAAAGTGTTATTCTCATCAAATTTTGATTTTATGCATAGAAAGATGCATAAAGAAATTTATTTTTATTTCAAAAGAGTTATTCTCATTAAAATTGAATTTATGCATAGAAAGATGCATAAAAGATTTATTTTTTTATTTCGAAAGTGTTATTCTCCTAAAAATTAAATTTATGCATAAATAGATGCATAAATGAATTTTTATATAAGTGTTATTTCCCAGTGAAGTTATTCTTATGCATAAATAGATGCGTAAAGAATCTTTATATCAAAAAACGAATTCTCTTACATTCTATAAATAGATGTGATATGAATCAGATAGATGAGAATGAATAGAGAATGGATGTGATGAGAATAGAAGTGATGAGAATGAGAGGTAAATAGAAGTGATGAGAATAGAAGTGATGAGAATGAGAGGTAAATAGAAGTGATGAGAATAGAAGTGATGAGAATGAGAGGTAAATAGATGTGATGTGAATAAGATAAATGTGAATGAATAGATGAGATGTGATGTCATGTGAATCAGGATGTAAATGAATGATATAGGATGTGAATGAATGTGTTAGCATGTGAATCGGGATGTGAATGAATGATATATGATGTGAATGAATGTGTGAGCATGTGAATCGGGATGTGAATGAATGATAAGGGATGTGAATGGATGTGATGTGATGTGAATCGGGATGTGAATGAACGATAAGGGACGTGAATAAATGTGTTAGCATGTGAATCGGGATGTGAATGAATGAGATGTGATGTGAAATGGATGTATGGATGATGTGGATTGATGTGTGGGTAATGTGGATTGACGTGAATGGATGTATGGATGATGTGGGTTGATGTGTGGATAATGTGGATTGATGTGGATGATGTGGATTGATGTGGATGATGTGGATGGATGAGTGGATAATGTGGATTGATGTATGGATGATGTGGATTGATGTGTGGATAATGTGGATTGACGTGAATGGATGTATGGATGATGTGGATTGATGTGTGGATAATGTGGATTGATGTGAATGGATGTATGGATGATGTGGATTGATGTGTGGATAATGTGGATTGATGTGGATAGATGTATGGATGATGTGGATTGACGTGTGGATTGATGTGGATGGATGTATGGAAGATGTGGATGTGTGGATAATGTGGATTGATGTGGGTGGATGTATGGATGATGTGGATGGATGTATGGATGATGTGGATTGATGTGTGGATGATGCGATGATTGGATGTGATTTGATGTGGGAATGATGTGATGTGATAGGGATCGATAGAAAAGAAAATTTGTGGGAAGATGAGAAAAGATGGGGTCTAATGTGAAAGGATGTGGAGTGATGAGAAAAGATGGAAATATTGTTGGAACTGTATTTGTATGTGAAATCTGTTTTTAAATGACTGTTTTATGTCAAGAATGCTGGAGAAGCATTTTGACCGTCTTGTGAATGAGGTCGTGGAGACCTATCTGTTAAAGTTGCAAGTACTATGACGGAGAGTCAACGGAGGACGTCACGCGTAGCAAGGTCGACCGAGATCTTGACCAGCCTCGGTTTGATTTAAATGGTGAGCTTCCGGTTGACCAAGGAAGCGGCCTATGAGTGAAGCGCTAGGTGACCTGCGAAGGATCCTAGAGGGTGCTGACCATACAGTGCTCGGGCTCTGGGACACCAAAGATACCCACACGTACGTCGGGGAAGATATTGGAACAAGGAGTAAGAGTTGTTTTCTGAATTTGGGCATGGATCTGGTTGATTGACCTTGCTGGTCCTCAACGGATGAGTCCATGGCTCTTTTATAAGGATCTGTTGGTTGATCTTGCTGATCTTCAACGGAGACTCCATTTCTGTTAAAGTGAATACTTGTCGGTTACTATGAGCTAGGAACTATCGAAAAGGCCCCTGAGTGGACAGGGGGTGAGCGTTCTGGTTGCCAATGATGCCATAGGTACACCGATGAAGGAATGTTTGGAAATAAGTATTCAACTGGATAATTATAGGATTATGATCAGTGACACTATGGTTTCATTAAATGATTGTTTTAAAGACTGTTGAATCTCTGAAAAAGGCAATTTCATATTGGGTGTGTAAGTGGTGTGACTAGTTTTAAGTTTGCATGAATATCCGGCTAGGGGGCCTGGGAACTCTTTTCCCTGGTACCCGGGATAACCTAACCAAATTCTTAATTGGATCCCATCACTACAGTGGTCGGGTGGTTGGCTAACCCATGGGACTAGATGGGGTTAGGCTAGATTGATGGATCCCTAAATTGAGACTCAATTCTGTTCTGGTTCAATAGATGAAGTAAATCCTGGACAAAAATTGTTCTATGGAAAAGAATCAACGGTTGTGCCTTTCAATGAGGAAAAGGGCGTTGGTCTCTATGATCCAAGTACAATCTTTTCCCTGATCTGACTATGGGACTTACGGGTTCAGTCAGATCAGTTCAGTTAGTTAAGGCTTTTGACTACGTTAGAGAAAAGTTATCCTGGAGGAATCGCCCATGCTTTCCAGGCAAGGGAAGTTCTTCCAGGGAAGAACTGATGGATTAGTCTCTTGTCCAGATATCCGTGGGCGAGGCCCCAAGTGTGGGACCCTGCGCCACGCAAGAAGTGCTACTTTCGCTAGCACCCCTGAATTCATTGCGCAGTGGGGATAGGGACCTTACACAATCAAAGAGAGAGAGTTCCACCTCAGACTACTGCCGCACCTAGAGCTGTCACTATAGCTGATGAAGTGGAGGAAGAGAAAGGATAGATCGATGCAACAATAGAGCATCAGGGAAATAATCATCAATTCTCAATCCTCCAGACTCCAGTAGAGTACCAGGGTAAGCAATTCAAGCTTTTGATTGATTCAGGTAGAACTCATTCTTTTATTTCCCTAGGATGTCTGCGTAAATTAGTCCTAAATAAAAAATCAGGGAAACCTATGCAAGTGGAATTGGCCAGTGGAAAGATTCTTTTCACACACCTTGAGACAGACCTTATTCAGTTTAGCCTAGACGGGAATGTAACAAAGTGCCAGTTCAGAGTCCTACATTAGGAACTCAATGGAGTCTTTTTGGGCCCTTTAATTTGCCATTGCCTAATGGAGGTGAGTAAGAAATAGACAAATAGGGAGATTACATGTGGACTGACACCAATGGTTTGTAAGAGCCTAGAAGGTAGTGGTCAAACTTAGAATAATAGGCTAAATAGGATCTTTTTAAATTTTCAAAATCAACTAAAACTCAAAAATTCAAAACGTATATGCATTTTTCTCCTATTTTATATAGAAAAGGATAGCTGCAGCCTGCCAGCAGCCAGCAGCCAGCAGCCATCATTAACTAAGGCCTCCAAAGTGATAGAGGCCCAAAAACGAGTTCCCATGCATTCAATGCACATTCCCCTTCACTTTCCACTATCCCTCTCTCCCACGTTCCCTCCAAAACGCTCTCTCTTCCCCCTTTCTCATAGCAAGGCGTTTTTCACTCTCTAGACTACTTCTTTTAGCTATCTACCTCTTGATCTACCTCTCTCTTCACTCAGAAACCCAGATCTATAGCTATGGAAGCTTGATCTGCAACCTCCTCTTAGAAGCTATGGAAGCTTGATCCTCTGATCTGCAAACCTCCTCTTAGAAGCTATGGAAGCTTGATCCTCACTTACATTTCCTTCCTTCATCCTTCTTCCTTGTCCAACCTCCTTTTACAGAGTGTAACAGCAGAGCTTAGCTATGGAAGCTTGATCTGCAACCTCCTCTCAGAGGCTATAGAAGTTTGATCCTCACTTACATTTCCTTACTTCATCCATCTTCCTTGTCCAACCTCCTTTTACAGAGTGTAACAGCAGAGCTTAGCTATGGAAGCTTGATCTGCAACCTCCTCTCAGAAGCTAGGGAAGTTTGATCCTCACTTACATCCTTCTACCTTGTCCAACCTCCTTTTACAGAGTGTAACAGTGGAGCCAAGCTATGGAAGCTTGAGTTGCAAATGCTTTGGCTCTCATAATCTTACTCATTGTCTCCTCTCATCCCCTCCAATATCCTCTTTCAAAGTGCAGTAATAGCACAGCCAAGCCCTTGGAACTTGCTCTACAACTCCTTCTCTTTTTTACATCTCCCTAGTCTAAGTTTTTTTCTCACCATTCTATTTTTCTTTGCCATCAAGGTTTATAATCTCTCTAATATATACATCTGATGTCTTCTTCTAGAGCTCGAAGGCCTCCGATCAGTATTCAATCTCTCTCTTGTAGCAGTGGTCAAGACGAGGATGGGCACTGGAACATCAAACAGTACGAGAAGTGGAACTGGATTACGATGCAGCCTAGTACAAGAGGAAGCCACAAGGTGTCAAAGCGATACGTTGATATACAAAGTCACCATTGGAAAGGGCGGATATTGGAGCTCAAACAAAATTGTGATGGAAAAAAGCTAGCCAAGGTCCAACATGTTTACAAGGCAACAGAGCTGAAACTAGCAGACCATGACCAACGTCAACGATTTCCTGCAAATTGTAAGTTATTTCACCACTTTATATTCTTGTTTTTAAATCAATTGTGTGCTAATAATGGTATACTGAGCACTGCTTTGATTGTTCTTGGGTTCCTGTGCGTAGATATTTTTCCCTCAAACTATAGTGAATGGGAGCCTATGGAGGCAATTTCAGGAACCTTTGAAGCATACCATGTGGAGCTTGGTAGTTTAATCTTTGGAGGGTGTCCAGCTGCACAACTTCTTGCACGAAACATCTTCTTCTATGAGGATACATATGTGGTTCCCACGACAGCAAATGGTACTGGAAAATTAGTTCCAAAACCTACGCCAACTCTCACATCTATTGAATGGCCAATTCCAGACAATGCTTCAGTGGGGCCATGGCTTGTTTGCAGATCGAAAGCAAGGTGCAAAATGCTATGAAGTGCACACATGGATCTCACAAAGCAACCATAACCTGCTTCATACCTCTACACCTCTTTGTGTACCTGTTCCGTACAAGTGACACACATCGTACCCCAACTTTATGGATTGCAAAGGGGGAGAGAGCTCTGACTTGTTTCTTATCACCTGCATGGGATAAAAAAGTTGTTCAACACAATGGAGACACCATCAGATGCGGAGTAATTGTTGAGAAGATTGTGATGCGCTATCATATTGCCAAGCAACAGTTGTCCATTGCGTTTCCTTACAGGCGATGGAAGCTTACAAATGGAGAATGGGAGGCGTTAGACTCCGACACAACCTCTACAGAACAGGGTGTGCTACATATATCCATGCAAGGTGGGGATGTAGAAGATGTTACTGTGAATGATGACTGGTCCCTTGCCAACTTACGTGACTACTTAGTTCTTCGATTCTCACTCAGTGGTGATTTTGCTTTGATAATCAATGGTAGAGTAGTGCGCAAAAGGCAGGAACGATCTTTTCTTTGTAGAGAAATTACTTTCCCTGGCTGTGTAGCTATCAGATAACCACTGGATATGTAATCTTGAATTGAAGTAAATACAATTTCAATTTTTTTGCCTCACTGTCTTATTAAGGTTTTTCAATTGTCTTGTGCAGTTTTATTTTTTTGTGATAGTGTAAGGTTGGTCACAGAAGCATCTGTGGCGTGAGCCACTAGTAAATTGGAAATGACCTTGCGATGGAAGGATACGTTCTTGCTTTCGCATACCATTTTTTAAAAAATTTTTGGTACTTACAAATTTTAAAAGTTTTTAAAAATTTTATAACAAGGTCGCCCATTTATAAACGATACTTTACTCATTTACATCAATTGACAATTATTTTTCTCTCCTAACACTTGCTCTCAATTTCGCACACCTTTCTGTATCACACACTCTCTATTTCCTCCAATCACTCATAGCATGGCACCTCTACTTGATGCACTTATTGCACAGTTAGGAAAGCTTGAGTTACTTCATAGGGTTGATGAGATCGTCCCTATGTTTGAGGGAGCAATTGATGTACGTGCAACAATGCATCTACACGCGGATGCTTTTACAGATGTCATTCAGTATATGGATGAACACATCAGCACGTACTCCATCATGTTTGAGGGTGATGAGGGCTTATGGGTTCCAGTTGACCTCATCAAGTACATATTCAGGGAAGAGAAGAATTTTAGATTTTGCCTATCCAGGTTTTTAAAATCCCTCACAGAAAAGGACTACAGAAATGAGGAGGAAGACTTACTCCTGGAACTACAAATGGGCAACATCGGCACTTCTTTCCTAAGCTGGGACATGGTTTTGGTCCTTCTGTTACAAGAGGGTGTGGTGAAAGAAAGTGGCAAGGAAAAAGAAAAGGACAAAGTAAAGCTAATGGAGCAGGTCCAAGAGGCCCATGCTGAGGAATAGAATGTTACAAAACAATGGGAGGCCTCAATGGCATTGGTGGCTCTACAAGATAATGTCCCCGAGGAGGTTCCGGACCTAGTTCTAGAGGGCGATGAAGTACTCGAGGAGGTCCCAGACCTTGTTATCATGTCTTTGCATCCAATCATTATTGATGGGAAAGAGTTTTTGTTTTTGGATGACATTGCCAAGACACTCGGGTTTCGTGAGGATGAGGCACTTTCTATTATTGCCGTGAATGCTGGGGGTCAAGACAAAGGAAAAGTGAAAATTTCTTTTGAAGATGACAACCTCACAAAAGCGCTTGCATATGATATTGGTAGCAGTACCTTGGAAGTTGTAGTGGCCAAAGCGCTCGTTGAAATAAAGCAAGAAGTGCAATTCTATGAGAGCGTAGCTGCCTTTGAACCACACATGCCCTTGGTTGCTGGTGATGCTCAAGACCAAGGAAGCATAAACCTGACGAATGAGCAACTAGTTGCAAGTGACGATGCAACTGAGGTATGTCCTTACTTCTTAGTTGTAAAGCAAATTATTTTTTGTATCATTTCACGCTTCCTAACTTCTATATTGACATGTTGACAGACTGCTTTTGAAGTGGACAAGTTTGCTATGCGCGTAGGAGGAACGCGGCCAAAGTCAGAGGGTCGAGATGCATCCCTTTGGCACTACATACCTGCCCTCAGGGCCGACATAGTGCAGGTTTTTCATTTAGAATATGCAGAGATCGCCTATGCCGAGCTCCTAAAATGTAAAGCACTTAGTGCAGTCTTGTCGGAGAACCCCCTAGCCTCGAACATAAATAAATGTATTTTGGTAGCTAGGGAAGCTGCCTTGTATTGCTTCACGGGCAACCATCCCGGCTCAGTTTTAGGCCATTGTGCCCTTTCTCAGGCTCAAGGAATCAATGAGCCGAGTGATGTATTCCAAAGCTTAGGCCAGAAACCAGCCTCTAGAACTCTCTCTCCTGAGCTCTTCCAAGAGCTTATTAAAAAGATGTAATGCAAACTTCTCTTCCAAGTTTAATAAAAATTTTTTGTTGTGCATTGTAAGTTGTGATTTTTCCTGGCGTACTTGTGATATACCATTTCAAGCCTCGCAATTTTAAGATTTTGTTCATGTGTTCATAGGAAAAATTGTTTAGGATTTTTTTTAATTGTGATCGTGATTAAAAAAAGTAATCGAGATTGGGTTAGAGCGGTATGAAAAAATATTGTATTTATAGATGTAAACACACTCACATATATGTATATATATATGTACATATATGTATATATATACATATATATATGTGTGTGTGTGTGTACCTATATATATATAAGATTCTGGGGCTATTGAATGATATATATATACATATATATACATATATATATATAAAAGATGTATAGGATATATATATATATAAGACATAAGATATTATAAGATTTTAAGGCTATTATCAGATATATATACATATATATAATATTTTATATAAATATATAAGATTTTAGGGCTGTTAGGGCACCTAAAGGGTCTTATGAGCCTCACCAGACCATGTGATATCAAAAAAAAAAAAAAAAAACCATGTGCGCTACGGCGCGTAAATCGACATTTTGACTTGGTCAAAGTGCCGATTAACGCGCCGTAGCACACATGGCAAATTTTTTTTATTTTTTATTTTTTTTTGACCTTGAGGCTCATAAGGCACTCTATAAGGGTCTCTAGGTGCATTTATAATGGTCATATGAGCCTCACCAGACCATAGATATCAAAAAAAATAAAAAAAAATGCCATGTGCGCTACGGCGCGTAAATCTCCATTTTGACCTGGTCAAACTAGAGATTAACGCGCCGTAGCGCACATGGCATTTTTTTTTATTTTTTTATTTTTTTTGCCTTGAGGCTCATAAGGCACTCTATAAGTTTCTCTAGTTGACTTTATAGGATCTACATTTTTTGTATATATAAATATTCATATATATGTGTGTGTGTGTGTGTACATATATATATATGTGCATATGTATATATATTTGTATATGTATATATATGTGTGTATATATGTTTGTGTGTGTATATGTGTGTGTGTGTGTGTGTGTGTGTGTTTGTGTGTGTTTTTTCCTGTGTGTATAGTGCTTTTATAATTTTTAAATGAAATGTTCATTGGCACTGAGCATACAAAAAAAATGGACTCAACAAAGAATGTAACACAACTCACAAAGTTTTTATTAATGTGTGAAAAAGCTACAAAGGAATCTGGGAACATTACAAAATTTTGTAGGGAGAATTACAAAATGGGTTAGCCTATTGAGGTAGAAGGCTACGCTCTAAACGTAGACGTAGGGCTAGGGACATATCTACAGGCTTCAAAGTAACTCTCTTGGCATGTACCATAGCCAGCACTGAGTCTTCAAAAACAGAAACTACAATATCTTCAGCAGCTTCTTGAAGAGCTTCAAGAGCTGTGCTCTGTATGCGGTCAACCCTGTCAGAATATTTTTCCATTGTTTCTCTCACTAGTCGAGAGAATGGTGCCTTGGGGATGAGAAGATCTGTGCTTTTCTGATATTTCCTAATCTCTCGTAGCGCAACTGTCCCTGGCCTCCATTTTCTCTTCTTCTTTGTAACTGGTGGAGGCGGTGGTGGTCTTTGATTCTCCCACGGTGGTCGTTCAGACCTGAACTTCTTTTTCTTTTGTGCACGCTCTTCCTCTTCTTGTTGGTCCCGAAACTTGCCCTCCATTCTTTTACCACACTTCTTGACTGGCCGCCTGGATGTTGTGGCTGCCTGTGGCTGTGCTTGGCTTGCCCTCCTTGCGTCCTCTTTGGGCTGCTGTCTCTTTTGCATTTCTGTCTCCCAAGCTGCCCTCACAAGAGCAAACTCTTTGTCAATGGTATCTTTCGTGATGCCGTAGGACAAGAGCTCGACCTCCCTGTTCTGTAAGATAACCTCTAGCTGTTCTAGGATGTCGGCCTCAATAACAATCTCTGGTGGCTGCCCTTGACCTTCCTCGGCTTCTTTTCGACGCCGCTCTTCTTCTGCTTCTCTACTAGGCCCTGCTTCTTCAGCTTCCTTCTTGCGTTGTGCTTCTTCGGCCTCCTTCCTGCGCTCTTCTTCTCTCATCTCCTTTGCCTCTTGCTCTGTTACGATAGGTAGACTTGTCCTTTTTGCTGTAGCAGGTAGTGGGCCGAGTTGATCGAAAAACCGCAAGTCTTGCTCCTGTTCTTCTGGCATGGCCTAGGTATTTACGAGTGCAAGAGATAGTGGGAGGGCAAGAGAGAGTAGAGCACAAAGAAGAAATTGAAATGTGGTTTCTATAAATGAAAAATGACTTAAATATGTCTATAAATATAATTTTTTAAAACTTTTAGAAAATTTAAAAACACAAAAAGATTATAATCAGAGAGTTTAAGCCCATGAGGAACCACACTGACGCTTGCTTGCTACCCACTGCCGTAGTCTCTCCCTAGCATTTGATCTGTTGTATCCTTCAGTTCTTCTTGCATTAACAGCTTTCATTATTTGACGCCTAAGAGACAAATTACCGCGACTTTTCTGCCTTTTTTTGCCAACCAGAACGCAATAGAACCAGTTGAACATTTCATGGAGTGCATTACTCTTGACTTTGCCACCACCATGGCGAGTGCCCTTAAAATACACGGCCTTTGCTTGGTAATGTGATTTCTCCATGCCTTGATTTCTCCAAAGTGCTAAAGAGCCATATCTATCGAGAAAGTATGGCCCATGTGCATACAATATATGCTGCATAGAAAATTACAAAAAGTCAACAAACAGTATGAAGAACATACTACAAGGACACAATAAATACAACATTACCATGTAGTGAGTAATGTGTGTTTCTCCCCATGCCTCGACCATTTCTTCTGTGAATCTACAAGTGGCTTGTTTAAGTGCCTCAATACCATGGTCATCCAGGTGAGGTCGCTCTAGAAGATCGACCATTTTATTACACACCTCCCATACATGTGCACGTTTTAGGCCAAGCCTGGCATCATTTCCTCGATATGTTGTGACATCACATATCTTCTTCCAAATTTCAAAGTCAGTGTGGCTATGAGAACCCAAGTGGTTTGATAGCAAGTGTCTTGCCTTTGATCCACCCATGCAAATTTTGTTAGGGTTGTCTTGTGTAGGGTTTGATTTTCTATCCTTTGTCAAGACCACTGCTCCAGCATGTAATCCCATAGAGGAAAGTACACCCTCTAGTGCACGTATTGACTCTTCTCGTCGATCTTCGGGCTCCATGTTCCAGACATAGTTTATGTGGAGCATCAATAGCTTATCCAAAATCCTCAGTCTTGCATGTCAAGTGCACACATGCACTTGACATAGTGGAATTTCCAAGATTGGGTTCCAAGCATTGTCCTCCTGGTCACGACTAGGTGGCTTGCTCTGGTCACAACTTAATATGCCATTATGCCATACCTTTGATCCTTTCCTCTGTTCAGCATCAAAAACGATTGCTTTTTTTGCACCCACCTGTTTTTGACTTTTGCCTTTGCTAGGTTGTTTCCCTTTTACTCTTGAGTCTACTGCTGTCTTGGAATGACAACAGTAAACACATGAGAATATAGTATTCGCACCTGTTTTACAACCCAACATACACTTTAAGGTTTTTAGATCGCCACCCAAGTGCCATTCAACGTTAAAGCAGCCTATTTCGGGAACATCAAGCTTCTGACCATTGACCTGACAAGAGACGACATGTTGAATGCCAGACCGTTCAAAATACCACCTCAAGGTATCATGGTTCTCTTTTGGGAGGACCCATGCTGCTTGCCACCAGATGTTCTTCTCTGATTGAATGCCGTAGTAGTCTTGCTTATGCCCTTGACCCCTATTGTTGCTGTCTTCAGTTGCATCCAACTCTTGGGTCTCTAAAGGCCTTCCTCTAAGTGCTCGGCTCATCAAGGTTAAACTAACACGCTCCAGTCTTTGACCTTTAACCACTTGACATTCATCCAGCTTCAAGACAAACACGGCATTTCCACCTGTCTCTTCAAGTGTGAGGCCATAGTACTGAATCATTGCTTTTTGTAGCACTTCCATGTCAATGTAGACATTGTTATATGCATTGTATTCAAAGGGTTTGATTGTTGGCATTGGCATAATATCCTCCACCCACTTGTACCCACCCTCGAACATGGATGCAATATCACCATTAGCACACTTCTTTGCCATCTGTAAGCTATAAAGTGTTGGAAGCAAGGATTGCGTAACTCCCTTTGCTCGCAACCCTAAAGTGATTGACCTGTACATTGCTCTGTAACCTTTCTGGCTAATACCTGCTGCTGAGTCACATATATCAAGCATCTCTTTGGGGGTGACAATTTCTTTGATTTCCTTCAAGAAATGTTGTCGAAGGGTTTCCCGCAGCTTATCATTACCAGAACTTGTTATCATTTCCATAATATCCTTCTCCTGAAGGACATGCTGAAGAAGGGAGGCATTAACATTGTCCTCAGCGTTGTTACATCCTAGTATAGCTGTTGCACAAGCCCTAAAATCACAATGGTCAACCATGAGAGATGCTTTATTCATTAATTGCTTCTCAAAGCTGCTATAATTCCTACAAAAATTTTTACCTGGTTGTTTGTTTACGCCTCTTGCATGCGCCTGCTGTCTTTGAAAGCAACCCAACAGCTTTACGTTTTCTTTGCCTTGCGTGATATCCCATGGGAAGATGAGTGAAATGGTGAACACGACGCCGAAGATTACGAGTGGAGTGTTGAAGACGAACATAATTATCGGTAAATTGATTTATTGTGCGCACACGATCCGCTAGATTATTCTTCTGCACCTCAAGCTCCTCTGAGAGCTCTTTATTCCTCTGCATCAAACCATTGATCTGCTTAGTCGATGCCGCTTGAAGCTGGTCGAAGACAAATTGTGTTTGCCTCTTTTCAGCTGCCTCATCTAGCCACAACATGTGTAATCTCCTACAATAGCCAAGAAGCCCATTGAAACCATCACCAACAAACATAAGAAAACTTGTAATGCTTTTGAATGGTGGAGGGGCACCAGATATTGGATCTGGTGGATAAAGATTTCCATCAATCCAAAGATCAATGGCCTTTGCTCCTTGCATTCGAAGCTGATCGTATGAAATATTGGGTGCAACATGCCTACTGCGTAGGGTTGCATATTCTGTCTCCAAATCAACCTGAAGGCGGATCTTAGAAGGCTTATTGGTGATGTCTTGTAGTGCCATCTACAAGAAAGTAGGCTTGTAAGCTTGGGTTGAATAGGAGTGGAAGGAGCAGGATATGGTATCAAAAAATAATGGGAAGAATGGAGATGAGGGTTGCTTCTCTAGAGCTGCATTGTGGATAGAGAAAGAAGCCAGAAAGGGAGCCAAAGAAACATAGAGAGGGTTGGCAATGGTGAGACGAAAATGCAAAGGAGACAATGCATCATGGGAAGCTTCTTTAGTGCAAGCTATGGCTGCTAAGCAATATAGAGAGAGAATACTTCATGAAAAGGTTCTTCTGTGCTACTACTGTGGGTTTGGAGAGAGAACCAAGTATTGTAGAAAGAATGCTCCTGGTAAGCTTCTTCCTTGCAAGCCATGGCTACTACTGTGGGTTTGGAGAGAGAAGGCTCATTTAGGAGTACAGACCTGCTAGCTATGGAGAGAGGACCAAGTACTGTAGAGAGAATGCTCATGGTAAGCTTCTTCCCTACAAGCCATGGCTACTACTGTGGGTTTGGAGAGAGAAGGCTCATTTAGGAGTACAGATCTGTTAGCTATGGCTTTTGGAGTAGAGAAAGACGCTTTTTTCCATGGAGAAGGAGTGTAGGGCATTTTAGAGAGAAGATCTAGAGAGAGAAAGAGATCTGGTGTACACACAAAAAAGGGGGGAAGAAAGTGACGAATTTTTGGAATGTTTGGAGTTCGAAAAGGTTGCTGCAGGCTATGATTAGTGACTGACAGCCCATTACAAAGCTTTAAAGTCACCTAGGTGGCCAGATCTAGGAATATCTCCTTTTTTTTATTTTTTTTTATTTTTGTGAAAAATCAAATATATGCTTTTAGGACTAGGCTTCTAGGCTTGGTCAAAGATGGATTAGCATTTTAAGCATTTCACTAAACGTCCAAATTAAAGGGCCCAAGAAGACTCCATTGAGTTCCTAATGCCTTGGGAATCTATGATGGAATCCTTGGAATGGATTGGCTCCAAAAGAATCAGGTTGACATTCATTGTCACAAAGGAATCATCTCTTTCCTAGACCTTTACGGGAATAAAGTTCAAGGAATTGGAATTTTTGGATCCCCAGTGCTCCAATTAGTCAAGGCTTCTAAATTATTAAAAGGGCTCAAAAAGAGGCAAGCTGTGTATGTCGTTAAAATGAATCCATTAAACATAAAATGCAAGGCTAAAGAACCAGAGTGGTTAAATGAGTATGCAGATGTGTTTCCTAAAGAGCTGACTGAGATGCATTTGTCTCGTGAAGTAGATCATGAGATCGAATTGACCCCCAGAGCTCAGCCACCAATAGCCCAGCGTGCATACAAAATGTGAGTCCCTAAAGCCATAGAACTTAAGGAACAATTAAGACAACTGTTAGAGCAGGGATTCATCAGACCTAGTGTCTCACCTTGGGGTGCGCCCGTTCTCTTTTAAAAGAAGAAAGATGGAATGTTAAGACTCTGTATTGACTACAGAGGATTGAATCAATTAACAATTAAAAATAAGTATCCTATTCCTAGGATTGATGAACTTTTGGATCGGTTAAGTGGGACCCAAATGTTCACAAAGATAGATCTCAAATCCGGGTACTACCAGATCAGAATCAAGGAGCAGGACATCCCAAAGATAGCATTCAATACTCACTATGGGTATTATGAGTTAATAGTCATGCCGTTTGGATTGACTAATGCCCTGGCGACATTTAATCGTCTTATGCAGAATATTCTCAGAGAATACTTGGATGATTCTGTTCTTGTCTTCTTTGATGATATCTTGGTATACTCAAAGAATGCTGCAGATTATGAAGATCATGTGCGCAAGGTCTTGGAGATCCTAAGGAAACACCAACTCTTTGCAAAAAAGAGTAAGTTTTCTTTCTCTGTTGACCAGATGGAATACTTGGGATTCAAAGTGTCAAAAGATGGGATTTCTCGTGACCTCGCAAAGATCCAAGCAATCGTAGAATGGCCGGAACCCAAGACAGTAAAGGAAGTCAGAGGATTTCTAGGATTGACCGGATGGTATAGGATCTTTATATCTAGGTATGCTCAGATAGCATCCCCTTTAACTAACCTTCTTAATAAGAGTACACTTTTTCAGTGGATTGCAATGTGTCAGAGTGCCTTTGACAAGCTAAAGATAGTGTTAGTAACCAACCTTGTCCTTAAATTGCCAAATTTTACCAAACCCTTTGAGGTAGTTACTGATGCCAGTGGGTTTGCCTTAGGTGGTGCTCTTATGCAGGAAGGTCATGCAGTGGCCTATGAATCCAAAAAACTTAGAACACATGAAAGAAATTTTGCTGTTCATGACTTGGAGTTACTCTCGGTAGTGTATGCTCTGAAGTTGTGGAGACATTATCTTTTGGGACAGAAGTTCACATTGACAGATCATCAAAGTCTGAAGTGGATCTTCACCCAAAAGGATCTCAACATACGTCAAAGGAGATGGATGCAGACCCTGCAAGAATTTGATTTTGAAATTAAATATCGACCGGGGAAAGAAAATGTGGTTGCATATGCGCTCAACAGAAAAGCCTCCTTGCTTACAATTACAGTGGTGTCAAATCCATTGATCATTGAAGCAAAGGAGAAAATCATGCAGGACAAACTCCTTGCCCCTTTTGCTACACTTCTGATGCAGGAAAGCAAGACTCCTAAGGAAATGAGTCGAGTTCTTGGGTATAAATTGGATGAAGGATGCATGTATTATAATAATCGGCTATGTATCCCCAACAATGATGAAGGAATAAAGGGAAGAATTATGAGAGAAGCCCATGATAGCCTGATAGCTAGACATCCAGGATTTATAAAAACCTATATGTCTATGAAGAAAAGCTTCTTCTGGCCAGGACTCAAAAAGGATGTACTTGATCATGTGCAAAAATGCTTAATGTGTCAGAGAGTCAAGATGCCAGGGAAACTGCACCCTCTAGATATTCCTCAGATGAAGTGGGAATGTATCAGCATGGACTTTGTCACTAGATTACCTTCAGTAGTGCAATCAGGTTACAACTCCATTTTTGTGGTAGTTGACACACTAACCAGAGTGGCCCATCTGATTCCAGGATGAAAGAAACATACACTGCAGTGGATGTTGCCAGCGTTTTCCTTAAAGAGATCTTCAGATTACATGGCTTACCCAGGAGGATAGTAAGTGACAGAGATCCCAAATTCACATCAAAATTCTGGACTACATTCTTCGAATCAGTAGGAACTTTTTTGGATCTTAGCACAACCTATCACCCCGAAACAGATGGCCAGACTAAAAGAGTGAATCAGGTAAAAGAAGATATCCTTCCATCATGCTACAGCAGCAGGGAACCCAAGAAGTGGTTAAGCCATTTGCATCTGGTCGAATTTGCTTACAATTCTTCTTATCATCGAAGCATTGGGATGAGTCCTTTCAAAGCTTTGTATGAACAAGATTGCCTTACACCGTTGACTTGGTCTGACCCATTGATCCGAGTCAAAATGTCTAGACAAATGCTTGATGACATGGACCAGCAGATGCAATCAATCCGTAAATGATATAAAGGCAGCCCAAGATAGGCAAAAATAGTATGCAAATAAAAAGAGATCAGAGAGAGAGTTTGAAGAATCGGATATGGTCTTCATTCGAGTACGACAAAAAGAAGTTCCTTATCCTTAGGGAAGTATAAGAAGCTCTCTCCCAGATACTGTGGGCCAAGAAGCTCTCTCCCAGATACTGTGGGCCATATGCTGTCATAAGAAAGTGGGCGATCTAGCCTACAAACTTCTTCTGCCTCCCCATCTCAAGGTACATAATGTATTCCATGTCAGTTTGCTTAAGAAGTATGTACCCAGCCCGAGTCACGTGCTCGATGATGATGAACAATTGATTCCTCCGACTCAGATGGTACTCCAACCTAAGGAAATCTTTGACATTCGGGAGAATATTCTCAGGAGCAGAGTCCTCAGAGAATCTTTAGTAAAGTGGAAGTTCTTCCCTCTAGAAGAAGATGCTACTTGGGAGAAAGAAGAAGAGTTGGCGAAAGACTACCCCCACTTTGCGAGATGAGGACATCTCGCGTTTTTCATGTGGGAGAGGATGTAAGATTACTCCTCAGCCCGAATAATGAATAGGCTCTCCTTCAATCCCCTATAATTATTCCCTGATCTGAATATAAGAAAATATTATTTTTCCTTGTTTTTGCCTAGTGAGATGAAAATTTCTAGAGAGTGGTAATTCAATATTGAGATATTTTTGGATATTTAAATTCTACAAATATAAAAAATGTGTCCTTGAAACAAAAAATCAAAATAAATTTTCTAAGGTGCAATTGGAATTAATTAAAAATGATTTAAAAGACCTTAGCTTAAGGGTCAAGATTTTCTAAAATTTTTAGATTATGGTCCAATTAAGGTTCCTATGGACCAATAAGATTAATCCAAGTGTTGGGATGAGATAAATCCAATGAATAAAAAAAAATACCAAAAAATGAGTAAATGCCCACATAAGATGAAGAGTTGACTGAGTACAAGATTTATTAGTTAAAAATTATGAAATATTACTAAAAAAATGAGATATTTTGGAGTAATCATTCATTTTTGACACCTTGGTAAGGAAAGGGGGAGCCTTCAAGGAGGCGCCTATTTCACACATGTGAAGGAGTTTTAAACTCAAAAATATTGGGATATTTTTATCTCTCCTCTCTTCTGGATCAAACCAAATAAAAAAGGGAGCCAAAATGGTCCAAATCTTGTCCAAATTTAGCCAAACTGAAGCTGGAAAATTCTAGAACTTAGTTGGACTCAGTTTAGTGGCCTCCCTCACCTATAAATAGACCCTCATTCTTTTGTATTATCATATGTTAACTAGACCATGCCAATGTTACTCAGTTAGTGGCCTCCCTCACCTATAAATAGACCCTCATTCTTTTGTATTATCATATGTTAACTAGACCATGCCAATGTTACTCTAAAATAAGCATATTTTCTATTATCCTCTAAAAATCCTCTACAATTTGGAGAGATTGGAGCTTCTCTCTCTCTTCAACCTTCTTTGGAGTCTTCATCAATATACTAAACCAATTGGTTGGGGGCCTCTCCTAAGACTAAAGAATCAAGCAAAACAAGAGGTAAAGTGTGACTTTATGATTTTTTTCTTCTTCTAAATATCTCTCTCTCCCCCAAAGAATGGTCATTCCTATGACCAATTCTATATTCAAATGATGCTTCTCAAGGAGCAATTCTTAATTCTAAAAGTAAACTCTATGCTTGTCAAATTAGAGGCCAAAGAAGTGGCTTTTTAATGCTTTTATATTACTTAAAATATGATAAACTTAGGAATCAAGTCCATAGTTGAATATTGATCCAAATGATAGTTATTCTATCATATTGTATTACTAAACCTTATGCTTTTCAAAACTATTGAGAATTATTAGTAATAGTAGCGGAGCTATGGCAAAATTTTTGGAAAATTAACACATAAATCATTTTTATACATAATATGAAAAGAGGACTTCCTACCATATTCTAGGATTAGTCATCCTAGGTTAATTGAATAATTCCCATCATAACCATGAAAAAATTGATTTTTAATGCTTATGCATAAATAGTTAATTAGGGGAAAAGAGAAATTTTTAGTAATTCATTTTTATGATAAAAGAGAAACTCCTATGACAATGGAAGTCCATGTATTCCAATAGAGAGACAAAAATTGGAATACCAAAATAATGGATATTTTATTAAAGAAGAATTTTAGTTAAATTTATTTTTATGCATAAATAAATTTAATGATGAAAGAGGAATTTCCACCATATTTGGAATTCAATCATTTAAATGAGAAAAGTGGAATTTCTAGTATAATAGAATTAATGGAGATTTTTATTTAATTTTTAAGAGAAAATTTAGTTAAATTTATTTTTTATGCATAAATAAATTTAATGATGAAAGAGGAATTCCCACCATATTTGGAATTCGATCATTTAGATGAGAAAAGTGGAATTTCTAACATAATAAAATTAATGGATATTTTTATGTAATTTTCAAGAAGAATTTTAGATAGATTTAATTTATGATAAAAGAGGAATTCCCATGATAATTGGATTGCACTCATTAAATAAGAAAAAGAGGGATTTCAAGTTTATTAAAAAATAGATATTGGTATTTAGTCAAAAGAAGAATTTTTATGATATTTAAGAAAAGAAGGATTTGAATTAATTTTTAGTGTCAAAAGATGAATTTCCACCATAATTCTACCTAAAGAATTAAGGTTGAGAAATTATGTGGTTGAAAGAATGTCTTTAGATATTTTAGTTGGTAAAATAACTAAATTTTGGTATTTACCCAAAAATTAGATGTTTATTTGAAGGGAATCAAACTATACCGAATGAATTTGGTTGGACTAGGAGAGGTGAGGGACGGGGACAACAAACCTACTTGTCCATCCCTCGATTTAAATCAAGCAAAAACTTCGTGACCAATTCTAGTTCCTAAATACAAAGAATAGACTACCATTGAACTAAACTAGTTCTCCTTTGATCGAACTCACCAAGAATCTAGTTAGACAATCAGACAAAATGATGGGTAGATTACCCTGATGAGAGATCAAGGATCCTCATTATGAAACTGTGAATTATGGACAAAGGGGTTTTGTGGAACTAATCTTAAGCTGGGAATTTTACTTGCATTAGAACCTCTGTTTTTCATTTAAAGGATTGTTTTACGCCAGAATGTTGGAGGAAGCATTTGGCATGTGTTTTACTAAGAGGAGGTTCATTGGAAAGCTAGCGGGGAGGGACATCGCTACGATGGGTGAGGACCGACAAAGCGGTCCCTAAGTGAAGTGCTAGGATACCTATGGAGGATCCTAGAGGGTTCTGACCGGGCGACGATCCACAGGCTCGCGGTTGCTATAGGACACCCATGCATGCATCAAGGAAGATTCCGATGGACTAAAAAGAAATATTTTGGGAATCAAATTTTGGGATACTGGACCTCGTTGGTTGGCCAGCTGGTCTTCAACGGAGAGTCCAGAGAACATATTTTGTAGTACAAAGGACTCTAAATTTTGGAGGATGATGATCAGTAATATTATGATTTCTATTGAAGGATTGTTTTAAAGCCAGTCGAATCTGTTATAAATGGCAATTTCATATTGGGTGTGTACGTGGTATGCCTACCTTAATTTTTGCATGAATCGCCGGCTAGGGGGCCTAGGAACTCTTTTCCTCGGTACCCGAGCAAAACACAACCAAATCTTTATAAAGGAATCCCACCAATATAGTGGTTGGGTGGTTGGCTAAACCCATGGGCCGGTTGGGGTAGGCTGGATCGGAGGATTCTTGAGAAACAACTAGATGTGATTAGTTACATTAGTTAGATTAAGTCTTGGGAAGACCTTGTTCTGTGGGAGGGGATCAGCGCGGCGGCGGGTAGCTGTGCCTCGTTAAAGGAGGAAAAAAGTGGTGATTCCATGGATCAAGCGCAAGTCTCTTCTTGATCTGACCATGTGACTTCAGGTTCAGCCAGATCGGTTTAACTAGTTAAGACTTTGACTCATTAGAGTAATTCCCCTGTTAGAAGATTTTCCCATGGCGAGATCGCCCGTGCCTTCCGGGCGAGGGGAGTTTTTTCGGGCTTGGTTTCGGAGGAACTACCGGGCTAGCCTCTCGTCCGGACATCCGTGGGGGTGAGGCCTCGAGTGTGGATCCCCGCCTCGCATGAGAGGCCGACGCTGCTTTCACCGCCAGAACCCCGGAGGGAGGATCTCATAGCTGGTATCAGAGCCTTGTTGAAGGCTAATAAGGACAAACAAATTCTTATCAGAAATTGATAAGAACTCAAAAAAAACATTATAAAAGAATTTTCATTATAATAAAAGCGTTACTTTCATCAAATTTTGATTTTATGCATAGAAAGATGCATAAAGAATTTATTTTTGTTCCAAAAGTGTTATTCTCATCAAATTTTGATTTTATGCATAAAAAGATGCATAAAGAAATTTATTTTTATTTCAAAAGAGTTATTCTCATCAAATTTTGATTTTATGCATAGAAAGATGCATAAAGAATTTATTTTTATTCCAAAAGTGTTATTCTCATCAAATTTTGATTTTATGCATAGAAAGATGCATAAAGAAATTTATTTTTATTTCAAAAGAGTTATTCTCATCAATTTTGATTTTATGCATATAGAAAGATGCATAAAGAAATTTATTTTTATTTAAAAAGAGTTATTCTCATTAATTTTGATTTTATGCAAAGAAAGATGCATAATGAATTTATTTTTATTCCAAAAGTGTTATTCTCATCAAATTTTGATTTTATGCATAGAAAGATGCATAAAGAAATTTATTTTTATTTCAAAAGAGTTATTCTCATTAATTTTGATTTTATGCATATAAAGATGCATAAAGAATTTATTTTTATTCCAAAAGTGTTATTCTCATCAAATTTTGATTTCATGCATAGAAAGATGCATAAAGAATTCATTTTTATTTCAATAGAGTTATTCTCATCAATTTTGATTTTATGCATAGAAAGATGCATAAAGAAATTTATTTTTATTTCAAAAGAGTTATTCTCATCAATTTTGATTTTATGCATAGAAATATGCATAAAGAAATTTATTTTTATTTCAAAAGAGTTATTCTCATTAATTTTGATTTTATGCAAAGAAAGATGCATAAAGAAATTTATTTTTATTTCAAAAGAGTTACTCTCATTAATTTTGATTTTATGCATAGAAAGATGCATAAAGAAATTTATTTTTATTTCAAAAGGGTTGTTCTCATTAATTTTGTTTTTTTGCATAGAAAGATGCATAAAGAATTTATTTTTATTCCAAAAGTGTTATTCTCATCAAATTTTGATTTTATGCATAGAAAGATGCATAAAGAAATTTATTTTTATTTCAAAAGAGTTATTCTCATTAATTTTGATTTTATGCATATAAAGATGCATAAAGAATTTATTTTTATTCCAAAAGTGTTATTCTCATCAAATTTTGATTTTATGCATGGAAAGATGCAGAATTAAATTCTTTTTTATTTCAAAAGAGTTATTCTCCATTAATTTTGATTTTATGCATAGAAAGATGCATAAAGAAATTTATTTTTATTTCAAAAGAGTTATTCTCATCAATTTTGATTTTATGCATAGAAAGATGCACAAAGAAATTTATTTTTATTTCAAAAGAGTTATTCTCATTAATTTTGATTTTTTTGCATAGAAAGATGCATAAAGAAATTTATTTTTATTTCAAAAGAGTTATTGTCATCAATTTTGATTTTATGCATAGAAAGATGCATAAAGAAGTTTATTTTTATTTCAAAAGAGTTATTGTCATCAATTTTGATTTTATGCATAGAAAGATGCATAAAGAAATTTATTTTTATTTCAAAAGAGTTATTCTCATTCAATTTGATTTTATGCATAGAAAGATGCATAAAGAAATTTATTTTTATTTCAAAAGAGTTATTCTCATTAATTTTGATTTTTTTTGCATAGAAAGATGCATAAAAAATTTATTTTTATTTCAAAAGAGTTACTCTCATTAAATTTGATTTTATGCATAGAAAGATGCATAAAGATTTTTTTTTAAATTTCAAAAGAGTTATTCTCATAAAAAATTGAATTTATGCATAGAAAGATGCATAAAAGATTTATTTTTTTATTTTGAAAGTGTTATTCTCCTTAAATATGAATTTATGCATAAATAGATGCATAAACGGATTTTTATATAAGTGTTATTTCCCACTGAAGTTGTTCTTATGCATAAATAGATGCGTAAAGAATCTTTATATCAAAAATAAGAATTCTCTTACATTCTATAAATAGATGTGATATGAAGCAGATAGATGAGAATGTATAGAGAATGGATGTGATGAGAATAGAAGTGATGAGAATGAGAGGTAAATAGATGTGATGAGAATGAGAGATAAATAGATGTGATGAGAATAGAAGTGATGAGAATGAGAGGTAAATAGATGTGATAAGATGTGATGTGAATCAGATAAATGTGAATGAATAGATGAGATGTGATGTCATGTGAATCACGATGTAAATGAATGTTGTAGGATGTGAATGAATGTGTTAGCATGTGAATCGAGATGTGAATGAATGTGTAGCATGTGAATCGGGATGTGAATGAATGATATAGGATGTGAATCGGGATGTGAATAAATGATAAGGGATGTGAATGGATATGATGTGATGTGAATCGAGATGTGAATGAACGATAAGGGACGTTAATAAATGTGTTAGCATGTGAATCGGGATGTGAATGAATGAGATGTGATGTGAAATGGATGTATGGATGATGTAAATTGATGTGTGGGTAGTGGATTGACGTGAAAGGATGTATGGATGATGTGGATTGATGTGTGGATAATGTGGATTGATGTGGATGGATGAGTGGATAATGTGGATTGATGTGGATGATATGGATGGATGTATGGATGATGTGGATTGATGTGTAGATAATGTGGATTGACGTGAATGGATGTATGGATGATGTGGATTGATGTGTGGATAATGTGGATTGACGTGAATGGATGTATGGATGATGTGGATTGATGTGTGGATAATGTGGATTGACATGAATGGATGTATGGATGATATGGATTGATGTGTGGATAATGTGGATTGATGTGGATAGATGTATGGATGATGTGGATTGACGAGTGGATGGATGTATGAAAGATGTGGATGGATGTGTGGATAATGTGGATTGATGTGGATGGATGTATGGATGATGTGGATTGATGTGGATGATGTGGATGGATGTATGGATGATGTGGATTGATGTGTGGATGATGTGATTGGATGTGATTTGATGTGGGAATGATGTGATATGATAGGGATTGATGGAAAAAAAAAATTTGTGGGAAGATGAGAAAAGATGGAGTCTAATGTGAAAGGATGTGGAGTGATGAGAAAGGATGTGGGAAGATGAGAAAAGATGGGGTCTAATGTGAAAGGATGTGGAGTGATGATAAAAGATGAAAATATTGTTGGAACTGTATTTGTATGTGAAAACTGTTTTTAAATGACTGTTTTATGTCAAGAATGTTGGAGAAGCATTTTGACCGTCTTGTGAATGAGGTCATGGAGACCTATCTGTTAAAGTTGCAACTGTTGACAGAACGGAGGACGTCTCGCGTAGCAAGGTCGGCCGAGATCTTGACCAGCCTCGGTTTGATTTAAATGGTAAGCTTCCAGTACATTGGATGAGGGACCAAGGAAGAGGCCTATGAGTGAAGCGTTAGGTGACCTGCGAAAGGATCCTAGAGGGTGCTAACTATACGGTGCTCGGGCTTTGGGTCACCGAAGATACCCACACGTACGTCGGGAAAGATAATGGAACAAGGAGTAAGAGTTGTTTTCTGAATTCGGGCATAGATCTGGTTGATTGACCTTGCTAGTCCTCAACGGATGAGTCCATGGCTCTTTTATATGGATCTATTGGTTGATCTTGCTGATCTTCAACGCAGACTCTATTTTTGTTAAAGTGAATACTTGCCGGTTACTATGAGCTAGGAACTATCGAAAAGGCCCCTGAGTGGACAGGGGGTGAGCGTTCTGGTTGC
Organism: Cibotium barometz; assembly: GCF_041138505.1. NCBI lineage: Eukaryota > Viridiplantae > Streptophyta > Polypodiopsida > Cyatheales > Cibotiaceae > Cibotium > Cibotium barometz. Next base: position 20,112,913 of record NC_141084.1, read on the forward strand.
CAATGATGCCATAGGTACACCGATGAAGGAATGTTTGGAAATAAGGATTCAACTGGATAATTAAAGGATTATCAGCCAGTAGCCCAGCGTGCATACAAAATGCCAATTCCTAAAGCCATAGAACTTAAGGAACAGTTAAGACAACTGTTAGAGCAGGGATTCGTCAAACCTAGTGTCTCACCTTGGGGTGCGTCCGCTCTCTTTTAAAAGAAGAAAGATGGAACATTAAGACTTTGTATTGACTACAGAGGATTGAATCAATTAACAAATTAAAAATAAGTTTTTTATTCCTAGGATTGATGAACTTCTGGATCGGTCAAGTGGGACCCAAATGTTCACAAAGATAGATCTCAAATCTGGGTACTACCAGATCAGAATCAAGGAGCGGGACATCCCAAAGACAGCATTCAATACTCGCTATGGGCATTATGAGTTCATAGTCATGCCGTTTGGATTGACTAATGCCCCGGCAACATTTAATTGTCTTATGCAGGATATTCTCAGAGAATACTTGGATGATTTTGTTCTTGTCTTCTTTGATGATATCTTGGTATACTCAAAGAATGCTGCAGATCATGAAGATCATGTGCGCAAGGTCTTGGAAATCCTAAGGAAACACCAACTCTTTGCAAAAAAGAGCAAGTGTTCTTTCTCTATTGACCAGGTGGAATATTTGGGATTCATAGTGTCAAAAGATGGGATTTCTCGTGACCTCGCAAAGATCCAAGCGGTCGTAGAATGGCCGGAACCCAGGACAGTAAAGGAAGTCAGAGGATTCCTAGGATTAACTGGATGATATAGGATCTTTATACCTAGGTATGCTCAGATAGCATCCCCTTTAACTAACCTAATCAAGAAGAGTATACTTTTTCAGTGGACTGCAATGTGTCAGAGTGCCTTTGACAAGCTAAAGACAGCGTTAGTAACCAACCCTGTCCTTAAATTGCCAAATTTTACCAAACCCTTTGAGGTAGTTACTGATGCCAGTGGGTTTGCCTTAGGTGGTGCTCTTATGCAGAAAGGTCATGCAGTGGCCTATGAATCCAAAAAACTCAGAACACATGAAAGAAATTATGCCGTTCCTGACTTGGAGTTACTCTCGGTAGTGTATGCCCTGAAGTGGAGACATTATCTTTTGGGACAGAGGTTCACCTTGATGACAGATTATCAAAGTCTGAAGTGGATCTTCACCCAAAGGGATCTCAACATGCGCAGACCCTACAAGAATTTGATTTTGAAGTTAAATATCGGCTGGTGAAAGAAAATGTGGTTGCAGATGCGCTCAACAAAAAAGCCTCCTTGCTTGCAATTACAATGGTATCAAATCCATTGATCAGTGAAGCAAAGGAGAAAATCATGCAGGACAAATTCCTTGCCCCTATTGCTACCCTTCTGATGCAAGAAAGCAAGACTCCTAAGGAAATGAGTCGAGTTCTTGGGTACAAATTGGATGAAGGCATGTATTATAATAATCGGCTATGTATCTCCCATGATGAGGGAATAAAGGAAAGAATTCTGAGAGAAGCCCATGATAGCCTGATAGCTAGACATCTAGCTAGACATCTAGGGTTTATAAAAACCTATATGACTGTGAAGAAAAGATTCTTCTGGCCAAGACTCAAAAAGGATGTACTTGATCATGTGCGAAAATGCTTAATGTGTCATAGAATCAAGGTAGAGAGAGTCAAGATGCCAAGGAAACTGCAGCCTCTAGACATTCCTCAGATGAAGTGGGAATGTATCAGCATGGACTTTGTCACTAGATTACCTTCAGTGCAATCGGGTTACAACTCCATTTTTGTGATAGTTGACAGACTAACCAGAGTTGCCCATCTGATTCCAGTGAGATGAAAGAAACATACACTGCAATATTGGATGTTGCCAGAGTTTTCCTTAAAGAGATCTTCAAGATACATGGCTTACCCAGGAGGATAGTAAGTGACAGAGATCCCAAATTCACATCGAAATTTTGGACTACATTCTTCAAAGCAGTAGGAACTTTCTTGGATCTTAGCACAGCCTATCACCCTGAAACAGATGGCCAGACTGAAAGAGTGAATCAGGTAATAGAAGATATCCTTCAGTCATGCTGCGGCAGCGGCAGGGAACCCAAGAAGTGGTTAAGCCATTTGCATCTGGTCGAATTTGCTTACAATGCTTCTTACCATCGAAGCATTGGGATGAGTCCTTTCAAAGCTTTGTATGGACAAGATTGCCTTACACCGTTGACTTGGTCTGACCCATTGATCAGAGTCGAAATGTCTAGACAAATGCTTGATGACATGGACCAGCAGATGCAATCAATCCGTAAAGATATAAAGGCAGCCCAAGATAGGCAAAAATAGTATGCAAATAAAAAGAGATTAGAGAGAGAGAGTTTGAAGAATCGGATATGGTCTTCATTCGAGTACGACCAAAAAGAAGTTCCTTATCCTTAGGGAAGTACAAGAAGCTCTCTCCCAGATACTGTGGGCCATATGCTGTCATAAGAAAGTGGGCGATCTAGCCTACAAACTTCTTCTGCCTCCCCATCTCAAGGTACATAATGTATTCCATGTTAGTTTGCTTAAGAAGTATGTACCCAACCCGAGTCACGTGCTTGATGATGAACAATTGATTTCTCTGACTCAAGGCCAGATGGTACTCCAACCTGAGGAAATCCTTGACATTCAGGAGAATATTCTCAGGAGCAGAGTCCTCAGAGAATCTTTAGTAAAGTGGAAGTTCTTCCCTCTAGAAGACGCTACTTGGGAGAAAGAAGAAGAGTTGGCGAAAGAATACCCCCACTTTTTGAGTTGGTACTCCAACCTGAGGAAATCCTTGACATTCGAGAGAATATTCTTAGGAGCAGAGTCCTCAGAGAATCTTTAGTAAAGTGGAAGTTCTTCCCTCTAGAAGATGCTACTTGGGAGAAAGAAGAAGAGTTGGCGAAAGAATACCCCCACTTTGCGAGATGAGGACATCTCGCGTTTTTCATGTGGGAGAGGATGTAAGATTCCTCCTTAGCCCGAATAATGAATAGGCTCTCATTCAGTCCCCTGTAATCATTCTTTGTTTCTGAATACAAGAAAATATTATTTTTCCTTGTTTTTGCCTAGTGAGATGAAAATTTCTAGAGAGTGGTAATTCAATATTGAGATATTTTTGGATATGTGAATTCCACAAATATCAAAAATATGTTTCCCTGAAACAAAAAATCAAAATAAATTTTCCAAGGTGCAATTGGAATTAATTAAAAATGATTTAAAAGTCCTTAGCCTAAGGGTCAAGATTTTCTAAATTTTTTGGATTATAGTCCAATTAAGGTTCCTATGGACCAATAAGATTAATCCAAGTGTTGGGATTGGATAAATCCAATGAGTAAAAGAAAATACCCAAAAATGAGTAAATGCCCACATAAGATGAAGAGTTGACTGAGTACAAGATTTATTAGTTAGAAAATAATGAAAAATTACTTTAAAAAATAAGATATTTTGGAGTAATCATTCATTTTTGACACCTTGGTAAGGAAAGGGGGAGCCTTCAAGGAGGCACCTATTTCACACATGTGAAGCAGTTTTAAACTCACAAATATTAGGATATTTTTATCTCTCCTCTCTCCTGGATCAAACCAAATAAAAAAGGGAGCCAAAATGGTCCAAATCTTGTCCAAATTCAGCCAAACTGAAGCTAGAAAATTCTAGAACTTAGTTGGACTCAGTTAGTGGCCTCCCTTACCTATAAATAGATAAATATTTCTCACTTCTCAACCCCTCTCAAGCTTGAGAAGTATTCAACTGAATTATTCTTCAATGTAAATGAATCTCTCTAATGAATTTTAGTGATAAATCACATAACGTTTACATTTATGCTTAATTAAAAATGTTTTTTTAAAGCATATCTCTCTCTCTCCCAAAGAATGGTCATTCCTGTGACCAGTTCTATATTCAAATGATGCTTCTCAAGGAGCAATTCTTAATTCTAAAAGTAAACTCTATGCTTGTCAAATTAAAGGCCAAAGAAGTGGCTTTTTAATGCTTTTATATTACTTAAATTATGATAAAGTTAGGAATCAAGTCCATAGTTGGATATTGATCCAAATGATAGTTATTCTATCATATTGTATTAATAAACCTTATGCTTTTCAAAATTATTGAGAATTATCAGTAACAGTAGAGCGGAGCTATGGCAAAATTTTTGGAAAATTAACACATAAATCATTTTCATACATAATATGAAAAGAGGACTTCCTACCATATTCTAGGATAAGTCATCCTAGGTTAATTGAATAATGTTGGAATTAGGGTTGTAGGAAAGCACACAAAGCTTGGAGAAGAAGAAGCAAGAATGCACATAACACACAATGTATTAGATTGTGTCAATGTACAAAGATAAGTTAGCCCTAGAATGATGGGCATATATACAAGCCGGGGGAAAAAACCTCCTAAAGAGGGAAAAAGTGCCCCGATGGTCCTAAGTGTGTTCACACACATCACTGCCTATATGTATGGCAACAAATCCCCCCTGGGAGTGATGGTGTGAAACGAGAGTTGGCAGTCATGTATAGGGAAGTGCCATGCCCGAAGTAGATCAGTCCACAAAGGGAAGCAAGCCCAAAGCTTTCCGGAAAGCTTCGAACTTCTCACGAGGAAGCGCCTTTGTGAAAAGATCAGCAAGGTTGTCCTGTGTTGGCACATAGGCCAAGATGATCTCTCCTGCTAAGAGTCTCTCCCTGACATAGTGATAATGCACCTCAATGTGCTTTGTGCGAGCATGAAAAACTAGGTTTCTCGCAACTGCCAATGCGCTCTGACTATCAGTGTAGATAGAGGTGGCAGACTCCTGTCCAACACCCAAGTCAGCCACACCATAAGCCGTCTGAGCCACACACACTCAACCAATAGCTGTGAAAGCTGCCCTGTACTTAGCTTCACAACTAGAAGTGGCCATAGTAAGTTGCTTCTTGCTCAACCAAGATATGCTTGAGCTACCGAGCATGAAACAAAAACCACTTATGGACACTCTTGTGTCATAGCAACCAGCCCAATCTGAGTCCGAAAAAGCATGTAAATCTGGCGGCAACGATCCCCCCTTGGGATAAAACAACCCAAGATGTATGGTGCCACTCAAGTAGCGAAAGATGCGTTTAACTGCCTTCCAATGCTGAGATCCTGGGCTATGCATAAACCTGCTCCTGTGAGACTGCAAATTGAATGTCCGACCTCGTAATGCATACATAAATGAGGCAACCAACAGCTGTCTGATAGAGTGTGACATCAAAGTGATATCCAGCATCATGAAGACTCAACTTCAACAAACCTGTCTCTATTGGAGTAGCAATAGGCTTGCAGTCTTCAAGGCCAAATCTCCGCAACAACAATGTCTCAATATACTTTGTCTGACACAAAGCAATACCTCCATCACACTGCTTAAATTGTATCCCCAAATAATGATGCAAATGCCCCAAATCTGACATCTCAAAAGAGGCATTCAAATCAGCCTTAAAATCAGCAATATGACTCTCATTTGGTCCTGTGAGCAGCATGTCATCGACATAGAGAGCAATGATTAGATGTACATCATCCACATGTTTAACATACAAAGTGCTTTCTGTTGGACTATTCTGAAAACCATGTGCAGTCAAATATGCATGTATCTTTTCATACCAAGCTTGTGGAGCTTGCTTTAAACCATATAAAGCCTTTTTCAACCTACACACTTTGTTTTCTTGCCCTCTTTGAACAAAACCACGAGGCTGCATTACATACACCTCCTCATGCAAATCTCCATTCAAGAACGCAATCTTTATGTCCAACTGATGTACATTCCAACCATTATGAGCTGCCAATGCACAAATGCTATGAATGGTAGTCATACGACAAGTGGGAGCAAAGGTCTCATCAAAATCAATGCCCTTTTCTTGAGCATAACCCTTTGCAACAAGTCTAGCCTTATAGTGATCAACACTGCCATCTGGCTTTCGTTTCAACTTAAAAACCCACTTACATCCAATGGCCTTCTTACCAATAGGCAAATCACACAAAGACCATGTACCATTCTTCATTATGGCATCATATTCACTTTGCATTGCAGCCAACCAATTTTTTGATTTTTGTGCCTCATCAAATGAAAGAGGTTCTTCCTCTTCACACATACTAGACACAGCCAAAACATAACAATCTGATGCATAAGAGGCATGCTGAAAACCTAAACGAGTACGACTAGAAATAGGTGCATCAATTTTACTATCACGCAAGGTTTGCACCAGCCAATTAGGCATACCTCTAGCCTGCTCATTTTCAGCCCTATCCTCATAAATTACATCCTGTAAATCTGCATCAGAAATAGGCTGATCTATGATGTCATTTGAAATTTGCATAGGCTGAATATTTGCCTCATTAGGACTTACATTGAATTCCCACCTGTAAACAGAGGTAACAACGTATCAAATACATCCCGTGAGCTCACACCTGTCTCTTTGGTACATGATAACAAAGGCTGCACAACATCTTCCACAAAAACAACATCTCGACTAATCAAGATATGCTTTGACTACGGATGATACAATCTGTGACCCTTGCTCTCTTAGCACTGTAACCAACAAAAATGCATTTGACAGCCTTATCATCCAATTTTCTACGTTGTTGCACAAGCACTAAAGCATAGGCCAAGCAACCAAAGACACGCAAGTGACCAATAGAAGGCTTCTTGCAATGCCAAGCTTCGTATGGAGTAACAGACTGCAAGGCCTTAGTGGGACACCTGTTGAGTACATATGCAGCACACATGACAGCCTCAAGCCAATACATATGTGGCAAAGCTTGGCTCTTGACCATACATCGTGCCATCTCCATAAGTGACTTGTTTTTCCTCTCAGTAACACCATTTTGCTGAGGGGTATACGGCGCTGTACATTGGTGTTTTATCCCACGACTAGCCAGAAATGCATCAAACTCTTTAGACTAGCAAAGTTCAGATGACCAAAATGAGCATGCCATAGTTTTGCATATCTGAAACTGCCTTTTCATCAGAAACTGCATTTGCTGAATCTTCCACACACTTGTCATAAGAATTGAGCCTATATAGCCCACAAAACAAGGTGCCAGATGCAATAATCGTATCACCAAAAGTTAAATCATGAACAGTACATCTGTCATCCACAAATTTGACTACAAGTCCAAGTCTAGCAAGCGCAGAGACAGACAATAGATTCTTCTTTATCCTTGGCACATGTATCTGAAAGTGTGAAAGCGCTGCCATTTGCAGCAGTAAGCATAATTTTACCAACGCCCTTCACTGAGTAAGAAGCATTATTGGCACATGTGACAGTATTCCCATTAGGGACAGCCTCAAGACAAGTGAACATATCACGATGCGAGGTAATGTGCTTTGTAGCACCACTGTCAAAATACCATACATCAGAGTCAACAAAAACTGCCAAACATGCATCATGTACAGATGGGTCAAACTGGCAATACATGCTAAACGCCCATTCTGTATCCTGCACAACATTTGCAGAATCTGTATTTGTAGAAGCATCCGCTATTGTGGCTGCATTTGACTCTTTCTTCTTTACCTCTTTAGCCTTTAGCTTAGGGCAATTCTTAATGACATGATCAGTTGCTTTATAATAGTTGCACCTGATCTTTTTCTTGCCTTTATCAAGAGCCTTCTCAGACCTATTGTTGCTACCTGTGGAAGGAGAAGAAGTTGCAGACCTATTAATAGGAGAAGAAACAGTGGAAGGGGCTGCCTTACCACTTCTTCTCTGCTGGGCAGCAACAAATGCCTGATCAACTGCACGCTGCCTAGCCTTGTTTTGCCTGGACTATGCTTCTTGCAAGAGCTTGTTGACTAAAGTATCATACTTGACAACATCAGGTCTGTCCTCAGTAACAAGTCTCCACGTGGAAGCAAAAGTCTGATATGACTCAAGTAAAGCATCAAGAACAGTCTGCACAAGAGAATGATCAGGAATAATCTCACCTGTGTAGAAATCAACTGTTCCTTGAGATCTTTAATCTCATCAAGAAAAACATTCATGTCATCATCTTCCTGCATAATCTTCGATTCTAGCTCTTTACGCAGGTAAGAGATTTTTGCCTCATTACGACCTGTATACAAACCAGCTAGAATATCCCAAGCATGTTTTGCTGTTTTAGCTAAACGAATATGTGGAGTGATGTTACGCTTGATAGAAAGTGCAATCAAGGCATGAGCCTACGCATCTTTACCATCCCAACAAGCTTGTTCAGTAGTGGGTAAAACAGCAGCAACAACAGTAGAGTTGCTAGAACCTGCAACATCCTCAATAGATCCTACATCCACAAAACCTCGACATACATCCATACCCCTGCACAATGTTCCACACTCCTTTTGCAACCAAAACATGCTGCATCATGTATGCCCAAAGTGGGTAGTTGTTGTCTCCATCCAATTTGTCATCAGCAGACAACATGCGAAATACATCATTGTTGTTATCAGCCATGGCCACTGACTGAAACTGATGCAAAAGCTACCTGTGTAATGAAGCAAAGACTGAACAGAAAACAACTTGTGCTATATAGCACGGTCCACAATAGAATACGTATGCTTGTTTTACAGAAAACTGCATTGTCAAAATTTCTGCACAAAATGACGAAAACACCTGTACAAAACTTGCAATGCAAAAATGGAGCCCGAAACGACCTCAGATGCAATTTCTGAGAACGCAAGCGCTCGTGAAAGCTCACCTCAATCGGAGAACATGAGTTGGAGGGTGCTGGCGGCATAGCCCTGGGAGCCGATGCCTGCTTTGATACCAATTGTTGGAATTAGGGTTGCAGGAACACACAAAGCTTGGAGAAGAAGAAGCAAGAATGCACACAACACACAATGTATTAGATTGTGTCAATGTACAAAGATAAGTTAGTCCTAGATGGGCATATATACAAGCTGGGAAAAAAAAACCTCCTAAAGAGGTAAAAAGTGTCCCGGCGGTCCTAAGTGTGTTCACACACATCACTGCCTATATGTATGGCAACAAAATTCTCATCATAACCATGGAAAAATTGATTTTTAATGTTTATGCATAAATAGTTAATTAGAAAAAAAGAAGAATTTCTAGTAATTCATTTTTATGATAAAAGAGAAATTTCCATGACAATGGAAGTCCATGTATTCCAATGGAGAAAGAGAAAAAATGGAATACCAAAATAATAAATATTTTATTAAAGAAGAATTTTAGTTAAATTTATTTTTATGCATAAATAAATTTAATGATGAAAGAGGAATTCCCACCATATTTGGAATTCAATCATTTAAATGAGAAAAGTGAAATTTCTAGTATAATGGAATTAATGGAGATTTTTATTTAATTTTTAAGAGAAAATTTAGTTAAATTTATTTTTTATGCATAAATAAATTTAATGATGAAAGAGGAATTCCCACCATATTTGAAATTCAATCATTTAGATGAGAAAAGTGAAATTTCTAGCATAATGGAATTAATGAATATTTTTATGTAATTTTTAAAAATAATTTTAGATAGATTTAATTTATGTGATAAAAGAGGAATTCCCATAATAATTGGATTGCACTCATTAAATAAGAAAAAGAGGGATTTCAAGTTTATTCAAAAAAATAGATATTGGTATTTAGTCAAAAGAAGAATTTTTATGATATTTAAGAAAAGAAGGATTTGAATTAATTTTTAGTGTCAAAAGATGAATTTCCACCATAATTCTACCTAAGGATTTAAGGTTGAGAAATTATGTGGCTGAAAGAATATCTTTAGATATTTTAATTGGTAAAATAACTAAATTGGTATTTACCCAAAAATTAGATGTTTATTTGAAGGGAATCGAACTATACCGAATGAATTTGGTTGGGACTAAGAGAGGAGAGGGACGGACAGTAAACTTACTTGTCCAACTCTCGATCTGAATCAAGCCAAAACTTCGTGGACCAATTCCAGTTCCTAAATACAAAGAATAGACTACTGTTGAACTAAACTAGTTTTTCTTTGACCGAACTCACCAAGAATCTAGTTAGACAATCAGACAAAATGATGGGTAGATTACCTTGATGAGAGATCAAGGATCCTCATTATGAAACTGTGAATTATGGAAAAAGGGGTTTTGTGGAACCAATCTTAAACTGGGAATTTTACTTGCGTTGGAGCCTCTGTTTTTCATTTAAAGGACTGTTTTATGCCAGAATGTTGGAGGAAGCCTTTGGCATGTGTTTTACTAAGAGGAGGTTCATTGGAATAGCTGGCGGGGAGTCGTCAAGGGATGTCGTTCGCGACAAAGCCTGTCGAGGTCTTGACCAGCCTTGGTACGGTTAAAATGGTGCGCTTTCAGTACGATGGGTGAGGATCGACGAAGCGGTCCCTGAGTGAAGTGCTAGGATACCTAAGGAGGATCCTAGAGGGTTCTGGAGCGATCCACGGGCTCGCGGTTGCTAGGACACCCATGCTTGCGTCGAGGAAGATTTCGATGGACTAAAAAGAAATATTTTGGGAATCAAATTTTGGGATACTGGATCTCGTTGGTTGGCCAGCTGGTCTTCAATGGAGAGTTCAGAGGACATATTTTGTAATACAAAGGACTCTAAATTTTGGAGGATGATGATCAATAATATTATGATTTCTATTGAAGGATTGTTTTAAAGCCACCCAAATCTATTATAAATGGAAATTTCATATTGGGTGTGTACGTGGTATGCCTACCTTAATTTCATATTGGGTGTGTACGTGGTATGCCTACCTTAATTTTTGCATGAATCACCGGCTAGGTGGCCTGGGAACTCTTTTCCTCAGTACCCGGGCAAAACACAACCAAATCTTTATAAAGGAATCCCACCAGTATAGTTGGTCGGGTGGTTGGCTAACCCATGGGCCGGTTGGCTGGATCGGAGGATTCCTGAGAAACAACTAGATGCGATTAGTTACATTAGTTAGATTAAGTCTTGGGAAGACCTTGTTCTATGGGAGGGGATCAGCGGCGGGCGGCTGTGCCTCGTTAAAAGAGGAAAAAAGAGGTGATCCATGGATCAAGTGCAAGTCTCTTCTTGATCTGACCATGTGACTTCAGGTTCCGCCAGATCAATTTAACTAGTTAAGACTTTGACTCGTTAGAAAATCATGCACGACAAATTCCTTGCCCCTATATTGCTAGAGTTTTCCTTAAAGAGATCTTCAAATTACATGGCTTACCCAGTAAGTGACAAAGATCCCAAATTCACATGAGAATTTTGGACTGCATTCTTCGAAGCAGTAGGAACTTTCTTGGATCTCAACACGGCCTATCAGCCCAAAACAGATGGCTAGACTAAAGGAATGAATCAGGTAATGACTCGGTCTGCTGACCCATTGATCAAAGTTAAAATGTCCAGAAAAATGCTTGATGACATGGCCCAGCAGATGCAATCAATCCGTAAAGATATAAAGGCAGCCCAAGATAGGCAAAAACAGTATGCAAATAAAAAGAGATCAAAGAGAGAGTTTGAAGAATCGGATATGGTCTTCATTCGAGTACGACCAAAAAGAAGTTCCTTATCCTTAGGGAAGTACAAGAAGCTCTCTCCCAGATACTGTGGGCCATATGCTGTCATAAAGAAAGTGGGCGATCTAGCCTACAAACTTCTTCTGCCTCCCCATCTCAAGGTACATAATGTATTCCATGTTAGTTTGCTTAAGAAGTATGTACCCAGCCCGAGTCACGTGCTTGATGATGAACAATTGATTTCTCCAACTCAAGGCCAGATGGTACTCCAACCTGAGGAAATCCTTGACATTCGAGAGAATATTCTCAAGAGGAGAAGAGTCCTCAGATAATCTTTAGTAAAGTGGAAGTTCTTCCCTCTAGAAGATGCCACCTTGGAGAAAGAAGAAGAGTTGGCGAAAGACTACCCCCACTTTGCGAGATGAGGAGATCTTGCGTTTTTCATGTGGGAGAGGATGTAAGATTTCTCCTCAGCCTGAATAATGAATAGGTTTTACTTCAATCCCCTGTAATCATTCCCTGTTTTTGAATACAAGAAAATATTATTTTTCCTTGTTTTTGCCTAGTGAGATAAAAACTTCTAGAGAGTGGTAATTCAATATTGAGATATTTTTGGATATATAAATTCTACAAATATCAAAAATATGTTTCCCTGAAACAGAAATTCAAAATAAATTTTCCAAGGTGCAATTGGAATTATTTAAAAGACCTTAGCCTAAGGCACAAGATTTTCTAAAATTTTTGGATTATGGTCCAATTAAGATTCCTATGGACCAATAAGATTAATCCAAGTGTTGGGATGAGATGAATCCAATGAATAAAAGAAAATACCCAAAAATGAGTAAATGCCCACATAAGATGAAGAGTTGACTGAGTACAAGATTTATTAGTTAAAAATTATGAAATATTACTAAAAAAAATGAGATATTTTGGAGTAATCATTCATTTTTGACACCTTGGTAAGGAAAGGGGGAGCGTTCAAGGAGCCGCCTATTTCACACATGTGAAGGATTTTTAAACTCAAAAATATTAAGATATTTTTATCTCTTCTCTTTCCTAGATCAAACCAAATAAAAAGGGAGCCAAACTGGTCCAAATCTTGTCCAAATTCAGCCAAATTGAAGCTTGAAAATTCTAGAACTTAGTTGGACTCAGTTAGTGGCCTCCCTCACCTATAAATAGACCCTCATTCTTTTGTATTCTCATCTGTGAACTAGACCATGCCAAAATTACTCTAAAATAAGCATATTTTCTATTATCCTCTAAAAATCCTCTATAATTTGGAGAGATTGGAGCTTCTCTCTCTCTTCAACCTTCTTTGGTGTCTTCATCAACATACTAAATGAATTGATTGGTTGGGGGCCTCTCCTAAGACTAAAGAATCAAGCAAAACAAGAGGTAAAGTGTGACTCTATGATTTTTTTTCTTCTTCTAAATAATTTTCACTTCTCAACCCCTCTCAAGCTTGAGAAGTATTCAATTGAATGATTCTTCAATATAAATGAAGCTCTCTAATGAGTTTTAGGTATAAATCACATAAAGTTTACATTTATGCTTAATTAAAAATGTTTTTTTAAAGCATATCTCTCTCTCTCCCAAAGAATGGTCATTTCTATGACCAATTCTATATTCAAATGATGCTTCTCAAGGAGCAATTCTTAATTCTAAAAGTAAACTCTATGCTTGTCAAATTAGAGGCCAAAGAAGTGGCTTTTTAATGCTTTTATATTACTTAAATTATGATAAACTTAGGAATCAAGTCCATAGTTGGATATTGATCCAAATGATAGTTATTCTATCATATTGTATTACTAAACCTTATGCTTTTCAAAATTATTGAGAATGATCAGTAATAGTAGCAAAGATATGGTAAAATTTTTAGAAAATTAACACATTAATCATTTTCATACATAATATGAAAAGAGGACTTCCGACCATATTCTAGGATTAGTCATCCTAGGTTAATTGAATAATTCTCATCATACCATGGAAAAATTGATTCTTAATGCTTATGCATAAATAGTTAATTAGGAAAAAAGAGGAATTTCTAGTAACTCATTTTTATGATAAAAGAGAAATTCCCATGACAATGGAAGTCCATGTATTCCAATGGAGAAAGAGAAAAATTGGAATACCAAAATAATGGATATTTTATTAAAGAAAAATTTTAGTTAAATTTATTTTTATGCATAAATAAATTTAATGATGAAAGAGGAATATCCACCATATTTGGAGTTCAATCATTTAAATGAGAAAAGTAATTTTTAGTGTGAAAAGATGAATTGTCACCATAATTCTACCTAAGGAATTAAGGTTGAGAAATTATGTGGCTGAAAGAATATCTTTAGATATTTTAATGAGTAAAATAACTAAATTAGTATTTACCCAAAAATTAGATGTTTATCTGAAGGGAATCCTTGTTAGAACTATACCGAATGAATTTGGTTGGACTAGGAGAGGGACGGACAGTAAACCTACTTGTCCATCTCTCGATGCAAGCAAAAACTTTGTGACTAATTCCAGTTCCTATTCCAGTTCCTAAATACAAAGAATAGACTACCGTTGAACTAAACTAGTTTTCCTTTGATCGAACTTACCAAGAATCTAGTTGGACAATTAGACAAAATGATGGGTAGATTACCCTAATGAGAGATCAAGGATCCTCATTATGAAACTGTGAATTATGAAAAAAGGAGTTTTGTGAAACCAATCTTAAACTGGGAACTTTACTTGTATTGGAACCTCGATTTTTCATTTAAAGGATTCTTTTACGCTAGAATGCTGGAGGAAGCATTTGGCATGTGTTTTACTAAGAGAGGAGGTTCATTGGAACAGCCTGGCGGTGGTGAGTCGTCAAGGGACATCGCTTGCGGCAAAGCCTGCCGAGGTCTTGACCAGCCTCGGTACAGTTAAAATGGTGCGCTTTCGATACGATGGGTGAGGACCGACGAAGTGGTCCTCCTTGAGTGAAGTGCTAGGATACCGAAGGAGGATCTTAGAGGGTTCTGACCGGGCGATCCACGGGCTCGCGGTTGCTAGGACACCCATGCGTGCATCGAGGAAGATTCGGATGGACTAAAGAGAAATATTTTGGAAATCAAATTTTGGGATACTCGATCTCGTTGGTTGGCCAACTCGTCTTCAACGGAGAGTCCAGAGGACTATTTTGTACTATAAAGGACTCTGAATTTTGGAGGATGATGATCAGTAATATTATGATTTCTATTGAAGGATTGTTTTAAAGCCAACCGAATCCGTTATAAATGGCAATTTCATATTGGGTGTGTATGTGGTATGCCTATCTTAATTTTTGCATGAATCGCCAGCTAGGGGGCCTGGGAACTCTTTTCCTCGGTACCCAGGCAAAACACAACCAAATCTTTATAAAGGAATCCCACCAATATAGTGGTCGGGTGGCAAAATTTGATAAGAATAAGAACTCAGAAAAGCATTTACATATTGTATTTTCATTCTATGAGCTTTATCAATGAAGAATTTTTAATCAAAGAAAATGTTTTTATAGATGGAAATTCCACACTTATCTGTGTTCCTGACCTCACCCAGTCACAAGACATGACTGCGTTCGCCTTCGAGCATCTCATCTCTTCCGCTACAACTGGAACGAGTTGAGTTAGACTCGCACGCCAGTTCGAGGATCTATATTTTCCTGACCCAGCAGAGAGACGGTAGCACAAGTGGTTTGCAGTGGTTTGCAGGGCAGTATGTCCATGCCTCTTGCGACCAGCCGTGCGATGCTGAGGCAGAATCTCTCATTGGCCATGATTCTGATGAAGCTGAAAGTGATACATGGTGTCATTTTATATCACTCCAGGCCTCAAAATTTCAGACTTTCCTGCCAAATCTACAGACTCCTTAGTCGCTTTATTCCTAAGGAGAAGATAGTAGCTCCCTTTGGCAGTAAGGGAACATTTGTATCAGGGCATGTGTATAGCCCAGTACCGTCGTCTTATGCGTCTCCCGAGGAGATTTTAACTTTTGGAGCCGAGCTGCTCTATGTACATATTGCAACTTTTATATAAATAAAGAAATGTTTTGTGGAGAAAAATTCCATGTTGTATAAGTGATTGTTTAAGGACGAACTAATAAAGCAAAATCTGTTATCGGACATATGTCATAGATCACCAATAAGATCATTCATCTTGTTTAAGAAATTATTTTTTTAAACCTCTTAAGTCTTAGGATCTCGTGGACGATATCAAAATAAAAATTTAATAATATATCATTTTTGGCAGAATCAGTTATCGGACATATGTCATAGATCACCAATAAGATCATTCATCTTGTTTAAGAAATTATTTTTTTGAACCTCTTAAGTCTTAGGATCTCGTGGACGATATCAGAATAAAAATTTAATAATATATCATTTTTGGCAGAGTCATGAGGCAAGGAAACCATGGCGTCAGCCAGACCCTCTCTCTGAAGATGAAGAGCTTGACCCCGACGTTCGCAAGGCTCTTCACAAAACTCAGCCAGGACCCTTCAAAGGAGAAGGGGAGAACCCGGGCGAGGCTGTGGAGAAATGGGTGGAAGCTATGGAAGAGTATTTTGATGTCATAGGCTACGATGAGTGGAGAAAAACGGCTCTTGCTAGGCTGAAAATTATGGAAATAGCCAGGGTAGCATGGAGGAACCATTGTGACACCAACCATCTGGACAAGAATACCCAGTCGTGGAATGACCTTAAAACCTATTTGAGGAAGAGATTTTGTCTCCTTGGGTTTTTAGAAACCAAAATGAATGAATTCTTAGAGCTAAATCAGGGGAGCAAAACCATCGAGGAATATTACTAGGCATTTGCTCTTCTACTCAAGTATTCACCACCTCTAGAGATGAAGAGCAACTCACAGGTTCATTTGGGGTATGAAGGAACCCTTAGACACACTGGTCAAGAATGCCAAGCCAGTGTCCATGGAAAAGCTGTCAGGTTGGTGAAGGACTTTGCCAAAGCCTTCATCGTGAAAGTGTCGCCAAAGCCAGCTCCCTCATCCTTCAAAAGATTTCAGACATCGAGAAGTTATTCCATTTTTCCGCCTCCAAAGAGACACTAAGGTCCCAACCAGAATGTGGAGATGGGAAGTTTCAGGAATCTTGGTGTACTCAAAGAATGCTGCAGATCATGAAGATCATGTGCGCAAGCTCTTGGAAATCCTAAGGAAACACCAACTCTTTGCAAAAAAGAGCAAGTGTTCTTTCTCTGCTGACCACGTGGAATACTTGGGATTCATATTGTCAAAAGATGGGATTTCTCGTGACCTCACAAAGATCCAAGCAGTCGTAGAATGGCCGGAACCCAAGACAGTAAAGGAAGTCAGAGATTCCTAGGACTAACTGGATGGTATAGGATCTTTATACCTAGGTATGCTCAAATAGCATCCCCTTTAACTAACCTTCTCAAGAAGAGTACACTTTTTCAGTGGACTGCAATGTGTCAGAGTGCCTTTGACAAGCTAAAGATAGCCTTAGTAAAACGAACCCTGTCCTTAAATTGCCAAATTTTACCAAACCCTTTGAGGTAGTTACTGATGCCAGTGGGTTTGCCTTAGGTGGTGCTCTTATGCAGGAAGGTCATGCAGTGCCCTATGAATCCAAAAAACTCAGAACACATGAAAGAAATTATGCCGTTCATGACTTGGAGTTACTCTTGGTAGTGTATGCTCTGAAGTTGTGGAGACATTATCTTTTGGGACACAGGTTCACCTTGATGACAGATCATCAAAGTCTGAAGTGGATCTTCACACCAAAGGGATCTCAACATGTGTCAAAGGAGATGGACGTAGACCCTGCAAGAATTTGATTTTGAAATTAAATATCGGTGTCGGGGGGGAAAGAAAATAAGGAAGATGCGCTCAATAGAAAATGTGGTTGCAGATGTGCTTAACAAAAAATCCTCCTTGCTTGCAATTACAATGGTGTCAAATCCATTGATTAGTGAAGCAAAGGAGAAAATCATGCACGACAAATTCCTTGCCCCTATATTGCTACCCTTTTAATGCACGAAAGCAAGACTCCTTAGGAAACGAGTCGAGTTCTTGGGTACAAATTGGATGAAGGATGCATGTATTATAATAATCGGCTATGTATCCCCAATGATGAGGGAATAAAGGGAAGATATCTGAGAGAAGCCCATGATAGCCTGATAGCTAGTCATCCAGGGTTTATAAAAACCTATATGTCTGTGAAAAGAAAAGCTTCTTCTGGCCAGGATTCAAAAAGGATGTACTTGATCATGTGTGAAAATGCTTAATGTGTCAAAGAGTCAAGGCAGAGAGAGTCAAGATGCGAGGGAAATTGCAACCTCCAGACATTCCTCAAATGAAGTGGGAATGTATCAGCATGGACTTTGTCACTAGATTACCTTCAGTGCAATCAGGTTACAACTTCATTTTTGCGGTAGTTTTTGACCAGAGTTGCCCATCTGATTCCAGTGAAAGAAACATACACTGCAATGGATGTTCCCAGAGTTTTCCTTAAAGAGATCTTCAGATTACATGGCTTACCCACAGTGACAGAGATCCCAAATTCACATCGAAATTCTAGACTGCATTCTTCGAAGCTGTAGGAACTTTCTTGGATCTCAGCACAGCCTATCACCCCGAAACAGATGGCTTGATTGAAAAAGTGAATCAGGTAATAGAAGATATCCTTCGGTCATGCTGCGACGACAGGGAACCCAAGAAGTGGTTAAGCCATTTGCATCTGGTCGAATTTGCTTACAATGCTTCCTATCATCGAAGCATTCGGATGAGTCCTTTCAAAGCTTTGTATGGACAAGATTGCCTCACACTGTTGACTTGGTCTGACCCATTGTCAGAGTTGAAATATCCAGAAAAATGGTTGATAACATGGACCAGCAGATGCAATCAATCTGTAAATATATAAAGACCGCCCAAGATAGGCAAAAATAGTATGCAAATAAAAAGAGATTAGAGACAGAGTTTGAAGAATCAGATATGGTCTTCATTCGAGTACGACCAAAAAGAAGTTCCTTATCCTTAGAGAAGTACAAGAAGCTCTCTCCTAGATACTGTGGGCCATATGTTGTCATAAAGAAAGTGGGCGATCTAGCCCACAAACTTCTTTTACCTCCCCATCTCAAGGTACATAATGTATTCCATGTCAGTTTGCTTAAGAAGTATGTACCCAGCCCGAGTCACGTGCTTGATGGATGAACAAATGATTTCTCAGACTCAAGGCCATATGGTTCTCCAACCTTGATGAATAAATCCTTGACATTCGGAAGAATATTCTCAGGAGCAGCGTCCTCAGTGAATCTTTAGTAAAGTGGAAGTTCTTCCCTCTACTAGAAGATGCCACCTGGGAGAAAGAAGAAGAGTTGGCGAAAGACTACCCCCACTTTGCGAGATGAGGACATCTCGCGTTTTTCATGTGGGAGAGGATGTAAGATTCCTCCTCAGCCTGAATAATGAATAGGCTTTACTTCAATCCCCTGTAATCATTCCCTGTTTCTGAATACAAGAAAATATTATTTTTCTTTGTTTTTGCCTAGTGAGATGAAAATTTCTAGAGAGTGGTAATTCAATATTGAGATATTTTTGGATATATAAATTCTAAAAATATCAAAAATATGTTTCCCTGAAATAGAAAATCAAAATGAATTTTCCAAGGTGCAATTGGAATTAATTAAAAATGATTTAAAAGACCTTAGCCTAAGGATCAAGATTTTCTAAATTTTTTGGATTATGGTCCAATTAAGGTTCCTATGGACCAATAAGATTAATCCAAGTGTTGGGATGAGATGAATCCAATGAATAAAAGAAAATACCCAAAAATGAGTAAATGCCCACATAAGATGAAGAGTTGACTGAGTACAAGATTTATTAGTTAAAAATTATGAAATATTACTAAAAAAATGAGATATTTTAGAGTAATCATTCATTTTTGACACCTTGGTAAGGAAAGGGGGAGTGTTCAAGGAGCCCCCTATTTCACACATGTGAAGGATTTTTAAACTCAAAAATATTAAGATATTTTTATCTCTTCTCTTTCCTAGATCAAACCAAATAAAAAGGGAGCCAAACTGGTCCAAATCTTGTCCAAATTCAACCAAACTGAAGCTTGAAAATTCTAGAACTTAGTTGGACTCAGTTAGTGGCCTCCCTCACCTATAAATAGACCCTCATTCTTTTGTATCCTCATCTGTGAACTAGACCATGCCAAAATTACTCTAAAATAAGCATATTTTCTATTATCCTCTAAAAATCCTCTATAATTTGGAGAGATTGGAGCTTCTCTCTCTCTTCAACCTTCTTTGGTATCTTCATCAACATACTAAATGAATTGATTGGTTGGGGGCCTCTCCTAAGACTAAAGAATCAAGCAAAACAAGAGGTAAAGTGTGACTCTATGATTTTTTTTCTTCTTCTAAATATTTTTCACTTCTCAACCCCTCTCAAGCTTGAGAAGTATTCAATTGAATGATTCTTCAATGTAAGTGAAGCTGTCTAATGAATTTTAGTGATAAATCACATAAACTTTACATTTATGCTTAATTAAAAATGTTTTTTTAAAGCATATCTCTCTCTCCCCCAAAGAATGGTCCTTCCTATGACCAATTCTATATTCAAATGATGCTTCTCAAGGAGCAATTCTTAATTCTAAAAATAAACTCTATGCTTGTCAAATTAGAGGCCAAAGAAGTGGCTTTTTAATGCTTTTATATTACTTAAATTATGATAAACTTAGGAATCAAGTCCATAGTTGGATATTGATCCAAATGATAGTTATTCTATCATATTGTATTACTAAACCTTATGCTTTTCAAAATTATTGAGAATTAGTAATAGTAGCGGAGCTATGGTAAAATTTTTGGAAAATCAACACATAAATCATTTTCATACATAATATGAAAAGAGGACTTCCTACCATATTCTAGGATTAGTCATCCTAGGTTAATTGAATAATTCTCATCATAACCATGAAAAAATTGATTTTTAATGCTTATGCATAAATAGTTAATTAGGAGAAAAGAGGAATTTCTAGTAATTCATTTTTATGATAAAAGAGAAATTCCCATGACAATGGAAGTCCATGTATTCCAATGGAGAAAGAGAAAAATTGGAATACCAAAATAATGGATATTTTATTAAAGAAGAATTTTAGTTAAATTTATTTTTATGCATAAATAAATTTAATGATTAAAGACAAATTCCCACCATATTTGGAATTCAATCATTTAAATGAGAAAAGTGGAATTTCTAGTATAATGGAATTAATGGAGATTTTTATTTAATTTTTAAGAGAAAATTTAGTTAAATTTTTTTTTTAATGCATAAATAGATTAGATGATGAAAGAGAAATTCCCACCATATTTGGAATTCAATCATTTAGATGAGAAAAGTGGAATTTCTAGCATAATGAAATTAATGGATATTTTTATAAAATTTTTAAGAAGAATTTTAGATAGATTTAATTTATGATAAAAGAGGAATTTCCATGATAATTGGATTGCGCTCATTAAATAAGAAAAAGAGGGATTTCAAGTTTATTCAAAAAATAGATATTGGTATTTAGTCAAAAGGAGAAATTTTATGGTATTTAACAAAAGAAGGATTTGAATTAATTTTTAGTGTCAAAAGATGAATTTCCACCATAATTCTACCTAAGGAATTAAGGTTGGAATTATGTGGCGGAAAGAATATCTTTAGATATTTTAATTGGTAAAATAACTAAATTGGTATTCACCCAAAAATTAGATGTTTATTTGAAGGGAATCGAACTATACCGAATGAATTTGGCTGGACTAGGAGAAGAGAGGGACGGACAGTAAACCTACTTGTCCATCTCTCGATCTGAATCAAGCAAAAACTTCGTGAGTGACCAATTCCAGTTCCTAAATACAAAAAATAGACTACCATTGAACTAAACTAGTTTTCCTTTGACCGAACTCACCTATCTAGTTGGACAATCAGACAAAATGACGGGTAGATTACCCTGATGAGAGATCAAAGATCCTCATTATGAAACTGTGAATTATGGAAAAAGGGGTTTTGCGGAACCAATCTTAAAGTGGGAATTTTACTTGCATTGGAACCTCTGTTTTTCATTTAAAGGACTATTTTACGCCAGAATGCTGGAGGAAGCCTTTGGCATGTGTTTTACTAAGAGGAGGTTCATTGGAACAGCTAGCAGGGAGTCGTCAAGGGACGTCGCTCGCAGCAAAGCATGCCGAGGTCTTGACTAGCCTCGGTATGGTTAAAATGGTGCACTTTCCGTACGATGGGTGAGGATCGACGAAATGCTAGTACACCTAAGAAGGATCCTAGAGTGTTCTGACTGGGCGATCCATGGGCTTGCGGGTTGCTAGGACACCCATGCGCGTGTCGAGGAAGATTCGGATGGACTAAAGAGAAATATTTTGGGAATGAAATTTTGGGATACTGGATCTCGTTGGTTGGCTACATGGTCTTCAACAACGGAGAGTCCAGAGGACATATTTTATAATACAAAGGACTCTGAATTTTGGAGGATGATGATCAATAATATTATGATTTCTATTGAAGGATTGTTTTAAAGCCAGCCGAATCTGTTATATAAATGGCAATTTCATATTGGGTGTGGTATGCCTACCTTAATTTTTGCATGAATCGTCGGCTAGGGGACCTGGGAACTCTTTTCCTTGGTACCCGAGCAAAACACAACCAAATCTTTATAAAGGAATCCAACCAATATAGTGGTCGGGTGGTTGGCTAATGGGCCAGTTGGCTGGATCGGAGGATTCCTGAGAAACAACTAGATGTGATTAGTTACATTAGTTAGATTAAGTCTTGGGAGGACCTTGTTTTGTGGGAGGGGATCAATGGCTATGCCTCGTTAAAGGAGGAAAAAAGTGGTGATTCCATGGATCAAGTGCATGTCTCTTCTTGATTTAGCCATGTGACTTCAAGTTTAGCCAGATCAGTTTAACTAGTTAAGACTTTGACTCGTTAGAGTAATTCCCCCGTTAGAAGATTTTCCCATGGCGAAATGGCCCATGCCTTCCGGGCGAGGGGAGTTTTTTCGGGCTTGGTTTTGGAGGAACCGCCAAGCTAGCCTCTCGTCGGAACATCTGCGGGCGAGGCCTGGAGTGTGGATCCCCACCCCGCACATGGGAGGCCGACACTGCTTCTGCCGCCGCCGTCGGAACCCTGGAGGGGGATCTCATAGCTAGTATCAGAGCCTTATTGAAGGCTAGTAAGATAAACAAATTCTTATCAAAAATTGATAATAAGAACTCAGAAAAAGCATTTACATATTGTATTTTCATTCCATGAGCTTCATTAATGAAGAATTTTTAATCAAAGAAATTGTTTTTAAAGATGGAAGTTCCACACTTATCTGGTGTTCCCAACCTCACCCAGTCACAAGACATGACTGTGTTTGCCTTCGAGCATCTCATCTCTTCCGCTACAACTCGAATGAGCCGAGTCAGACTCACACACCATTTCGAGGATCTATATTTTCCTACCCAGCGGAGAAACGGCAACACACAAGTGGTTTGCAGGGCAGTATGTCCACGCCTCTTACGACCAGCATGCGATGCTGAGGTAGAATCTCTCATTGGCCATGATTCTGAGATGAAGCTGAAAGTGTCATTTTCTATCACTCTAGGCCTCAAAATTTCAAACTTCCTACCAAATCTACAGACTCCTTAGTCGCTTTATTCCTAAGGAGAAGATAGTAGCTCCCTTAGTAGTAAGGGAACATTTGTATCAGGGCATGTGTATAGCCCAGTACCGTTGTCTTATGCGACTCCCAAGGAGATTTTGACTTCTGGAGCCGAGTTTCTCTATGTACATATTGCAACTTTTATATAAATAAAGAAATGTTTTGTGGAGAAAAATTCCATGTTGTATAAGTGATTGTTTATGGACGAACTGATAAAGCAAAATGTGTTACCGGACATATGTCATAGATCTCCAATAAGATCATTCATCTTGTTTAAGAAATTATTTTTTCGAACCTCTTAAGTCTTACGATCTCGTGGTGGACGATATCAAAATAAAAATTTAATAATATATCATTTTTGGTAGAATCATGAGGCGAGGAAACCGTGGCCCATCAGCCAGACCCTCTCTCTGAGGATGAAGAGCTTGACCCCGACGTTCGCAAGGCTCTTCACAGAACTCAACCAGGACCCTTCAAAGGAGAAGGGGAGAACCTGGGCGAGACTGTGGAGAAATGGGTGGAAGTTATGGAAGAGTATTTTGATGTCACAGGCTATAATGAGCGGAGCAAAATGGCTCTTACCAGGCTGAAAATTGTGGAAACAGCCAGGGTAGCATGGAGGAACCATTGTGACACCAACCATCTGGATAGGAATACCCAGTCTTGGAATGACCTTAAAACCTATTTGAGGAAGAGATTTTTTCCCTTGGGTTTTTAGAAACCAAAATGAATGAATTCTTAGAGCTAAATCAGGGGAGAAAAACCATCAAGGAATATCACCAGGCATTCGCTCTTCTACTCAAGTATTCACCACCTCTAGATGAAGAGCAACTCATGGCCAGGTTCATTCGGGGTATGAACGAACCCTTAGACACATTGGTCAAGAATGCCAAGCCAGTGTCCATGGTAGAAGCTGTCAGAATGGTGAAGGACTTCGCTAAAGCCTTCATCGTTGTGAAAGTCCCGCCAAAGCCAGCTCCCTCATCCTTCAAAAGATTTCAGACACCGGGAAGTTCTTCCATTTTTTTGCCTCCAAAGAGACACCAAGGTCCAACCAGAATGTGGAGACAGGAAGCTTCAGGAATGAAGGAAGACCTTTCCCTCAAAGTACATTCTCAAGAACTCTGGCTCTCTCAAGAATGCAAAGGGAAGAGCTTCAAAGCGAGAACAAATGCTTCGGATGTCAGGGATTTGGGCACTAGCTCAAGGATTGCCCATCTCCTTCTATGGGCCAAGGAAGCCAGGATCCCAGAATTCAAAGACAAATTCCTTCGTATCAGTCCAATCAGGGTCCCCCACACCAGAATCAAGGCAACCCCAGAAGAGCACTAGCTTAGCCTGCAGCCTCCATGCAAAGCAGTCTCTGAACTCCCTCCCATCATTGGAACAATCAAAGAGAGAGAGTTCCACCTCAGACTGCAGCAATTAGAGCTGTCAGTATAGCTGATGAAGTGGAGGAAGAGAAAGGATAGATTTATGTAGCAATAGAGCATCAGGGGAATAACCATCAATTCTCAATCCTCCAGACTCCACCAGAGTACCAGGGTAAGCAATTCAAGCTTTTGATTGATTTAAGTAGTACTCATTCTTTTATTTCCCTAGGATGTATGTGTGAATTAGTCCTAAATCAAAAATCAGGGAAACCTATGCAAGTGGAATTGGCCAATGGAAAGATTCTTTTCACACACCTTGAGACAGACCTTATTCAGTTTAGCCTAGACGAGAATGTAACAAAGTGCCAGTTCAGAGTCCTACCCTTGGGAATCTATGATGGAATCCTTGGAATGGATTGGCTCCAAAAGAACCAGGCTGACATTCATTGTCACAAAGGAACCATCTCTTTCCTATACCTTCACACGGGAATAAAGTTCAAGGAATTGGAATTTCCGGATCCCCTGTGCTGCAATTAGTCAAGGCTTCTAAATTATTAAAAGGGCTCAGAAAGAGGCAAGCTGTGTATGTCGTTTAAAATGAATCCATTAGACATAAAATGCAAGGCTAAAGAACCAGAGTGGTTGAGTATGTAGATGTGTTTCCTGAAGAATTGATTGAGATGCCTTCGTTTGGTGAAGTAGATCATGAATTGAATTAACCCCCGGAGCTCAGCCAGTAGCCCAGCGTGCATACAAAATGCCAGTCCCTAAAGCCATAGAACTTAAGGAACAGTTGAGACAAATGTTAGAGCAAGGATTTGTCAGACCCAGTGTCTCACCTTGGGGTGCGCCCGTTCTCTTTTAAAAGAAGAAAGATGGAATGTTAAGACTCTGTATTGACTACGTATTGACTACAGAGGATTGAATCAATTAATAATTAAAAATAAGTATCCTATTCCTTGGATTGATGAACTTCTGGATCGGTTAAGTGGGACCCAAATGTTCACAAAGATAGATCTCAAATCCGGGTGTACTACCAAATCAAAATCAAGGAGCAGGACATCCCAAAGACAGCATTCAATACTCGCTATGGGCATTATGAGTTCATAGTCACGCCGTTTGGATTGACTAATGCCCCAGCGACATTTAATCGTCTTATGCAGGATATTCTCAGAGAATACTTGGATGTCTGTGTTCTTGTCTTCTTTGATGATATCTTAGTATACTCAAAGAATGCTGCAGATCATGAAGATCATGTGCGCAAGGTCTTGGAAATCCTAAAAGGAAACACCAACTCTTTGCAAAAAAGAGCAAGTGTTCTTTCTCTGTTGACCAAGTGGAATACTTGGGATTCATAGTGTCAAAAGATGGGATTTCTCCTGACCTCGCAAAGATCCAAGCAGTCATAGAATGACTGGAACCCAAGACAGTAAAGGAAGTGAGAGGATTCCTAGGATTAACTGGATGGTATAGGATCTTTATACCTAGCTTTTCTCAGATAGCATCCCCTTTAACTAACCTTCTAGTACACTTTTTCAGTGGATTGCAATGTGTCAGAGTGCCTTTGACAAGCTAAAGACAGCCTTAGTAACCAACCCTGTTCTTAAATTGCCAAATTTTACCAAACCCTTTGAGGTAGTTATTACTGATGCCAGTGGGTTTGCCTTAGGTGGTAATCTTATGCAGGAAGGTCATGCAGTGGCCTATGAATCCAAAAAACTCAGAACACATGAAAGAAATTATGCCGTTCATGACTTGGAGTTGCTCTCGGTAGTGTATGCTTTGAAGTTGTGGAGACATTATCTTTTGGGAAAGAGGTTCACCTTGATGACAAATCATCAAAGTCTAAAGTGGATCTTCACCCAAAGGGATCTCAACATGCGTCAAAGGAGATGGATGTAGACCCTGTAAGAATTTGATTTTGAAATTAAATATCGACCGGGGAAAGAAAATGTGGTTGCAGATGCGCTCAACAGAAAAGCCTCCTTGCTTGCAATTACAGTGGTGTCAAATCCATTGATCAGTGAAGCAAAGGAGAAAATCATGCAGGACAAATTCCTTGCCCCTATTGCTACCATTTTGATGCAGGAAAGCAAGACTCCTCAAGAAATGTGTCGAGTTATTGGGTACAAATTGGATTGAGGATACATGTATTATAATAATCGGCTATGTATCCCCCAATGATGAGGGAATAAAGGGAAGAATTCTGAGAGAAGCCCATGATAGCCTGATAGCTAGACAACTAGGGTTTATAAAAACCTATATGTCTGTTAAGAAAAGCTTCTTCTAGTCGCTAGGACTTAAAAATGATGTACTTGATCATGTGTGAAAATGCTTAATGTGTCAAAGAGTCAAGGCAGAGAGAGTCAAGATGCTAGGGAAACTGCAGCCTCTAGACATTCCTCAGATGAAGTGGGAATGTATCAGCATGGACTTTGTCGCTAGATTACCTTCAGTGCAATCAGGTTACAACTCCATTTTTGTGGTAGTTGACAGACTAAACAGAGTTGCCCATCTGATTCCAGTGAAAGAAACATACACTGCAGTGGATGTTCCCAGAGTTTTCCTTAAAGAGATCTTCAGTTTACATGGCTTACCTAGGAGGATAGTAAGTGACAGAGATCCCAAATTCACATCGAAATTTTGGACTGCATTCTTCAAAGCAGTAGGAACTTTCTTGGATCTCAGTACAGCCTATCACCCCAAAACAGATGGCTAGGCTGAAAGAGTGAATCAGGTAATAGAAGATATCCTTCGGTCATGCTGTGGTAGGGAACCCAAGAAGTCGTTAAGCCATTTTCATCTGGTCAAATTTGCTTGCAATGCTTCTTATCATCGAAGCATTGGGATGAGTTCTTTTTAAAGCTTTGTATGGAAAAGATTACCTTACATCGTTGACTTGGTCTGACCCATTGATCAGAGTTGAAATGTCCTGACAAATGCTTGATGAATGGACCAGCAGATGCAATCAATCCATAAAGATATAAAGGCAGCCCAGGTTAGGCAAAAACAGTATGCAAATAAAAAGAGATCAGAGAGAGATTTTGAAGAATCGGATATGGTCTTCATTCGAGTACGACCAAAAAGAAGTTCCTTATCCTTAGGGAAGTACAAGAAGCTTTCTCCTAGATACTGTGGGCCATATGCTATCATAAAGAAAGTGGGCGATCTAGCCTACAAACTTCTTCTGCCTCCCCATCTCAAGGTACATAATGTATTCCATGTCAGTTTGCTTAAGAAGTACGTACCCAGCCGGAGTCACGTGCTTTGATGAACAATTAATTTCTCTGACTCAAGGCCAGATGGTACTCCAACCTGAGGAAATCCTTGACATTTGGGAGAATATTCTCAAGAGCAGAGTCCTCAGAGAATCTTTAGTAAAGTGGAAATTCTTCCCTCTAGAAGACGCCACACCTGGGAGAAAGAAGAAGAGTTGGCGAAAGACTACCCCCACTTTGCGAGATGAGGACATCTCGCATTTTTCATGTGGGAGAGGATGTAAGATTCCTCCCCTTAGCCTGAATAATGAATAGGCTCTACTTTAATCCCCTGTAATCATTCCATGTTTCTGAATAATACAAGAAAATATTATTTTTTCTTGTTTTTGCCTAGTGAGATAAAAATTTCTAGAGAGTGGTAATTCAATATTGAGATATTTTTGAATATATAAATTCTACAAATATCAAAAATATGTTTCCCTGAAATAAAAAATCAAAATAAATTTTCCAAGGTGCAATTGGAATTAATTAAAAATGATTTAAAAGACCTTAACCTAAGGGTCAAGATTTTTTGAAATTTTTGGATTATGGTGGTTCAATTAAGATTCCTATGGACCAATAAGATTAATCCAAGTGTTGGGATGAGATAAATCTAATGAATAAAATAAAATACCCAAAAATGAATAAATGCCTACATAAGATGAAGAGTTGACTGAGTACAAGATTTATTAGTTAAAAATCATGAAATATTACTTAAAAAATGAGATATTTTGGAGTAATCATTCATTTTTGACACCTTGGTAAGGAAAGGGGGAGCCTTCAAGGAGACGCCTATTTCACACTTGTGAAGGAGTTTTAAACTCAAAAATATTAAGATATTTTTATCTCTCCTCTCTCCTGGATCAAACCAAATAAAAAAGGGAGCCAAACTGATCCAAATCTTGTCCAAATTCAGCCAAACTGAAGCTGAAAAATTCTAGAACTTAGTTGGACTCAATTAGTGGCCTCCCTCACCTATAAATAGACCCTCATTCTTTTGTATTCTCATATGTGAACTAGACCATGCCAAAATTACTCTAAAATAAACATATTTTCTATTATCCTCTAAAAATCCTCTACAATTTGGAGAGATTGGAGCTTCTCTCTCTCTTCAACCTTCTTTGGAGTCTTCATCAACATACTAAACCAATTGATTGGTTGGGGGCCTCTCCTAAGACTAAAGAATCAAGCGAAATAAGAGGTAAAGTGTGACTTTATGATTTTTTTTCTTCTTCTAAATGTTTTTCACTTCTCAACCCCTCTCAAGCTCTATGCTTGTCAAATTAGAGGCCAAAGAAGTGGCTTTTTAATGCTTTTATATTACTTAAATTATGATAAACTTAGGAATCAAGTCCATAATTGGATATTGATCCAAATGATAATTATTCTATCATATTGTATTACTAAACCTTATGCTTTTCAAAATTATTGAGAATTATCAGTAATAGTAGCAGAGCTATGGTAAAATTTTTAAAAAATTAACACATAAATCATTTTCATACATAATATGAAAAGAGGACTTCCTACCATATTCTGGGATTAGTCATCCTAGGTTAATTGAATAATTATCATCATAATCATGAAAAATTTAATTTTTAATGCTTATGCATAAATAGTTAATTAGGGGAAAAGAGGAATTTCTAGTAATTCATTTTTATGATAAAAGAGAAATTCCCATGACAATGGAAGTCCATGTATTCCAATGGAGAAAGAGAAAAATTAGAATACCAAAATAATTGATATTTTATTAAAGAAGAATTTTAGTTAAATTTTTTTATGCATAAATAAATTTAATGATTAAAGAGAAATTTCCACCATATTTGGAATTCAATTATTTAAATGAGAAAAGTGGAATTTCTAGTATAATGGAATTAATGGAGATTTTCATTTAATTTTTAAGAGAAAATTTAGTTAAATTTATTTTTTTATGCATAAATAAATTTAATGATGAAAGAGGAATTCCCAACATATTTGGAATTCAATCATTTAAATGAGAAAAGTGGAATTTCAAGCATAATAGATATTTTTATGTAATTTTTAAAAAGAATTTTAGATAGATTTAATTTATGAGGGGCTCATTGGCATCCGATAGAAGGCTTGTGGCATCCTACAGGCCCCATTTTGCTTAGTACTGAACCCTTGTGTCATTTTGCTCACGGGGTCAGTATCAAGTGATAAGAGACTCGTTGGCATCCTGTTGGCCCCGTACTAACTCCCCTTCGGGTCATGTTGCTCACGGACTATACAATAAGATATTGTTAGCAAGGGTCAGTATTAAGCAATTAGTTGCTCGTGGGCATCCCGCTAGTCCGTTATCACTTGGTACTGACTCCGAACAATTTTTCAGTTGTCATCTTATTGAGTTTATTTATTAGATGGTGCTTACCAAGCAAACTGCTCGAAGGCTGGAAACAAGGGACAGAGAGGCCTATGGATTCGCTGCATGTGCAAGGTAGGAGGAAAAGATATAAAGCCCACATGACCGTTCTACAAGAGCTTCAACAGATTGAGTGACATATGCAACCTGCACAATAGCCAGGCTACCGTTTTAGAGGCTTGTGAGTGATATTTGTAAACACTGGAGTATTGGCATGCGATGGCACGCATTTGCACTTGTGTGTCTCTAGAAAATTAATGAAGACTGGTTGATTGAGTTTTTTGAAGATGCATATTTCCTCGCTGTCCATGTCCATAGACTTACAATAATGCCTAGGGATTTTGATACACTCTGTAGATTGAGGTACATATATGACTGTTATTAGCACCTGTTTCTGTTAGCGACTGTCACATGCTGGAGATCCTGATGGTACCACCCCTCCATCCTCGTGTAAGGCCAGTTGAGAACACCCATGTTGGTCACGATAGGGACAACCCACGCTCGGACTTAGAGAAGAGCAGAAGCATAAGACCAACCATAGCAAGATGCCGCTCACACAGGGTAACCAGAACCGGAGGCACAACCATAAGCACAACCGAATGCTGCTTTGCCGCACAGCCACAACCCTCCGGTTCTGCCAGTGATGGTGGTGATAATTTTGCTGATGATCTACTAGTAGCAGATGCTGATGCAAGCCAAGAAGCCAACAAGATTCGTAGAGAAATTAATGTCATTGAAGCAGAAAATATCGGAGAATTAAGGGATTTGGAGAGTATTGCACCTGTTAATATGGCATTTACAATTCAAGGCACACGGCTTGTTACCAGCTTAGATGTAACTGATTTACATGTTTTGCGATGTTGCGGGATACTGGAAATCATAGACATAGTCGTGAATATAGCACTATGTATGTTGGCATGATTGTGCTGTATTTTATTTTTTAATTTTTCATAAATCCTAATTCTATTTTCTCACAAATCCTAATTCTATTTTCTATTCATTGTTGCATACATGTATTGTCTCTCATTTCTACCAGAAGAGATGCAGAATAGTACATATGTTGTTAATCCCCTCATATCAGGGCAATTGCAAAATGAGGAGACATTATTTTTGGATCTCATGGCTTGGTTATAGGAGGTCAATCTTGATCTGGCAAGAGTTATTATCACGGCTTATAACAAAGAGTGAGTCTCATGTTAAGTTATAGATTGACAACATATATTAGGTAATTTGTATGTGTTTTTTTTATAACACCTATGTCCTGTTTGTTTTTTCAGCCAACATTGGAGTTTGCTTCTATGCGACATTGCACAAAATATATGTTACTTTGCAAACTTTGTTCAAGGATAGCATGGTCATGTTAGAGAGTAAGTATCTATTGACATTTCCCTCTTCCACAAGCATATAGATAGATTTATTTAAGCAAGATAAACTAATGCTTGTTTTGTTGACCTCTCAGATGTGCTCAAAAGTTTGCATTAGTTGTGGAACAACTTTTACTAGAGCCAAAGAACATGAGATATCAAAGAATAAGGGTGCCAATCCAGCCTACAGATGATGTCAGTTGTGGATGGAGGACGTGCCTAAACGCATTTCTTTTGTTAAAAAAGATTTTTAATATTCCTAATGTAAGTGATGTTTGTAATCTACACTCCCTCATCTAACATAGCTATGAGGTTTCTGACAAAACATTTTCCTTTGTGTACAGGAACTTAATCTGCACAAATAAAATCCATTGCACGTAAAGCGATTCATGACTAAAGCTGTACAAAAAATTATTTTAGTGGTCCATGATTGTGCTGAAGAAGAGATCAAATGGGCAGTTGAATTCACAAGGGAAGCTGAAGAGTGAAGGCATCAGCAAGAGGAACAGTACCAAAGGGAAGTTGAAGCGCACCAAGCTGCTATCAAAGAATATGAAAGGTGCATAACTGAGGTGGAGGAATGTATGGAATCACGGAGGTAGTTTGAGTTGGAGGCCTGGAGGCAAGAATAGGAGGCCAACATGCAAGCATAGGAAAGATTGTGGGGGGAAGAAATAGAAAGAGCGGAAGAGAGCCTTAATCCAAGGCCACCCCTGTCACATTCATGTTCACATTCATCAAGACACCTCACTGCCATCCCCCATAAAGCAACACACATGTATATTTTCTGGAATATATGAATACATGAACTGAAATTCACAAGATATTGAATATTGTTCTCTTTTTTTTAATTATTAGAAACATGTCAAGTATGCTAACAATTGGATGGCATACTATTTTACATAGCTTTATATCTACTAGCAAGTATGCTAAAAATTGAATGGCATACTATTGTACACAGCTTCATGTACCTCAAGGGATAGGACAAACTAATTTTTGTTAACTAGGTGTGGGTCCATTGGAAATTTGATTGCTCGTACAAGACGCGTCACAATCAAGGCCTTCGACTTGTCATCCCACAACGCGTAAGTTTGCTCGTCTTTAGGTGCATAGAAGAACCCTTTCACAATAAAACAACCTTGTGCAATGGCATTCCCCCATCTGTCCTTTGTAGGTCTCTTACAGAGCTCTTTCTCCTTTGTGCATTTCAAGATGTAGAAGTCCACATTCTCTAGATTTTCTTTTTTGGCTGTCACCATGAAATTGTCTCCTACAAGAATGATATCACTAAGGGTATCATGGTGCCCTTCGTATGTGGCCTCCTCAATGTTTGCGATGTTAACATCAATGTCAACATTGTCTTCTTCAGTGCCATCTACCAATGGTTCAAGGGCAATGTAGTCCTAGCTATGAATATGAGATTGATTTTGCTACATCTATGCCTATATGTGTTCCATACAATTACTACAATAATAGGATAACCGATGCACTCTCAATGCTGTTGGATTGTGCTGTGAGAGTATGCAGAGACTAAATGTAGGGATATTGTGTTTGTTATAGCCTTGACATTCCATGCATCATCTCTATCTATATCACCCAGCTTTATCTCCCAAAAGACTCTACTAATGTACCGAGCTTGTGATGCATATGTGGACTCAGCTCTAATGGTGAGTGTTTCTTGCAAAAACTTTACAACATCAGCTGCACATTGGAGCTTAGGACCATTAAGCTTGAGTTGTTCATGAGTTAGTGCTCTCTTCACTACAGCCCCTGCACCATCATGCTCTCCCTTTCTATGACCAGAGCCAAAGAAATTTCAAGTCATTTGCAACCCTCCTGTGATGGCAATGTACCAAAGAAATTTCAAGTCATTTGCAACCCTCATGTGATGGCAATGTACCTGGAAAAAAACTAGAAAGGCCTTTTTCTTTGAATTGAGACGAAACACCATCATCAAATCAAACCCAATGACGTTGTAGGGGAATACCAAAGGGTAATACCCAATTATAATGAAGCATGAAACAATGTTGCACAAAATGGGTATCATGCTTCTTATCATCAGAGATAAAAAAAAGTGTATCATTTTGTGGATGTCACCTGCAATGCAAAAGTATGTAATATGTACAAATATGGACACTTGGCTTGAATACCAGTGTATTGACTGTATCTCATTTTCCTCCTTAAAAGAGTAATTCTCAAGTAAAGTCTATAACAAATATTACCTCTTGGAAGAACTCAATGTTGGAGGTGGCCAATGGAAGTGTCGTGTAAAAGCTTGCAGGTATTGGGATCTATAATTTCTTTGAGCACTCACTTTTCATTTTCATCTTTAGTTCCTTTTTTGGAGATGGGGGATTGGGTGTGGGGGTGGTATAGTTAGATGAATGATGGACTGAAATAGCTATCGTTGTTGCTTCAGGATGGTCCTCACAGATGTTGTGGGTCCAAAAGAGCAAGGTTCTGATATATTTGGCAAAGTTCTGACAAAAGACATCGTGGAGTCAACAATACATCATCCTAAGTTTGCAAAACTTTGATCAGACATAGCAAAGCAATTCTCGCAGAAGGTGAGTGAAGCATTCACTCCTGCAGATGCACAAGGTATATGTGACATGGCTGGCATAAGCACAAAGTCTTACAGGATGTTGTTTAATAAAGTTAAATAAGGTTTCAATTCTAAGCTTGGAAAAAAAACAGTAATTCCCATTCCAAAACCATTTCACGTGAACAAAGCTCGAAATATTCTCAACTTGGGAATGGTCGAACTTGTTGGAGAGCCTTGTCACGTGTCTAGTACATTGACAGTGACTAAAAAGAGCGAGGAACAAAAAATCATAGAGCTTACAGAGTTCAACAATTTCATTATGGATGTTCAGAAATTACAAATGGCTATGGTGAAATTTTATGACATCAGTGTACATGAGTGCAATGGAAGGCTGAAATTTGTTTTAAAACTTGATGAGAGTGAGGTGATCAAAGGACATAAGCTGGAAAGGGTTAGCTTGACTTTAATGAATAGAGCTTTGGATGCAAGTATCAGTAATGCTAATGAGAGGCACTTTAGTGTACAATCCGAAAATGAGATTTGGTGGCTGGCTGCATTTGAGGTGACGTGCTATCCATTTTAAAAAAAAGTATATTATGTTGCTATCCATTAGATGTTGTAGACAATTTAACTGGCCTCTTGTTAACAGGTTCCAATAGAGACCCATGAAATTCTAAAGTGGTACTTTAACCAGACTGAGCTTCCTTCCACTATCCACCAGCACAGCAGCAGTCGAATGGTGAAAAGCTTTATGTAGAAGGATATGGTGAATATGAGGTTGAGTGGCACCTGGCTGCAGAGCTTAAAACCTTGAAATGCATGTTTGGTATTTCCCAAGGAGCAATGGCCAAGTATCCTTGCCTGTATTGCATGACCGAACGAGGTGTCTCCAAAGGAGGAAAAGAGAGAGAATGGAAATGCCTAAATGTAATCAGTAATAGGCGTGAAGCCCCAAATCGTGATGCTCCAGGAGTGGATCCTAATTGGGATCCAATTCTTGCTATCCCTTTGATCAGAGTTCATATTTGTGTTTTGCATGCGCTGGTTAGAATAATTGAGAAACTAGTCTACATGTACATTGAATTTTCATGGAATATGAAACCAACATTAGAGAGTGAAAGAACTATTAAAAAAATAGAGCAAGTGCTTTCAGATGCAGGTTTACATTGTGGTCAAGTGAAGATTGAGAGTGAAGATTGAGAAGGACTTGAGAAGATCAGGGAAGACCGAAAATGTTCCTAGCAAACCATGTTTTGGAGGTGCAAAAGCCAGAAAGTTCTTATCTAATCATACCCAGAGAGGTCATCTGGGTACAGATTTTGAGGTGTGGAGGAAGCTTCATGCAGCTGTACCTGATCGAGGCTCTTTAGGACAAGCAAGGGTGGCAAAGGCCAAAGCATGGTTGGCACTTGATCGCCTAGCACCTTTGTTGCAAAAAGCAAGGTTTGAAGATGGGAATGTTGAGAAATTTGAGGCAGTTGTGACAGAG
The DNA here is from genome assembly GCF_041138505.1 of Cibotium barometz. NCBI lineage: Eukaryota > Viridiplantae > Streptophyta > Polypodiopsida > Cyatheales > Cibotiaceae > Cibotium > Cibotium barometz. The sequence continues at coordinate 20,148,468 of NC_141084.1, forward strand.
TTCTACACTAGCTATGAAAAGGCATGGGGTGCGACAAACTTGACACAATACATGGTTATTACTTGAATACATGGTTATTACTTGAATACCTACAGCTTTGAGTTTTTATTGTTGTTCAAAATATATTGTACGATACTAAATGTCTTGTTGTTGTTGAGCATTTGTAGCACATTTTGCATACACATGGAACCTTTTTTGCGAAAGAGTTTGGAAGCCTTGGGATTTGGTTTACCTAAGGCATGGAAAGATCTCATTGGCAAGCACGTTGTGCCTATTAAAGGGCCACTCAATATGGAGGAGGAGTGAAGAAAAGTAATCCCATGAAGCAACTTTGTCAGTGGTGGTATAGGCGGATTCAAGTGAGGGCTCGTGTGAAGATCAAACAGTCTAAATCAGCTGTGTCATGTGCAATAAGAGAGATGCAGGCTGAACGGAGACGATTAATATATGTCTCCTCACAGGGAAGGCAGAATCATGCTAAATGGCTAAGACAACGACAAAGACAGGGCAGAGTGTGGAAGAAAATTGATCATTGAAATACATATTATAAAACAATGATGTAACTGTAAAAGATTTTAAAAGAACAAGAGCTTTCATCTATGTCCCATACAAATGTTTTCAATATATATACATTTCATAGTTTTTAATGGTAAGCAAGAAGAGTATTGAGAAATATGAAGAAACTTCTTAGCAACTGGAACAATCTAAATCTGTTAATCTGGAGCCGAGCCCTTTTTGATGAAGTTTCTACAACATCTTCTTCATCCTCTATCAATGGCACAACAGGGACCATTGGCCTTGTTGTTCTAAGAAGATGCTTCTTCCCGCAATCACTCAACAGATTAGGATCTGTGATTCCACATGCCAAGCCGTAAGCAGCATATGTTAAATAATATTTACTTCTCAACGAATATACTCTAGGTCCCTCCCCAAAAATTCGAATAGCTGCTTGCCGCTCCAGAAGTATTGCCTTGTTTGCATTCAGCCTTAAGTGATAGCCACCTAAATACATGGATAGAGTCTTTATCGCCATCAGAGGAAAACTTGCATTGTCCTTGGAGAAGCTAGCGTGAAATATCACAATTTGAAGGAATTTTAGGCGATGTATATATGTTCCTAGTGTCGAATCGTGGCCCAATCCCGCCATACGCTTGCCTGAAGCACGTTTGAGGAATGTGTCTTCATATATTTCCAACTGAAAAAATAAAGGAGCATTAGCCAGAAACAACATCACCAAACATTTCAGGACAAAGTTAATAAAGCCAAATCCGCAACAAAAGTACGAAAACACAACAAAAGAAATTAACCTCTTGGTTCTCATCTGCTTCAAGCAAGGCGTCTTGCCATAAATTAGTGCTCGAACTAGGAACGGTTTCCGCTGTCTTACTTGGCACATCCCTAAATCCTCCCATGTTGGTAATATTCAGTCTTTCACTTGCTTCTTGTAGCTCTTCCTCTGTGGCATCTTTTCCTTCATATTTAAGGACATCAACATAGATCATCTTAAATTAGTGTTGCTCCAGCAGATAGGAACTCGGTGTCTTTCACATGGCTATCCACTAGTAAGTACTTATCTATCCCAACATCATCTACAAAATTGTCATCGACCTCCAGATTTTGGGCTATGAAAGCTATGCAATGGTCCTCCCTTAAGTTAAATACATGTTGTATGTCTGTCAGCAATATATACTCTGAATCTCCTACTTGGTAGGAGGGGAGTAATAGCGTTGGAATGGGGGAAGAGTCATCTGATTCAATCACAAGCTGACCTACATCAGTGTTTTGTTCTCTCACTGCCTCAATATCAACCGCCAAACTGAGCTTCCTCTCTTCTTCAACATTGAACTCCTCAATCACATGAGGAGTGTCCTCCTCTTCAGCAACATCCTCAATGGTGGGACTAGCCTGATGAGAAACCGTGTCTTCACTTTCATTTGTCGCATGCGGCTCTGTACATTCTTCATCTGTTAATTGCACGTTCATGTGCAAGAAGCATAAGAGTATTCCATCAAGCGGCATTTTCTTTTGTGAAAAGGGCATGGCAAAGCTCTCTTCTTATCACATGGTACCTTGTGCCAATCCCTGTTTAACCTCTGCTTCTTCTCCGGCGACACCTTGAGATTAAAATGAATATGGTTTTTCCCATCAATCATCACTGTATCTTCATTTGTGAGCTCATCAAACTCTTGCTTTGCCTCTTCAAAGTATCCGGGATGGCTAGAAAATGTATCCTCCAGAGAAAAATCGCAATTGAACATCAACGAAATCGAAGGGTGCAAATCATGACGTCCACATTTGTAGAGGAAGTCATACAACAGAGTTGCAGGTGTTTCTTTAATCTCTTCGTCCACATCAAACTCGACTTGAACTTACGCCATGGCTAAATTCAAGGGTGTAGATAAGACATGGAAAATATTAGTTCAAGCAATGAATCAAGAGACAGTCAGTCTTAAACACCAAATCTCTGTGTGGTGAATGGATTCAACATAACGCAAGAGGAGATGCCAGAGGAATCCAGGTATTCCTCCTCGCGTTGTAGTGAATCTATTTTCCCTAACGCAAATAAAATTGCAGCTTCGTGAAGGGCCTCTTCTCGCGTTATGGTGAATCAATTCACCATAATGCGAGGAGGAATATTGTGCTTCCTATGGGACCTTCGCTCGCGTTATGGTGAATTGATTCACCACAACATGATGACTTTTTCATCCTTTGGCGCCGCCTCTCACGTGATGGTGAATTACAAATAAAGATACTTCTCAAGTACCCATACTGAGAGAGGAGGTGCCAAACGAATTAAATTAGTCTTCCTCGTAGTCAATTCACCATAATGCGAGGAGTCATAGGTTTTCAATTCACCTTAATGCGATGAAAAGACAAAGCAAGGAGTTCTGCAAGAATGAAACCAAAAGAACGAAATAACAAAAGAAGAAGGAAGCACAAAAGAGATAAAAATACCGGGAAAATGAATTGTATACAAACGTCGCAGGAGATGGAGATGAAGGAGGTTGTCGTTATCTTTGATGGAGATGAAGGAGGTTGGAGGTTTGTCTTTGTCGTTTGATATAGGAGGATGAAGGAGGATGATTGATGAAGGAGGGTTGGAGGAGATAGTCGTTGATGGAGATGAAGGCCATTGGTGGGGAGATAAATGAGAATACGAACTCCAAGAGAGGCAATAAATGAGATGAGTATCCTAGAGAGGCAATTAAAAACTGTTTTTAATGCTATGTGGGCGACACGTCAGCGCCGCGTTTTCACCCAGCATTCCATGAATGCCAAGTGGTAGCCCGCCATGTACCTAACACGTGTACATGCTATAAAGACTAATCAAAGTAAGAGAGGCAATTAAAAACCCTTTTTAATGCTATGCGACACGTCAGCGCTGCCTAGTCGCCCTGGCAGCCCGCTAGCACGTGTGTTCGCTCTAAAGACTAATCAAAGCCGTTAATCACGCCACCTTTTCGTCCTCTCATCGATTTCGCCTTGTCCGTCCTCCTGCTTACCTCCAAGTGACTTCCGACTACCCCCACAGTACTGAACCAATATTCCACCTCCTACACGACAGTCTCCATCCATTCCCATGCATGAAATGTGAGTTTTTGTATATTACTTGATTGTTTTGTAAGTTTCTTGTATATTTCTTGATTGTTTTGTTTTTTCTTCGACTGTTTGCCCTCTGCCATTGTTTTTTCTTCGATTGTTTGCCCTCTGCCCATGGTGATTCGATTCACCTTAAAGTAGATGACGGGCCATTATAATCTCAATACGGCTCCATGTGTTATGGTGAATCGAATCACCAAAATGCAAGATGGAATGGTAAGAGATTCCCGATAATCCTCCTCCTGTTGTAGTAAATCGATTCACTATAACGTGAGGAGGATTGTTTTGCTTTGACTGGCCCTTAGTCTCGCGTTATGGTGAATTCACTATAACGCAAGATCAAAGGGCAAAGGATTCACGATAATCCACCTCTTATTGGTGTCAATTAATTCACCTTCTACACGACAGTCTCCATCCATTCCCACGCATGAAATGTGAGTTTTTGTATATTACTTGATTGTTTTGTGAGTTTCTTGTATATTCCTTGATTGTTTTGTTTTTTCTTCGACTATTTGCCCTCTTCCATTGTTTTTTCTTCGACCGTTTGCCCTCTGCCATGGTGATTCGATTCACCTTAAAGCAGACGACGGGCCATTAGAATCTCAATACGGCTCCATGTGTTATGGTGGTGAATCGAATCACCAAAATGCAAGATGGAATGGTAAGAGATTCACGATAATCCTCCTCCCGTTGTAGTAAATCAATTCACTATAACGCGAGGAGAATTGTTTTGCTTTGACTGGTCCTTAGTCTTGCGTTATGGTGAATCAATTCACTAAAACGCAAGATCAAAGCTCAAAGGATTCACGATAATCCACCTCTTATTGGTGTCAATTAATTCACCTCTTACACGACAGTCTCCATCCATTCCCATGCATGAAATGTGAGTTTTTGTATATTACTTGATTGTTTTGTGAGTTTCTTGTATATTCCTTGATTGTTTTGTTTTTTCTTTGACTGTTTGCCCTCTTTCATTGTTTTTTCTTCAACTGTTTGCCTTCTGCCATGGTGATTCGATTCACCTTAAAGCAGACGACGTGCCATTATAATCTCAATACGGCTCCATGTGTTATGGTGAATCGAATCACCAAAATGCAAGATGGAATGGTAAGAGATTCGTGACGATACTCCTCCTCCCGTTGTAGTAAATCGATTCACTATAACGCGAGGAGGATTGTTGTGCTTTGACTGGCCCTTAGTCTCGCGTTATGGTGAATCAATTCACTAAAACGCAAGATCAAAGCTCAAAGGATTCATGATAATCCACCTCTTATTGGTGTCAATTAATTCACCATAATGCGAAAAGGATTATTGTGCTCGCGTTATGGTGAATGGATTCACCATAACGCGAGGAAGTGCATATTGCTTTCTTGGCCACCCTCTCTCGCTTTATGGTGAATTGTTAATCGTGTACTACTGAATAGCTAAGTTTTTTGCACTTGCTTGGGTTTTCAGATGGCTCGTGTAAGGCATACAGCTAGACCCATTGATAATGCAGGTCCCTCATCTAGTGGGAAGAAGATGGGCACTCTGAATGCCTCAAGATCGAGGAAATCAAGCAATCCTTCCCGATTATCCAAAATGCAGCCTAGACTAAGGCGTTTCGCAGAGCAGCGCTACGAGAAATCACAAAATTTATGAAGCACCCGACTGCTGCTATTCCAAGATTACCTTTCTAGAGGCTTGTCAGGAGAATTTGTCAGCAAAATGGAATTTTGTTTAGGTGGAAGGCATCGGCCCTGTTTTGCTTGCAGGAGGCCTCAGAGGATTGGATGATTGAATTTTTTTTGGATAGTTATGTTCTTGCTGCCCATGCACACAGGGTCACAGTGAACAAAGATTTTTTCAGCCTAGTAGCCCTTCGTTTTAGATATGATAAGTTACTTAGACCAGTTACATTTGCTGATGCACGAATGGTGCAAATTTTGGATGTCCGTCCTGTTCAAAAAGTGAGAATTGAAGAGATGACCGAGGGAGTTCCAGAACACGAACATCAGCAGACTCGAGCAAATTTTCGGACAAGCACTCAAAGGGAACATCAAGTGGCAATGCTTGCATTGCAAACAAAAAGAGAAAATGTTCGTGCACTCCACGCTATGAATCGGGAGGCGCTTCAATTTTTGTTGCCGGAGTTCTATGTACCCTATAATATTAGAGGGCAAAGATGTTATTTCGCGATTCATGCTGAGGAGATAAACATTTTCTTTGATCCTAGAACTGAAGTCAACGACAAAGTGCTCAGATGTGTTTTAAGATATACTCTTTTCTCTGTCCTCCCATAATTTTTCATTCTTGGCTCTTAAAGTTTATGCCTAACTCTTGATATGTTTCCTTGTGAAGTTTTGTTATTTCGCAATTGCTCGAGGATGTACAACATCGAGTGTTCCAGATTGCTGGTCTCAACACTGTTGCTAGTAGAGTTAGTTTCGTACCTTGATGTGCTGAACTAGTTTCGGGAGGTCCAGCTGGACGATGCTCGAGTATTTTTTTTGGCATATCATGAAAAGTGAGTTTGTCTCTCTATCTCTCTTGCATGATGTTTATACGAATCACCATACACCAGTTATATAGTGCTGTTTCCTTTGGCTTGAAACTAATAGAAATCTATTTGGATGTGATGCAGTTCCCATTGGAGTCTTGTTCTAGTTGATGTGCAAGACAACGTTATTTACCTTGCAAATTCAACATCTGGTGTCCATGGCAATGTTTTGCTGTAAGTTAAAATCATTATGATACATATTATTGTTTGAGTTAGAAGTCCAGATTGATCAGGATATTGATTGGTCTTTGTTTGCAGTGGTGTCAGGAAACTAATGGCCGCTTATGAGAGCCTGAGCATGGACATCGACACCCTGGATCGAGCGACCATTCGAAGGGTTAGTGTGCCCAAACAAGAAGATGGTTATAGCTGTGGGTGGAGGGTTGCACTTAATGCATTGTTGTTGCTACGGAGCATTTTTCAGCTCCCTTCAGAGAATGTAAGCATTTTTCAGCTCCCATACGCATGCGTACTCTTGTTTATCTTCTTGTATATTGTCATGTTGATCTTATTTATGCCTTGATGAATTGTGATGGCAGTTTTCATCCATGTCTCGTTACGTGGACCTAGACGTCCAAACGTTTAGGGAGGAAATGATTGCAAAATTGATCGAGGTCGTAGAAGTAATGCCTCCAGACGGCCCAGTGGACTTCATCCCACCCAATCCACGAGGGGGATAGGCCCTCCTGACCCTCTTACATGGGCTCCGTACTTGGGAGAAGAGCCATGGCTCCATCCTGAAGCCCAGTCCTATGGGTTCTAGTAATAAATAGTTTTTTCCTTATAGATGTGTTGTTGGATTGCTTCTTCCAACAAATGTACTCCACTCTGTAACATGCTGTTTGTAAATATGGGACTGTGTGTTCTTTTGGGCGCCAAAGATGTTTCGAGATTCAAAAGTGGAACCAAGTTGAGGGAATAACCAGGAGAATGTGTATCTATCTATTCCAAGCATTCAAGCTTCATTAGTTCTAGGAGTGGTGGAAAGAATTTTTTAGTGCTCCACGTCTAACACAGGAATGTGGAAAACATTCTTTTATTGTGTTAGATTCTGACAAAAAAACGGTTTAAAACATTTCAAGACAAGGTGATGTTTTTTTTTTAATATTTCATGAAGATAAGAGTTTCTCCACATTTTAGGTGGGTTTGTACAGAGGTCCCACCACCGGTGAATATCGTTCATAGATTTCATGTCACTCAATCTATGTGTCTATTATTATATTATTATTGAAACATCCCTCTTTTGAGTCCAGAATTTTCCTAATGAGAGAATAAAATTAGTCATCCATATCTCTTGTATGCTTATCTACTTTTGTGTGTGTGTTAAGGAGCTCAAGCTCATTGTTTCCCTCACCTTCTTGTTAGCCCAGTACCTGCAACACATAGCTACCCATGCAATGTATGGTGGATGTTTGCAATCATCAGGCTAGGTGGATAAAGAGGTTTCATGAAAGAACATGTAGAGGAGATGATCCGTCAAAACAAGACCAATGGAGTCCTTAGTGGACCTCGCATGTACCAGATTGTCCTCACCCACATCCTACATTACTCAAAATAGAACTGTGTGCGGGGGAGTGGCCCGATATCATGACTCACAATTCAACATGAGGAGGTAGAAGCTCATACAAAGGGTGATAATGTTGATGCTCCTCACTAATAGACTAGGCTGGCAGAAAGGGATTACAAAGAGGCACTAGGACACCACCCTCAAACAACAGAGGAATCCAAACGATCGTTGTATGTTTAGGCATGGAGCACCAGAGGCAAGAGAAGATCCAAGGAGCTTGAATAATGAATTTATTATGATGACACCATTTTTCTCAAGTTCACAGAGCCAGATGCATTTGGTGCCGAAATGGCTATATTTGCCTTGAATTTCTTGAATGCCAAAGTGATTGAAGCGGAGCAAAGGAGGTCACAAGAGAAGGCAAGACATGGACGTGCTCTAATCAATAGGCATCGAAGAGAGTATGAGCTTAGATTAGCCCATGAACAAGACTAAGTTCATATTTGGAGGTAGCAATGCACCGATTGACTCAAACAACAAGGGATGGGACCAAACATACGGATAACTTTCTAGATCTAAAAATTTCCTAAAGTCTACAAAATAAAGAGAGTGGTTTGATTGCTTTTGCTGTGTCTACACTAGACGTGCCATGTGTGGGGTAAAAAACTCCATAGTTCCTTGCCATCGGTAGTTATCTTCCTTGTTGCAGACCAGTTGTAGACTCATCATGAGCCGATGATGTAACGATCTTTTATAAAGGGTAGTGCCTAATATGTACAAAAATGTAGTGCATAGGATGGATGAGAGAGAGAGAGAGAGAGAGAGAGGATTGGATTGAGGAGTGTTGTATGTTTCTATGTCAATTCTTAGTTTAGTTTTGTAATGAGGATGTCTTGTTGTATGGTGATAGCTAGTCATTGGTGATGAAGCTAAGAATCAGATGATGTTGCCTAAGTGGTGGATTGTGTTATCTTTTTACTTAATGGATTCAGTTTACTATGCTCATTGTATTTTATCTGTGTAATTTCCGGAGTGTGACTATACATATCGTGATACACCAATGTGATTCACTTTCACACTGTTGAGCCTTCGTGTTATGCTATTGTAAGCATGCAAATGAGTACCATAGTTTGCGCAAATGAATCTTTCTTGCACAATCGATATCAGTATAGGCACTCCTTACTCCTACGTGGACACATTTTGGGCAATATGTAATTGGTCTAGACTAATCTCTAGAAAATCCATGGTGGGCATGTTTTGCCCACTTATGGTATTGGGCACAATCATACATCTCAGCTCATGAGGGCTAGCTAGGTGGTGCGGAACCACTGAATTGTCGGATCTTAACTAGACATTGACAATCTTCTTTTCTGATGGTTGTTGTACACCCAAATCATTGTGTTCAAGATGGTGGTGTGTCATTTAGTTCATTCCAAGGATCAAACTCATTTAATTGAGGAGGCTGAGATGAACGATGAAGGAATGTGGTTTTGTTCTAATGGTGATTGGACCCTACAAGCCTACTTTTTGTTATTTGACCTTAGACTATTATGGATACCATTTTATAAACCTTAGAGATGTTAGTTGATGTAAATATTCTCTTTATCTAATAATAAGGATAATAATTATACATATATGAGGACCCTAGCACCCTATGAGATCAGAAACTCCACCACCCTTGTAGCATTATAAATAAATGAATGAATACACATTATTCAGCATGCTTATTCTCTTCTTTACTTGAATTAGTCGTTCTAAATTGTGGAATTCTGCAGAAGAGGAAAGGAATGTTGCTATATAATCAATGAAATGACATGATTATCTACAAATAATGGTGAGTGAGTGTTACTATAAGTGTAATTAACAGAAGATCAGTTAATCTCGGCCATGGAGGTGTTATTAGTAGAGCTAGCACAAGAAGCCAAGGTATGCAAGGCGTCTACTTGCATTTGCAAGGCGAGGATGTAGAGGGCGGTCTCTTCCAAGAGAGTGGCGGGATCCAGGAGATCGGTGCCGCCGGGGATAACCTTCTGCAGGCCCTCCATGTTGCTCATGTCGTCGATGGACGTGGCGTCGTCGATGGGCCGGCTGGCGCCCTGCGTTTTGCGGATCCGGCTGCAGCAGTAAGTCGACCGCCGCCTTGCTGCAGGCGATTTTGCCTTGATCACACGGCTGCGCTTCCTCGGATTGGAAGAGCGGGAGCATTTTTCTTGCACTTTAGGATGCCGATCACTAGCACCGGCGGCGGCGGCGGCGGCGGCTGCAGTGAGGCTCTTGCGCAGGGCCGCGCCCCATTTTGCACGGCCGGCAGCGGCGTTAACTAAGCACATGTCGGCTGCGAATCTCACCAGGCGGCCTCGCTCGCTCTTCGTCAAGGCGGAGGAGTATGGCTGCCCATTGATCTTTCTCAGCAGAGGCACCAACACTTGAAGGTAGCGTCCTCGGCCTGCGACAGGTACTGATCTCGTGTGCTGGCTTGACTCCATATCTGCCATTTGCATGCTTAGCATGGAAAACAAAGAGTAAAGAGGAAATGAGAGAGAGAGAGAGAGAGAGAGAGAGAGAGCCCCTTAGATCCTGTGTGTGTGGAGAGAGAGAGAGTAGAAGAGAAAGAGAGACTGTGTGTGTAGAGAGCCCTTTAGAGCCTGTGTGTGTGTATATATATATATATATATATATATATGTATAGAAAGAGAGAGAGAGTGTGTGTGTGTAGAAGTGAAAGAGAGATCGTGTGTATAGAAGAGAGAGAGGGATAGAGAGAGCCCCTTAGAGCCTATGTGTGTAGAGGGAGAGGGAGAGAGAGAGAGAGAGCGCCTTAGAGCCTTCCTTCACCCCATTTGTGACCCTAGAAGTGCTTTTAAAGCAACTCCAACCTATCAAATGGTTACCATCACCTTCCAATAAGAGTCTACGCATGTTCCTTAAAGGGCCCCTTTTTGCCTTAGTGTAAGCACATGCTTCCACATGATTGCATGCATCCTCACCAACCCATGCTTCCTCTATGAGTAACCCTTTCATGTGCCTTCGAGTGTGCCCAAGCTTGCCACTCACTCTCCCTCCTTTTCTTTCCTACTTGTATCCACATGGACAACACCACATCCGAGTAATTCTTTCATGTGCCTTCCATTGTAGCCCAAGCTTTCCACTCACTCTCCCTTTTCCTTCCCACTAGCTTTCACATGGACAATTCACATATATTGACTTTTTCTTGTGTACACATTAACTTACATACTTTTCACACTCCTCAGGCCAATGGGTGCCACAAAATCCAAAAGTACCCATGTAGGACATTAACCCTACCATGTGCCTTGATACCCCATTCCCTTCATGGTCCCTAGTCGTGCTTTAGTTTATAATTTCAAATTAGCCCTAGTTAACTTTTACTGTTTTCTATATGCGCGGAAGAATGTGGCGAGTCTTCTTATTGCCTTCCAATAGATTTTCCTCAACTAAATAATTATGAAACTTCAAAAGCAAGGACATGTTGAAACTAAAGTGTCTAAATTTTACCTTGCTTTCAAATTATCCCTAGTTACCTTTGATTATTTTATATATGAATGTAATGAGTCTTCGTATCGTCCTTCCAAATGATTTTTCTCAACTACATAATTTTGAAACTTGGAAGCGAGGAACAAGTTGAAACTATAGTGTCTAACTTTTCTCTTGCTTGAAATTCCAAATAAGCTCAAAAAAAATTTTAGGACCTTAATTTTTAAAATTATTTTAATTTTAAATGAAAAAATATAGTTGGAGTTAGTGCACAAAATGAATGATGCATAATGTTCACCTAGTGTGCATGCATGTGCATATGCATCTATTGGTAAATTCTATAAATTTTAAGAGCTTTTGGTTGAGCATTTTTATTGCAAATATTTTTTAAAAAAGCTAAATATATATATTTTAATATGCCTTATAGAATCTTTCTTAAGCTTATTAAATCATCATTTATAAATTTATTTTTATAAAAAAAATGAAAATTTCTAGTATTAACATATTGATTGTTCACATTAAAGAAAATTATGTGTTTGTCCCCGCTTGTCATATATCTTAGAGGACTTTTGAATCTACCTCTTCTTTTTACCAAAAATTTATATAAATCATACTTGGTCCATTTTTATGGTTTAAGATAATTTTATGGCTAAATAGTAGGATTATTTTAAATTAAGATTCTAATTCAAATCAAGACTTTTTAATGGTTTCAACTCAAATAATAAGCTGGCATGAACATATATTACTAACATTAAATTAATTGTCAAGCACTTTGTATGATTTCTAAATAAGATTTATGAATTTTTAGGCTTCTTCAAGTTACATAGCTGAGCTATATTCATTTGTTAATAAAATCTTAAATTAGCATTAAATGGTTTATTTTTATGTAAATGGCATATCACAATAGCAAAACAAAGGGATCATGCATAACAAAAGCATAATAGGGCAACAATAAAAAAATTAAAACTTAGAGAATGTCATAGTGTGGTGGTTGTACTAGCAACCACCACATTAATTAAAGCACATTAGATACAAAATTTTAAAACTTAGAGAATGTCATAGTCGTGGTGGTTGTAGTAACCTGCAAATTGAAAGGTTTGGAATGGATGTAATACATTGCACCGATTGCAACTACAAATATAAGTTGTATCTAATTGCTTATCTATTCTAACCATCACTTTTCCTATTTCTCTAATCAAATTCTAGACATGCAAAATATGAATGACTGCATAGAATTTTAACTATATGTATGTAGTAACACATGGCCCTACATTTAGCCATCCTTAGCATTGTGGTTAGAGCTTCCAATTCTCAATTGAGAGGTTGTGGGCTTAAAACCTATTGTATAACATCATCTTGTAAGAAGGAATTCATAGTCTGATGTATTGTATGTCATGTACGTGATCATGGTGGTAAATATTTGATAGACCCATAGATTAGATTGTCATAGATGACTTGAAGCTTGATGCTCTCCAACTTCACCTATGGTGACCACATGATATGAGAATGGATATCAACCTAGCTCATCAAGATTTGTAGTCTAAGAACTAGGGCAATTAGCTAACATGTATATAAGACATCATGATATGTCTTGCTCACTTAGCTCTCTTAGCAAGTAAGCAAGGTGTTTACCTTCCTTAGCTAAGCGACTATATGTGGGGCTTATTGTGTGGTTTCACATGATCTCATGTGTGTTCCATATGGGTGGGCCTCTACTTTTACACATGGTATAGTGTTAGACTCTTTGCCTTTATTTGGTATAGTGTTAGACTCTTTGCCTTTATTAGGGTTGGGGGTCATTTTATACATATGTAGCATAGCACCTTAAAATTTACAAAATAGGGATATGAAACACCCTCTTTCCTATTTTGTGTGAAAATGTATAAAATTTACAAAATAGGGAAAGTTTAAATATATGCTTGCATGCATATATTTAAATGTATAAAATTTACAAAATAGGGATAGTTTAAATATATGCTTGCATGCATGTGCTACATATATGGATTTTTACAGAGTGGACGCCCTAAGATTATGGATAACCACATGCAAGGAAACTCCTCAAATTTTGTTATCTTTGAGTTAGAGATACTACTACTATGTATAGAAAAGAACATGACATGTCTTAAATGCATATTGCTCTTATTAATCAATACTTATTCAGGCTAAGAAATTGAGTAGCTTAATTATAGGGCATGTCTTACAACTTGCAGCACTATCCTGATTAAATAAAATTTAAAAGTGGATACCTATAGAAGAGACCATTTGATTTGATTTGCCTATAATCTTTAAATTTATAGGAATTTTCTTATTTATTACCCATAAATAAATTTAAATTATAGTAGGGGTGTTAAATATTCATCTTTAAAATGCTTTATGTTTAAAAATGGCATATATATTCATAAAAATCATGTACATAAATTTAATATTTTTATTATCTTGGCAAAATAATGATTTTTTTTAGTGAGTTTCCAGGGTATTCCCTTTTACTTAAAGAAATATTTTACAATTGTGTACTTGATTTGATCTCCTTGGTGGTTGATAATAGTAAATTGTTTATAAAATATACTATGTATTAGTCTTGTAAAGAAAAACCACTTTTTAGCTTTTAGAGACTTTTGCAGGAAAATCAGTTCTCTTTAAGTATATTGTTTCAAAGAAAATCCTACTAAGAACATACTCTCAACATAAAAATATAAGTTGGAAAAAATATCAAGTGTCAAAAACATAGTGTTCCACGGTCATCATTTTGGGCTTACAAAATCATAGTCTTCCATGGTCATCATTTAGGTTTACAAAAAATAATTAATTTTAAGTTTAAGAATACTCATGTTAGCAATGCACAATAGACAATTGGTTGGGTCCTCTCTTTCCTTGTACATCTAAAATAGTACATAGAGAGAGAGAGAGAGAGAGAGAGAGAGAGAGAGAGAGAGAGAGAGAGAGAGAGAGAGAGAGAGAGAGAGAGCTTGAAACAAACTCCCATCACTAAGTGCTCACCAAAAGACTTCCCTAAAGGTTATAACTGAATAGACTTTAAAAGTGGATATTTGTCCTCCATGGAAGGACATAATAAGTTGAATTCAAAATAGTTGCATAAAAGGCACATCAAATATATGTTAATTAAAGACAATAGAAAATATTTGCATAAAAGGTACACCAAACATTTGTTAATTAAAGATGCTATAAATAATCATAAACTAATATTATCCATGGAAATATGGTAATTATGAAGTTCAAATTAAGTTAAAATGCCATGCCATCAATGAGCAACCATAGGTTTCTCCTTGAATGTCTTCCCCCATCCACTCCCTAATGTATATATAGCATGGTAGTGCATAAAATGGGTTTTAGAAAGCTTAGACAAATGGTGCATAAACTATGAGTATGAGCCATGTGGTTCGTAAACATGAGTATGAGCCCTTTTATGTATAAAAACCTACAAAAATGTACTAAATAGGAGTGTAGACTGTTTTTATATAAGAGGGTGTATAAATCTTTACTAATTTTGTAGATATACATTGAACTAACAACCTAAAGGGGCCATATATGCAAATTAATGTACCAAGTGAACCCTTTCAATCATCTCCCTTATAAAATCCATACCATTTTGGTGAATTCATGATCCATCCTATGGGTAGAAATTGGCAAAACATAAGAATTACAAATACATTAACATCGCTAGTTAAGAACCATACCCCCCATTATTTTATCATTTCAAAAATCAATACAGTGTCCTCCAAAGTATCATTTATTTGTAGAAGTCAACTTCAAACAAGGAGGAAACATGATACATAAATCATGTCAAAAGATCTTTAAGCTTTACAAATGTGGTATTCACCATTAGAAACAACCTTGAAGGTCCCTACTATAATCCAAAGACAAACATATGCATGAATGATATTTAGTAGTGATATCTTAAGTGAATTTTTATCTTCGATGCCTTGAGTGAACCTTGCCCTTTAATGACCAAGACTAAATAAAACCAAGAGTAAATATAAGCTTGCTCTTCAATGACCAAGACTAAATATAACCAAAGACATAAAAAAAGTCACTTATGGTTTAGAGTGTGTGTGTGTGTGTAGCTTATGTGTCCAAAGGTAGAAGCAAATGGTGAATTGATATCATACTTCTCACTTTTAGAACTAAACTATAACATTGTTTTTGGTAATATTAGATCTCACCTTCTTTCTTCTTTTGCCATCACACCTCTAGGCCCTTAAGCTAATACTCTATTTACTAATAACACATTTTCCATGTGCATGCTCAAAATCCCACATCTTTGCTACCCTTATTTCTTTAACACTTACAACTATTGTCATATAATCTCTTATGTATGTGTTTTGGCACAAAAAAGTGTGGAGAAGTGTAAAAAAGTAGTGGCTCAAGATTCAAGGATCATAAGATGCAAGAATGATACCCTACTTACAACTTGCAAAAATTGGGAATGTTCATACATTGAAAAAAGGCGTTATGGCATGTTTTCATCCTATTTTAAGAAGAATGATTTAAGGGTATCATGTGCTCACAAGAAAGAGAACTATCTCAAAAAATGAATGTTTACATGTTACATTTTGGAGTTTCTAGTGTTTATTAACACATGTAAAGATAATTATGACTAAAGTTTTTTTAGGAATTACATGATGCTAGTGTTTAACACATGCAAAGTCATGTTACATTTTGGAGTTTATAGCGTTTCACACAAGTAAAGACATGATCACTAAAGTTTTTTAAGTAATTGAACATAATGCTTTAAATCCTCATGGAGACCTCTTTCCAAGATTTTAACATCTTATGGAAACACAAAAGATATATTTTGATAATGTATATTTAGGTTCTTACTCTAGCAGAGATTTCATTCCATATTAACAAAGATATCATGAAATGCATTGTACTTCAACCTTATCTTTTTTTTTTAATGTTTGCTATACTTAAGTAAGTCAAGTTAACAAAGATGTATACTTTACTTCTAACTAAAGGGGGGGTGCTTTTTCATGACTTTCATATCCTAAACTAGTTGCTTATGATATCCTAAACTAGTTGCTTATGATAGTGTCACATAAAGTAGCCTATACACCCTTAAGTTTTCTCCACACACAAGTACCCTATGGATGTATACCAATATATTTTCTAAATTCACTTTGCTACATGCATGTAGTTAACAATAATAATGACTAATTAGACAACAATTTATCACCTAAAAATATGGATTCTAACCAAGCACAACATCCTACACAAAATTGGAAATTGAGGGAGCAAAGTTAAGTTAATTCACCTTTAAAACATGGCACAAATATACAAAAAAGAGTTTACACCATGTCCACTATTGATGACATCTAAAGTATAGATTATGGCAGACATTTCACTTGCATGTGATCCACGCTAAAATATGGTAAAACCTTTATAGAGGAGAAGTGGCAAAATATGATTTAAACTTGTAACTTCTAGTTGGTTGACATCCAAAGCACTAGTATATTCTTATACTTGTAACCTCACTTAATTACTTCTTATTATACTTACTATTTTTTATCATTACATTTGAGTCATATATTAAACCTTATAGTGTACATAACATACATAAAATATAGCCCGGGGTGCACTATTAGGAAACCCTACATATGACGTGCATTAAATGGCAATATTAAAACCCTACATATGACGTACATTCAAGGGGAAATATTAAAAGCCCTACTTACATACAAGTCCTACATTCCTTTCCCTTTATAAAAATTGAATGGCATGGTTACTTAGGGAATAGAGGGTCACTCAAACTTGTTAAGGTAGCTAACTTTATTTAAGGTAATCTCATAGATATGCTATTATAGATTATGCACTAGTTTATTAGCATTGTGAAGTCATAAAAATGTGGTGCAATGGCTCATGTAAATCTACTATTGCATAAATTATAGCATGTGGTGCAATGGCTCATGTAAATCTACTATTGCATAAACTATAGCATGTGGTGTAGTGCCTCATGCTTGCTCATGGTTTGAAGCAACACAAACATCTACTATTCTAGTATAAACATTGGAAGGTAGTGTATTAAAGAATGTATGCTTTGTAGATATTAAATTTTTTTTTTTGCACACTACCAAATATTATACACACTTGCATAGATTGAATCCCCATAATGGGCCATGTATAGTAGGCACGTGTATAGTAGGCAGAATCACCCTAAAGACACCTTCTCCTATAGCTTTGGAGCCCAAATGGATGTCCATACGAGTTTGGGGGAACTAGAAAGGTGCAACAATAGACATGGAATTATCATAGTGACCTAGTTTCCCCATCATGACCACAAAGCCACAACCAACCTTGGTTTATACGAATGTTGTTTGGAGTGTCAAAAATTATAATGAAAACTCTAGTAACTCCCAACCTAGAGTATAATTAGAGTGGGTACAACATTGAGATGTATGAAGCAAAACCATGAAAATGTGGTGCTCACAACATTCTTGCTAAAACAATTCTACATATAGAGTGGGTATAACATTGAGATAAATGAAACAAAACCATGAAAATGTGGTGCTCGCAACATTCTTACTAAAGCAATTCTATATATAAAAGAGATAGAGGACAAGTTATGTTGTGTCTTTTGGACAAGTTTTAAGGAGAAGAGTGTTGTTTTAATAAAATTTTCATTATGAGCCTAGAAGTCAATTTAAAGTCCTCTTAGGTGTTGCTCTTTTGCCATATGTTTTGTGAGACCAAAAGGTCTAACAATCACATTTGTTATTCAAAACCTACTAAATGATGACCTAATGTTATGGTTGTATGTGTTGCATAGATTTACAAATTAGTCATCTTCTACTATAATCGTTCTTGTCTAATGCCATCTTTATGTCTCACATTTGATGAAGTGGTTGCGATGATCCGTGGCCTTGAGTATGTTCCTAGTGCTTTAAATGTTTAAACACATACATACTCAGAGGGCAAGCAATTTAGAAAAATAAACACACCATTAAGGCATATCTTTGAGAGACGTGTTTAAATGTCAAAATTATATTTTAAAGTAATTAATGTTATGGAGACAAGTTGAAAGGAATTTGTGAATCAAGTTGGTGCTCCATTTACGAAAACATAACAAAGTAGAAATAGATGTTTTAACATGTGTAACTAGGTGGGTGGTCAATGATGATCACATGCTCAAAGACAAAAAGATGCAAATGAAGTGTACTATTGTTTTTATTTAAAGTGTCCTAATGCACAAAGCATTATATTAAGAAATCTGGCACATGGCACAATTGTCATGGTAAAGATCACGGAGTGTGTATCCACATGGCTTGCCAAACCATTTGAAGTGCGAGATTGGTCGTGTGTGGCTACAAATAAAAGAGGATGACACTTTATGTACTTATGATCACTCTCTTTCTTGCATACACTAGTGCCATCCCCAAAATGGGAGGAGGCATTAGGATAATATGGAGTGGTGGCCAACATTGCAATGTAATGGGGTATGCAACGATTCTTAATATGGGTAGTTGCTCTAAGGGGAGGCCCAAGGTGTGGACAATGGCAGCAAAAATGCAATGTCCGGATGGGGGGGGACATATAAAGGTGCTTTTGCATGGACTTCGGAGGGTTGCATGTGAATGTGGACGTCATGGGGCATGTTCGCCACGACAAGGGCAGCTGGGATAAACGACTTAGGCGTATGAGAGAGTCGTCGTTGCCAGAGATCGTGGCTACACGTGCGGGGTGGCCTTGGCATCTCCGCCATCCCCTCGCTCCTAAACTTCCAACATTCCAACCACATGGACGGGTACCCCCCCCCCAAATTAATTAATAATAATAATTTCTTTTTCATACCCTTTATAATACCCAAGTTCTCTTGCTTTCTAGTTTTTGTTAAAGCATAATTTATTGCCCATATGTGTCCTTAGCATGTTTTTAATCCACCTTTCACCTCATTATTTGAACCCCAGCTTCTTTTTCCAAGGCCATCAAAGCTCCCTTAATAAGAGCTCAGGCTCACTATGGTCATCTCATCTTAATCTGTCCAACCAAGGCCTAAACTATACCCTATCTAGGTTGATGTATGTTGTCCAACCAAGGCCTAAACTATACCCTATCTAGGTTGAAGTACATACATCAGTCTAGAATTAGACCTACGGGGTCTTGCATTAAGCATCAACATCATGCATACTATACTAATCATCCCTATTCTCTAGGGTTGAAACCTTCATGTGTACACTTGGATTACAAGACATGCCCAACTTCGCGATTTTTCTAGGAAAACAAATGCTAATGAATTAAGATAAAACCTCTTATTTGTGGACTTTAGGCCATGTACATCATGCTTATTACTTAAAGTCATATCCATTGAAGGAATTTTAATCATGATTTTTGGCACTCCTTTAATGCTAGAAATTTTGCATAAAAACAAAGATAGACACTTAGCACCCACTTAATATAGGATTTGTAATACAAGGTCTAGCCTTTAACTCTTGGATCTTCTACATCTCCACTAGAGCAATGTGGGAGATTCTTCAAGATGGCATATCATCCTTGATCACATCCTTGTATGATTGAAAGAAATCTTGATTTTGATTCATAATTCAACCCTTGGAGTGATGACCTAAATTAAAAGATACTTGCTCTAATAAAAACATCTAATAAATGGAAATGATAGGCATGGGAGGAGTCCTTGCCCACTATAATTGATGAACAAGTCTCTTACTAACTCAAGAATCTCATTAAATATCTTGTTGTATTTTGATTTTTTCCACCAATCTTTGCATAGTAAAGTTAGTAACCCGGTTCTTTTAGGCACGATTGCTTGTCTAGCTTTTTTCACTGCATCTAGAATATCTTTCCATGCATAAACCAAGGCTCTCCATGCCCTTGTGTGTCCAGATACAATCTCCGTGTTAAAATATGTGTAAAATTTCAAGATCTTCTTATGTGCTTTCATACATACCAACTTTTTCTAACTTATGAACCTTTATTCCATCGTATGTTTGCCATATTCTTTTTACGTATTTTTATCCTTCTTGCACCTCATGCAAGGAGCCTCATATCCAAATGCTACAATATGGACCTTCATGGCACTTGGTGGGGAGATGTGGTTCCTATGGATCCTATGACAATGAAGCACCAAAATTGTATTTATTTATTTAAATTAAAAAATAAACAAATTTCATGATAAATTAATGAATTTGGCAAACAAAATACAATAAAGGAATAGAATAACCTTAAATTTTTAAATAAGAAATGCATTTTCTTTAGAATGAAATTTGTAGACTCCCCATCCAAGGAGCTTTGGAAGGTCTGAGTAGTCAATCACTACATGTAGGTTTGAGTAGTCAATCACTACATGTAGGTTTGAGTAGTCAATCACTACATGTAGGTTTGGCGTATTGGCCCACCTTTCCTCAAGATTGCAATTGATCCATGTTGGCCTTTTTTGCTTTAGGAAAATCATCCCTTGGTTTCAGAATAATGAGACCCAAGAGAAATGCATAGGAGAGATCATAGAGCCCCCCTAGAGCATCTTTGCCACCCTTTCTTTCTTATACTTTACCTAACTTGGTAGGAGCATTTAACTTCATGGGATTGAGGGCACATTGTTGAAGAGTAGGTTCAACATCGTTCTCCACTATGCATTTAGGACTGAATGCATACAACATCTATCATGGTGATTAAATACATGTCAAGTAAAATACGTTGGCATGATGATAAAGCCCATAGATGTGAGCCCATAGACACACGAGCCCACATATGTGAGCCTATAGACATGAGATTATATTGACGATGAGCCTAGGAAAAAAAATAAGATTTTAAAAAGCCAAAAAGCCCAAACTAAGAAAAAAAGTTTTATTTTCTACACCTTGGATACAATGCACATGTCTTAGTTCATTCAGACTTGCTTCAAGAAGCTATGAGACCAATTTGCTAGAGAGAAATCCTTTGATGCAAACTCGATCTAGATTAATTGTTGGAAACAATAATTTCATTGATTGTAGTGCATCAAAATACCCCTCTTTAAGCCACATAGCCTCCACCGGTCTCATCATCAAACACCAGCACTCACAATAAAGTGCCTCTTTAAGAAGGTGGGACTCCTTTAGATCTACCTCCAATGAGGATCTTAAGGAAAAAACAAGCCAATTAAATATAAATGTAACCATAAGAACATTGGAACCCCTGGAAACGAGAGCTACCATGGTCCTCCAAGCCTAGATTTGTTACTAGGCAAAGTAAATAGCACTATTAACTTTGTGTGGAAATGGCAAAGTAAATAGCACTATTAACTTTGTGTGGAAATGGCAAAGTAAATAGCACTATTAACTTTGTGTGGAAATGGCATTACATTGCCCTATCTTTGGGCAAAGCTCCAGAGAAGGAGTAGGAGAAAGATCAAGAACCTCAAGGTTTGCTCCTACAAGAATCACTTAAACCATGTGAGATGCTACCACAATATTTCAAACTTTTCATATCAACCCTAGGTTTGGGTTTCCCCAAACTTGCCATGGCCAAGCAGCCCAATAACCACAATTATGGCAATCAAGACATGTCTCGCTTACATTACCATTAGGGATGAGCATTCCACAAAACACTCAATAAGCACACATAGTGCAAGTACAAGTACCGCCCTCTATAGAAGCCCATTATGAAAGCTTATTTACCACAAAACTAAGCTCCAATTCCTCTCCCTTTGGATGAGGAACAGGGAACATGGGTAAGGGTAAAGAACCAATGACATGTACTACATCAAACTCAAGGGTTTCACAAGAAGAATCACACAATTTGTCATCAACCATTGTAAGCTTACAGCCTCAAAGCCAGGGTAGCATAGGACAAGTGCCATTGAAAAACCAATAACCCACCAACCCTATGGGGCAAGAAACTCCAAAGCCTGAGATAAAGGGTTTTGCACAATCTTTCTCTTACATTCTATTGCCACATGTGAATATATAGAAGATATAATAATGTGAAGTGGGATTACCATAAACGTAACACGTAGAGGCTCAGAGTTAGGAAAAATAAAGGTAATCCACATCTCAAGGATGATGACCAAATTCGATTGAACTGGAAATCCCATTCAATACCTAGAGAAGTTTGATCAAGTTTTTGTAGCCATGGGAAGGATTGATGATCCCACACTAAGATATTCCCACCAAGATATGTTCATTTGGATTTACTTTAAGTAAAGCATGCCAGTGGTTTAGAGCACTAAATCCACTTGAAAAGGCTAGTTATGAGGTCTTGTGATACATCTTTGATAAGAAATGCCATAAGGCAATAGACCAAATAGATAATCTGTAAGATAGGAATGCATAATTAATCCACCACCCAAACCAAGAGATAGGGGACACATCATCCAAAGCCTTAGCACAGGTAAGGGTGCCTACTAAGGAGACCAGCACCAGCAAGGGTCCTAGTCAAGGACATGAGCATGGATGAGTGGGAAAATTTTTTACTCTCAATCGATTAGGTAACACCGATCAAGTAAGAATGAAGAGATAAGGTTTTGTGTGTAATTTGTCATTATAAGCATGGAGTGTCCATTTATAAGGCCTAGATAATAACATTGTTGGGCTTATCATTGCTAGTGCCATGGTAAGAACCATGACACAACTCATTGTTGATACTACCAAGGCAAGGTGGAATGCTAAGGTAGCCATTAGCCTTACCATCCTCACCATCCACTCTTCAACCGCCGATACAAGCTCCAATGCCTACCCACTAAAAACCCTTACTGAGAGGTATGTATGGGCTACCACAGCTGCCATATCTACCTCCAGCTGCCACAATTGCCATATTCACCTCCATTATTACCACCTCAACCGGTTCCTCTAAGAACTGCACAAGTACAATAGTACTTCATCAGTGACTCTACCTGTAGAAATATAAACTAAAAAAACATGAGATACATGAGTCTTATGAACAGAAAGACCCATATGAGTAGCATTAAATCCATATGTGTATCCAAAACAAGCTATGTAGGTGAGGCGTTGATACAATGTTGTTAATGCAAAGTTCCATAGATTGTGCCTCCTTGTTTAAATCTATGATGCAAACAAAAAGAGAAATGGATTATGGTATGTAGGCACTCATGCAATGTTGTTAATGCAAAGGTCCACACCTATTATAGAGTGTCCTCATAAGGACCCTGCACCAAATCTCCCAAATCTCATGCCAAATCTCAATGTCATTCTTTTTGGCACATGTCACAAGTGCAGATTTGTCGACCATGTTTATAAGGATTGTCCCAATAGAATGATAATTGCCGAGTGGTGGTAGAAGCATCAATAACCATTTTGATGAGCCTTAACTTGTTGAGTGTATAAGGACTTATTCAATAGCCCCCTTAATGCCATCACAAGGCTCCAAGACAAGAGTGGGAATCCCTGGTGCCATGGAAAGAACATAGCGAACAACCCAATGTCATGGGGTTTTTCCCAATCACACTTAGGAGCACAAACAACTCAACCAAGAAACCAGTTTACCATGGCTAGCACACAAATAAATAGTTGGGGTGTGTCACTCATCATCTCATGAAATCTAGTTGCCTAGGATTCTCATAGGAGGCGATGTTTCTACACAGTCGCACCCAAAAGCTCCACTCCACCGACTACAATGGAAGCTCGGCCCTCCTCACCACTCAATCTTATACACTCACTCTCACACACATGCAAGAAAGCACACATAAGAGCTCAAACAAGCAAAGGCAAGCAAGTAAGTAGAGTATAGGAGAGTAGAGAAGAAAAGAACTCTATCATTATGCATAAAAGAATGAGTGGTGAGAGTTACATTTTGCGTCTTATGTGTGGCTTTTAGGGTTTAGACTCTTGGGTGGCCAAAGTTAAAAATTAGTTCCTAGGGCTCATTCGATCACTCTAGCTTGTGCTAACACCTAATCCACAAATAGTACTCTCCACCTAAGATCTCATGGTGTGTCTTTAATATAGAAACGACGATCACACATGCAAAATAATACACTATAAGCACATTCCGATAAAATTAGGCATTTTCAACAACTTCGGCCAAAATTGTTAAAGATGGTATGATGGCCGACATTGATGTTACATAGGTCTTCGACAAGGGTTAATATATCCCCTCGATTTCGTCCTCAGAAAATGTCGATGAAGATATGTAATGCTATATAATGCTAGATGAGTGTTGGCATTGGAGATATCAGTTGTCTTGTAAGATCTACAAGGCAACATGATATAACTAGTAAGGTGTGCCAGCGGGCGAACAAAATAACTAAATTTTAAGCGTAATGCAAACACTTAGTTAAGTAGTGAGGAATTTTTTTATTGTGACTAGTCAAATTTTCTTAGTTAAGATAAGGGTAATATTAAGGTTGGTCCAAAATCTATCTAAGCCAAAACTGAGCAAAGAACATGCCTTGGGTTATGACCCTAGTCTCTACACACTATCAGTTTTATGTGAAACCATCTCTAGCTATTATCTTGCCTCTCATAAATGAAACTGCTAGGCTATTTGTTACAAGCTTTTACCTTTTTATTCTTTTTTTATTTATTTTTAAATAATAAATAATAACTTTTAACTCTAAGATAAAAATTTAAGAGTAGGGCACCACCTTGCAAAGACCCAAGTAATGCCCAAAGACCTCATACAAGAGTATCTAAGGACCACTAAGTACCTTGATAGTGATGGTTTTTAGCCCTTTATTGGTACATTTTTATCCCTTTATTGGTGTTGGAATTAGGGTTAGGGTTTTAAGAATGCACACACACAAGATAGAGAAGCTTGGAGAGCACACAAACTCACTAGAATAGAATGAAAAAATGTGTGCCAGATACAAAAGATAAGTACACACCCCAAAATAATTAGATAAGAGGGTGTACATACGCATGGGGGAAAAAACCTCCTAGTGAGGGAAAAAATGCCCCAGTGGTGGTCCTAAGTGTGACACACATCACTACCATATAATGCTACAAATCCCCCCTGAAGTGATGATGTGAACATGTACAAGGTATGGCCGATCAATCCTAAAAAGGTAGTAAGCCCAAAGCTTTATGAAAAGCTTCAAACTTTTCACGAGGAAGAGCCTTCGTGAATAAATCTGCCATGTTGTCATGTGTAGGCACATAAATCAAGCTGATCTCTCCTACAGAGAGTCTATCCCTAACATAGTGGTAATGCATCTCAATGTGCTTATTAGTGCAAGCATGAAACACTGGGTTCCTCACCTGTTAATGCGCGTTGGCTGCTGTTAGTGAAAATGGTAGTGCTAGACGACTTTCCAACACCCAAATCAGCAGCCATAAGATGTCTAAGCCACACACACTCAATTGTAGCTGTAAAAGCTGCCCTCTTGTACTCAGCTTCATAGCTAGAAGTGGCCATTGAAGGCTACTTCTTGTGTTGAGCCATGATATACATGAATCACCAAGGCAAAAGCAAAACCCACTAGTGGAGGTTGGACACTCGTGTGTCATAACATCCAGCCCAATCTCAATCACTAAAAGCATGCAGCTGTGACTCACCCCCTTTGGATAAAACAATCCAAAATATTGAGTGCCCTGCAGATAGCAAAAAACCCGCCAATGCTTCGTACCTGGGCTATGCAGCATAAGTTTGTTGAATTGTGAGACCACATACTGTATATTTGGCCTCGTGTTGCATACATAAAGAAGGGATCTAACAGCATCAAAAGAGTCTCTTGCATCTTGAAAACTACTTTGAGTACATGTCTCCATAGGTGTAGCCACAGGTTTACACTCTTCAAGATTAAACCTCTTCAATAGCTTTTGTATATATTTAGATTGCAACATAACAATGCCATCATTGCGCTGCATAAACCGAATCCCCAAATAATAATGCAAGGGCCCCAAATCTGACATCTCAAATGATGATTGCAAATTAGCCTTAAAGGCTGAAATCTGATCTATATTGGGTCCCATGAGTAGCATGTCATCAACGTATAGAACGATGACCAAAAATGTGTCCTTGCTCCTCTTCACATAGAGGGTACTCTCTGTTGGACTATTGCAAAAATCATTTGCAACCAAATATGCATGAATCTTCTCATACCGTGATCTAGGAGCCTGCTTAAGGCCATAAAGAGTCTTTTTCAACTTGCATACTTTAGACTCTTCCCCTTTCTCACGTCAAAACCAGGAGGCTACGCGATACTGCAAAGGGGGTCAGTACCAAGCGATATGGGGCCAGCAGGATGTCAATAAACCTCCTATCACTTGGTACTGACCCCAAGAGCAAAATGACCACAAGGGGTCAATACCAAGAGAAATGGGGCCTGCAGGATTCCAACAAGACTCGCATCACATATTGGTAGTGACCCCGCGAGAAAAATGACCACAAAAGGGGGTCAGGTACCAAGCGATATGGGACTTGCAGGATGCCAACAAGACTCGTGTCACTTGGTACTGACCTCATGAGCAACGTGACACAAGGAGAGTCGGTACAAAGCGCGATATGGGGCCAGCACAATGTCCACGAGCCTCCTATCGCTTGGTACTGACCCTGTGAGAAAAATGAGCCTATAAAGGGGGTCAATATTAAGCGATATGGGGCCTGCAGGATACCAACGAGACTCATGTTGCTTGGTATTGACCCTGTGAGTAACGTGTCCCAAGGGGAGTCAGTACCAAGCAATATGGAGCCAGCACGATGCCTATCGCTTATTAGTACTAACCCCGTGAGAAAAATGACCCCGCAAGGGGGTTAGTACCAAGCGACATGAGGCTAGAAGGATGCCAACGAGCCTCGTATTGCTTGGTACTGATCTCATGAGCAACATGACCCTAAGGGGGTTCGGTACCAAGTGATATAGAGCCAATAGGATGCCAATGAGCCCCTTATCGCTTGGTGTAGACCTGTTAGCAAAATTACTCTAATAGACAGCAATACGTCAAGAAAAAGTTGTTACCAGGCGATGAAGAGCTCGCGGAGTTCCTGCAAGCCCCTTATGACCCCTGAACGAATCCTAATGTTTAGGTCAAAAACTCTCAAAATACCTGCAAACGCGATGGTGGCTAAGTTTGGGGGGGTCGATGAGGAGGCAGATGTGAGATCCCCCCTCCGGGGTTCCGACGGCGGAAGCAGCGTCAGCCTCCCACGCGGGGCGGGGATCCACACTCGGGGCCTCGCCCCCGCGGATGTCGGACAAGAGGCTAGCCTGGTGGTTCCTCCAAAACTAAGCCCGAAAAAACTCCCCTCGCCCAGAAGGCACAGGCGATTTCGCCATGGGAAAATCTTCTAACAGGGAAATTACTCATAGTCCAACCAAATTCATTTGGTTTAGTTCTAACAAGGATTCCCTTCAGATAAATATCTAATTTTTGGGTAAATACCAATTTAGTTATTTTACCAATTAAAATATCTAAAGATATTCTTTCCACCATATAATTTCTCGACCTTAATTCCTTAGGTAGAATTATGGTGGAAATTCGTCTTTTGACACTAAAAAGTAATTCAAATCCTTCTTTTCTTTAATATCATAAAAATTCTTCTTTTGACTAAATACCAATATCTGTTTTTTGGAATAAACTTGAAATCCCTATGTTTCTTATTTAATGAGTGCAATCTAATTATCATGGGAATTCCTCTTTTATCATAAATTAAATCTATCAAAAATTCTTCTTAAAAATTACATAAAAATATCCATTAATTCCATTATGCTAGAAATTCCACTTTTCTCATTTAAATGATTGAATTCCAAATATGGTGGGAATTCCTCATTCATCATTAAATTTATTTATGTATAAAAAATTAATTTAACTAAATTTTCTCTTAAAAATTAAATAAAAATCTCCATTAATTCCATTATACAAGAAATTCCACTTTTCTCATTTAAATGATTGAATTCCAAATATGGTGGGAATTCCTCTTTCATCATTAAATATATTTATGAATAAAAATAAATTTAACTAAAATTCTTCTTTAATAAAATATCCATTATTTTGGTATTCCAATTTTTCTCTTTCTCCATTGGAATTCATGGACTTCCATTGTCATGGGAATTTCTCTTTTATCATAAAAATGAATTACTAGAAATTCCTCTTTTCTCCTAATTAACTATTTATGCATAAGCATTAAAAATTAAATTTTCCATGATTATGATGAGAATTATTCAATTAACCTAGGATGACTAATCCTAGAATATGGTTGGAAGTCCTCTTTTCATATTTTTTATGAAAATGATTTATGTGTTGATTTTCTAAAAAATTTGCATAGCTCCGCTACTATTACTGATAATTCTCAATAATTTTGAAAAGCATAAGGTTTAGTAATACAATATGATAGAATAACTATCATTTGGATCAATATCCAATTATGGACTTGATTCTCAAAAGTTTATCATAATTTAAGTAATATAAAAGCATTAAAAAGCCACTTCTTTGGCCTTTACTTTGACAAGCATAGAGTTTACTTTTAGACTTAAGAATTGCTCCTTGAGAAGCATTATTTGAATATAGAGTTGGTCATAGGAATGACCATTCTTTGGGGGAGAGAGAGATATGCTTTAAAAAAATATTTTTAATTAAGCATAAATGTAAACTTTATGTGATTTATCACTAAAATTAATTAGAGAGCTTCCTTTACATTGAAGAATTATTCAATTGAATACTTCTCAAGCTTGAGAGAGGTTGAGAATTGAAAAACATTTAGAAGAAGAAAAAAAATCATAAAGTCACACTTTACCTCTTGTTTTGCTTGATTCTTTAGTCTTAGGAGAGGCCCCCAACCAATCAATTGGTTTAGTATGTTGATGAAGACTCCAAAGAAGGTTGAAGATAGAGAGAAGCTCCAATCTCTCCAAATTGTAGAGGATAATAGAAAATATGCTTATTTTAGAGTAATATTGGCATGTCTAGTTTACAGATGAGAATACAAAAGAATGAGGGTCTATTTATAGGAGGTGAGGGAGGCCACTAACTGAGTCCAACTAAGTTCTAGAATTTTTCAGCTTCAGTTTGGCTAAATTTGGACAAGATTTGGATCAGTTTGGCTCCCTTTTTTATTTGGTTTGATCCAAGAGAGAGGAGAGATAAAAATATCTTAATATTTGTTAGTTTAAAACTCTTTCACATGTGTGAAATAGGCACCTCCTTGAAGCTCCCCCTTTCCTTACCAAGGTATCAAAAATGAATGATTACTCCAAAATATCTCATTTTTTTAGTAATATTTCATAATTTTTAACTAATAAATCTTGTACTCAATCAACTCTTCATCTTATGTGGGCATTTACTCATTTTTTGGGTATTTTCTTTTATTCATTGGATTTATCTCATCCCAATACTTGGATTAATCTTATTGGTCCATACGAACCTTAATTGGACCATAATCTAAAAATTTCAAAAAATCTTGACCCTTAGGCTAAGGTCTTTTAAATCTTTTTTAATTAATTTCAATTGCACCTTGGAAAAATTATTTTGATTTTTTGTTTGAGGGAAACATATTTTTGATATTTGTAGAATTTATATATCCAAAAATATCTCAATATTTAATTACCATTCTCTAGAAATTTTTATCTCACTAGGCAAAAATAAGGAAAAATAATATTTTCTTGTATTAAAAAATAGGAAATGATTACAAGGGATTGAAGTAGAGCCTATTCATTATTCAGGCTAAGGAGGAATCTTACATCCTCTCCCACATGAAAAACGCTAGATGTCCTCATCTCGCAAAGTGGGGGTAGTCTTTCGCTAACTCTTCTTCTTTCTCCCAAGTGGCGTCTTCTAGGGGGAAGAACTTCCACTTTACTAAAGATTCTCTGAGAACTCTGCTCCTGAGAATATTCTCCCAAATGTTAAGGATTTCCTCAGGTTGGAGTACCATTTGGCCTTGAGTCGGAGAAATCAGCACGTGACTCGGGCTGGGTACATACTTCTTAAGCAAACTGACATGGAATGCATTATGTACCTTGAGATGGGGAGGCAGAAGAAGTTTGTAGGCTAGATCGCCCACTTTCTTTATGACAGCATATGGCCCACAGTATTTGGGAGAGAGCTTCTTGTACTTCCCTAAGAATAAGAAACTTCTTTTTGGTCGTACTCGAATGAAGACCATATCCGATTCTTCAAACTCTCTCTCTGATCTCTTTTTATTTGCATATTGTTTTTGCCTATCTTGGACTGCCTTTATATCTTTACGGATTGATTGCATCTGATGGTCCATGTCATCAAACATTTGTCTGGACATTTCGACTCTGATCAATGGGTCAAACCAAGTCAACGGTGTAAGGCAATCTTGTCCATACAAAGCTTTGAACGGACTCATCCCAATGCTTCGATGATATGAAGCATTGTAAGCAAATTCGACCAGATGCAAATGGCTTAACCACTTCTTGGGTTCCCTATCGCCTCGCAGCATGACCGGAGGATATCTTCTATTACCTGATTCACTCTTTCAATCTGGCCATCTGTTTCGGGGTGATAGGCTATGTTGAGATCCAAGAAAGTTCCTACTGCTTTGAAGAATGCAGTCTAGAATTTCGATGTGAATTTGGGATCTTTATCACTTACTATCCTCCTGGGTAAGCCATGTAATCTGAAGATCTCTTTAAGGAAAACTCTGGCAACATCCACTGCAGTGTATGTTTCTTTCATTGGAATCAGATGGGCAACTCTGGTTAGTCTGTCAACTACCACAAAAATGGAGTTGTAACCTGATTGCACTGAAGGTAATCTAGTGACAAAGTCCATGCTGATACATTCCCACTTCATCTAAGGAATGTCTAGAGGCTGTAGTTTCTCTAGCATCTTGACTCTCTATGCCTTGACTCTCTGACACATTAAGCATTTTCGCACATGATCAAGTACATCCTTTTTGAGTCCTGGCTAGAAGAAGCTTTTCTTCACACAGACATATAGGTTTTTAAAAACCCTGGATGTCTAGCTATCAGGCTATCATGGGCTTCTCTCAGAATTCTTCCCTTTATTCCCTCATCATTGGGGATACATAGCCGATTATTATTAATAGGCCATTGCATGACCTTCCTGCATAAGAGCACCACCTAAGGCAAACCCACTGGCATCAGTAACTAACTCAAAGGGTTTGGTAAAATTTGGCAATTTAAGGACAAGGTTGGTTACTAAGGCTCTTTAGCTTGTCAAAGGCACTCTGACACATTGCAGTCCATTGAAAAAGTGTACTTTTCTTGAGAAGGTTAGTTAAAGGGGATGTTATCTGAGCATACCTAGGTATAAAGATCCTATACCATCCGGTTAATCCTAGGAATACGATACTTATTTTTAATTGTTAATTGATTCAATCCTCTGTAGTCAATACAGAGTCTTAACATTCCATCTTTCTTCTTTTAATTGTTAATTGATTCAATCCTCTGTAGTCAATACAGAGTCTTAACATTCCATCTTTCTTCTTTTAAAAGAGAATGGGCGCACCCTAAGGTGAGACACTGGGTCTGACGAATCCCTACTCTAACAATTGTCTTAACTGTTCCTTAAGTTCTATGGCTTTAGGAACTGGCATTTTGTATGCACGCTGGGCTACTGGCTGAGCTCCGGGGGTTAATTCGATCTCATGATCTACTTCACGAGAGAAGGCATCTTAGCCAGCTCTTTAGGAAACACATCTGCATACTCACTTAACCACTCTCATTCTTTAGCCTTGCATTTTATGTCTATTGGATTCATTTTAACGACATACACAGCTTGCCTTTGTAGTCAATATAGAGTCTTAACATTCCATCTTTCTTCTTTTAAAAGAGAACGGGCGCACCCCAAGGTGAGACATTGGGTCTGACGAATCCCTACTCTAACAGTTGTCTTAACTGTTCCTTAAGCTCTATGGCTTTAGGGACTGGCATTTTGTATGCACGCTGGGCTACTAGCTGAGCTCCAGGGGTTAATTCGATCTCATGATCTACTTCTTCACGAGAGAAGGCATCTCAGCCAGCTCTTTAGGAAACACATCAGCATACTCACTTAACCACTCTCGTTCTTTAGCCTTGCATTTTATGTCTATTGGATTCATTTTAACGACATACACAGCTTGCCTCTTTCTGAGCCCTTTTAATAATTTAGAAGCCTTTACTAATTGCAGCACTGGGGATCCAGAAATTCCAATTCCTTGAACTTTATTCCCATGAAGGTCTAGGAAAGAGATGGTTCCTTTGTGACAATGAATGTCACAAAGGAACCATCTCTTGAACTTTATTCCCGTGAAGGTCTAGGAAAGAGATGGTTCCTTTGTGACAATGAATCTCAGCCTGATTCTTTTGGAGCCAATCCATTCCAAGGATTCCATCCCAAGGGTAGGACTCTAAACTGGCACTTTGTTACATTCCCGTCTAGGCTAAACTGAATAAGGTCTGTCTCAAGGTGTGTGAAAAGAATCTTTCCACTGGCCAATTCCACTTGCATAGGTTTCCCTGATTTTTGATTTAGGACTAATTTACGCAGACATCCTAGGGAAATAAAAGAATGAGTACTGCCTGAATCAATCAAAAGCTTGAATTGCTTAGCCTAGTACTCTGCTGGAGTCTGGAGGACTGAGAATTGACGGTTATTCCCCTGATGCTCTATTGCTGCATAGATCTGTCCTTTATCTTCCTCCACTTCATCAACTATAGTGACAGCTCTAGCTGCTGCAGTCTGAGGTGGAACTCTCTCTCTTTGATTGTTCCAATTCTGGGGGGAGGGAGTTCGGAGATTGCTCATGAAGGCTGCAAGCTAAGCTAGCGCTCTTCTGGGGTTGCCTTGATTCTGGCGCGGGGGACCCTGATTGGACTGATACGAAGGAGTTTGTCTTTGAATTCTGGGACCCTGGCTTCCTTGGCCCACAGAAGGAGATGGGCAATCCTTGAGCTGGTTCCCGTCTCCACATTCTGGTTGGGACCTTGGTGTCTCTTTGGAGGTGGAAAAATGGAAGAACTTCCCGGTGTCTGAAATCTTTTGAAAGATGAGGCAGCTGGCTTTTGCGGGACTTTCACGATGAAAGCTTTGGTGAAGTCTTTTACCATTCTGACAGCTTCTGCCATGGACACTGGCTTGGCATTCTTGACCAGTGTGTCTAAGGGTTCGTTCATACCTCGAATGAACCTGGCCACCATGAGTTGCTCTTCATCTAGAGGTGGTGAATACTTGAGTAGAAGAGCGAATGCCTGCTGATATTCCTCGATGGTTTTGCTCCCCTAATTCAACTCTAAGAATTCATTCATTTTGGTTTCTAAAAACCCAGGGGGACAAAATCTCTTCCTCAAATAGGTTTTAAGGTCATTCTAGGATTGGGTTTTCCTGTGGGATCCCACTGTCCCCTCCGCGCACCGGATTCTCGATTGCTGGCAGAGCGGAAGCAGTTCCCTCTTGCACGGGCAGGGTTTCCCACTCGGAGCATCGCCCTTGAATGTCCGGGAACGAGACTAAGCTGGTGGTCATTCCGAAAACCAAAACCGAGAAATTTTCCATGCCTGGAAAACGGGGACGATTCCACTATTTTGAATTTCTTAATGATTTTTTCTAACGAGGTCAAGATATTGAACTAACCTTCATCTGAATAAACCAGATAGAAGGGAAACTATTACAAACTTAACTTGAAGGAATCAGCACTTTTTTCCTAATTGAATCAGGCATAGCCGTTGATCTATTCATTTGAGAAGTCTTCACGTTATTATTTAACTATTCGAGTTCTAAGCATATTCCTATTGATCAATTTTATTATTAAAACTCTACTGATTCCAACCCATTCGGCCCATGGGTTACCACTGGAATTGGTAGAACCAGACAAGTACTCACCCACCCATAATTGAATGCCTTTCTTAACTTTTGCTTTAGAATACAGATATGCACACACTCCTCTTTAAACTTTCATTTATAAAACAATCCATTGACAAACAATTATTGGTTAGATGTCATAACTCAAAATTTCCATTCAATCCTTGTTTCTGACAAAACAGTATCACTCTGGTCTCTCCGTTGAGACCAGCAGGTCAGCCAACAAGATCCAGTAATAGATTACAATAATTTTCTCATCATCATACATATATATATCTTTCACGACATACGCATGGGTGTCCTAAGCACCGCGAGCCCGTGCATCGCCTGGTCAGAACCCTCCAGGATCCTCCTTAGGTGTCCTGGCACTTCATTCAGGGAGGACCGCTTCGTCGGCCCTCGCCTATCGTACCAGAAGCACACCATTTTACACCATACCCAGGCTGGTCAACACTTGGGCGGGTTTTTGCCACGTGAGCCGTCCTTTTTTGAACACTCCCCACCAGTTGTTGCAACCGAACTTCCCTTAGAAAACACATATACCAAATGCTCCCTCCTGCATTCTGGCGTAAGACAGTCCTTTAAGAAAACAGGGTTTCTATGCAAGTTTTCAGTTTTGATTTTCTTTTGAATACAATGAGTATATCTTAATTCCATATCCCAAGACTTCTAGATCACAGGTCTGGATTCCCAAGCAGAATTCCTCGAATTTTGAATTCTTGATCCTCAGATCAAAATCAAAGGTCTCAACTTAGTTTCAGATTCGGTGGGTGATTTGAGTGTAGATTACTGAACTGGTCACATCGAATTTTCTTGAAACTCATGAAGGAGATACATCTTGGTCATAGTCTGATTCAGGGTTTGAGTCTGGAAAGGTTCTCCTTGAACTATCTTTCTCGAAGGGTAATATTTCAATTACTACTTTACTGAATTTCATGCATTTAGTATTTTGCTTAACTAAATTCAAAACTAGTCATGAATTCCTATGAGGAATAAATTAATCATTTATCTAAAATTCTGACTTCGATAGTTTTTCTAAATTTTCTCATTACCATCCTAGAGAATATGAAACGGTATAATTTTCCTTCACTGAGTATTTACTTATTCATTTTCCAATATTCATGGGATTTAAACATAGGATTAAAGAGAACTCTTATTTTCATATAAAAATTTTGTATGAATCTATTTATGAATAAAATCCAACTTCTATGAAAATAACACTTTTATATAAAAGAAAAATCCTTTTATGCATCTATTTATGCATAACAAAATCAATTTTGATGAAAGTAACACTTTTATAATAACAAAATTCTTTTATGCATCATTTTATGTATAAAAATCAATATTGGTGAAAGTAACACTTTTGCAATAAAAAAAATTCTTTTATGCATCATTTTATGGATAAAAATCAATATTGATGAAAGTAACACTTTTATAATTTTAAAAAAAATCTTTTATGCATCTATTTATGCATAAAAATTAATTTTGGTGAAAGTTACACTTTTGCAATAAAAAAAATCTTTTATGCATCATTTTATGCATAAAAATCAATATTAGTGAAAGTAACACTTTTGCAATTAAAAAAAATTCTTATATGCATCATTTTATGCATAAAAATCAATATTGATGAAAGTAACACTTTTATAATAAAAAAATATCCAATATACATCTTTCTATATATAGAATTTAAATCTGATGTAAATCACTCTTTTATAATAAAAATAATCAATATGCATCTTTCTATGCATAGAATTTAAATCTAATGAAAATCACTCTTTTATAATTAAAAATAATAATCAATATGCATCTTTCTATGCATAGAATTTAAATCTAATAAAAATCACTCTTTTATAATAATAAAAAATAATCAATATGCATCTTTCTATGTATAGAATTTAAATCTAATGAAAATCACTCTTTTATAATTAAAAAAATAATCAATATGCATCTTTCTATGTGCATAGAATTTAATTTTAATGAAAATAACACTTTTATAATAAAAATATTTCTACTATGCATTTTTCTATGCTGAGCCTTTTGAATAGATTATAATTGATTTCTAATGCACCTTCTGAAAATCTTTGTGAACTTCTGTTTTGGGGGAATTTATTTTAATAAGAAGAGATATTTTTCCATCCAAAAATATCTAAAATCTGAATAACCTCTCTCTAAAATATTCTCTCTCTCTAAGCCAAAATAGGTAGAAACAAGATCTTTTATATTTCTGAAGAGGGATTTGATTATAGGGGAAGATACTGGACATCTTGAGAGGCTAGGGAGGAATCTTACATTCTCTCCTACTTGAAAAATGCGAGATGTCCTCATCTCGCAAAAACTGGGAGTAATCTCGCAATAGTTCGGCTTCTTTCTCCTAGGTGGCATCTTCAAAAGAATAGAACTTCCATTTGACCAATAATTCTCTCAGAATTCTGTTCCTGAGAGCCTTTTCTTGAACATTAAGGATTTCTTCAGGTTGGAGTTCCATCTGCCCCCTTGGGTTGAAGAAGTTAAGATTTCATCATCAAGCACATGGTTCGGGCTTGGTATATACTTTTTAAGAAGGCTGACATGAAATACATTATGTACTTTGAGATGAGGAGGCAAAAGAAGCTTGTAGGCTAAGTCACCTACTTTCTTTGTAATGAGATATGGTCCACAATATCTGGGGGATAACTTTTTATACTTCCCAAGAGATAGAGAACTTCTTTTGGGGGATAACTTTTTATACTTCCCAAGAGACAGAGAACTTCTTTTGGGGCGTACTCGAATGAAGACCATATCTGCTTCTTTGAATTTTTTGTCTGACCTCTTCTTATCTGCATACTACTTCTGTCTATCTTGGGCAGCTTTTATATCTTTGCGAATTGGTTGCATCTGCTGCTCCATGTCATCAAGCATCTATCTGGACATCTTGACCCTAATCAATGGGTCGGACCAAGTTAATGGAGTTAAGCAATCTTGTCCATACAAAGCTTTGGAAGGGCTCATCCCAATACTTCTGTGATAAGAAGCATTGTAGGCAAACTCGACTAGGTGCAGATAGCTTAGCCACCTCTTGGGTTCCCTGCCACCACAGCATGATCAAAGTATATCTTCGATTACTTGGTTCGCCCTTTCAGTTTGACCATCGGTCTCGGGGTGGTAAGCTGTGCTGAGATCCAAGAAAGTTCCTACTGCTTTAAAAAATGCAGTCCAAAATCTTGACGTGAATTTGGGATCTTGATCACTTACTATTCTTCTCGGTAGGCCATGCAATTTGAAGATTTCTTTAAGGAACACTCTGGCCACATCCACTGCAGTGTAGGTTTCTTTTACTGGAATCAAATGGGCAACTTTGGTCAGTCTATTAACTACCACGAAGATGGAGTTGTAACCTGATTGCACTGAGGGTAATCCAGTAATAAAATCCATACTGATACATTCCCACTTCATCTGGGGGATGTCTAATGGATGTAACTTCCCAGGCATTTTTACTCTCTCGGTCTTGACTTTCTGATAGGTCAAACATTGACGTACATGATTAAGCACATCCTTTTTTAGACCAGGCCAAAAGAAGCTTTTCTTCACAGACATGTAGGTTTTGATGAAACCTGGATGTCTTGCAAATAAGGCTGTCATGGGCTTTATTCAGAATTTGACCCTTAGTTCCCTCATCATTGGGAATGCATAGTCTGCGATTATAATACATAATTCCATCATCCAGGCTGTACCCTTGAACTCGGTTCAACTCCTGTGGAGTTTTGCTTTCCTGCATAAGTAGGGTAGCAATAGGGCCAAAGAATCTATCCTACATGATCTTCTCACTTGCTTCAAGAATCAAAGGATTTGACACTACAATAATTGCAAGCAAGGAGGCTTTTCTGCTGAGGGCATCTGCTACCACATTTTCTTTGCCTAGGCGGTACTTGATTTCAAAATCAAATTCCTATAGGGTCTGCATCCACCTTCTTTGGCGCATGTTGAGATCCTTCTGAGTGAAGATCCACTTTAAGCTCTGATGATCTATCATCAAAGTGAATCTTTGACCCAGTAGTAGGTAATGTCTCCACAACTTCAGGGCATATACTACTGAAAGTAGTTCCTGGTCGTGGACAGCATAATTCCTCTCATGCGTTCTGAGTTTTCGGGACTCATAGGCCACTGCATGACCTTCTTGCATGAGTGCACCTCCTA
The DNA here is from genome assembly GCF_041138505.1 of Cibotium barometz. Classification (NCBI taxonomy): domain Eukaryota; kingdom Viridiplantae; phylum Streptophyta; class Polypodiopsida; order Cyatheales; family Cibotiaceae; genus Cibotium; species Cibotium barometz. Next base: position 20,186,449 of record NC_141084.1, read on the forward strand.
GGGCAAAACCACTGGCATCACTTACTACCTCAAAGGGTAGAGAGAAATCTGGCAGCTTCAGAATGGGATTGGTTACCAAGGCAGTCTTCAGCTTATCAAAAGCACTCTGGCACCTGACAGACCATCGAAACGGGGCATTCTTCTTGAGAAGATTAGTCATGGGGGAAGCTATGAGAGAATACTTTGGTATAAAAAATCTATACCAACCAGTCAGTCCCAAGAATCCTCTGACTTCTTTCACTGTCTTTCGTTCAGGCCAATGTATGACTGCTTGGACTTTAGTGGAATCTAGGGAAATTCCATCTTTAGATACCAAAAAGCCCAAGTATTCAACATGGTCGGCAGAGAAAGTGCATTCTCTTTTTTGCAAAGAGTTGGTGCTTCCTTAGAATCTCAAGAATTTTCCTGACATGAGCTTCATCGTCAGCTTCATTCTTTGAGTAAATCAAAATATCATCAAAGAAAACAAGAACAAAATCATCCAAGTATTCTGTGAGAATGTCCTGCATTAATCGATTGAATGTAGCTGGGGCATTTGTCAATCCAAACGGCATGACAATGAATTCATAATGCCCATACCGAGTATTGATGGCTGTCTTAGGGATATCTTGCTCATTAATCCTAATTTGATAATACCCTGATTTGAGATCTATCTTTGTGAGTGAAGATCTGGGCTCCACTTAGCCTGTCTAGAAGCTCATCAATTCTAGGGATAGGATACTTATTCTTAACTATGAGTTGATTGAGACCTCTGTAGTCCACACAGAGTCTTAGTGTTCCATCTTTCTTTTTTTGAAAGAGAACTGGCGCACCCCAAGGTGAAACACTGGGTCTTACAAACCCTTGTTCTAACAGCTGTCTAAGCTGTTCCTTGAGTTTGATGGCTTCAAGAACTGGTATTTTGTACGTGTGCAGGGCTACTGGCTGAGCTCCGGGGGTCAATTCTATCACATGATCTACTTCCCGAATTGGAGGCATCTCTGTTAATTTTGCTGGGAATAAATCATCATAATCACTTAACCATTCAGGTTCTTTAGCTTTTAACTTTGAGCCTACTGGATTCATTTTGACAACATAAATGAGCTGCTTCTTTCTAAGTCCTTTTAGTAACTTAGAAGCCTCCTGAAATTCTGGTTTCTTGAACTTTATTTTTGTGGAGGTCATGGAAGGAAATGGTTCCATTATGACAGTGAATGTCAGCTTGATTTTTATGGAGCCAATCCATTCCAAGGATCCCGTCGAAAACTCCCAAAGGTATAACTCTAAATTGACAGTCAGTTAAATTTCCATCTAGATTGAACTGAATACGATCTGTCTCAAGGTGAGTGAAAAGAATTTTTCCACTTGCCAATTCAATCCCTGATTTTTGATCTAAGACTAGCTTATGCAAGCATCCAGGGGAAATGAAAGAATGAGTACTGCCTGAATCAGTCAAAAGCTTAAAAGGCTTACCCTGATACTCAGCTGGAGTATGGATGACAGAGAATTGACGGTTTGGCCCTTGGTTTTCAATTGCTGCATAAATCTGTCCTCTTTCTTCTTCCACTACTTCTGCTATTGTGACTACTCTGGCTGCTGCAGTCTGAGGCAGAACTCTTTCTCTTTGGTTGCCCCAATTATGGGAAGGAGTTCTGAGGCTACTTTGGATAGAGGCAGACGGCTGAGCTGGAGTTCTCTTGGGATTTCCCTGATTTGGGCGAGATGGGACTGATAGGAAGGGGCTGGTCTCTGCACTCTCGTCGGTCCTTGACTTCCCTGTCCCCTTGACATGGCAGGAGTCGAGCAGTCTTTCAGCAGACAGCTGGTGACCAAAACCCTGGCATCCAAAACACTGGTTCTCACTTCTGAGCTCATCCCTTTGAATCCTTGAAAGAGGTGGGGCTCCTGAGAAAGTGTTCTATGGGAAGGGTCTTCCTTCACTTCTGAATCTCCCAGTATCTTGATTTTGAATTGGGCCTTGCTACCTCTTTGGAGGAGGAAAGTTTGAAGTACTTCTCCCGAGGTTTGGAATCTTTTAAAGTTAGAGGGTGCAGGCTTTGGCGGGACCTTAACAACAAAGGCTTTGGCAAAGTCTTTTTTTGCCATTCTTACTGCTTCGGCCATTGAGACAGGTTTGGCATTCTTTACTAAGGTATCCAATGGCTCGTTCATTCCTCGAATGAATCTGGCCACTAGCTGCTCTTCATCCAATTACGGGGAATATTTGAGGAGAAGGGCAAAAGCTTGATGGTACTCTTCAATTGTCTGGCTATCCTGCTTTAGTTCCAAGAACTCATTCATTTTAGTTTCAAGGAAGCTCGGAGGACAAAACCATTTTCTGAGGTAAGCTTTAAAATCGGTCCAGGTCTGGGTATTTTGATCGAGACGGTTAGTCTCGCAGTGATTCCTCCAAGTGACCCTGGCCGTTTCCACAATCTTTAACTTGGCGAGAGCCATCTTGCTTCTCTCATTGTAGCCAGTTACATCAAAGTATTCCTCCATTGCCTCAATCCACTTTTCCACTACTTCACCTAACTGCTCCCCTTCACCCTTGAAAAGGGACCATGTTGGGATCTGTGCAGGGCTTTTCGAATATCCGGATCTAACTCTTCGTCAGGATCCAGTTGCCTTGCACGGGCCGCATGTCTCATGAATGATAAAATGAGATTTTTGTCAACTTAACTTTGACAACAAATTTATGATTATTTAATTTTTATGATTTATTCTTTAAACAGATAATTATTTCATCATACATCATGAAACATGATTTACTTTGATAATTTTATTAACCAGATTCACAATCATAAAATTAATTTAGAATTTTTTTGTAAAACATCATTTATTATCAAAATTTTTTGATATATACATAGAGTATCATTTATTATCAAAACATCATTTATTATCAAATTTTTTTGATATATACATAGAGCATCATTTATTATCAAAACATCATTTATTATCAAATTTTTTTGATATATACATAGAGCATCATGGCTCCCAAAATCAATGTCAATCGTATACGCATAAAGAAGCAAAACTGCGAAGGAGACATGCCATGGTACACATGATTCATTACAAAAAGAGGTGCTGTAATTCTACTTCTAGGGATGAAGTGGCTAAGAAGCCTAAAAACTCGGCATGAAATTCTGAAGTTCTTGGGTGAATGATCAAAGAGTTGTACATGCTGAACAAGCCCTAGCCTTATCAGAATACGGGCTAAGGAAATATTTTGCCTGAGCCTCTGACGCTGATGACTGGTACTGACATTAATACATCATCCTCCACAGAACCACATATACCGACATCGTTCAAGAGGATCAGGAAAGTGAAGACTCTCAAAATGATGTGCGAGTCTCACTCTGCTTACGCGGGTCGTAGCTCGAATGCAAAGGCTATCATATCCTGACTCTGGGAGAGTTCAGGAATGCCAAATAGATTCGAGGTATCCATCTATAAATTTCCAATTCAATTTATGAGTTTTCAATTTTTGAAGTTCATTCAACATAAATTTAACAAGCGAAAACATTATTTCCCAGATTTACTTTAAAATTTTAAGCAATTTTTGTTGTTGTTACGTAAATTTACAACAGCGCTCTGATACCAAATTGTGGGATCCCACTGCCTCCTCCACGCACCGGCGGATTCCGCGATTGCTGGGCAGCGGAAGCAGCTCCCTCTTGCGCAAGCAGGGTTTCCCACTCGAGGCCTCGCCCTCGAATGTCCGGGGCATAAGACTAAGCTGGTGGTCATTCTGAAAACCGAAACCGGGAAAATTTTCCATGCCCTGAAAACGGGGATGATTCCACCATTTTAAATTTCTTAATAACGAATTTTTCTAATGAGGTCAAGATACTGAACTAACCTTCATCTGAATAAACTAGATAGAAGGGAAACTATTACAGACTTAACTTGAAGGAATCAACGATTTTTTCCTAATAGAATCAGGCACAGCCATTGATCTATTCATTTAAGAAGTCTTCAGGTTATTATTTAACTATTCGAGTTCTAAGCGTATTCCTATTGATCAATTTTATTATCCGGCCCATGGGTTAGCCACCGCCCAATCACTGGAATTGGTAGAACCAGACAAGTACTCACCCACCCATAATTGAATGCCTTCTTAACTTTTGCTTTAGAATACAGATACACACACACTCCTCTTTAAACTTTAATTTATAAAATAATCCATTGACAAACAATTATTGGTTACAGATGTCATAACTCAAAATTTCCATTCAATCCTTGTTTCTCACAAAACAGTATCACTCTGGACTCTCCGTTGAGACTAGCAGGTCAGCCAACGAGATCCAGTAATTTAACAGATTATAATAATTTTCTCGTCATCATACATATATATATCTTCCACGACATACGCATGGGTGTCCTAAGCACTGTGAGCCCGTGCATTTCCTGGTTAGAACCCTCCAGGATCCTCCTTAGGTGTCCTGGCACTTCACTCAAGGACCGCTTCATCGGCCCTCGCCCATCGTATCGAAAGCACACCATTTTACACCATACCCAGGCTGGTCAACACCTAGGCAAGTTTTTTCCGCGTGAGCCGTCCTTTTTTGAACACTCCCCCACCAGCTATTGCAACCAAACTTCCCTTAGAAAACACATATACCAAATGCTCCCTCCAGCATTTTGGCGTAAGAAGATAGTCCTTTAAGAAAACAGGGTTTCTATGCAAGTTTTTAGTTTTGATTTTCTTTTGAATACAATGAGTATATCTTAATTCCGTATCCCAAGACTTCTAGATCACAGGTCTGGATTCCCAAGAAGAATTCCTCGAATTTTGAATTCTTGATCCTCAAATCAAAATCAAAGGTCTCAACTTAGTTTCAGATTCGGTGGGTGATTTAAGTGTAGATTACTGAACTGGTCACATCGTCTTTTCTTGAAACTCACGAAGGAGTTACGTCTTGGTCATAGTCCGATTCAGGGTTTGAGTCTGGAAAGGTTCTCCTTGAACTATCTTTCTCAAAAGGGTAATATTTCAATTACTACTTTACTGAATTTCATGCATTGAGTATTTTGCTTAATTGAAAGTAACACTTTTATAATAATAAAAATTATGCGTAAAAATTAATTTTGGTGAAAGTAACACTTTTATAATAATAAAAAATCTTTTATGCATAAAAATCAATATTGGTGAAAGTAACACTTTTGCAATAAAAAAATTCTTTTATGCATCATTTTATGCATAAAAATCAATATTGATGAAAGTAACACTTTTATAATTAAAAAAATAATCCAATATACATCTTTCTATGTATAGAATTTAAATCTAATGTAAATCACTCTTTTATAATAAAAATAATCAATATGCATCTTTCTATGCATAGAATTTAAATCTAATGAAAATCACTCTTTTATAATTAATAATAATAATCAATATGCATCTTTCTATGCATAGAATTTAAATCTAATGAAAATCACTCTTTTATAATTAATAATAATAATCAATATGCATCTTTCTATGCATAGAATTTAAATCTAATGAAAATCACTCTTTTATAATAATAAAAAATAATCAATATGCATCTTTCTATGCATAGAATTTAAATCTAATGAAAATCACTCTTTTATAATTAAAAAATAATCAATATGCATCTTTATATGCATAGAATTTAATTTTAATGGAAATAACACTTTTATAATACAAATATTTCTACTATGCATTTTTCTATGCCTAGAATGAAAATAACACTTTTAGAATACACAAATGATGGGGATTACTCTTTTCGAATAGAAAAAGATAAAACGTATTTCACAAAATTTAAGAAAAATTTACCATAACCTCCTTTGTATGGCTGACCATTTTTCAATTTTTCCTAACCTTAAATTACTTAAAATTTTTCCCCAAATAGTTTAAAGCATTCTAAACTAATCAAATTCCACTTTAAAAGAGAAACAATATGAAAAGTTTAATTCTAACAATTTGATTACTTAACTAGGATAAAGAAAGGCTGAATTTAAGAATGAAGAGAGGGGAAAAGCCTTTCCAACAAGGCATAGCATCATTTTATCATTTTTGAAGATAACAAAATTTAGAAAACCATTAAAAGAATAAAGAAAAAGTAGGATTTCTAACTTACATGAATTTCTGGGAGCTTTCCTTTGGCTTGATGGTTTGAGGGATCTACTCTTGTTTGCAATAAGAGTGGCCACCAATTCTTTAGAAGAGGGAATGGTCAAAAACTAATGAATTATTAATAAATTCACAGTTTTTGGCTCTGGGGAGGAGTAGAGTAACAGTGCATAAAATACTATTAAGATTCAATAAAGGGAGAGGCTTCTATTTATAGGAAAAAGTTAACCAAGCAAACTGATTCTAAAATTTTCCAGATCAGTTTGGTCAATTTTTGACCATTTTTGGGTCAGTTTAGCTTACTTTTTGAAACTAGACTTAAATTAGGAGAGAACAGAGATAAAATATCTCAATTTTTGGGAATTTAAAACTCCACCACACATGTGAAATAGGCGCCTCCTTCATGAGAGGGAATCCCCACTCTGAGGTGTCAAAATTTTATTTTTTTAGTATTTCCTTTGGTCCTTAGTCCACTCTTCATCTTATGTGAGTATTTACTCATTTTTGGGGGGATTTTCTTTATTTCTTCTATTTATCTCCTCCACGCATTTGGATGAATCTGATTGGCCCCTCAAAACCTTAATTTAAAATTTTCAAAAAATCTGGACCCCTCGGATAAGGCCTTTTGAACAGATTATAATTGATTTCTAATGCACCTTCTGAAAATCTTTTTGAACTTCTATTTCAGGGGAATTTATTTTAATAAGAAGAGATATTTTTCCATCCAAAAATATCTAAAATCTGAATAACCTCTCTCTAAAACTTTTTCTCTCTCTAAGATAGAAACAAGATCTTTTATATTTCTGAAGAGGGATTTGATTACAGGGAAAGATACTGGACATCTTGAGAGGCTGGGGAGGAACCTTACAATTCATGTCTAGATGGTTGGTGTCACAATGGTTCCTCCATGCTACCCTGGCTATTTCCATAATTTTGGGCCTGGCAAGAGCCATTTTGCTCCGCTCATTGTAGCCTGTGACATCAAAATACTCTTCCATAGCTTCCACCCATTTCTCCACATTCTCGCCCAGGTTCTCCCCTTCTCCTTTGAAGGGTCCTGGCTGAGTTCTGTGAAGAGCCTTGCAAACGTTGGGGTCAAGCTCTTCATCTTCAAAGAGAGGGTCTGGCTGACGACCATGGTTTCCTTGCCTCATGATTCTGCCAAAAATGATATATTATTAAATTTTTATTTTGATATTGTCCACACGATCCTAAGACTTAAGAGGTTTGAAAAAATAATTTCTTAAACAAGATGATCCGGTAACAGATTTTGCTTTATCAGTTTGTCCCATAAACAATCACTTATACAACATGGAATTTTTCTCCACAAAACATTTCTTTGTTTATATAAAAGTTGCAATATGTAAATAGAGTAGCTCGGCTCTAGAAGTCAAAATCTCCTCGGGAGACACATAAGACGACGGTACTGGGCTATACACATGCCCTGACATAAATGTTCCCTTACTGCCAAGGGAGCTACTATCTTCTCCTTAGGAATAAAGCAACTAAGGAGTCTGTAGAATTGGCAGGAAAGTCTAAAATTTTGAGGCCTGGAGTGATATAAAATGACACCATGTATCACTTTCAGCTTCATCAGAATCATGGATAATGAGAGATTCTGCCTCAGCATTGCACGCTGGTTGCAAGAGGCGTGGACATACTGCCCTGCAAACCACTTGTGATGCCGTCTCTCCACTGGGTCAGGAAAATATAGATCCTCGAAATGGTGTGCGAGGCTGACTTGCCTCGTTGTTTGAGTTGTAGCGGAAGAGATGAGATGCTCGAAGGCGAACGCAGTCATGTCTTGTGTCTGGGTGAGGTTGAGAACACCAGATAAGTGTGGAACTTCCATCTATAAAAACAATTTCTTTGATTAAAAATTCTTCATTAATGAAGCTCACAGAATGAAAATACAATATGTAAATGCTTTTTTGAGTTCTTATTTATCAATTTCTGATAAGAATTTGTTTGTCCTTATTAGCCTTCAACAAGGCTCTGATACCAGTTATGAGATCCCCCCTCCGGGGTTCCGACGGGCGGAAGCAGCGTCGGCCTCCCGTGTGGGGCGGGGATCCACACTCGCGGCCTCGCCCCACGGATGTCCGGACGAGAGGCTAGCCCGGCGGTTCCTCCAAAACCGAGCCCGGAAAAACTCCCCTCGCCCGGAAGGCACGGGCGATTTTGCCATGGGAAAATCTTCTAACGGGGGAATTACTCTAACAAGTGAAAGTCTTAACTAGTTAAACTGATCTGGCCGAACCTGACGTCACATGGTCAGATCAAGAAGAGACCTGCACACTTGATCCATGGAATCACCACTTTTTTCCTCCTTTAACGAGGCACAGTGCCGCTGATCCCCTCCCACAGAACAAGGTCTTCCCAAGACTTAATCTAACTAATCGCATCTAGTTGTTTCTCAAGAATCGTGTGATCCAGCCTAACCGGCCCATGGGTTGCCGACCACTATATTGGTGGGATTCCTTTATAAAGATTTGGTTGTGTTTTGCCCGGTTACCGAGGAAAAGAGTTCCCAGGCCCCCTAGTCGGTGATTCATGCAAAAATTAAGGTAGGCATACCATGTACACACCCAACCATTTATAATAGATTCGGATGGCTTTAAAACAATCCTTCAATAGAAATCATAATATTACTGATCATCATCCTCCAAAATTCAGAGTCCTTTGTATTACAAAATATGTCCTTTGGACTCTCCAGCTGGCCAACCAACGAGATCCAGTATCCCAAAATTTGATTCCCAAAATATTTCTCTTTAGTCCATCAGAATCTTCCTCTATGCACGCATGGGTGTCCTAGCAACCGCGAGCCCGCAAATCGCTCAGTCAGAACCCTACAGGATCCTCCTTAGGTGTCCTAGCACTTCACTCAAGGACCGCTTCGTCGGTCCTCACCCATCATACCCAAAGCACACCATTTTAACCGTATCGAGGCTGGTCAAGACCTCGGCAGGCTTTGCCACGAGTGACATCCCTTGACGACTCCCCGCCAGCTGTTCCCATAAACCTCCTCTTAGTAAAACACATGCCAAATGCTTCCTCCAGCATTCTAGCGTAAAACAATCCTTTAAATGAAAAACAGAGGTTCCAATGCAAGCAAAATTCCCAGTTTAAGATTGGTTCCACAAAATCCCTTTTTCCATAATTCACAATTTCATAATGAGGATCTTTGATCTCTCATCAAGGTAATCTACCCATCATTTTGTCTGATTGTCCAACTAGATTCTTGGTGGTGAGTTTGGTCAAAGGAAAACTAGTTTAGTTCAACGGTAGTCTATTATTTGTATTTAGGAACTGGAATTGGTCACGAAGTTTTTGCTTGATTCAGATCGAGAGATGGACAAGTAGGTTTACTGTCCGTCCCTCTTCTAGTCCAAACCAAATTAATTCGGTTTAGTTCTAACAAGGATTCCCTTCATATAAACATCTAATTTTTGGGTAAATACTAATTTAGTTATTTTACAAATTAAAATATCTAAAGATATTCTTTCAGCCACATAATTTCTCAACCTTAATTCCTTAGGTAGAATTATGGTGAAAATTCACCTTTTGATACTAAAAATTAATTCAAATCCTTCTTTTCTTAAATATCATAAAAAAATTTCTTTTGACTAAATACCAATATCTATTGTTTTAAATAAACTTGAAATCCTTCTTTTTCTTATTTAATGAGTGCAATCCAATTATCATGGGAATTCCTCTTTTATCATAAATTAAATCTATCTAAAATTCTTCTTAAAAATTGCATAAAAATATCCATTAATTTCATTATTCTATAAATTCTAATTTTCTCATTTAAATCATTGAATTCCAAATATGGTGGGAATTCCTCTTTCATCATTAAATTTATTTATGCATAAAAAATAAATTTAACTAAATTTTCTCTTAAAAATTAAATAAAAATCTCCATTAATTTCATTATACTAGAAATTCCACTTTTCTCATTTAAATGATTGAATTCCAAATATGGTGGGAATTCCTCTTTCATCATTAAATTTATTTATGCATAAAAATAAATTTAACTAAAATTCTTCTTTAATAAAATATCCATTATTTTGGTATTCTAATTTTTCTCTTTCTCCATTGGAATACATGGACTTCCATTGTCATGGGAATTTCTTTTTTATCATACAAATGAATTACTAGAAATTCTTTTCCCCTAATTAACTATTTATGCATAAGCATTAAAAATTAAATTTTCCATGGTTATGATGAGAATTATTCAATTAACCTAGGATGACTAATCCTAGAATATGGTAGGAAGTCCTCTTTTCATATTATGTATGAAAATGATTTATGTGTTGATTTTCTAAAACTTTTGCCATAGCACTGATAATTCTCAATAATTTTGAAAAGCATAAGGTTTAGTAATACAATATGATAGAATAACTATCATTTGGATCAATATCCAATTATGGACTTGATTCCTAAGTTTATCATAATTTAAGTAATATAAAAGCATTAAAAAGCCACTTCTTTGGCCTCTAATTTGACAAGCATAGAGTTTACTTTTAGAATTAAGAATTGCTCCTTGAGAACCATCATTTTAATATAGAATTGGTCATAGGAATGACCATTCTTTGGGGGAGAGAGAGATATGCTTTAAAAAAACATTTTTAATTAACTGCATAAATATAAACTTTATGTGATTTATCACTAAAATTCATTAGAGAGATTCATTTACATTGAAGAATCATTCAATTGAATACTTCTCAAGCTTGAGAGGGGTTGAGAAGTGAAAAACATTTAGAAGAAGAAAAAAAATCATAAAGTCACACTTTACCTCTTGTTTTCCTTGACTCTTAGTCTTAGGAGAGGTCCAGAACCAATCAATTGGTTTAGTATGTCAATGAAGACTCCAAAGAAGGTTGAAGAGAGAGAGAAGCTCCAATCTCTCCAAATTGTAGAGGATTTTTAGAGGATAATAGAAAATATGTTTATTTTAGAGTAATATTGGCATGGTCTAGTTCACAGATGAGAATACAAAAGAATGAGGGTCTATTTATAGGTGAGGGAGGCCACTAACTGAGTCCAACTAAGTTCTAGAATTTTCCAGCTTCATTTTGGCTGAATTTGGACAAGATTTGGATCAGTTTGGCTCCCTTTTTTATTTTATTTTATTCACCAGCAGAGAGGAGAGATAAAAATATCTTAATATTTTTGAGTTTAAAACTCCTTCACATGTGTGAAATAGGCTCCCCCTTTCCTTACCAAGGTGAGGGTCTATTTATAGGTGAGGGAGGCCACTAACTGAGTCCAACTAAGTTCTAGAATTTTCCAGCTTCATTTTGGCTGAGTTTTGGACAAGATTTGGATCAGTTTGGCTCCCTTTTTTATTTGTTTGATCCAAGAGAGAGGAGAGATAAAAATATCTTAATATTTTTTAGTTTAAAACTCATTCACATGTGTGAAATAGGCTCCTCCTTTCCTTACCAAGGTGTCAAAAATGAATGATTACTCCAAAATATCTCATTTTTTAGTAATATTTTATAATTTTTGGATATTTTCTTTTATTCATTGGATTTATCTCATCCCAACACTTGGATTAATCTTATTGGTCCATAGGAACCTTAATTGGACCATAATCCAAAAATTTCAGAAAATCTTTACCCTTAGGCTAAGGTCTTTTAAATCATTTTTAATTAATTCCAATTGCACCTTGGAAAATTTATTTTGATTTTTTGTTTCAGGGAAACATATTTTTGATATTTGTAGAATTTATATATCCAAAAATATCTCAATATTGAATTACCACTCTCTAGAAATTTTCATCTCACTAGGCAAAAACAAGGAAAAATAATATTTTCTTGTATTCAGAAACAGGAAATGATTACAGGGGATTGAATTAGAGCCTATTTATTATTAAGGCTGAGGAGGAATCTTACATCCTCTCCCACATCAAAAATGCGAGATGTCCTCATCTCGCAAAGTGGGGGTAGTCTTTCGCCAACTCTTCTCCTTTCTCCCAAGTGGCGTCTTCTAGAGGGAAGAACTTCCACTTCACTAAAGATTCTCTGAGGACTCTGCTCCTGAGAATATTCTCCCAAATGTCAAGGATTTCCTCAGGTTGGAGTACCATCTGACCTTGAGTCGGAGAAATCAATTGTTCATCATCAAGCACGTGACTTGGGCTAGGTACATACTTCTTAAGCAAACTGACATGGAATACATTATGTACCTTGAGATGGGGAGGCAGAAGAAGTTTGTAGGCTAGATCGCCCACTTTCTTTATGATAGCATATGGCCCATAGTATCTGGGAGAGAGCTTCTTGTACTTCCCTCCTAAGGATAAGAAACTTCTTTTTGGTCGTACTCGAATGAAGACCATATCCGACACGGATTTGAGATCTATCTTTGTAAACATTTGGGTCCCACTTAACCGATCTAGAAGTTCATCAATCCTAGGAATAGGATACTTATTTTTAATTGTTAATTGATTCAATCCTCTATAGTCAATACAACAGAGTCTTAACGTTCCATCTTTCTTCTTTTAAAAGAGAACCGGCGCATGCCAAGGTGAGACACTGGGTCTGACGAATCCCTGCTCTAACAATTGTCTTAACTATTCCTTAAGTTCTATGGCTTTAGGGATTGGCATTTTGTATGCACGCTGGGCTACTGGTGGCTAAGCTCCAAGGGTTAATTCAATCTCATGATCTACTTCACGAGACGAAGGCATCTCAGTCAGCTCTTCAGGAAACACATCTACATACTCAACCACTATGGTTCTTTAGCCTTGCATTTTATGTCTACTGGATTCATTTTAATGACATACATAGCTTGCCTCTTTCTGAGCCCTTTTAATAATTTAGAAGCCTTGACTAATTGCAGCACTAGGGATCCGAAAATTCCAATTCCTTGAACTTTATTCTCGTGAAGGTCTAGGAAAGAGATGGTTCCTTTGTGACAATGAATGTCAGCCTGATTCTTTTGGAGCCAATCCATTCCAAGGATTCCATCATAGATTCCCAAGGGTAGGACTTTGAACTGGCACTTTGTTACATTCCCGTCTAGGCTAAACTGAATAAGGTCTATCTCAAGGTTTGTGAAAAGAATCTTTCCACTGTGGCCAATTCCACTTGCATAGGTTTCGTTGATTTTTGATTTAGGACTAATTTACGTAGACATCCTAGGGAAATAAAAGAATGAGTACTACCTGAATCAATCAAAAGCTTGAATTGCTTACCCTGGTACTCTACTAGAGTCTAGAGGACTGAGAATTGATGGTTATTCCCCTGATGCTCTATTGCTGCATAGATCTGTCCTTTATCTTCCTCCACTTCATCAACTATAGTGACAGCTCTAGCTGCTGCAGTCTGAGGTGGAACTATCTCTCTTTGATTGTTCCATTTCTGGGAGGGAGTTTGGAGACTGCTTTGCATGGAGGCTGCAAGAGCTGAGCTAGCGCTCTTCTGGGGTTGCCTTGATTCTGGCACGGGGGACCCTGATTGGTCTGATACGAAGGAGTTTGTCTTTGAATTCTGGGACCCTGGCTTCCTTGGCCCACAGAAGGAGACGGGCAATCCTTGAGCTAGTGCCCAAATCCCTGATATCCAAAGCATCTTTACTCGCTTTGAATCTCTTCCCTTTGCATTCTTGAGAGAGCCAGAGTTCTTGAGAATGTACTTCGAGAGGGAAATGTCTTCCTTCATTCCTGAAGCTTCCTGTCTCCACATTCTAGTTGGGACCTTGGTGTCTCTTTGGAGGCGAAAAAATGGAAGAACTTCCCGGTGTCTGAAATCTTTTGAAGGATGAGGGAGCTGGCTTTGGCGGGACTTTTCATGATGAAGGCTTTGGCAAAGTCCTTCACCATTCTGACAGCTTCTGCAATGGACACTGGCTTGGCATTCTTGACCAGTGTGTCTAAGGGTTCGTTCATACCCCGAATGAACCTCGCCATGAGTTGCTCTTCATATAGAGGTGGTGAATACTTTAGTAGAAGAGCGAATGCATGGTGATATTCCTCTTCATATAGAGGTGGTGAATAGTTTAGTAGAAGAGCGAATGCCTGGTGATATTCCTCGATGGTTTTGCTCCCCTGATTTAGCTCTAAGAATTCATTCATTTTGGTTTCTAAAAACCCAGGGGGACAAAATCTCTTCCTCAAATAGGTTTTAAGGTCATTCCAAGACTGGGTATTCCTGTCTAGATGGTTGGTGTCACAATGGTTCCTCCATGCTACCCTGTCTGTTTCCTTTTCAGCCTGGCAAGAGCCATTTTCCTCTGCTCATTGTAGCTTGTGACATCAAAATACTATTCCATAGCTTCCACCCATTTCTCCATAGCCTCGCCCAGGTTCTCCTCTTCTCCTTTGAAGGGTCCTGGTGGCTGAGTTCTGTGAAGAGACTTGCGAACGTCGGGGTCAAGCTCTTCATCTTCAGAGAGAGAGTCTGGCTGATGGTTTGGCCACAGTTTCCTCGCCTCATGATTCTGTTAAAAATGATATATTATTAAATTTTTTATTTTGATATCGTCCACGAGATCCTAAGACTTAAGAGGTTCGAAAAAATAATTTCTTAAACAAGATGAATGATCTTATTGGAGATCTATGACATATGTCCGGTAACAGATTTTGCTTTATCAGTTTGTCCATAAACAATCACTTATACATGGAATTTTTCTCCATAAAACATTTCTTTATTTATATAAAAGTTGCAATATGTACATAGAGCAGCTCCGCTCCAGAAGTCAAAATCTCCTCGGGAGATGCGTAAGACTACGGTATTGGGCTATACACATGCCCTGATACAAATGTCCCCTTACTGCCAAGGGAACTACTATCTTCTCCTTAGGAATAAAGCAACTAAGGAGTCTGTAGAATTGGCAGGAAAGTCTGAAATTTTGAGGCCTGGAGTGATATAAAATGACACCATGTATCACTTTCACCTTCATCAGAATCATGGCCAATGAGAGATTCTGCCTCAACATCGCACGTTGGTCGCAAGACTCTGGACATACTACCTCAGCTGTAGCTTCATCAGAATCATGGCCAATGAGGGATTCTGCCTCAGCATCGCACGTTGGTCGCAAGAGGCGTGGACATACTGCCCTACAAACCACTTGTGCTGCCGTCTCTCCGCTGGGTCAGGAAAATATAGATCCTCGAAATGGCGTGCGAGTCTGACTCGACTCGTTCGAGTTGTAGCAGCGGAAGAGATGAGATGCTCGAAGGTGAACACAGTCATGTCGTGACTTGGTGAGGTTGGGAGGAACACCAGATAAGTGTTGATCTTCCATCTATAAAAATAATTTCTTTGATTAAAAATTCTTCATTAATGAAGCTCACGGAATGAAAATACAATATGTAAATGCTTTTTCTGAGTTCTTATTATCAATTTTTGATAAGCGGAAATATAGATCCTCGAAATGGCGTGCGAGAGACTCGACTCGTTCGAGTTGTAGCAGCGGAAGAGATGAGATGCTCGAAGGTGAACGCAGTCATGTCGTGACTAGGTGAGGTCGGGAGGAACACCAGATAAGTGTTGATCTTCCATCTATAAAAATAATTTCTTTGATTAAAAATTCTTCATTAATGAACCTCACGGAATGAAAATACAATATGTAAATGCTTTTTCTGAGTTCTTCTTATCAATTTTTGATAAGCGACGGAAGCTGCGTCGGCCTCCCGCGCGGGGTGGGGATCCACACTCAAGGCCTCACTCGCCGCGGATGTCCGGACGAGAGGCTAGCCTGGCGGTTCCTCCGAAACCGAGCCCGGAAAAACTCCCCTCACCCAGAAGGCACAGGTGATTTTGCCATGGGAAAATCTTCTAAAACAGGGGAATTACTCTAACGAGTGAAAGTCTTAACTAGTTAAATTGATCTGGCCGAACCTGAAGTCACAAGGTCAGATCAAGAAGAGACTTGCACTTGATCCATGGAATCACCACTTTTTTCCTCCTTTAATGAGGCACAGCCCGCTGATCCCCTCCCACAGAACAAGGTCTTCCCAAGACTTAATGTAACTATTGTAACTAATCGCATCTAGTTGTTTCTCACGAATCCTCCGATCCAGCCTAACCCCAACTGGCCCATGGGTTAGCCAACCACCCGAACACTATATTGGTGGGATTCCTTTATAAAGATTTGGTTGTGTTTTGCCCGGGTACCAAGGAAAAGAGTTCCCAGACCCCCTAGCTGGTGATTCATGCAAAAATTAAGGTAGGCATACCATGTACACACCCAATATGAAATTGCCATTCATGACAGATTTGGCTAACAGATTCGGCTGGCTTTAAAACAATCCTTCAATAGAAATCATAATATTACTGATCATCATCCTCCAAAATTAAGAGTCCTTTGTATTACAAAATATGTCCTCTGGACTCTCCGTTGAAGACCAACTGGCCAACCAACGAGATCCAGTATCCCAAAATTTGATTCCCAAAATATTTCTCTTTAGTCCATCCGAATCTTTCTCTACGTATGCATGGGTGTCCTAGCAACCGCGAGCCCGTGGATCGCCCATGGATCACCCGGTCAGAACCCTCCAGGATCCTCCTTAGGTGTCCTAGCACTTCACTCAGGGACCGCTTCGTCGGTCCTCACCCATCGTACCGAAAGCGCACCATTTTAATCGTACCGGGGCTGGTCAAGACCTCAGCAGGCTTTGCCACGAGCGACATCCCTTGATGACTCCCCGCCAGCTATTCCAATGAACCTCCTCTTAGTAAAACACATGCCAAATGCTTCCTCCAACATTCTGGCGTAAAACAGTCCTTTAAATGAAAAACAGAGATTCTAATGCAAGCAAAATTCCCAGTTTAAGATTGGTTCCACAAAACCCCTTTTTCCATAATTCACAGTTTCATAATAATGAGGATCTTTGATCTCTCATCAGGGCAATCTACCCATCATTTTGTGTGATTGTCCAACTAGATTCTTGGTGAGTTTGGTCAAAGGAAAACCACGAAGTTTTTGCTTGATTCAGATCGAGAGATGGACAAGTAGGTTTACTGTCCGTCCCTCTCCTAGTCCAAACCAAATTCATTCGGTTTAGTTCTAACAAGGATTCCCTTCAGATAAACATCTAATTTTTGAGTAAATACTAATTTAGTTATTTTAGCGATTAAAATATCTAAAGATATTCTTTCAGCCACATAATTTCTCAACCTTAATTCCTTAGGTAGAATTATGGTGGAAATTCACCTTTTGACACTAAAAATTAATTCAAATCCATCTTTTCTTAAATATCATAAAAATTCTTCTTTTGACTAAATACCAATATCTATTTTTTTGAATAAACTTGAAATCCCTCTCTTTCTTATTTAATGAGCGCAATCCAATTATCATGGGAATTCCTCTTTTATTATAAATTAAATCTATCTAAAATTCTTCTTAAAAATTACATAAAAATATCCATTAATTTCATTATTCTATAAATTCCACTTTTCTCATTTAAATGATTGAATTCCAAATATGGTGGGAATTCCTCTTTCATCATTAAATTTATTTATGCATAAAAAATAAATTTAACTAAATTTTCTCTTAAAAATTAAATAAAAATCTCCATTAATTCCATTATACTAGAAATTCCACTTTTCTCATTTAAATGATTGAATTCCAAATATGGTGGGAATTCCTCTTTCATCATTAAATTTATTTATGCATAAAAATAAATTTAACTAAAATTCTTCTTTAGTAAAATATCCATTATTTTGGTATTCCAATTTTTCTCTTTCTCCATTGGAATACATGGACTTCCATTGTCATGGGGATTTCTTTTTTTATCATAAAAATGAATTACTAGAAATTCCTCTTTTCCCCTAATTAACTATTTATGCATAAGCATTAAAAATTAAATTTTCCATGGTTATGATGAGAATTATTCAATTAACCAAGGATGACTAATCCTAGAATATGGTAGGAAGTCCTCTTTTCATATTATGTATGAAAATGATTTATGTGTTGATTTTCTAAAAATTTTACCGTAGCTCCGCTACTATTACTGATAATTCTCAATAATTTTAAAAAGCATAAGGTTTAGTAATACAATATGATAGAATAACTATCATTTGGATCAATATCCAATTATGGACTTGATTCCTAAGTTTATCATAATTTAAGTAATATAAAAGCATTAAAAAGCCACTTCTTTGGTCTAATTAAACAAGCATAGAGTTTACTTTTAGAATTAAGAATTTCTCCTTGAGAAGCATCATTTGAATATAGAATTGGTCATAGGAATGACCATTCTTTGGGGGAGAGAGAGATATGCTTTAAAAAAACATTTTTAATTAAGCGCATAAATGTAAACTTTATGTGATTTATCACAAAAATTCATTAGAGAGCTTCATTTACATTGAAGAATCATTCAGTTGAATACTTCTCAAGCTTGAGAGATTTTGAGAAGTGAAAAACATTTAGAAGAAGAAAAAAAATCATAAAGTCACACTTTACCTCTTGTTTTGCTTGATTATTTAGTCTTAGGAGAGGCCCCCAACCAATCAATTGGTTTAGTATGTTGATGAAGACTCCAAAGAAGGTTGAAGAGAGAGAGAAGCTCCAATCTCTCCAAATTGTAGAGGATTTTTAGAGGATAATAGAAAATATGCTTATTTTAGAGTAATATTGGCATGGTCTAGTTCACAGATGAGAATACAAAAGAATGAGGGTCTATTTATAGGTGAGGGAGGCCACTAATTGAGTCCAACTAAGTTCTAGAATTTTCTAACTTCAGTTTGGCTGAATTTGGACAAGATTTGGACAAGTTTGGCTCCCTTTTTTATTTGGTTTGATCCAGGAGAGAGGAGAGAGAAAAATATCTTAATATTTTTGAGTTTAAAACTCCTTCACATGTGTGAAATAGGTGCCTCCTTGAAGGCTCCCCCTTTCCTTACCAAGGTATCAAAAATGAATGATTGCTCTAAAATATCTCATTTTTTTAGTAATATTTCATAATTTGTAACTAATAAATCTTGTACTCAGTGAACTCTTCATCTTATGTGGGCATTTACTCATTTTTGGGTATTTTCTTTTATTCATTGGATTTATCTCATCCCAACACTTGGATTAATCTTATTGGTCCTCCATAGGAACCTTATTCGGACCATAATCCGGACCATAATCCAAAAATTTCAGAAAATCTTGACCCTTAGGCTAAGGTCTTTTAAATCGTTTTTAATTAATTCCAATTGCACCTTGGATTTTTTTTATTCTTTGTTTAAGGAAAATATATTTTTTGATATTTTTAGAATTTATATATCCAAAAATATCTCAATATTGAATTACCACTCTCTAGAAATTTTCATCGCACTAGGCAAAAACAAGGAAAAATAATATTTTCTTGTATTCAGGAATGATTACAGGGGATTGAAGTAGAGCCTATTCATTATTCAGGCTGAGGAGGAATCTTACAGCAGATGCAGTCGTGAGAGGGAAAGGCAATAGGGCACCATGATAACGTTTCCTAAAATAAATCAAACACATGCAGGAGAGGAGAGGAGTGAGTACCTACCATATTGACGTGACATTCATGTGTCAGACCTTATAAATACCACTTATGATCAGTACACACCACATGAGTGGTGCTAAGACCACGTGGTATGGCCACGTGGTACCAGGACCACATTGGTCTATAATAGCCCCTATCTCCCTCGAGTTCTCTGCCATCGCCCTCTGCGTCGTCCCTCTGCATTGCCATTGCCCCTTCTTCTTCTTCTATCTCCACAAGCAAACTAAAGCTTTTAATCAAATCTGCAAGCATGCTTTTCTCTCTCTCTCTCTCTCTCTAATTTATGCACACACGTAAACACTCACAATATTCATTCTAAACACACACACACGCACATGCACATACACACACACACACACATGCACGCACACAAAAAACAAACCTTACAACCTTACAAAAAGAAAAAAGCCTTACAGAAATAAAAAAAATTATGCTCCATCCCCCCCAACAACCTTACAGAAAGAAAAAAAAAATATATGATGTTTTAATGAACCATAGCCTTGTGATGCATGCTCATTTTTTAAGGCATGGGATGAAACTTTTATTTGAAGGGTTGATTTTATTATGCTCTTTTTTCCCTACATGTAACAAGGGGATCTTGAACAAATCACCCTTCGATTTTTTGGTGGCCTTATATAAAGGGTAAAATGGCTTATAAATGTGTCAGACCTAATAATGCCACTTATGATCAGGACACACCACACCCATGGTGCTAAGACCACCACGTGGGCCTAAAACGGCCCGAATCTCATTGGGAACATCGAGCTTTCTGCCCATCCTAAAACCTTGGCGTCGAGCTCTCTACCCTGCCATCACGGAGCGACTTTTGCCTGTTTAGTCGCTCCGTGGCACACAGGTTCCACGGCGCGACCACCAGTCCCCCCGTCGGCCCCGGCGCACCCCGCACATCTGATCTACCCTTTTGGGGCCATACGCAGGAGAAATCAGCCCGTCGAGTCGAGCCAAAGTCGGACGGGTGGTGGCAGACGAGCGTTCACATGAGGTCGAATGTACGTAGCGACAACAATTACATGCAAAAGACTACAATTACCTTGACAAGACGACAATCACTTGCAATAGAAAATAACTTTTTTGAAAATAGACATGGTTTTTCATTAATCAAATTGAGATTACAAAACATGGATTTGTTGCATTACAAAGGCTTCCCCTATCTGTCTAGCATTGCATTGAGAATCCTATTACTCGGCAGGTGCTCCCTTTCTACTGTGTCTTCATTTCTCCTCTTTGTATATTCTACTCGAAGACTTTGTATAGCCGCTTCCAAAATTGTGTCATCTTCGTATCCGGCCATTCGCAGGTCAGCAACAAATCCGCGAGCTTTTTTGTTAAGCCAATCCTCCTCCGCAGCAAAGAATGCTAATCTTCTCTCGTTGCTTGCGGCGGCCTGAGCTTCTTCTACAGCCTTCTTATCTGCCTCCGCCTTCCTAATTGCCTCGTCTTCTTCCACCTTCTTGGCAGCCTCATCGTCCTGTGCTTTCTTTGCTGCCTCGTCCTCCTCCTGTGTTCTGACGGTCTCTTCGGCTTCTTTTCTTGCTCTCTCAGCTGCCTCCATGTCCTCTGCTTCTTTCTGTAATCTCTCCGCTTCTTGGCGTTCTTGGGCTTCTTGGGCCTCTCGCTCAAGCCTCACACGCTCAGCTTCCAGATCCATTTGGGCTTGTGGGTAAATGTTTGGGATTTCAGTTCTATGTGCCACCGGTAAGGGCCCAAGGTCTTTGAAAATGTCATCCTGCGTATTGGAGGGAGGATCATTTGGGGGCTCCATGTGCGTGAGATATTAGTGCACGAGCGAGAGAGAGAGAGAGAGAGAGAGAGAGAGAGAGAGAGAGAGAGAGAGAGAGAGAGCGAGAGCGAGAGCGCGAGAGAGTCAAGGGGAGAGGAAGAGAGAGAGCTCACAAGTCAAGACTTTTAAAAATGACTATAAAACTCACTGATATTTATAGGGGGCCAAAATTACAAAAAAGTCAATTTACAATGAACGCGCCAAAAAGTGGCGAACAAGAATTATTGGGGGTGGGTAACCACACGCGGCCATTTCTTATTTGACCACTGTGCCATTGCCTCGCTCTTTCACGTGCCATTGACGCATTGCACCCTTCTCTTTCGCCTTGCACCTACCACCTTCATGATTTTGCGCCTCAAAGATAAATTTCCGGCTCGCTTTTGGGCCTTTCTCCTAGTAAGTGCATGGTAAAACCAATTGAACATTTCCTGAAACGCATTGCTGTGAACCTTGCCACCGCCATGACCCGTGTTCTTAAAATAGGCCGCCTTGGCTTGGTAATGTGATCGTTCCATGCCTTGGTTGCTCCAGAGTGCAAGAGACCCATATTCATCTAGAAAGAAGGAACTGTGCGCATAGAGAATATGCATGTAGTGTGTTATATGAGTTTCCCCCCAAGCATGGATCATTTCTTCTGTGAATCTGTCAATCGAAGTCTTGAATGTAGCTATCTCTGCTTCATCAAGATACGGGCGCTCAAGAAGCCTCATCATCTCATCACAAGCTTCCCACACATGTGCACGCTTCAATCCTAGTGTCGCTCATTGCCTCGATAGGTTGTTACATCACAAATCTACTTCCATAATTCAAAATGTGTATGGCTTTGAGCCTCACCATAGTTTGAGAGCAGGTGTCTTGCTTTTGCACCACCCATACATATCTTATTAGGGTTATCTTGGGTACTTGATGGGTTTTTGCGATCCTTAGAGAGGGTGACAGCACCTGCGTGAAGCCCCACGGATAATAAAACAACTTCAAGCTCTTGGATGCCCTGTTCTCGCCGTGACTCTGGCTCCATGTTCCAAGCATAATTGATGTGGAGCATCAACAATTTGTCCAGAATTCTAAGTCTTGCGTGCAAGGTACACACATGTACTCGCGACAGTGGAATTGAAAGAATAGGGTTCCAAGTAGCATCCTCCTCTGCGCGAGATGGTGCCTTGCTTTAATTGCAGCTCATAATTCCATTGAGCCAGACATGCATACCCTTCCCTTTTTGTAATTGATTTGAGCCCTTTGTACTTGCCTGCTTACGACCTTTCACCTTGGTTGCTTGTTTGGCCTTCCCCACTGTGACACTTGGCATCCTTGGATGACAACAAAAGATGCATGGAAACAAAGTGTTAGCACCGCTTTTAGTTCCCAACATGCATTTGAGGGTCTTGAGATCACCACCAAGGTGCCACTCTATTTCAAAGTGACCAGTGCCAGGCACATGCAAGACTTCACCATTTGATTGCATGTGTATCACTCCTTGAATACCGTACGGGTGAAGTACCACCTCAGACTGTCATGGTCCTCGTGCGGAAGGGTCCATGCCGCCTGCCACCATATGTTCTTCTCAGACTGCACTCCAAAGTAATCTTGCTTGCGTCGCTTTGTGTGCAAGTTATTCGCCGCATCACCTGTTTCATCTTCGCCGTCTAAGCTCTTTCGCTTCAATGCCTTGCTCATGAGTGTCAGACTTGTACGTTCCACCCTTTGGCCCTTTACAACCTGACATTCATCCAATTTGAGGACAAATATAGCCTTTCCATCCGTCTCCTCTAATGTCATATCATAAAACTGAATCATAGCTCATTGAAGCGCCTCCACCTCGACATAAACATTGTTAAACTTGTTGTAAGCAAAATCTTTTGAATTTGACATTGGCATGCTACCATCCACCCATCTGTAGCCGCCTAGCAAGTTGACAATATTGTTGTTTGCTGACTTCCTTGCCATAACTATACTGTATGGTGTTGGAAGTATAGATCATGTCATTCCTTTGCCTCGTAGACGTGCTGTGATGCAAGTATACAAAGCCCTGTATCCCTTATCACTGATACCTGCTATGTCGCACACAGTGAGCATGTCAACGGGACTGACAATCTGCTCGAATTCCTTGAGAAAATACTTTTGAATCCTGTCACACAACGCACCATTTACTGGATTGGTTATCATATTGATTACTTTCTGCTCTGGAATAATGTGCTCAAGGATAGACTCCTCAGTATTGGAACAACCTAATATTGCTTTAGCACATTCCCTGGACATCACATAGTTCAGAGTCAATGACATAACTATATGAAAAAGGAATGTAATGCTAGTTTTGAAGCTGTGATTACCTTGTTTGACGCACACGTCGCTTGCGAGCCCCCCCATCTTTGGAAAGAAGACTCAGAGGCTTGCGCTTTCGCTGCCTTGCATTATATCCTAGGGGGAGGTGAGTGAAATGATCGACACGTCGACGAAGGTTCCGAGTTGAGTTTCGAAGACGGAGATAGTTCTCTATAGCTCGATCCTTGCTTTCCACACCTTCATCAAGCTTCATCTTCTGCTCTGCATCCTCCTCCTCTAGATCCTTGACTCGAGCCAGCATATGTTCCTTTGTGGCCATGAAAGTTGACGCACATTCTTCCTTTTCTGCCTTGCATAATTTTAGAAGCTTCTTGAGGTGATTTTGATTTGAGAGTTCCTGCAAGTACAAAGAATAGAGCCTCTGACAGTACCCTAAGAAACCATTATAACCATCACCCAAGAAGCGTACGACCTGTGTGATATTACGAAAAGGGGGAGGTGCACCAGTCTGTGGATCAAGGGGATAAATGCTTCCATCAGTCCAAAGATCAATGGCTTTTGCACCTTGAAGTCGTAGCACCTCAGCAGGAATACATCCCTTCGTTCGATTACTTCACATTGTGGCATACTCCTCGTCTAAGTCCACGTGCAAGCGAAACTTTGATTGCTTGTTGGTGATGTCTCGTAGAGCCATTGTACCTAGCAAATGGAGATGGAGATGTAGATGGATACAGAGATGGAAATGTGGATGATGATGGAGATGATGGAGGATGGAGGATGGAGGATGGAGGATGGAAATGTGGATGGTGATGGAGGAGATGAAGATGGAGATGGTGATGGAGATGGAGGTGGAGGAGATGCAGATGGATACAGAGATGGAAATGGAGGCCTTGAGGAGATAGATATGGAGAGCTTGCTAGTGATGGAGATGGAGAGCTTCAGCTTGCAAGGATGTGTAGATCTGTACCTTCACAGGAGGGGATGGTGAGCTCTTCCATGAGAGCTGGTGGAGAGGATGATAGATATGGAGAGCTTGCTAGTGATGGAGATGGAGAGCTTCAGCTTGCAAGGATGTGTAGATCTGTACCTTCACAAGAGGGGATGGTGAGCTCTTCCATGAGAGCTGGTGGAGAGGATGATGGAGTAGGAGGTCCAGATCTGCAAGCCATGGCTCCTAGAGAGAGAAAAAGAAGCCCTTACCCAAGTAAAACACCCTAAATGCATTTTAGAGAGAGAGTGTAGAGAGAGAGTGGGATCTGCAGCACCTCCAAAAAGGGAGGGAACAAAGTGACGAAAATTTTCAAACATTCTTTGTGAAAGGTACTTCACTACAAGACAAAAAGGCCGTTAGGTCCATATTCCTTCCCAAGGACAAAAGATCTAATGATTAGATCACCTTTTGGCCTATTTTCTTTTTTGTAGAAAAGGAAAAATGCATTTTCAGGCCTAGGCCACTAGCTTGGTCAAAGCTTGATTAGCATTTTAAGCATTTCACTAAGTGTCCAAATAAAAGGGCCCAAGAAGACCCCAAACAAGTCCTAATGAAGCTAGAATGACCACTATTCATACTTGGCCGCTCATGTGGTAAGTAATCGATATTGTCAATAGATGTGAAAACATCATTTCTAAGTGGCCATTGGTGCACCCACCTGGGTTTGAGATACCTAGTTCACAAAATAAAGTGTGAGGATTTTAGAAGGCATTATACAAGCTGAAATAGGCCCCTTAGTCCCTCGGGCATGGTACTAGTGGATAGATGCTTTCTTTGTAAGTGTTGGTCTTTCTAAAATCCCATCAGATGCAAATTTATATATTTTCTCTAAGTAAGGCAAGTACATGATCATCATTCTATATGTGGACGACCTCATTATTATAAGGGGAAACCATGAAGAAAAGATCTAGAAGACATAAAAGATGTTAAGTTCAGAGTTTGAAATGACAGACCTTGGACTCACACATTTCTATTAGGGGATTGAGTTCTGCAGATGGGATCTTAATTTCTCAACAATGAAGGCATTAGCATAGCTGAGTGTAAGTGAATGGTTACACTCATGGAGGTTGATGTAAAGCTATTATGGAAAATGCTTCTTCGCTTGTGAATATGAAGGAGTACAAGAAGTGGTGGAAAGTTTGATCTTTTTGTGAAATACATGGCTTAACACCAGCTGTATAGTTGGTATCCTTAGTAGGTTCTCAAATCAACCCTAAGAGAACCATTGTTGAAAGGCAAGGATGCAGATATTAAAGGTACCAATGGGTATGGCATCACTTACACATTAGGACAATACCTTGACTAGAGATTTTGTGACTCAAAGGTAACAGATTGTGGTAACAAAAAATCTGTTTCTAGCTATTGTTTTCTTATTGGGATTGGAGCTACATCCTGAATGAACAAGAAGTAGCCTATGTGGCACTTTCTTCTACAGAGGCTGAGTATAAGGCAACATGCTTTGCTTCATGTAAAGGGTCTAGTTGAAAAGGATACTAGAGGGAGCAATAGTGTTATTGTGTGAGAATCAGGGTTGCATGGCGATTTTGGTGTTCATGCTCACATGAAGCACATTGAGATACAATATCATTATGTGCATGAGCTTATTATGGATAGAAAGTTGGAGCTTATTAATGGCCCAATGATAGATAATTGTGCAGATATTTTTGCAAAGGCTCTTGGGAGAGATTTGTTGAAGTGCCATCTTTATTGCCTCGACATTAGTGAGCCCAGGACATAACAAACCGAGGACACACTATTTGAGGGTCCCAATGATCTTAGATAGCCATGAGAGTCACACATAGTTCCTATGGGATCTTGTTGTAGTCTAATATGGTCCCAATCGGATGATATGGTTGGTTGGTCTTTGGACCAAGTCGTGGGTTGTGATTGACATGGCCAATGACCTATGATGACCTATGTCTATGCCAACCTTGGGCATATATAGACTAGTTTGGCAGCCTTTGTTCCATCACTGAGTTCACTGTGTTCAAGCACTCTTATAAGCAAGACATTCTCCGTCCAGAGTCTGTCTAGATTGCTATTAAAGCTCGTTACTTGGAGCACACGAGTGGGTGGACAACCATCAGTTTGTAATCAAAGTTTGTAAATAGTAATACTGTTCATTCTCCACTTCTTTCTGTAATTCAATGCTTTGTATTGTGAAGATCATGCTTTTGCTATTGTGTTTTCTTACACACCCCTGCCCTTTTAGAAAAAAACCAAACAAAAAAGAAAAGAAAAAGAAACCACACATTATTTTGTTCTTTGTAGCTTAAGTCCCTACTTTTTTTAAAAAAAAATTATCCCCAAAAGCAAAACTCACGGTAATCAAGTGTCTAGTTATACCTACTATATTTCTTTTACACTACATCTAACTTTATCTTTTTTTTAAATTTCTTTAAATTTATCTATTCCTACTTTGCGGGCTACTCAATAATTATAAACACTACGGAATCATTGAAACTCCTAACCTTATGGACCTCATTTTTACAACTTATATTTCTTGTACCAATATATATATATATATATATATATATATATATTTGAAGAGCACAAATTTGACCTAAAACAAGTGAACCAAATATGTGGAAAACATGTTTGTTTTAAATGTGGTATATTATAAGGTATCTTCGGATTCTTCTGTTCTTGTAGATGACCGCATGAATTACGCATGTCGGATTCTTCTGTTCTTGTAGATGACCGCATGAATTACACGTGTCAATTACTCGTGTTACATGGTGTACGCGTGTCAACCTACTTGTTGGTGTACTTGTTTGAAGGCTTGTCTACATGGAGCTTCTGGGCGCTTCTTTGTGTGGAGCCTCTGGGCAATGATCTGCTAGGAGGTTCTAGGTGAATGTCTGCTCCGCTTATGACGTTTTTCTTGCCAGCTGTTTGTGGGCTTCTCTACGTGGAGCCTTTGGCCAGAGCTTCTGGGCGCTTCTCTGCGTGGAGCCTCTAGGTTCCAAGGTATCTTTGGATTCTTCTGTTGTTGTAGATGACCACATGAATTACTTGTGTCATTTACTCCTATTGCATGGTGTACGCATGTCGACCTGCTTGTTGGTGTACGCATTCGAAGGCTTGTCTACGTGGAGCTTCTGGGCACTTCTTTGCATGGAGCCTCTGGCCGGAGCTTCTGGCCGCTTCTCTGCGTGGAGCCTCTGGGCGAACATCTGCTGCTCTAGGAGGTTCTAGGTGAATGTCTGCTTTGCTTATTATGTTTTCTGTGCCAGCTGTTTCTGGGCTATCCTCTTATATGGTCATCTTGTTTTGTTGTGTATGCCATGTGTGCCTCGGCATGCTTGAGTGCTCTCATAGACAGACGAAGGCGTCGTCACCTTCACAGCTTCTTGGCGAACCTCCTCCTACACAACCACTGGACTCCAACAAGGAAAACGTGCCTCCTCGAATCCTTACGCCTCCTGAAGGTTCAATCGGTTTAGAAAATTTGAAAGGCGCCAAACGCAAAGCTCGCTCCTCTGGTATGTAAATCTCTGCGTTCATCTTCTATACGTTTTTCTCTCTTTGGTATGTATTTTACTGTTCCTTCGTGTGCACATGTTCCTTTGCTTTCCTGCGCGTTTTTTTGGTGCATATTTCCATGCATGTTTGTGTGTGATCGTTTCTGAACATCTGCCTGTATCTGTTTGTGAATATGCTCGTCGACATGTTTGTGTGCATGTTTATCTACGTTTCTTTTCGTCTGCATGTTTCTGTGTGATCGTCTGTACATCTTTCTAAACATCCATGACTGTATTTGTTTGTGAATATGCTTCGTGTGCATGTTTCTGTGCGTTTCTAATTTCTTCTAGTTCTTTGCAGGGAGTTCGGAAACCTTGTGTGCTACAACAAAGAGGAAAAAGAGTGCAGATACTGTTGGCCCCCCTATTGTGCACCTAACCGAGCCACCCGCAACATGTCCTCAGTATCCTACCTAGAACAATCTAAAGATGTTTGAGGTATCAATCACCATCGGCATTGGAAATGATGATGTGAACGTCTCTTTGTGGGATAATCTTGTGGAGTTTGTACGTCGAGAGTGTACTCAGGCTGTGTTCTCGCTTGAGAGAGGTGGAACTCTACACCACCTTCATTTCCAAATGGTCACTCGCATATTGTCGACCTCAATAATATCATTAGGTAAAACTGTGAGGCGTTATTTGATGTGGAATGTCAATAAGCCGCCGGGGGCTATTGTCATGTGCCGTGCATTGCGCCAGATAAAGATGCATACGTTTGAAGGAATGGTAGGTTACTGTCTCAAAGATCTGCATAAACCTCACTTTTGCTTTCATGCACACAATGTTTCTGCTGAAGAAATCTCCCGAGGCCGAACACTGTATGCACAATTTGGGCAGGGTGACTTGAAAAATAGGGTTTGTCTCACGCCACTGAATATTTTTGAGAGGGCTTTTGTATACATGGAAAACTATATACTCAACAAATGGACAGTGACCCTTGGTGTTACTCTTCTAAAAATGATGAGAAGTGGAAAATATTTCCCTAGTGCTCAATGGATCATTCCGAAGGCAGGCAATGGAATGGATTCTAGCAGAGCTCGTGCGGTGTGGAAGTGCTTGAAGACTCCTGAGCTCGCTGACATCTCAGACATAAGAAAAGTGTTCTTCAGAGATCACTACATCGAAGGTGAGTGTGCCAGGTATTTTCTTCCGAAGCCATGTGAAGCACAGCAAGAAGATGATCCAGAAGCCTTCCTGCGAAGTGAAGAGGATGGAGTTCCACTTGGTGGCTGCAATAATCCAATCATCGTGGAGGACAGCCCTCCTGATGTCGACCCTACAAAGCCATACATAAATTCCTCTGAAGAGAAAGCTGCAGAGTTTCTCAGAGCCATCAGCGCGACGAGGGAGATGAGTTCATCTCAGTACCACCAAAACTTTAGTGGAGAAGCCTTTGTCTAAGTCTTGCAGTTCGCTTTCCTTGTAACAGCCGTTGGATATTTATGTACACAAATAAAACTTCTGGTGGATCAATAAAACAAAGTTTGCTTTTGTTTCCGTCTTTTTTGTTTAAAATATCTTAAATTTCCCGCTGGATTAAGTGACGTGCCACGTTGGTACACGATATTCGGTATCCTTAAGGTACCTGCTGGAAAATAATTCACAAAAATGCACCAGTCACAAAAATCTCAAAATGCTCTGCTTTAAATATAGAAAACATACTCTTTGTGAGGAATTGTATAAATAAATTTATTTTCACAACTAAATCTCAATATGTATGGAGCTTTGGGAACGAGTTTTCTATTATCATAACATCGCGATAAATTAGTTTGGCATGGCTTCCCCGGACTTGGAAACAGAGGAGCTATTCGGGAGCAAGAAATACGTGCGAAATCCTCTCGTTCCCATAGGTGAGCTTGCTGCTTTTGCCGTACTCGAAATTCCAATGGATTGATGCTATCTTCGTTTTAGGTATGCAGTTAAGATGAGTGCATGCATATGCACATGCTTTTTATGCCCAGGGTTTTGAAAGTTGGGTCGTCTTAGCAATCAACGAAGGGCAAGCTTCCATGATTTGACTCACTCTGACATTCATACATGGGCTTAACATAGATTAGTGGATGACTCATGAGTGTATGTAGGGCTCATTCTGTATCCATACATGGGTTTAACATGGATCCACAGTTGATTCATGAGTGCATGCATCATGCTGTTTGTGTTGAGGCTATGAAAACAGTGAAGACCATGCCACATGGGATGATGACCCCTTGAGCGACCTTATTAATGGGTGAAGGGGCAGCTTCTATGTTTTGACTTAACCTTAGCATGTTGTGTTATGGCCTTCAACATATACATGGCTCCAATTTCGAGGCACGTGGAGTCCTACATTCATGTCAGTGCATTCATTAATTTTGTGATTCACAATGCCGCTAGTTCGTGGCATGATATGAGAATGGAACACATGGAAGAATTGCACAGCTAATAAGTAAAGTGAGGCTCCTTGGAGGCACACCCGCAAAATGTTGTTGCTGGTGAGAATGCATAGAATGACAAAAAAGTTGGTATCCTGGATGTGGGTGGAGTAGCATCTGATTTTTCAGTGGATGAGCAGTTGTTGGGTAGACAATTGGCTAACCAAACATTCTCTGTAATCGGACTTTTGGAGTGGTGAATCCAAGAATGTAAAGTAGTAGGGTCAAGCTTACCGTCATACCTTTTTGAGGAAGGAGTTAAGAGCACTTGGGGCAGCCAGTGGTCGAGAAAGTGGTTGAGGAAACATGCATGTTCCTCTCTTTGGAGTTCGTCCTCTTGGAACTGTTGGTACTCCATCTGCTGCTGTCTGTCTGCGTCTTCCTCATGGACATGGTCTACTGCAATGTCTCAGTGGTGATGGGACTTCTCTACTTCTCGTTACCGTCTGGATTCTTCAGCTTGTAATTATAGTCGTAAAGTCTCCATCGTCTTCTCGTGCTCCTGATGAAGTTGTTCAAAAACAATCACATGTTCTTGAGGGTTTTGGAAAGGTTGTGGGGTAGGTTGAATTGGATCAGGTGCAGGTGTGGGTTGGAGTATGGTAGAAGAGGATTTCTGAAGCAAGGCTTGAAAAGGCCCCAACATCTCATGCACCATACCTGCAACCTGGGCTGTGATCTGAGTGGTATTCTATGCAGCGGTGTGGGTGCCTCTGATGATAAATGCACATCATCAAGAGTGGTATCTGCTCTTCTTACTGACTCATGGCGGGAGGCTCGGTGGTCTTCCCGAAGCACAAACCAACCATCCACTTGAGTGACTAGGTGGGCAGCTCAGGAGTTCGTGCTCAGAGCTTTAACAAACCATCCACCAAATTATTATTATTTGGCTTCTCTCCACACGTCACAAGGTGAAGTCCCAATACAAATGTATGTGGAAGCTCTTTTGATCTTACTTGTGAGTACGGAAGAGAACTGTTGTGTCAACTTGTGACCATTTCTGTGATTTACGGGATTTACAGGCTTTATCAGATTTACAAGATTTATGGACTCTTGGACAAGCTTTGGGAATGGGAGGTTATCTAGGTCTAGGTTCTGGGCATCCTGGACATCTTGGTGGGCGCCCGAGAACAGGGCACGGGTGTTGGATTACACGGGGTGTGTGCCCGGCAGGTCATTGGTCTGACAAGAAGGCCTGTTGCATGGGAAAACAGAGTCAAAACAGGTAATTTCTGCGTGTTCACAATGGGTGGACATGTTTATAACAAAAGGCTGGATTTTTTATTGTCTTGGGCTTCCCGTGAGAAAAGGCATTCACACCATTATTACTCTTGGAGGCTTGGAGTGTCAGAATACACAGCAGAGATGATGACCAAATCTGGGAACACAAGAGCAAACGCAATGCAGAAAAACAGCACAAGAGAGAGAGAGAGAGAGAGGCGCGTAACTCTGCTCTATATACACAAAGAAGATCCCAAATACAAGACACACTGTGGCAAGGGGCTGTGGGGCCATTTTATATGGCCCCCAAACAGCAGTCGGCCTGCTGTAGGACAGCCGACAAGAGTCCAGAAGCGCCCATGACTGTATACACCAGTCGGCCAGCTCATAGGGGTGTCAGCCAGCACCAAGAAGGTCCACGACCTGTCCACATACAGTCGGCCAGCACCACTAAGAAGACTGATGCAGTTGGCTACCAAAAAGGACATCCTGCCACCTCAGGGCTGCCACCCAAGCCATAGAAAAATGGAAAAAATGTGGGGAAAAATACGGGGAGTGAGGAAAAATGAGAACAACTACAAGGGCGGGCACACCCACAACAAAGGCCCTGGTGTCCACATAAAGACAGGAGATGACTTCTAACACCCCCTCTCAGCTCCTGGCTGTGAAACCAACCACAGGGAGTTGGGGTGCCGCCTGAGCAAATCCTGAGATAGCGACTTCGTGAAGAGGTCCACCGTACTGTCCTCCGTCGAACAGAACTCTAGCAAGATGCCATCAGCAACGAACTGTTCACGAACAAAGTGCCTCTGGATGACCGTGGGTTCCTCCAGTGGAAGCCCAATCTTGCCATGCAACCTCTGCAACCTCACAAGCA
The DNA here is from genome assembly GCF_041138505.1 of Cibotium barometz. Classification (NCBI taxonomy): domain Eukaryota; kingdom Viridiplantae; phylum Streptophyta; class Polypodiopsida; order Cyatheales; family Cibotiaceae; genus Cibotium; species Cibotium barometz. The sequence goes on from NC_141084.1 coordinate 20,219,092, forward strand.
GCATCACAAGCAGCCCGGTACTCTGCCTCTGTCGACTACAAGGCAAAAGATGACTGCCTCTTACTGCTCCGTAAAACTGCTCCTGGGCATGAAGTAGATCTTCTCATGTCCGGATCTCCTCCCCAATATGAGTCACTCCAACCGTGGAGTCGGACTCCATCCATCAATCCCCCTCCTGTGTAAAAGAGTCCATGATCCTTCACATGCCGCAAAAACCACAAGATACGCAATCTTGCCTCCCAAAGAGTCATCTGCAACCATGAGCTCAACTACCTCATCAGGAAGCTCCCGTCCAATCTGGTATCCATCAACCAAATCGATGAACCATTCTGCTTCCGAGTCAAAGAGGCATCACAATGCTCACAAGGATCATCAACACCTGTTACGGTGGAAAGCCAAATTCTGGAAACCTGCTGAAGACCACGCAAGGCCTTCTGAAACCTGTCAACCACCCCCCTGAATCCGGAACCACAGAGCCTGGAGAATCCACCTCCTTCTGCAAGTAATCAATTGCCACCTGCTTGGCTTTCCGAGAGGTCCCCGTGGAAAGAACATCCTCATCTACAGGAGTTACTTTGTCCCGAATACTACGAGACATCAGAGCATAAGTTACCTGTTCAGTTTCCTCTGACTGACGAACACAAGAACCACCAACATCAGTACTGGAAAGTTCCTGCCAACTGTTGCCATCAATTGGCAAGCTATCCTCCATTTGGTCCCAGAAAGCCTGCACTTGCAACGTATCCACACTTAAGTGGCCATTACCAGATTGCCACTCATCACAAACCTGAGGACCTCGGAGAGAGAGTGCTGAAAGCTTGTAAACTCCATTCTCCACTCCCAAACTACCTGGCATGTTGTCTTGTCTCGGAGAGCAACAAAATGCTCATCAAACTCCACCCGTACGCCAGTCTTGCAAACCTAATGCACTGACAACAGATGAAAACCAAGTGACGGAACATACAACACCTGGGAGGAATGCTTCCCCCCTCTGCCATCGGGAACTATCTCCAACCTGCCCTCACTGTGAACTGGGATAGTGGATGTATCCCTAGTAAGAATGTGACCAGAATACCTGCAGAGATCTTGTAATGCCGAACGGGAAGGAGTCATGTGCCTAGAAGCACCACTGTCTAGATTCCACTCTCAAGTATCTGTTGCGGAGAGTCCTCCAACCTCCTCCCTACCTGAAGAAAATGAAACGTCAGTGTCCATCACCTCCAAGTGCACAAAAGCCGGAGTCTTCATGATTGCTGCTGAGGAATCTTCACCCCTCTCAGTCTTCCGCTTGGGACACTGTCTTCAATAGTGACCTTTCTCGTCACAATCATTACAGGTCCTCTCTCTCTGCCTTTAGTTTCTCGCGGTCAGCGTCGGACTTCTTCTCAGAGGACTTCTCCAATGAAGCCTTCCCTTTGCCCGTGTTACGGCCTTTCGACCATTGGCCAATTAAGGCCTCCGAACCTCCACCCTCAGGAGGGTTCGTGAATTGTTCCTCCTGGTCCAAGACCATGGGCACGAGCTCCTCCCACGTGATGGTGCTAAGCTTGCCACTGGTAATCAAAGACGAGTAAAATGCTGAGTACTGAGAGGGCAAATGCGACAGCAACGTTATGGCCATGTCCTCTGACGATATCTCCTTCCCAGCTTGGAGAACCTCCTGCTGAAGAGCCTATAGCTTGTTAATATGCTCCCGCATCGTCGACGACTTTGCAGGGCTCATAACCCGCATTTGTACTTCCAAGGAAATCCTCTTCATGGGCGATACCCTGTTGTAAAGAGAAGCCAAATGCTGCCATATACCTCTGCCCAGCGTCATATGCTTGATATGATTGATTACCTGCGGTGTGCAGTTGAGGAAGATAAATGAACGGACCCTATATAATCCCGCCAGTCAATATCTCGCTACACAGCTCTGGATAACAGTCAAGAAAGCTGATAACTTGGACATCTGTCCCCGGTCCTTTCGGGTCGACGGTAACTCCCTTTCCTCTACTTCCGGACGTGGAACTGCAACAACGATGAAATCAGCAAGGTCGTAAGACTCCAGAACAGATTCCATCATAACCTTCCATATGCCATAGTTGTTCCCGTCCAACTGACGGTCCACCGGGAATGTGGGGAGTGTAGGGATCTTCACATGCCTCTGGGCCATCTCTAACAAATCTGCCATTGCGGGGATGTACTGTAAATAAGGGTGGGTGGGTGGGAACAAACAAGATTTTACACCTGCAAGTGGCTGTCCAGCAAATCAGCCCGCCGTTCTCTTGCTTCTCCTCTTTCCGAACAGTCCCGTATAGTCCACCAATCAACAACGCAACAGTCCCCCTCTTGCTCACACAAATCCCAAGAACTATCAAGAGCCTAGGGCTTTGTTACCATGTCAGAATACACCGCGGAGATGATGACCAAATCTGGGAACACGAGCAAACGCAATGCAGAAAAACAGCACAAGAGAGAGAGAGAGAGATAGAGGCGTGTAACTCTGCTCTATATACACAAAGAAGATCCCGAATACAAGACACACTGTGGCAAGGGGCTGTGGGGCCATTTTATATGGCCCCCAAACAGCAGTCGGCCTGCTGTAGGACAGCCGACGAGTCCAGAAGTGCTCACGACGTATACACCAGTCGGCCAGCTCATAGGGGTGTCGGCCAGCACCAAGAAGGTCCACGACCTGTCCACATACAGTCGGCCAGCACCACTAAGAAGACTGATGCAGTCGGCTACCAAAAAGGACATCTTGCCACCTCAGGGCTGCCACCCAAGCCACATAAAAATGGGAAAAATGTGGGGAAAAATACAGGGAGTGAGGAAAAATGAGAACAACTACTACAAGGCCAGGCACACCCACAACAAAGGCCCTGGTGTCCACATAAAGACAGGAGATGACTTCTAACATGGAGTTCTTGGACAGTATACATACATACATACATATATATGCACACGCGCACGCGCGTGTGCGTGCATGTGTGCGTGTGTAAGTGTACTATCCCGAAGAATGTAATTCTCCCAAAAGTTAAAAAGCTATGTGAACAGGCTGTATTCCTCTTCTTTCCGGGCCAGGTGCCCTCTGCGGAGGATGTTGGACAGTGGTTGAACACAGTGCTTGTAGGTTTACATGTAGAAGGTGTTTACTATGGAGGCCATGGTTTTTATGAAGTAGTGCTCAAGCAACCCGACTTCAAGCAGCAGTTATTTCAAACAGCATGCAATATGCTACCTAGGAATGACCGAGATGCTCTGATATCAATGTGACATGCTAGCTATGTGGAAACGTGGTTAATGATAATTAATGCTAAGCAACAAGATTAACGCTAATCACATGCGCATGATGACATAGAGAAGTAGAGAGGAGGAGAAGAGAGGGATGCTTTACCTAGCCTACTCTTGCCATATATTACTAAATGAATGAGTAATTACAATGAATTGTGAATGCTATGCATGAACATCATGCACCTTTTTGTGCTCCACGGGAGGTGTTGTGCTTTGCATGCCCTTGGGCTTGGCTCTCTTGCCCTTGGTCTTGTCTTTGGAATCTCAGTCTTTGAATGCTTGGAATGACCCTTGACTTGCCCTTTTATATGGATTTTGATAGCAATTCATATTCAAGTCTGCCAGCCCTTTTTGGGCCACAAAAAGTCATCCAAAATATCATAAAATGCGCTCATATTGTGCCCATAATACGCCCCCCCCAACCATTGGTGCATGTCCTAGGCAGCTCTAGGCACCTATAGGACTGTCAAAACTGCTCCAAATTGCCTATATATGGCCTCTTACTTTGCCTCTAAGGCAGCTGCAAGGAATAAGCAAGTCTACATGGCACTTGATTAAGGTGTGCTCGTGACAAATGTTCCACTTCATACCTCACGTTAGGATCTAGGGTAGTTAGATACCTTTTCCTTTCTCCCTCGACTCTAAAAATCAGCCACAATGTCTGATATTGTGGAAATGTTTCCCAAAGGAAGTCAGTGTCTCCTGGGCATACAATCGTCGTAGGGAACATCCTTGACAACAATTTTGATGGAAACTGCAGGGCAGGAGTTAGCAGTCCTCTTAGATTTGGCAAAAGCCTATGATGGGGTTGACTCGACTTTCTTGGATGGCATTTTGCATCCCTTACGTGGGTTAGAGGTTGCAACACAGCTTGGTTTTGGCAGAAGAACCCTTGTATGGCCAAATTGGCCAGCAAGATGTAGCTTTACTTGATGTGTATGAGTATTACAGGTGTGCCAGTCAACTGGTTTTTGGAAGAGCCTTACAGTCTTTTGCTACTATGATATGTTTTTTATTCTATATAGGCAGAGCGGCAGATCTATTGTTTTAAAGGTGGAAAATCTTGTGATTCTAATGATCAATAGTTTCTTCCTTGATGGCAGGAGCTGTAGCAACACTTGGAGTCCTTGTAGGAGGGCTGCTGTCTTTCAGGCAGGGGAATCACAATCGTAGTCAGTTGTTGATGCGGGCACGTGTTGGTTTTCAGGCTGCCACAGTAGCTTTAATGGTTGGGACAGTTTACTACCAAGGAAGAAAGGAAGAAAGTGAATGAATTAAGCTAGCTAGCTAGAGCTTTCAAATAGAGATTTTTTATGAATTGTTATTACATGGTCCTTATCAGTTTGACTAAATTCTGATTGGTGTTATTTCTAAATGGAATAAATCCTGGCTGATGCCTTTTTGAAAGAAAAAAACTTTTCACGTCTTAGACCCAGCTTGCACCTAGAGCACCACGCCAAAATGAACCAGAGATGTGGAAATTAAACTGACAACCACAAGTGTGACAGCTATAGACCACCCCCTGAGCATAGGAGAGTGGTTATGTTGTACACTTGAGTGAGGATTTTTGTCCACACACTACCTTGCCCATGGATTGACCGTGTCTTCTATACTGCACTAAACACTTGCCTTTAGGTTCGGTGGCCCCTAGTCAACCTTGTTAATGCAGACTAGATCCAGACCCACACATTGATGACTTGTCACTGAGCATTGTATGTAACTTTAACTTTTTCCACTAATAACCTTCATTTTATGGGATTACTAACTAGCTTTCAGCCAATCAATTGCACATCTGTACTCAATTCAATGTGCTTCTGAATTTTAACTTTATCATCTGGTCAATTTCTGTCATGGATTCGGCGCCTCCACAGACAACACTAAGATTCCCTGTGTTTTCTTATCAATTGTCTTTATCTATGAAGTGCACATTTCACTATTTTGAAGAAGCCTTGGTTTACTGAGGCAACGGGAAGGATTGCTAGATTTTAAATATTATGTTCAGGCCAGATGCTGTGATTGTTGTATTGCAAGAACTTCCCTTTGAGGGGCCCCTACGCAAGAAACTGCAATTGACTTATTGCTCATGTGGCTTAGGTCAAGCTGACTCCTCTTCCATTAGCTTGCCTTTTATCTACCAGTATCTTTTTTTATCTAGGTTTGGCTTTGAATGCTTATTATGGCCTAATTGTGAGCAGTATGATAATGCCTCCATTAAAGTCACATCAGCTTCCAACAATCCTTGCGCTCTTCTTTTAGTGTCTATGGGTGTGTGTGTGCACTTTTTCTTTGTAAAACCATAGTTCTATTACTTTACTATTGCACACAGAGAGAAGCACCCTCATGAGAGAGTTTCTCAACAACTCACAAAACTAAAAATAGTGAAAAAACAAATTTAGATGTGTTTGATCCAATTGTTGTAGCTGATGGCAATCATATAAGGATTGATGCAATGATTGACAAAAGTAGTAATACTTGTCAATCGGGGGTGATTGGAAAGCCAATCGATTGCGTGCGATTCAAATTAACCACTCCAAAATCTTGTTCTCTCCAAAAAAGGTGCCATTCCTGTTGGTCTCCTCTCATATTTGCCAAAGATCTTGAAGTTCTTGATGAAATGTTTACGTGGAAGTCTGGTAGTCACACACACGAATAAACTATTCAAGAAATTCGGGGTGTCAATACAGTGTCACATCAAGTGCTAAATGGTCTCATTAGAGCATGAGCACCTTGGGCATTGAGTAGTAGTAATCTGTCTTTTGGCCAAAGTTTTACCAAGGGAGTACTCTTGTAATACATCTTGAGTTGAATACTCATTGTTTTAATAGTAGTTTTACCTTTTGCAAAGTTTGTTTCTATCATTTACCCAACTTATTCATATCCCATAACATGTTTGCATTGTCCGAGAACCAAGGCCATGGAATGATCAATTTATAAACTCTTGTTGTTGTGAATTGTAAGAACGAGAATTTTACGAAAACAAGAGTCTCTTGCCTTTGTAAGCTCCAATGCCATTTGTCAAACAAGCATGTTTGAAGCTATACATATTGCTACTACCATGAGTGCACAAGGCTATTTATGTGCAAGAAAAGTATGTAGCAATGTTGATTTTCGTGCCAATACATGATAATGTCCACCATACATTTTGGGCGAACACCCTGTCATATCTTAGAAGTCCCACCGCTTCTTTATGATGCTTTGTCTTCTATAGATAATACTTCCATTGTTTGTGACATAAAACCATCAATCTCTGTTTTTTTTTCATATCAAAAGTGGCAAGAAAAACTGAATGTATGTCATAGGAATGGATTGCACAATTCGAAGCTACACATGGAGAGGCCAAGTAGATAATTGCTAGTAATCCAGGTTTGCTTACACTTTTTGAATAACCCATTCGGTGGCATCTTGGGGAGACGCATTCCATCCTAATGGATATCCAAAGTGCCGAACAATGTCAATGGGTGGAAGAATTTTTCCAGGCCATAATATGTTGTGCAATCTACTTCAAGGGCAACAATTTTGATTTTCTAAAGTTTATGAATAGCCGTGCAGCCTCACCAAAGAGCTCAAGCGCTTGCATAAGTACAATAAGATAATGTTGTGTATTTTTAGAGGAGCAGAATGAGTCATTATCATATGCTTGAGCTACCAAAACATGACCCTGTGGTGGACAGCTGCCCATGTAGTTGTCCATTATTAGTGAGTTTATCCATATAAATTAACAAAGGATGAGTTGCAATTGCATAGAATAAAGCACCGTGCCTTACCGATTTCCTAATACCTAGGGAGAGCACAAACCTTTGCGTAATATACACCGTGCCATGCTGTTTTGATACAGCCACTAAATGACATTACACATTTTTCATCTAAATCCAAGTTTTGTCATTACTAGTTCAATGTAATCCCATTGAACTACCTTTGTCACATTTATTTGCAGTAATAAGACATCCTTATCTGTATATTTGGCATATTCTATTCCTCATATGCATTACATATACTACATCTAGGGACAAAGCCATAGTGAGCAAGATGTAGGCCCCTATTTAAGATCATTTTGATCCTAGCAGTGATCATTTTATTGATTAATTTATAGATCATAGACATCAATGTAATCCAATTAGAGAAACTTGTACACGTTTGTTTTTTTGGCACCAGTTTGACTAACCCCTCTTGCCAAGATGATGGCATGATACCCTATAACCATGATTGATTGATCATAAGTAAGAGTGATTGCTCTAATATTTCCCATAACTGAAGAAAATGAATTCCATAGTGAAACCATCCCAACCTAGGGATCCCATCGACCCAATGAGTGAATTACAGCACTGAGTTCTAATTCCAAGAAAGGACCTTTAAGAACTTGTGCTTCTTGTACATCCATGATTTCTTTCACATGAGAAAGCGGCTCAACACAAGCAGAAAGCGGCTCAACACAAGCAGAAGAAGGGTTGTCTGTAAATCGAGAAGTTGTTGCAAAAGAATGCTAAAAATGCATAACACATTCTTTCTTCAATTGCATAAGATTTTGTGTCCATTCGTTGTTTGGCATTTAAAGTCTTATATGCAAATTTTTGAAGAAGGATTTCGAAGAACAACCCTTGTCTAAAAGAGGTTTTTGTCATGATTAAAGTTCCTTTTTTACAGCTTTCTTTTATGATTTTTGTCAAGTTCATGCTTGGCATAATGCATTTACAATTCTTCTTGAGGGAATAAGACACGAGTATGGCTGTGCTCTTCAAGAGCCTAAAATTGATTTTTAGCCTAGTTATTCTTTGCTTTTCTTCCCCTAAACACCATTTTCCATAGTCAATTATTACTCCTTACATGCGAATTGCAAAATGATACCAAGCAACATCTATGTCCTTATACATTTCAGCTTGAAGTGCATCAACAACATCACACACCATATCCTGAAATAAGGGGTAAGTGAGATAGGTGTAATTTACTAAGAAAAGTCTCTTTTCTGGCAGTTGTACATCATTAATGGGAGCATCTAAATAGAGACTCATCCATAAAGGGTCATGATCCGAGAGTCCCAAAGAATAATCAACCCACATACAAATCAACATGTTACTATATTAGTCCCAGAGAATAATCAACCCACATACAACATGTTACTAGATTAGTGTGATCAACATTTAAACTATAACAATGGTCCAATTTGGCACTATATTCAATAAAGGAATCATGATGAAATGTGTAACCTTTTTTGTCTCGACAAGTTTCTTTCCAAATATACATTGCTTCAAATGATACATTATATTTGTCCATGATACCCTTTTCTGTAATCATATGTGAGTGACCACGAGTGTTGTCATCACACAGTGGCAAATTATTAAAGTCCCCACATAGAAATACATTTTTTAGCCATGGATACTACAAAAAATTGTGCCAAAACATAGTTCTTTGGGCTGAAACTGAGGGATGCAAATCCATAAACTTGACCATTCAACATACACTGCACCATGATTAGATGACCACATGGTTCATTATGTGCCACTATTGGCTATAATACATGTCCAACTAGTACACAAACTCCAGAAAAAGTATTCAAACCTGCATAATATATATCATAGTCATGGAAAAAACCAGCTTGACCAACTAGAGTATGTTGATTCCTATATATTATATGTCATTGTTAGAAGAAAGGGAGGAATTTCAATTAAAGACCATGCCAATATTAGCTTGCATACTTCGAAATTTCATCATTCCCAACCACCGGAGACCACAATGTGAGAGTGGGACAATCTAAAGCCAAATGTGCAAACTTATGGCATGTGAAGCATGCACTTGCAAACACGCCCCATTTA